>NC_072798.1:27267500-27892500 GCF_028583425.1 Eublepharis macularius
GTTCATTATTTGCTTACATAAAAATTATGTATTTGCTTGTATAAAAATTATTTGGGCCACTAGTAAAGGACACAGAAGTACTATCTTTTGAACAATGGACCTATTGCAATGCCTCGCCATTTTCAAGCAAATTGAGACAAGTCTGGGACCAAGGAACTTCGGGATTTAGAACAACAAAAGTCAAGACTCTCAGGAACGCCATCACATTTTTATCTTGTTCTTCTGCTAAAGAACTTATATCACTCTCCTTCCTCCCTTTTGTCCTCACAACCACCTTAGGATGTAGGTTAGGCTGAGAGAAAGTCACTGACTCCAGATCACATCCAATGAGCATCATCAAGCCTGTAGGGACTGACCCTGGCTCCCCCCATCCTCGTCCAACACTCTGATCACTTCACCGTATTGATTCTGTTGAAGGCAAAGTTCACATCCTGGGCAGGTCAGCAGAACAGAAACAGCCTTAAGCATGCTAAATGTGAATGTTATAATGCTAGCAGGGACAGCAGAACCACTGCCAGTGGGTCAGGCACACCGAGGGATGGCCTTGTGGCTTTCTTGCGCAACAAGATGTCCGAAGGGAGTGGGTATAGCAGACCTGGGAGGCTTATAGCAGACTGTCACACAAGACTGGCTCTTTGGGAACAGCTGATTCTTTGAACCAGAGTAATTCTGTGAGGAATGGTGGGAAATCTGAGATGAATTCCAACAACCAGATTAAAATCTGGAATCAAATGGAACCAAACTGTTTGACAAGATCCAACCCTCAATGGATTCCACAGCACCCCTGCTGACATGAAAATCTAGCTTGTCAGAGTTACAGAATCAATCATTCCATTCAAAGTGGATTCTCACAAACCATTGCTATGTGGAAAACTTTGAAAAATGTAACACACGGAAGGTCTGCCTTTATGACAGCCAGTTGAAACATGTTATAGCCCCTTAGAAACCCAGCAGAAGGCTTGGGAATACTTTGAGCACTGCATGGCTGGTAACCTACAGAGTCTTAAAGAGTCACAATACTACAAATGTTTATGTCAACCCACCCTGATGCAACCAAGTTCTGCTTTGAATCTCATCACCTGCCAACAGCAACAGTCCGTACTCATCCCCTGACATTAATGTATGGGGAGGGGAGATGGGGAAGACCTGGTGTGGAGTTCTGCTTTTTTGGGATATTCTTTTGGGCAACGAATAATTTTATGTTGTTAGAATTTTTTTACTTGGTTCAATACAGTGGCCCTAGTGGGAGTTTGTTGCTTTCTCCTATACAAGTTGTTACATGACTGACATTGTCATGGCATTTCCTTATCATGTGTTAAGTGATGGCTCTTACATCTTTCACATGTTCCTCTTCACTGTCTCATCTTCCCCCTATGGTCTGCTAAGTGCAGTGTAATGTTCAGTAGGTTTAGAGGGAGAATTGTGTTTTTTCCTTTTATGAGCATGAAATGCTTGCATCATCCAAAAACAAAATCAGCAAAGTGACTTGGAGAGGAGGAAAGTTGTAACGTACTTGATGGTTCTCACTGCTGAAAGGAATACAATCTAAATCTGGGGCTCTCCTGGCTTGAACAACTGAGGTGTGCGAGGCAAGGAATAGAGCCAGCAGAGTCAAGTGGGAAGAAGCAAGAAACTTTGGATGAAACCAGCAAAAACTGGTGATGATTCAGTAAAGCAGGAAGTTGGCCAGAGCCATGGTCTTCAGCACCATGGACAGCTCCCAGGTAGTGAGGCGGTGGCCCAGAAATTTGCCTTATGACCAAATAAGTAGGTTTCGACTTATTTTTGCTGTGTTTTCTTGGTGGCCCTGTAGGAATTTCAAGTGAGGGAGAGTAAGTGAATACAGACTCTTGGCTGATTAACAAGGTTTCTCTTTAGAGGGCTTGAACTGTCATCTTAGATGGTGTGAATTTATGGTTCCTACCTCCTTGTCAAATACCATCATCTGCTCATCCTTAGATAGGGTTTCAGAGCTTCTGGGGCGCTGTGCGTTCACTGACACCCTGACCCATATTCTACATTTGTCCCTCCCCAAAGCTGTAGGTTTATCACCAGACTCTTCCAAATTTATATTTGGGTTATTCATCAGGATGATATATTTGATAACACACTTGCACATGGTACCATCTTGCACATGGTAGCTGACTTCTTCCTTTTGCTTGCAAAGGCTGTTCCCCGCTCATTTTGAATGGATCCTCTGAATTTTTTCCCATGAGCATGAGATGCACATTTATATGCCACTCAACTCACATTGAAGAGGCTTTCAGTGAAGTGAGGGAAATGAGCTATTTCACACAAAGAGTATGACTCATTTTCCATAAGTAGGAGCTATCACAGTCCTAATTCCAGCAACAGGTACTACTATATCTGTTAACAGCTATAGATATCAAGGGATAAGCTAGGACTCAGGTGTCATAGCAAGATGAAAAGGAAAACAAATGGACATGGAAGAGAAACAGAGAGGGCAGAACTGAGGGACAAGCAACAGGATCAGAAAGCAAACAGTAGGCCTGTAAATCTAAGTGGAGCTGTCATAAGGCCTGCTCAGAATGTCTTCCTTGTACACAGGGCTTTTTTTCTGGGAAAAGAGGTGGTGGAACTCAGTGGGTTGCCCTCAGAGAAAATGGTCACATGGCTGGTGGCCCCGCCCCCTGATCTCCAGACAGAGGGGAGTTTAGATTGCCCTCTGCGCCGCTCAGTGGGAGTTTAGATTGTCCTCCGCGCCACTGAGCGGCGCAGAGGGCAATCTAAACTCCCCTCTGTCTGGAGATCAGGGGGCAGGGCCACCAGCCATGTGACCATTTTCAAGAGGTTCCAGAACTCCGTTCCCCCATGTTCCCCCTGAAAAAAAGCCTTGCTTGTACAGAAGATACTGTAAGGCTGTAGCTAAAGTAGTCTGAGGATGGATTATTCATGACCTTGCCAATACTTGCTGTCAACTCTTCCAGTTTCTAGTTCATGTTAACATCTGAGTCTTCACAACCACATCTGCAAAAACAAATGCAGGCTGCTACTTGATGTAGGTCTGGGGTCACTCCTGACGGTACCATGGACTCATCATCTTCTAGGACCAGAGTAGGCAACTTTGGACCTCTGAAAGCCAGTTGCGGGGGGGGGGGGGGGGCAGGTCAAGCTTTGTACCCCAACATCTGCCCTTCCAGAGCATCTATTTGGCCACTGTAGATGGACCACTACTCTGTTGCAGCAAGGCTCTTCATAAGTTCTCAATACAAGGATACCAGAGAACACCTGAAAATGGCAGGCACATACACACAAGTCTGAGAACAAAAATCAAAACTGACAGCAGTGCTGAGAGAAAAGTTGCATGGGGCTAACAGGAGAAAAGATGGAAAAATAATCATATTGATGGAATGAGTGGCCCAGTCCGTCTTTAGGGAAGCATCACTGACTAGACAAGTATCGAATTCTACTGGCTTCCTCTGGACTGGGGCCAATGAGACCTGAGCAAACGTCTCCCAGATGTGCTTGATTCTGTACCAACAGAGCAGGAATGAGAAGCAATTCCTCACAAAGTGGAAGTGCCACCACTCAGTGATTTTCTTCTTGGTGTCCCACAGGAATAAACGGTCTTGTGGATTGGCATTCATGGGGGGGGTCACTAGTTTCTGTCTCCTCAAATGGCTAGGGAAAGGTGTCTTGCTATGATGTCCTTACCTGAGCCCTAATAGTCTAAACTCTGCTCTCCCCTTCCAAATTCTTTGTATTTGATCTGATCCGGAATGCACTGTTGTTAGGATTTTCCTTCAGTATATGTGGCTAAATATATCCACGAAGCAAATTTTAATCCAGCTGCAACTGATCAGCTGGAACTTGGAAGAAAAAATGCAGATATATTAATTCTTCTTTTAAAAAATTTAATCATTTTCTACCAGAAGCCAACAGTGATCAGATTAGAACATTTCCAGTGGCAGCCTTCCACTTGTGAAGGAAAAGGTCTTCTTAGGATGTTCCCCCTAAGCAGAGACCTTAAATTATTGTGTGCCTACTTCATTTGGTTTATTGCATCTTCATTATCCCATTATTTCATGCTAGTTTCCTTGAGCAGCTGTTTTCATCCCTGTTCACTACTGGAGGTTGTAACCGATGTGGTCATTTAACACATTTGATTGTTTTCTGGCTTGTGCAGCATTGCTGCTTTAGGAGCAAAGTTGTATCAGGTGCCTTCCAGACAGCTTATAATCTAGTAAGGCAGTCAGGACAAATCTGCGGAACAATCTCTGCTAAAAGAGTCAAAGCCAGTGCAGAGAGCCCACTATCAGTTCGATCTTAAACCAAGTTATACCCTTCTGTTTTCCTTGAAGTCAAGAGTGTAACTCTTCTTGGGATTGCACAGTGTTTCACCAGCATCTCACAGGACCTGTGGGGTTCTGATGCTGGAATACCAAGGTCAACTGCAGATACTGGAGCAGATATATTTTAGCTACTAATCCCAGGTCAATATCACTGCTTCCAACAACAGCCAGGAAAGGGCTCTGCTTGTCACACGAAGCTGCTTCATACTGTGTCGGACCCTTGGTCTACCTAGGGTCAGTCTTGTCTACTCTGGCTGGCAGCAGTTTTCCAGAGTCTTGGGCAGAGACTACTTGATCCTTTTAACTGGCAAGGATTGACTTGGGGACCTTTTGCATGCAAAGCAGATGCTCTACCATGGTCCCTGTCCTTTCTCTCTCAGAGTCCTTGCCTTTTGCTGCTTTTATAATTCCCATCACCCCCAATGAATTGGCTTCTTCCTGCCTTGAGTGTCACCCCATGACATCCTGTTGTTAATTCAGGCAGCTTCTCGCTAGCATCCTCAAGAAACTGCTCTCCACCATTGTCATGTGGCATGCTCTAAAGACTAAGGTCATTGTGCCAATTAGCCTTCTCCAGAGGTGCTTTCAACAGAAAAATGAAATCTAATTAATTTTATTTAATAAATGTATAAACTGCCTTTCCAGACTACCTGTCCAAGGCAATGTACTGTGCAATCCATGCATAACAAAACGATAACAAGATCATAAAACAATAGAAAGGTGTTCTTTTCTGATGAAACACAAACACACACACACGAAAAGAGGCCAAAGAGGAAAGTTCTAAAGGCAGGCAAAGAATGAGTCATGAAGAAGGCAGATGTAGAATTTAGAATGGTCACAGTAGGTTGTTCAACAACTTGCCGTAGATACAGATATACTAGCGAAATGAACACTCGATCTTGTCCTCAGACTTGTTTCATGGATCAAGCAGGCTGTCTGCCTTTGTTTTTAAAGATGCACAATTTGTGTATGGAGATGCATGATCATCTTTCACTGTTATCAAAAAAAAACCCCACTATTGTCACATTACAAATGCTCTTGGATTGCTTGGGCTTCGGGAGAACGTGTGTTGGGAAATCACAGGAACTTGCCAATAGGTCCTCACCCCAGCTGGCTTTCTCCAGTTTCAACCTGAAAAATCCCCATACCTAAGACCTGTTTTTTCCTGTCCCAGTCCCCCTCCCCAATACATAAACAATTTTACCACTTCCCCACACCTTTCTATTTTTTTTATCTAAGATGGAAGATTACTTTCAATAGAATCATAGGGTTGGAAGGTACCTCCAGGGTCATCTAGTCCAACCCCCTGCACAATGCAGGAAATTCACAACTACCTCCCCTTCTCCCACACACACCCAGTGACCCTTGCTCCATGCCCAGAAGATGGGCATTTTATTTTAATTGGTTGATTTTGTAATAATAGACATTAAACAAAATAATCAATAGTAAACATTTTGTAATTTCTTTTTGCAAATTAATTTTAAAAATTAGCACATTCTAACTTCTTTATTCTTAAACTTGCAATTTGAAGAGTCAACCCTTCAGCTAATTCTCAGTTTGAAATGAGCATCCATCAATTCTAAGTCTGTAGGCTGCAAGTTAATCACTGGTAAGTTAAAAGCAGGCTTCCCTTCCCCCTCACTGCTTTGAACTATAGTGCCAACACCTACTCCTTTACATGGAAATAAGTCCCACCGATGTGAATAGAAGGCACTTCCACTCAAATCTCTTTAGAATTAAATGGTAAACTAGCCAGCTGCCCAATCTGCAAACCAAAATACTTGGATTTAAGGCAAAAGACACTCAAATCCAACAGAACTATATCTAGAGAATGGTTTGAGGTAACCTTGATGCAATTCTAGCAGGGCCGGATCTAGGGTTGCTGGCACCCGGGGCAACCCTAGTCTGACCTCGTGCGTGCGCTGTGCGCGCGAGCGCTCCCGGCGCAGCGTGATGTCATTTCGGTGACGTCATCACGCAGGCCGGCGGAAGCAGTGTGCAGGGCTTGGAAGTCGCCCGCACCATTCGCCTCCCCATAGGTGAATGGTGCGGCGGCCTTGCAGCCGCCTGCGCTGCCTTTCGCCTGCCCCGCAGAACAGGGGGCGGCTGGCTTGCTGCGCAACCCCTATCCTGCAAGGCAGGCAAAAGGCAACGCGGGGGACTGCAAGGCCGCCCACACCATGCACCTGCCCCGCAGGACAGGGGGCGGGTGGCTGACCCCTCTCCTGCGGGGCAGACGAATGGCGTGGGTGGCCACGCTGCCTTTTGCCTGCCCTTCAGGACAGGGGGTGCGCGGCAAGCTGGCCACCCCCTGTCCCGCAGGGCAGGCGAAAGGCAGCGCAGGCTGCCCACGCTGCTGCCCATGCGCTCCGGCAGCTGGCAGCTGCTCCCGGCGCCCCCTCCCTGGTGGCACCGGGGGGCAGACTACCCCCCCTGCCCCCCCTTGATCCGGCCCTGAATTCTAGCTATGAAGCTAAACTGGACTGCAAGAAAAAGTGCTTAGGTTAAATGATACAGAAGACCACCTGAGAACCTCACATAAGCTTCTCCTCAGACAAGGTAGTATACAAACCAAACCTTAACTTGCAAAAATAAGCAAACAACATCACAATACTAAGCAGAGTTATAGACATTAGTGGACTTAGAAGGGTGTAACTCTCCTTAGGACAGCACTGTAAATATGTGAATAGGTAAACAGAGCTGATATATTCCACAGGTATTAATGATATCCTCTGCTAAACAGATAAGGCAATCATGTCCTGTCACTTGGACAACCCATTGAAATTGCATTGTTGGAATAGATCCACAAGAGATCTGATTAGCCTTATAGTCAGAAGTAAGTCCCATTCAGATCAATGGGTCTTATTGCCATGAAAATGTGTGATGGAACTTCCGTCCAAGGATATCCACATGGCTGTGTTGTACATCTTTAGGATTCTCTGTAAGTGGAATCTTATTCATCACATTTCCTCTCTGCCCAATTCCATGTGATACAATAGCCATTTGAACCCACTGATAGAGATACACAGTTTATTTCATCTAAGAGATAAATAGCATACACCAAAGCCATGCTGTAATTGAAACCTGAGCATTAAAAGAGAGTTGAAATTAATAACCAAATAAGCTCTCTAAAGTACCTAGTGCTCTCTCCTGTGAGTAGAAAACTGTGTGAATCTTTCTTTGAATTTCCCCTTTTGACAGGGGCTTCATTTTACCTTCTCTCTAGGAAAAGAGCTAGAAAGGTTTTCCTAAAGAAAGCAATTATGGAAGCAGTGGGTGAAAAGAGCAGCTCCTTGGAAGAATTGAGCTGATATTCAAGGGCCATTGTAAAGACATGGCATCACATTGGTGACAATGGATGTCTTCAGCAGAGACCACCAGAATAGCTTTTCGTCTGAGATGAAAATTGTCCATGGTGTATAGAAAGCATAAGAGGGCCATTCTCTGACACCAAGCATACATTCTAATCTGTTTAGCTTTTTTCATGGATTTGGAGCTATGGAAAAGGCAAATACCAGCTTGTGAAAAAAGTCAGACATGGGTTTGGATTGGAACGGAGAGCAACAAATATGCCCAGTTCCCTACACTTGATACTCCCTACAGATGATACCGATGAAGAGTATTCGCTAGTGCAGCAGCTCATAGAATCACAGTTCATTCACTTGTTTTCATTTAATTAGCAAAAGAGATGGATTTAGTAATTAGATATTTATACTCCATTTTCTCCACAACGGAACTCAAAGCAGCTTACATCATTCTCTCTTCCTCCGTTTTATCTTCACAGTGACAACCCTGTGCGGTAGGTTACACTGACTGGCCCAAGGTCACCCAGAAAGCTTCCATGGCAGAGTGAGAATTAGAACCTGTTTCTTCTCAGATCCTAGTCTGGCACTTTAGTCGCTATACATTTCCCTGGTCCTTCCTTCATTTCCATTCCTGAATTCACTTTTTCTTGCTCTAGATGTAGGTATTCAGAATGAAGCAGTGGGTATCCTTACAGGAACACCATTCAGAGCACATATACATCAGCTGCACTCGCTCCCAGTTGAATTCCGGATCAAATTCAAGGTTCTGTTTTTGACTTTTAAAGCCCTAAGCAGACTGGGACCAACATATTTACAGGACTCTCTCTCCCAATATGTCCCTCAGAGAACCTTGCGTTCCTCTGATGAACATCTACTGTTTATTCCTGGCCCAAAAGATGTCCACCTGGCCTCAACCAGAACTTTTTCAACTCTGGTGTCAACCTGGTGGAACACGCTCCCAGTTGAGATTTATTGCAGTTCTGCAGAGATTGTAAAATGGAGATGTTCCACCAGGCGTATGGAAGAGGCAATAGCAGCTCTTCTGGCCCCTTGCTTTGTTCTCCTCTGCTTAGTTTCTTGGCAGATTTTCACCCACCTACCTGCACTGTCACCTACAGCTACTATACTCAGAATTGTTTAGTAGATGCCGTCTAATGTCTAGTTTTATTTAATTGGTATTTTAGATTTTATAGATTAGTTTTTAAAAATTATTCTATTTTACGGTATATTTAATGTTGTTGTAACATTCCCTGAGCCTGCTTGTGGAGAGGGTGGGCTACATATTAAACAAATAAAATAAATAAATAAATTTGCTTCTGGGCTCAATTCAAGGTGTTATTACTGACCTTTAAAGCCCGCTGTAGTTCAGTATACCTTATGGACCATCGATGTATCTTACAGCCATCTTATGGCTTATGGACCACCTTCTCTCATGTGAACCTATCCATCCACTTTGCTTATTTTCAGAGGCCCTGCTTCAGTTTCTCCCACCATCTGAGGCTGGATGGGTGACAACTTGAGAAAGGTCCTTGCCAGCTGTGGCACCAAACCTTTGGATCTCCCTCTCCAGGGAGATTCATCTCTCTCCTTCTATTGTCATTTTCAACCCATGGGTGAAGACTTTTTATTTGGCATGCACCCAATAACTGTTATTGACCTCAACTCTGGTTTGGGGCATTATATCTGTTTATATGTCTTATTATATTATTGCATAGATATATATGCTTTATTTAAAATATTTTTAAAGTTGAACTGCTTTAATGTTTGATATTCACCACCCTGGGACCCTATTTAGATGGAAATGTGGTATAGAAATGTTTTAAATAAATAATACTATTAAAAACAACCAACATCGAAAAAACTAAGGAAGAGCTATCCAGTCTAATTTGTCACTTACTGCAAACCATTAAATGTCTGATTGATTTTTCTTTTTAAAAAAATAGCTACTATGGAGAAATAGCTGCATAGTTGGTAGGAAATGGCTTCGTTTGACCTTTTGCAGTCCCCTATCGGGGTTCATAAGACACTCCCAATTGTTTGTATCTGATTGCTCTCACCTAAATTGTATACATAGAATCAAAACAACATATAAAAAGCTGATATTTGACTTACATATCTTGTCAGCACTCAAAACTGGACATTACCATGTCTTGTTTAAAAATGAAACACAGAAACCTATTTCTGATTAGAAATTTGATACAGAGCAAACCAAGACACAGATAAGATGGAGCACAGGGCTACAGAAATTCCAGATGAGCTCAACATGGTCTGACATGATTGGAAATCAGTGCAAGTTGACCTTTTACTGTTGCTGCCATGAGTTAATGTGAGCATCTTTCCCCCTTAGTGCTTCATGAATTTCCAGCCCAAGAAAGTCATCCATCTTTTCTGTTGCCCATAATTGGTATACTACAAAATCAGTTGCATTTTCATTCCTAAATTGTGCATATCCATTGAAAGATCATACTTGGATACCTGAGACCCAGTTTGGTGTAGTGGTTAAGAGTGGCAGGACTCTAATCTGGAGAGCTGGGTTTGATTTCCCACGCCTCCACTTGAAGCCAGCAGGGTGACCTTGGGTCAGTCACAGCTTCTCAGAGCTTTCTCAGCCCCACCCACCTCACAGGGTGATTGTTGTGGGGATAATAATAACACACTTGGTAAACCACTCTGGGTGGGCATTGTTGTCCTAAAGGGCGGTAGATAAATTAATCAGCCACTGTCTTCATCCATATTAAATGCACCTCTGTAAAAAGACGTACATCATGTGGTTGAAATGGTACCCCCTCAGAGTATTTTGGATCCTGTGGAAACCAACCTCTTCCAGCCCTTGGATATAATTCCTGAAAGAAAGGCTGGAGGTGAGAGGAGGAGGAGGAGGAGGAGGAGGAGAACATAGTCTTGAACATATGAACCTTGAATCAGACCATTAGTCTATCAGGGTTCGTATTATCTGTTTTGACTGGCAGCAGCTTTCCAGGGTCTTGAGCAGATAAAGGTCTTCTCCAACACTAGATTTTTAACTAGAGATGCCGGGAACTGAACCTAGGAGTCTGCTGCACATAAAGTATGCGTTCTGCCAGTCAGCCATGCACAATGCCTGCTTGCCTGCCTTCTTCAAGCAAGTGATCAGAGATGCCCCCCCCCAAAAAACTCCTGCTGAGTGGCTCTTATAGTTATGTGTCTGGTCTTCAGCAAGCTTTACAAGATGCTTCCAAGTATCAACATTTCCAGTTATGGCTGGCAACCACAAACCTGGAAGCAAAAAAGGTAGCACCTCAAAGAGCTCGTGGCAGTTTGGAGCTATTGCTGCTGATTTATATTGTATGCAAGCTCTTTATTCTCCCTTGTGGGGTCTCTGGTAGACTGGCATATCACGCTGATGGTCCCTCTCCCTGCCACAAAAGCACAACAGTCCCAGCAGCAATGCCTTGATATCCTTCTGTCTTTCTGTTGCTGTTCTTTAACTCTGGAACATGCTAATGTGATCCTATCCCACCTGTTTAAAGATACCAGGTAAAAATGTTTCTCAATAATGACTCAAAGTTTATATATGTCTATATATAACTGGTGAGCCGCACATTGTGATGGATCGAACCATCCTCCGAGTAGCTTTCCTTCAGCCTAAGGAAACTTTTTCCATTTAAATGGAGGAAGAACCACTGAAGATGGAGAAAGTCTCCTTAGATTGGAGGAACCCTTCAAACCTGAGCCTAACTCTAACCCTTAAGTAATAAATAAACTTTGCTCAGTGAAGTGGTAGGACAGAAGTAAGATCCAACCCACTCTCAACAGCAGAAGTGACCTCCAGGACAGGTCTGGCCTACCTACTGATTTTTAATAGTGCAACTAGCCTGTCTTAGGGGTTCATTTAGCCTTTTACATGTGTTAGGTAATTTACATGTGTTAGGTATTTATCCTTTTGCTTGTGTTAGGTTAACAGAAAAGAATTGTTTAGAAAATTACATTTTGAGGTTTTGTATTATATTTTAATCAAAATTAAATTATTGAATTGCAAGTTTTTTTAGCTGCACAAATGTCTAGTTCTTGTTTTGTGCTCATGGTGCATTGTGGATTGTGACAGATTGATCAGTGGGACCTCAGATCTTCTCCGGGAGGCCTAGTTCTTCTTCAGTTAGAATTCCATCCTGATTGTAGACAATCACAATCATATCTGTGCCACTGGGATGTCCAACTATTTTAAAGTCTCAACTATCATTTTAGTTTTATTTGTTAGAACTCAGATTTCCTGTCCTCTCCAATACAGTTGTGCCTGTAGTCAGGGGTCAATGATAAATTATTTTTACCCTTTCTAACCCTAGAGCTCAGATGGAACAAGAAACCCAACTGCATTTATTGCTAGTATTTGTTTCATTTGTACTTTGTTCTTCCTTCAAGGAGATCAGAGGGGTGTTGGTAGATTTGGTAGAGAGAGAGAGAATTACTTGCCCTGGGTTGACATATGAATACACGGAACTTCCTTTTATAAAATCAGATGACCGTTTCATCTAGCTCAGCAGCTCTCCAGAACCTCAGGAAAAGAAAAGTCTTTCCCAACATTTTCTGCCTGGAATTCTTTTAGCTGACAGGACAGGGATTGAACCAGCAACCTTCTGCATGCAGGGCTCATGCCCTACCACTGAGCCATAGACTCTCCCCATTGAAGGCCATAGCCACACATGTCAATCTCACCAAAGTATCCACCATAACTGATGTACTACATGGCCATGCTGCTGTCTCTCTGCATCAGTTCCCCATCTGTTGAAATTGACTTGTACCAATCGGACTCTTAGCAAAGGCAAACATGTTAAAAAGCAATGCTCATGGCAAAAGTGTGGTATAAATGGTAAGTAGGAGTTACAAAGGATAGGACAGATTGCTAAAGGAGAGTTGGAGAAAGTAAAAGTAGATCCATCCGTATATTTCCTTTTCTGTTTATTAGTTTGGATTTCTTTTTTTCCATTTTATTCTGCTCATGTTTCTATCAACTCATTCTCATAGCAACAATGTCAGACAAGTCAGTTTTATCACCACTTTACTAATGGTTAAGGCTGAGGTATAATAGTTTGCCCAAAGATACATACTTAGTCCATGCCTAAGCTGTTTCCACATTCACACTCGCATTACATGTATATCCCATTTTCCTTTCATAGAACTTAAGGAGGCACACATAGCATTCCCAGGTAGTCTCTCCCATCCAGGTACTGACAAGACCCAGACTGGTTTTGCATCCTCATTTATCTCCAGACTGTTCCCTGATCACAGAGCACAATGGCTTTGTCAGTAACTAAATCAGGACTGAAACTTAGGGGCTGCTGACAGATACAAGCAGCAGAGACCCAAGTTACCTACTTATCCAGTGCAGAGGTTCACCCAAACCATATTCCCCTCATCCTTTCTAGAGCTATAGACCTGGAGCCTGAACTGAAAGCATCCGTTGTTTCCCTGCTGAGTTTGCCAACCAGGGTGCCAAGTGGGATGACAGTTTTTGATGATGGACAGTTGCCCATTACAAAATGGACCTGTGCCAAGAGTGCATTTCATGAAGTCACCAACCAGCCGCTCGCCCCAGAATGCCTTCTGGCCGTTAAACTCAAGGTTGCATTTGAAGTCGTAACAAAGAGTCGACGGGCTTCCAATCAGATTTCTCCTGGGTTAAGCATGGTTTATGTCACAATGTCAACCTCTTGTGCAAAGCAAAAGGAAGCAAAAGTTATTTGTGTATGCAAACGCCCTTGGAACCTGGGCAGAAGAGAAACCGAAGCAATTTTTTTAAAGAAATGGAGCTAAGCAAGCATTGCAGCGATTTAATCTTTCTGAAGCACAAGCCCTGGAAAAGAGAGGAAAAACCAGCCTATTCACAGTGTACAAGGCGATCCTTCTAATACCTCCTACCAACCATTGAAAGAGATTCTGCTGCTTTTTGGCAGCATTTGGATTCAATATCGTGGGCAGGGATGGTGCATATTCCGTTGCTGATACACCCACACATCTTGCAAATTCATATCTTTTCCCCAGATAAACATTTTGACGAAAATTGCTACATTAAGTACCTTTTTTGTGTTTTATAACATGATGCAAACATCATTGTTAGATGATAAGGTAGAATATGAGGGTGTGTTGCCCAACAGATTATCTTGTGGGGGGAGCACGACAAAATAGTTCCTGTTTAGAGCTTTCTTAATGCATCACTGTAACATGATTTTTGAAACCTGAAATAGTTTAAGGATCTGTTTTGAAATAACCTGTAACCTGCAATGTCTCTCAGTGTGTCCTTTGGCATCTCTCTTTGTTTGTTCTCCATCCAATGTTAAAGGAAGCCTATTATCCATTCAATTTAGAAATAGCTTTCTGGTGCAAAATTACTGGCAAGCAAATTTTTTTTAGCTAAATACAGTGAAGAATGATCAGATTCAAACCCCTGGACTCTGTAGCTTCTCTGCACTGAGGAAGAGTCCTAGATGCCACAATGATATATGGCCTTCTAAAACTGACAGCACATAAATCTGGAGATGGATTTTGTGACCTTCCAAACCTCTTCCTGTAAGGCCTAGAAGTCAGGACTGTCGTCCCCCTCTGTTAATGTTCTAATCAAGCTCTTCAGAGCTCTGCCACCAACCACCCTTCCCATTTCTGAACTCTATAAGGAAGAACTCTTTCTTACACGACTGTGAAACCAATGGAGCAATCTAGTGAAGAAGATGATGGTTTAAGTAAGAAAGCACTGTTTTGAGTAGAGGTTTGCATCTGGCTTAAACATACCAGTTTGGACAAGGCAGCTCAACCAGGTGCATTCTGAAAAGCAGCCCCTACCTTTAGCAATGAGTTCCTCCAGGTCCTGGTCAAATCCCAGACGGTGGCATTTTCTCCAGAGCCCCATGTTAGTAGAGTTGTACTGTCTGTTGCACTCGTCAACGGCACTCATGGCAAAGAGCTGCCTCCTATTTCTTGCCAAGAGAAGTTTCCCTTCCCAGCGGTCCAGCCTAGACCTGCTGGCTCTGAGGGGCAGGTTATTGTTAGAATTATAAATGAAACCAGGGTCATTCCTCCGGGTGGTGAAGCTTTTGCACCGTTCCCGGTGCTTCCTGGCATCAGTTTCATACCAATGGTCGGAGCAGATGGCCACAGCCAGCATGCCCAAAGCACACAATGCTAAGGAGAGACCAGCATAGAGCAATAACCTTCCGGCAGCCATACCTTAGCTTCACAGAAACACCATGGGCATCTTTACTGAGAGGCAAAGCCCTTCAACCTGGCACCCAATCAGCCCAGCTCCTGGGCAACTGTCACAGGACAGTGACTCCTTTCAGTGATCACATACACGCAGATGGAGAGCCATCAAACTCTGGGGGGAGGGGAGGGGCACTTCTTCCCCTGAAGCAAAGGATCCTGAGCGCTCATTCACTTCTCCTGTGGACCAGCGGGAGGCAAAATGACCAGGAATTCTGAAGCTTCCCCTTCAATCAATATGGTGCCAAGCGAAGCAGAGATGTCTGTCATCGGCCACAACCCGTAGTCAGTGGTAAATAAGCATCCCTTCCTTGTGTCTGGCCATCTGGATCGGTCCACTGAGCTCTCCCAGCCTTGCCCACTCAGGAATGCGAGAGGAGTGGCTTTTTCTATCTGGATCAGCCCTTTAAGGAATCGCATCCAAGGGGTAAATCTGCCTGGAAATCAAAGTCGTCGTCCCCACCGCCAACAGCCCCTGGCAATCTCCCGCTTCCCGGCAGCCCGTCCCCTCGGTTCCAAGCGAGCGCCGGCTTCGGTGGTTCTTTCGCAAGAGTCCTGGCCGGGGCTGAGCTGCTGGCTGGTTCGGAAAGGGCGGCGAGAGGCAGCGAAGGAGGGAAGCCGCCGCTGGTCGTCTTCGGGCCCGACCCGACGGCCACCCGGTCCCTCCCTCCCTAGCGCCGCGGTCCAGCCGAGCTCCTGCCGAGCTCCGGGGCTCCTGCCGCGCTGCAGCAACGCGCTGCCATGGTGGCTGGCGAGCCCTGCCTCTCGCCCAGGGCTCGCCGGCGGAGTTCGCCTGGGGGTTTGGTTGTCTGCTCCCGTAATCAAGGCAACGCCTGAGAAGGGCGGCTGAAGCTGGGCGACGCCGGGCGCCTCCGCTGCTCTCGCCTCCCCGCAAGCCGGCCGGCCGGCCTCCCTCGCGTTCGGGGCTGGGGGTTTTTCCTTCCCCGGAGCTGTGTGGGGCAGCCGGCTGGAGAGGCGCCCGGGAACTGAGGGGGCCGGAGCCGCGGCGCGCTTCTCACCCCGGGCAGCGCCGGCTTCCTTTCGCGAGACCAGCCCCCGGGATCTTTTGTTTTCCCTCCTCCTCCTCCTCCTCCTCCTCCTGCTCTTCCACCGCCCGCCCTTTTCCTATTTACACCCGGGTTTCCGTTTTCTGACGAGCAGGATTTTTCCCAATACACATCTATTGACAGACAAGCACGTTTCTTCCTCTGCAAAACGAAGGCTGGGCTTACGCCTGCTCTTTAGGTATTTATATACACCGGGGCTAAGCCGGGAGGGTGGGAACGAAATCAATCAATAAATAACGCCAATTCAAGTTAAAAAAGGGGGAGGGGAGAAGAGCCTCTCGTCAGTAGCTGGCGGGCTGCACCATTTCCCCGCCGCTCGGTGCGCTCCCCGCACAGGGGCCTTCCTTAGACGCTTCCTTCGAGGCACCGTCCCGCCATCAACAACGGCACGGTATATTCAGACCTTTTGCTGGCGTCGGCCTCGCCTTCCCCTTTTGCTCTCTGGTGGGAACCACTCACCCATCTCGGCGAGAGAGCGGGAGGCGATCGGGAGAGCCCAGGAGCTTTAGAAAGAGCACTGGCCTGGGCGGAGGGGGGGGGGGCTTTACCCCACCCCACCCCACCCCACCCCCGTAACCCAAATACGAGCAGCCCCGAGTCTTCCGAGCCCCGGGGACTCTTGCCTGCTTCGAACACGCCACCCCGCAGCCTTGGCTGAAGCCTACAGCCGGAGAATACAGAGCACCGAGCCAGAAGCGAGTGATGTCACCCGTGCAACGTGAGCCTCATTTTTTATTTCTCTAGCCTCCTTAAAGATAAACTGCACTCCTTCCCAAAGAGAGAGAGCGAGAGAATGCCTCGATTCGCCCTTTCTTAAAAGGGGGCAGAACCCAAACACGGTTCTCTGGGGGTCTTCTTGGTTTCGAGCTGCCTTGCCCACAAAAGCAAAAAAAAAATATTGAAATCTTAGTCCAATGAACCACTACAATTCCATGCACACGGAGAGAGAGAGAAATGTGAAGCTGTGGATTCCTCTGAAGTCTGCAACTACTTAATCAGATTTCCCCCCTTGCAAACTGCCAAATTACCATTTATGTTCTGTTTCTCTTTATATGTGCATATACATAATCAACCCAAACCTTCACCGTATCCTCGTTGTTTTAGTTATGCCCCCCTCTTGCAGGCTCAGATTCCCAACTGAACATTAATCACCTACCCCTCGCAGTGCTCTTATGAGAATTAATGAGATATGCATTGCAAAGCATTGTGTACAGTAAAAGTGCTGTATGCATTATTGATACTACTGCTACATAAACATTTTCCAGGCACATAGGTGAACCAGGAAAGTTGTCAGATACCCCGCTTTTTCAAAGAAGTCCCTTCTATTAAAATATTTCTCTGCATTAAGGCACGTTTATTATAGAAAAGAATTGGACAATATAGCACAGGAAGCTGGTTTGCTTTGTGGGGGTGGGGGGGTACTATGAAAATATAACCGTCATGGCAGAATTCTAGTTAGAGGTCCCGGCTCCAGTTAAAATCTGGCCTAAAATTGGAGGCTGAAGAGGATGGCGTGGCCTAAATTCTGAGTATGATCTTTTCCGTATCCTTCATGGGCAACTTGATGCATCTCAGATGTGACTATAATTAAATTGACAGGTCTGACATAGCTCCTAAATTTTCAACTGAGAACCTCAATGAAGAATTTGGGTAATTATTTCTATGGGACTGCAAGTTTAATCCTAGGACTGCCGAAATGTGGCTCTTCTATGAACTTCTTACTGGACTCACTGGCTAAATGATGCACTAGAATTTTCATGGAGGTAGTGAAGCCCTGGCCAATGAATGGTTGGACTGTCCTAAATCTATCCGCGCATTAATTGGCTGGAATGCTATAGAATGTAGTATTAGTCCCATGTCCACTCTGCAGCCACTCCATTGGTTTCCCATCAGTTACTAGGCTCAGTTCAAGGTTTTGGCTATGACATACAAAGCCCTTCTCAACCTTGGTCACTCAAATCTGTAGGACCGCCTCTCTATGCTCTGCCACAGCAGCTTCACTCATCTGAGCAGGCCCTTCTGAAGGTGCCACCTTGCAAACAGGCAAAATCAAAAACTGTCTGCGCACACACACATTCTCTGTTGTGACCCCCCCCCCCACCTTATGGAATGGCCTGTCTGATGTCTGCTTTCCTGGCTTTCTACAAACTGGGAAAAACTGGATTTTTCAGGAGGGATTTTTTCACACAGGTAAGAGGGAGGGCTGTACTGTAAGGAAATGTTTCAAAGAGATGCACTGGTAAAGTGAAAGAGACTATAGGTTATACTACTACATACTGTTTGTTGCTGTAAGCATCTTCCTACTGGGTGATCTCTGTGCTGTTTAATAGGTCATGTTAAATTGCTTCTGCTCTGTTTCAGCTCTGCTTTGGATTTCTGCTTGTTTTCACATTTCTGCAGATTTTACATTGGCAAGACGTATTGAATTGCTTATTGAATGTCCCAGAGGTTAACCATATTGACTCACACTGTGTAATCAGGCTTGAGTCTGAGCGAGAAAGGCGGATTATATAACAACCAGGGCTCATTTTGAGGGGGAACGCACAGGAACAGTTCCGGCAGTTCCCCAAAGGGGTCACGTCAGGTGGCCCCGCCCACCTGACTCTGGGCCATTTTGTGCCCATTTCAGCCTGGATTGGGGCCGAAACAGCCGAGATTGGGCCTCTGTCGAGTGGTGGATCACTCTCCCACTCAGCAGCGGCCTGATCCTGACCATTTGGGGCCCCTTTTCGGCCATTTTCATCCCTTTTTGCCATTTTGGGCCACATTTCGACCCTGAATGGCCATGATTGGGTCCAAAACAGCCAGGACAGGGGATGTCAGGGGATGTGGCATATGCAAATCAGCTATCCTAATGACACACTCCCCGTGATGTCAAGGGACATGGCATATGCTAATGAGTTATGCTAATGAATTCCTCCAGCTCTTTTTCTACGAAATGACCCCTGATAACAACAACAACTACAACAGTAATGGTCAAATCATAACAAAAGCAGGAAGCCTGAAAAAGAAGGATCCTCATGGGAAATGGGGTTGGAAGAGGAACTAGTCAAGAAGATTAAGGGGAAGTAGAGGCCAGGGGGAGACTTAAAAAGACTATACAGAGATGACAAAGGCTCAGTGACCAGGAACAGTACATGTCAGAAGAGCTGAAGTTAATCTGTGAACTTGATTTGAAATATCCATCCAAATCTTCGGTTGCAGTTTCTAATTCTGGTATATAAACACCAGTCCTGAGTCACCCTGGCAGCCAGTGTGATCAAATCAGACTAGGATCTGGGAGACCCAGGTTCAAATCCCTCGTCTGCCAAGGAAGCTTGTTGCCCTAGGGCTGGTGTCACACTCACAGCCTAACCTACCTCACTGGGTTGTTGTGGAGATAAAGGGGAGAATGTTGTAAGCTGCTTTGGGAGCTGAGGAGAAAAGGTGGATATAAATGGAGTAAATAAATATATGAGCACTACACAACCTAAATCTCGTTACAGACTTTATAGCAACCTGCCCTCACCTTGTAGGCAAGTGCAGCCAGTTCACTGGAAGAGAAGGGTTGCATTGACAAAAAGTGCCAGAAATTGGTGTGGTGAATCATATGCGGATTCTGCTTGAGTCTGGTAATTAAAACTCTTATTGGGCCACACAGATGCCCTGGCCTCAGAAAGAAGCTTCCTTGGGATCAAAAAGAACATAAATGTTAAGGGGAAATTTCTTAAAGGTACTCTGCGTTCACATTACATTTCCCAATAGCCATCACCACGAGTAATCAAGACACCAAAATTTGTGATCTGTAAAGAATAATGAGTTTTATTGACATAAAACCCAGATGCAGTGCCATGTTCTGACACATGCATAAAGATCAGCCATAGCAGAGAATCTTATATACTTTCCAAAGTTAACAGTTTACAGAAAAGAGATAAAAATTGTTATACAAAACTAGATACAAACAAATCTTCAGAATCAAATTCTTCAGGAGACATGGCACCAATACAGGCCTGATTGACAAGATAGTAAACTCTCTCTGTAATATAAACATGCTACATGTCTGGTGCCACACAGGAATTTGGGGTGTCTTCCTGAGAGGGTGCTTATCCAAGGTAAATCCTTGGGTACAAAGTCAAAACAAGAAAGAGACTGACCTTGCAATACGTCTCTCTAACCACAGTCCCAGTAGGAATCTGCTTACATAGGAATAACTTTTCCCTCCTGTGTGAATGGTCAACTCCAATAAATGCTCATACATAGGTCTTTTAGAATAGGAGTCGTAGAAATTCCCTAACAGTTCCCGCCTTTGAGCAGTTATTGGAGCTAACATATAAGATTATTATTAAGCTCCTGTGGAACCTCCAGAGACAGTTGGAAGCATCTCTGTAATTTGCTACAGTGTATAAATGAACAACTGATGAAACACCAAAGTTCCATAAGTAAAATCAACAGGCCTCTGCCTGCGATAACAAGACCCTTAAAGCAGGCCAGGACCAAAAGTTTGTTCATTTGTTGTGGGGGGGTTTTTCCCATTGACCATGTAAAGAGGAAACCATGTGTTTGATCTAAATTTCCCTTTTTACTGACCCAATTAGTGTCATAAATATGAACGCATTCAGCTTCAGATTTAGTCGCAGCACATACACCCCCCCTTGGTCACTACAACAAAGTCCAGGGAAAAATTGATTCTAGAACACCATTATTCTTATCTGTGGCTGTTTAAAAGATTTGGCTGCTTGTGCTGTAGTTGAATCTTTACGTCACAAGTTTTTAACACAGCACTGGAGTCTTAAAATAGCTAGTTCTCAACCATTTAGTTATTTCTGCACAGGGAATAAAACTCATGGGCCAAAGTCAATCCATATAATTTTTTCCCATTTTAAAACTGGCAGATCTGCACCTCACCCGGCCAACCCATAGCGCTGAGGCAATAATTGTGACAACGTAAGCATTATCTGACCAGGTAGATACAGTCAAGCCAGGTGCTCATGTTTCTTAGATTTTGGATAAGTTCTCCACAAACGCTCATCCTGCATTCAAGGCAGTATATCTTCAAAGCCAAAAATAGCAAGTGAATAAAAACAAGGCAGATCTCCTGTCTCCCCAGATGTTTGATCGGTGCATTGAAACACAAAGATGTCTAAGATTGTATCCAAAAGGCATGTACGGGGGGGGGGACTTACAGGAGTACAAAAATCTGACTCCCTTTTCCATAAAACTCTTGTAAGCCTAATTCTGCTGGCTAAAAGTGTTGAGGAGAAAAAGAGTTTCACCTTTGCCTTCTGGATAGCATACCTGCAAAATAGAGGTGAGGTGGGGAGGAAGAATGATTTCCTCCCTAACCTAACCCCCATCAGGTTTTTATGTCTACCTTTATACCCTTTGGGGCACATCTGCCCACCTCTCTCAGCCAATCAGATCTCTCAGATTCTATCTCACTTTTGGCAGAAAAGTACCAAAATGAATAAAACTTTGCAAAACAACTGTTCTGGACTTCCCTTGTTCTGGGATTTGGCCTGCCCTTGAGGACATTTTGTTTCCCTTTCTCAAGGCCACTTCTCTTCTTTGGATCACTTTGACTTATGGAATTTGCAATTAGTGCCCAAATCATAACAACTTACATCCATATAAATTCTCTGGGTTGATTTGACCTCTTCTTTGGGCCAACTATGCTCCATCAATGTTGCAACATCCTGAACATCTGTTCCTACTTTAAGTATAACTGTGTAAATATCACCCTCTCACAACCCTATTATATAACTCCTATCTTGGTAACTTATTGATAACTGAATGTACCTCTGTAGCTATGAATATACCCTCATATGGATATATGTGTGTAAATGAATGGTTATGTTTGTAACTTGTATTAGTGGACATGATTTCATAGCTGACTGACTCCAGTAAACAAAGGTTAGCAATCTGAAAAAGGAACTGATCTCTCAGTGCTCAGATTAAAGAGAGAACTTCAAACCTTTTCTATCAGGGAAAGATACTCTTTGTGATTTCTACCAAGTGTACAGCTTTGACAAGTATGAATCCTGAAAATTACAGATAAATCTTAAAAATTGCAAGAGAGGGAAGATGCAGACTATCAAGGCTGTCCCCATTTTCTTTCAACCCAGTCCTTTGCAGCCACTATTTTGAGGTCTGGGGTTTTTCAATAAACCCGTTAGAATAGACCCATTTCTTGAATAAGGGCCTGCTAGGCCCTAAGATACAGCTATGAACTCTTGTCCAGTGTTTGACCTGCTAAAGTCATTTCCAGGCCGTCTGCCCAACCGCTTCACATTCCAATTGCAATCAGAACTCTGTCAGGACCCTCTTTAACATGTCATAACAACCTTTCTGATTACATCTTCTCTTAATAGCATCCACCAAATGTTTAGCAGAGCTCGCCGTCTTCTCTCAATAACTTCTGCCAGATGTTTGGCACGGCTTGCTACTCATTGTGCAATGTCACACACACAAAGGTCAGCTCTGCTCTGTAAAGCAGCATATGAAAGATACATATTAAATCCGCCCCCCCCCAAAGGTACTCCAGGGATCTTGGAATCCACATGGATAAAAAGCCATGCTAGATGGGAGCTGCAGTGAGGAGAGAGATTGGGCGGCTCTTCCCTCTTCCACCAGCAGAAAAGCTGGCAGGATCCAACCTAATATTTGCCGGTCTCGTTGACAAAATAAATGGGACTTCATCTTAGGTGCAATTAAACAAAAACTCAAGGATACAACTTTAAATTCACATGTACAAATCACATGCACCATTTCAGTTTTCATGCTTGGAAAAACAATGAGAGTTGAGTTCCGGTTTTGCACTGGAATTCAGGTTGCTTTGCTCAGCTTTGCATGGCAAAACTCATTAGGTCAGAATCCAGGAAGACGGGTACCGTTTATGATCTTAGATTCCTACTGAATGCTAGCAAAATAGAGAAATATTACCAGGGGTCATTTCGTAGAAAAAGAGTTGGAGGAACTCATTAGCATAATTCATTAGCACAACTTATTAGCATATGCCACGCCCCTTGACATCACCAGAAGTGTGTCATTAGCATAACTGATTTGCATATGCCACACCCCCTGACATCACCTATCCTGGCTGTTTTGAACCCAATCCTGGCCATTCAGGGCCAAAATTGAGCCCAAAATGGCAAAAAAGGGCTGAAAATGGCCAAAAAGGGACCCAAAATGGTCAGGATCAAGCCGCTGCTGAGCGGGAGAGTGATGCAGCACCTGTCAGAGGCCCTATCCGGGCTGTTTCAGCCCCAATCCAGGCCAAAATGAGCCCAAAATGGCCTAGAGTCAGGTGGGCGGTGCCACCTGACATGTGACCTCTTTGGGGAACTGCGTTCCTGCGCGTTCCCCCTCAAAATGAGCCCTGAATATTACAAATGTTGAGTTTCCTTGATCGTTCCTATCAGCACTCAATACCAGCAAGGGTACACCCCTTCTTTTCTTCTTTTTCTCCTTAATGATCTGTCTCCATTTTCTCTCTAGGCATTTATGGATGTGTTTGCGCTCTGAAGGCAGCTGAAGTCTGTTGGAGGTAGGGTTGCCACCCTCCAGGTAGTGGCTGGAGATCTCCCGGGATTGCAACTGGTCTCCAGGTCACAGAGAGCAGTTCACCTGGAGAAAATGGCTACTTTGGGGGGGTGGACTCTATGGAATTACGCCATGCCAAGGTCCTTTCCCTTCTCAAACCCCACTTTCTCCAGGTTTCACTCCCCAGATCTCCAGGAATTTCTCAACTTGGAGCTGGCAACCCTAGTTGGAGGATTAGCTGTTTCTTCTGGCTCAGTTTTTATTAGTATTAGATCTTATAGGGAAAGCATTTTGCACATTTCTTTTAATATGTGCTGTTGATTTTTAAGAGGATGGACTGTGGGAAGAAGAGGTGAGGAAGAGGAAGAGGGGATGTAATACAGAACATTGCAGGCAGGGGGCAGCTCAGCAGTCGGGAGCTGGGCTTACCCAATCAACACCATAGCATTTCCCAAGAATGGGGGACATCTTGTCTTGTGGTTGCTAGGCCACCTGCTGTACTTTGCAGCTACCTCAAGGTCTGTGGCTGCTTAGCAACTGCAGCCATGCTTTCCTCATTCCTTATTGGTTGACAGGGAGATTGATAAGCCAATGCTGTCACAGCACTGAAGATGGGAAAAGGCAGTGTTGCAAAAGAGTTGGGGATGACTAGGGCACCCTGCATTCAAATTATCAATCTATAAGCTTGCACACACAATATTAAAATAGTTAATTGCTAATTATACTTTGATACCTCCTCTTTTCCAAGGAGCGCCGAGCTGTTCCCCTAGAGTTATCACTAGGCTGAAGAAATCCTGCATTGATTGATCACGTATGTTTTAGTTGATTAACTGCTTATTTGATTCAATCTGTATGTATTTGCATATGAGTAATGACCAATTTTGTAGAAGGAAAACAATTCCTCTTTTGTTTTTAGATGATGGGCACATACATTATAACAAGGACCATTTTGGAAGAGGCAGCATACTGTGTGAGAGGACAGCGAGAATGCCTCTTCTAAGATCACTCTCAACAATCACAGGACAGCAAACATTTGCTTTTAAAAGGTGTTTGATCTGCTGCCCAATTAATAGAGGTCCCCCCCCCCAATTAATCAACTGAGCAGGTTAGGCTTGGAGAAACTAACTAGGTATTTCTTTCTCTGTCTCTTTCCTGACTCAAAAACCTGCTTCTTCATACAGCTGCTCCTTCCAAGCTCTGATGGTTTCTTGCGTTGAGCTTATCTCCTAACAATTAGCACCCATTCAAGATACACCCATAGTCAAGAAGGGACAGTGGCCTCTGGGTGCCCAGAGAAAGAGAGAGCTATTGCACCCCAAGGTGCATCTTTCTGAGGAGCTGATGTGTAGTATCAAATCTTCTGGCTTAAATGAGTGCCTCTCGGCCTTCACCTGTGCAATTCTTACAGATGTGTTTGTAAATAAAGCAAATATTTCAAATATTACCTTTGATTAACCGCTGGGTTTTATATTTATGCCTGCAGGCTTTCAAATATCATCAGCACATTTTCAATAAAGCCAAAGTGATGACAGTCCCCTCGCCCCCATTTTCATGAATCGTCTGCAAGTGGCCAGTGCGTATGTAACCTAAGATTTGTGTAATTTAAAGGTATCTCTTTACTGTTAGATAATATGCAGTATTCCATCTTGGTTATGGCTGATATCCGAGATGCTAAAGGGCTATTTCCATTTGCAAGGCAGCCAGTCTCACCTGTCAAAAGTACAAAATTTGGATCAGTCCAGTCCTGGTCCTACAGCCAGATCCGTGTTTTCATCCTGCCCCTTTCCCCAGCTACACAGAAGTCTTCTCCTCCCACCCCGTCCAAGACGTTGGACTTCTTTATTTTGATGATGCAAAGCCACCCATCCACGGATAGATCCAGATTTTACCATTTGCCCACCAAGGTGGGGTGTCACATAAGCGCTGCTTTTCGTGGCTTTCTCGTTCCCCTTCCGTGGTACCTGTCGATTCATGTTAAAGCTGCGATTTTGCGCACGCTTACCTAAGAGTAAGCTGTATTGAACTCAGTGGGACTTGCTCCTAAGTAAACGTGCCCGGGCGGGCCACTAAGGTCCCGCGCGCCCTTCCTTGGGAGGCGCTCGAACCGACTCCCTTTGGGGCGGCTGGCGCCTTTCCGGCCCCCTCGCCCTTTTCGTTTTGCGCGTTTCATTCCCCGTAGGAGGGATCCGGCCCTGGCAGCGAGCCGCGTTTCCCGGGTTTCTCCGCCGGCTTATTAGAGGGCGGCGCGGCTCCGCACAAACAGATCATTATAAGATTCCCTTCCGCCCACCCCTGCTCCGCTCTTCCAGCGAAGGGGAGGGCGGCGGGGGTGCCAACCCAAGAACGAGCACCGGGGCTGGGCGAAGGGAAGGAGAAAGGCCCCGCTAAGCTGAGCGGGTGACGCTGGCTTGCCAACTCCGGCTGGGGAAATTCCTGGATATTTAGGGGAGGAGCCTGCAGGGGCGGGGTTTGAGGGGGGGGCAGGCTCTCGGCAGGATATCATGCCTACGAGTCCACCTTCCAAAGCAGCCATTTTCTCCAGAGGAGTTGTTAGCTAAAGAACAATTTTTATTCCGGGAGATTTCCAGGCCTCACCGAGAGGTCGGCCACCCTGGTGATGCCCTGTTTCTGTGTTTCTGTGTCCCGTGCTACAGACTAACACGGCTAACTCCTCTGGAAAAGACAGGCATTCGCTGGAAACAGCAGAAAGACTTGTGGGCGGCCCTCGCTCGGAAGGTCCCAGATTCGATCTCTACCTGTAAGCGATAGGGAAGAGCACCCGAGTCCGGACCTAGGGTTGCCAACTCCGGGGTTGGATTTCTTGGAGATTTGGAGAGGGCAGGATTTGAGGAAGGGAAGCTCAGTGGGTTATAACACCATACAGTCCGCTCTCCAAAGCAGCCATTTTCTCCAGCAGAACTGATCTCTGTACCCTGGAGATCAGTTGTAATTCCTGGAGGTCGCCAGGCCCCCCACCAGGCAGCCGTATGTGTACTGGAGGGCCTGTGCTAAGAGCATCTGCTTTGCATACAGGTTCAGTCCCTGCCACTTCAAAGGCTCAGGTAACCATCACGTGAAAGACCTCTGCTGGAGACCCTGAGCAAACAACATCCGCCTTGATGATAAACCAAAGGGTCTAATTCTGTATAAGGCAGCTTCCTATGCCGAAACCAAAGATTCTTGCCCCTAATTCTCTCCTGGTACGTTATAGATCTATCAATTTGTGGATACAGTGTTTCTGATTGGGGAACTGGAGGAGTGTATTAAATCCCCCTTTCCTATGTTCTGGTTCATAGCATGTGCACCCACACAGACCAGTATTGCTTTTGGCCGTGAAGTGACCTGAAGATGTGATTACAGATAGCCAGTGTTATATACAGGTTTTTCCTATTGAAGCTTTACCTAGACTGGAAATCGGGGGGGGGGGTGGATTTAGATGTGTATATCCCACTTTACTCCCCAATGAAGAGTCAAAATGGTTTACAGCATCCTTCTCTTCCTCCACTTTATGCATACAATAAAAACCCTATGAGGTAGATTAGACTGAGTGAGAGCGGAACTACAAGTGACAAAAGGCACAGGTTGGACACTTGTCAGCTTCCCTCAAGTTTTGATGGGAAATGTAGGCAGCTTGGTGGAATGTTGGACAAGTGACAGTTGAAAAGTCCATTGGACAGCAGTCGGAGAGCGAAGCTGCGAGACTAGGATGCCTACATTTCCCATCAAAACTTGAGGGAAGCTGACAAGAGTCCAATCTGTGCCTTTTATCACTTGTAGTTCCGCTCTGAGAAACTGGACCAAATTCACCCAGTGAAGTTCCACAGCAGAACTCTAAAGGTGGCTCTGTCACATGAAAATCCATTGTCATAGATCCAGAGGAGCTAGCCGTGTTAGTCTGTAGCAGCAAAAGAGTAAAATCCATTATTCTCTTTACTCACCCCAAATGGACAGAAAGAGGTTCTTTAGCAAAGTGTGGTGGGAAGTAGCCCACATGTTTCAAAGTTCCGAGACTGTGGATGTAATAAATACAGGCCTGAAATGGCATAAAGATGCAACCCATTGCACATTTACTTGAGAGTAAGTCCCATTGAAATTAGCAGGCTTGTGAGTAAAAATGCATAGAACTGGGTTGCATTGATTTGCTTGTCCAGATAGTGCTAACATCTGAAATAAATGTAATGTGGAAGTAAGACCCACTGAATTCTGGGAGATTTAGAGTGCAGTCCTATACAGACTTAGTCCAGTCCACTGGACAAAACGGTCTTAGACTGCAGTGACTCTGCCCAGACTTGGATAGGCCAGATGAGTCAGATCGTATCAGATCTCAGAAGCTAAGCAGGGTCAGCTTTGGTTAGTAATTGGATGGGAGACCTCCATCGAAGACGAGTGCTGCACAGGCAAGCAATGGCAAACCACCTCTGTTGGTCTCTTGCCATGAATACCCCACCAGGGTCGCCATAAGTCAGTTATGACTTGAGGGCATTCTCCTCCCTTCACTCTGCCTAGGCAGTGCCCTGTTTGTCCTGAACGAGCCTTGCTGATGATCGAGCTCCCAGTGGGTTCAGGATAGCTGCTGTTGAAATTAATGGATCATTCTTCTTTTAAAAAGCATAGTTTTGATCATGGCATTCATTAAATGAGGTTTTTCAGTTATTTGTTTTTCACTAAAATGACCATTAATATGTGTTTTTTTTCCCAATTCTTCCCTTTCCTCTATTTTTTTCCTATGAAGAAAAAGAGTTCAGTGCCATCTAGTGGGGGAGGGGTTGGAAGACCTCAAAGCAGATTTCTTTTTGAGAGGCCAGAAGTACTGAAATGTAGCTCGGTCCTCCCTTTTTGCACTTTCTGGAGCATGGGGCTTTCAAAGTGTGCTTCCTTGTAGAGTGCTGGGAAGAGGTCCACAAGGCAACACCTGATGCACTGCTTCCGTGCAGCTGATCCCAGTCAGCCGTACAGCAACCGTGTGCTGCATGCTGTGATCCCTGATAGTTTGCATGATTGGAGGACCTGTGGGGCCAGCACAAGTGCAATAGTCTACACAAGGAGAGAACACACACACACACATCAATATAATGTAGTCCATTCCATTTCCTAGACCACCAAAACACAATTTTTGGAGGTGCTGATGCGGATGTGTCCTAGAACAGGGATGACCAACTTCTATATTCTCCACAGCTGATCTGCTTGCTAAAGTGGGCAAGAGTCATGCAAACTGTGTAATCCTATGCGAAGAATATTCTATTCTAAGTCCATCGACTGACCCTCTCAGGCTTCTTGTTAAAGTTATTGCTAGTTAACAGGAAGAGCTAGACAGTTATGGAACATGGGTGCTCAACCAGTTTGGTGTAGTAGTTAAGAGCGCGGGACTCTAATCTGGAGAACCGGGTTTGATTCCTTACTCCTCCACTTGAAGCCAGCTGGGTGACCTCGGATCAGTCACAGCTTCTAGCTCTCTCAGCCACACCCACCTCACAGAGTGTGGGGATAATAATAGCATACTTTGTAAACTGCTCTGAGTGGGCGTTAAGTTGTCCTGAAGGGTGGTATATAAATCAAATGTTATTATATTATGTTGTTGTTATTATATATATTTACATTAAAATGCTTAGCATTTATATAACATATATTTGGTGCAATCCTGAACAGAATTACTCCCTTCTAAGCCTGTTGACTTCACTGGATTTAGAAAGGTATAACTCTGCTTGGGAGGGCACTGTCCCATGTTCAAAGCACTTCTGATCCCAGTAATCCTCCCTCTGAGGCAGGCCAGTATTTTTATCCCCTATATTGCAGGGCTGGGGGCTGGGCCTGAGAGAATGCCTTTCCTAAGTGGATTTGTGGCCAAGATGCCATTTGACTTGCCAGCCTCCCAGATCAAATTCTTAGCCACTATGATACATCAGCTTCGGGTGTTTTGTTAATAGCAGTAATATTCATTCATCATTCATTCATTCATTCATTCTGGCTATCAATGTACAGGGTGTCTTATGTGGCAAACATAGACAAATCACCACTCCAAGATGCTTACAGTCGATGTATTGTCGAAGGCTTTCACGGCCGGAGAACGATGGTTGTTGTGGGTTTTCCGGGCTGTATTGCCGTGGTCTTGGCATTGTAGTTCCTGACGTTTCGCCAGCAGCTGTGGCTGGCATCTTCAGAGGTGTAGCACCAAAAGACAGAGATCTCTCAGTGTCACAGTGTGGAAAAGAGAAGAGATGTAGGTCATTTGTATCTACTCAGGAGGGGTGGGGTTGAGCTGAGTCATCCTGTAAGAGTTTCCCAGGGTGTGGAATGCTAATGGCGGGAGGCTTCACTGTATCCTGAGGAGGTTCTTTTGCATATGGATTGGTACTTGATGTGCTAATCTTCTCTGCAGGGCTATTGTCAGGGATAGAATGTTTTGTTAGCCTGGTGTTTTTCAGAACTGGCAACCATGCTCGGTTCATTCTTAAGGTTTCTTCTTTCCTGTTGAAGTTTTGCTTATGCTTGTGAATTTCAATGGCTTCCCTGTGCAGTCTGACAAAGTAGTTGGAAGTGTTGTCCAGTCTTTTGGTGTCCTGGAATAAGATACTGTGCCCTGTTTGAGTTAGGCTATGTTCAGCCACTGCTGATTTTTCAGGTTGTCCAAGTCTGCAGTGTCTTTCATGTTCTTTTATTCTTGTCTGGATGCTACGCTTTGTGGTCCCGATGTAAACTTGTCCACAGCTGCAGGGTATACGGTATACTCCTGCAGAGGTTAGGGGGTCTCTACTCTACAGTAGAGACCCCCTAACCTCTGCAGGAGTATACCGTATACCCTGCAGCTGTGGACAAGTTTACATCGGGACCACAAAGCGTAGCATCCAGACAAGAATAAAAGAACATGAAAGACACTGCAGACTTGGACAACCTGAAAAATCAGCAGTGGCTGAACATAGCCTAACTCAAACAGGGCACAGTATCTTATTCCAGGACACCAAAAGACTGGACAACACTTCCAACTACTTTGTCAGACTGCACAGGGAAGCCATTGAAATTCACAAGCATAAGCAAAACTTCAACAGGAAAGAAGAAACCTTAAGAATGAACCGAGCATGGTTGCCAGTTCTGAAAAACACCAGGCTAACAAAACATTCTATCCCTGACAATAGCCCTGCAGAGAAGATTAGCACATCAAGTACCAATCCATATGCAAAAGAACCTCCTCAGGATACAGTGAAGCCTCCCGCCATTAGCATTCCACACCCTGGGAAACTCTTACAGGATGACTCAGCTCAACCCCACCCCTCCTGAGTAGATACAAATGACCTACATCTCTTCTCTTTTCCACACTGTGACACTGAGAGATCTCTGTCTTTTGGTGCTACACCTCTGAAGATGCCAGCCACAGCTGCTGGCGAAACGTCAGGAACTACAGTGCCAAGACCACGGCAATACAGCCCGGAAAACCCACAACAACCAATGCTTACAGTCCATAGAAGACAATGGTGGAAAGGGGAGGAAGAGACAAGAGTAGGAAAGAATGGGTATGACTGAACGTGAAGTCATGCAGTTGTGTGTAATTAAAGCTTGGCTGCTATTAGGAATGAGGAGTAAGAGGGAAAAGCCAAGGATTGTGCACAAAGGGTGGGTTTCATACATACATACACTATCCAAAATAAAGGTGTAATGTTAAAGTGTGGAATGTCTCTGTTTTTCCTTCTCTCTTTTAAAAAAAAACTTTTATTCAAAGTTAGTATTTATTCTCCATTTAATTCATTTATACTCCACCTTTCACCCCAGCATGGCTCCCTCTAGAACTATTGGAGGAAGGCATTGGAGCAAAAGATGAGATGTGGCCATCGAGGGTTAGCAGGTTTGTTAGGTGAGGAATCCTCATAAAGATTTGGCCAGCTGAATGCTATGTGGTATATTAAAAATCTTTGTAAACTCCCTTCGAATAACTCGTCTCCAAGTTATTCATAGTACAGGAATATTTGGCGCTGACACGCAGTACTTAGCACATAGATGGGGACAGTGGGCAGGTTACCTTGCACTGTTCTACAGTGGAATGACGGCCCCTTTTCTAAAGGATCACATGATGACTCTGAACTGGGTGGTCGCACTTAGGGTTGCCAACTCCAGACGGGGAAATTCCTGGAGATTGGAGGGTGGATCCTGGGGAGGAAAGGGTCGGAGGAGGAGAGAGACCTCAGTGGGGAGATAATTCCTTTCACTCCACTCTCCAACGCAGCCATTTTCTCCAGGGGAATTGGTCTGTGTAGTCTGGAGATGAGTTGTAATTCCGGGAGCTCTCCAGGTCCTACCTAGTTGGCAACCTTACTCTCAATGTAATTCCACCCTTTGGTTGCATTCTATAGGCATAAATATCAATGGGGGGGGGGTTGCCATTGACTAATGAGAATTGGACCCATAGACAGAACTGGGACTTGCCTCTCTAAAATGAATGCATCTGATCTGCAACAAACCTTCAATGCCAGCCCCAGCTGGCGACACACTTTGCTGCTAACTGTTGGCATCCAATGAAAAAGAAGCCAAGGATTATTTTTAGCTGACATTTGTGAATGTTAGAAAATTGCTACAGGAGGTCTAGACAGAGCTGACAGAAATGGGGGGTGGATGGGGGAGCAGACCACAGACTTAAGGGAGAGTTCCTCCAAAGTTTTTTATATTTGCAGAAGGAAAGAGAAAAAAAACTCATTCTTGTATCTTTGTGTGATATCTTTTTATTAGGACCAAGTGAAATAGCAGAAATCCGAAATTCTTCCCGCCCACCTTCTCCCCACTCCCCACCCCAGTCCATAACATCCAGTGCTGATTAAGAGTTCCAGAGAACTCAAAAGCTTGTATTCACTATGTTGTTATATTTCAGATGGTCCAAGGTATTTCACTTCTGTTGTTTTTGGATCCCCCCCCCCGCCCGAATAACAAGACTATCTGCAATGTTTGTCTATTTTGTATCTTGGTTGGCAGGTTGTCCCAGCTGAGTAGCTTCATTCAGTTGCACAAATATATCGAACAGAACAGCTGACTCCTAGGATTTAAAAAAATCTATTTAGAAGAAAGTCTGTTGCAGTCTCCAACAAGTTTTGCATTTTTCTCCTCTAGTTCTCTATTTGCATGTAAATACACTTTCTGGTTTCTCAGAGTTCATCTGGTGCCCGCAGCTTATTTTCCCACCTGAAATCCTAATACTGTTTGTGTATATTATAATGGGTTGCTGTAGAAATGATTAGATCACAAAGAGAGGATTATAAATATGGGTGGAGGAAGGTGTGTAGAAAAGGCTAGAGGAATTCTCAAGCGAGGAGACCTGTTTCTCTGATTCCATTAAACTGTAACAAAAAAAAAATCCCAGAAAGGGAAGAGGAAGAAAGTTTAATCTTTTCAGCAGAGCTGTTTCTACCCCAAAAGAGTTTCCTGGGACACCGTGCTAGAATTCCTAAACAGTGGGCACGGCCCTGCCAGCAGAATTGCCAGCCTCCAGGTGATGGCTGGAGATCTGCCAGAATTACAACTGATATCCAGGTGACAGAGATCAGTTCCTCTGGGGAAAATGGCTGCTATGCAAGGACAGTATGGCATTATACCCCAGCGAGGTCCCTCACCTCCCCAAACTCTGCCCTCCTCAGGCTGCACCCCCAAAATCTCCCCAAATTTTCCAACCTAGAACTGGCATCCCTAGCTGCCAGTAAGCTGCATGTTTCTTCTGTGTGGGGTCACAGAGCTGCCCACATTTAGTTGCCTGCCGCTTGTGGCCTCAGCAAACATTGCAGAGACACGAGTGGTCTAATTCTGCTCAATCACCTGCCCACTAAGACACCTCCAAAGAGCCTCTGCTACAGATCCTAGAACTGCAACACAATGTTAGATCAATGAAAGCATGTAACAGGGCCTTCACTGTTGCGGTCTCTTTTCTGTACTCTGTACAGTCCCTCGTGCATTAATGGCACTAAATAAATAAATGCCTTGTATGGTCAGACGTTCCTGAGCTCCTTTCCCAAAGAAGTCCATCAATATCTGACCAGTTAAGGTCAGATATAAGGGAGACAACAAAAGGAGGTGGAGATAAATGCAGAAAAAATCATAACAGCAACAATAAATGTACTTACACACCGCTCTTCTAGACACATTAGTGCCCTATTCTGAACAGTGAACAAAGGCAGTGTGGTTATTATCCCCACAATAAAGCTGGGGAGCTGGGGCTGAGAGGAGTGGCTGACTCAAGGCCACCTGCTGAGCTCATGACTGTGTGGGATTTAAACGAGAGAGCACTGGTTTGCAGCCCAACCACTTAACCTCTATGCAACAGCAGAATTTTTACGAATTCCAGCTATACATCCTTAGGTTAAGGATTAGTGCACACATTCTGGAGAATGAGCTTTAGAATGTATCACACCACTTCCAGCTGCACGTTGGTATTTTGTCTTTCCTTCAAAGAGTTCAGGGTGCTGTAGACCATTGTCCACTCCTCCATTTTATCCTTACAACAATCCTTTGAGGTGGGTTAGGTTGAGAGTGAGTGACTACTCCAAGATCATTCAGCTACTCAGGCATTACTCAAATTCTTGCACAGAAGTGAGGAGTTGGGTTGAGAGGAGGAGGGTGGATGGAGGGTGGATGAAGGAAACAATTCATGTGAGAGGAAAAGAAACAAAAGGAAAGGGGGGAAGGCCTTTTGCTAGTATTAACCCTAAGGTTGCCAACTCCAGGTTGGGAAAATCATGGAGATTTAGGGGTGTAGCCTGGGGAGGGCCATTAGAGGGGTATAATGCCATAGAATCCACCCTTCAAAGCAGATATTTTCTCTAGCTGGGAAACTAATTTCTGTAGCCTGGAGTTCAGTTGTCATTCCAGGGTTCTCCAGGCCTCACCTGAAAATTGGCAAGCCTAATTAACCCCCACACACAACACACACACACTAAAACCGGATTAGTATACAAAACCAATATGGAAGGTCACCAAATTTAATTGTGTAAACTGTTTTTGTGCGTTTAATGCTGATTTTATTGTAAACTTATTTATCTATGTTGTGATGCGCTCTGAGCCCATTCGCAAGGAGAGCAGATAATAAATTAAATAAATAAATGCTTGTTGGAACAGGAGCATCCTACATTGATTGCAGAATCCCCTCAGGAAAGAGCAAAGGTAAATCTTAATTGATTTGGCAGTTCCTGAGTGCAGAAAAGGCCCTGCAATTGGTTCCCTTCAATCTGTCATAATCTCAAAGGGAGATACCTTAAATTGTAAAGAACTAGTGGTCCATGGAGGAAGAGATGCTCCAAGAGATACAATGGCCCCAAGCATATTGGTGTCTTTTTAATATTTCATGCCTTTTTTATTTAGCTTTTTGTTATCTGATTCTTCTACAGAGTTCAAGATCTGTTGTTGTATCTGAGGTTAGTTTTTATCAGTACTGGTTTAAATTTATCCTGCCCTTTCATGCTCTTTTATGCTATTCTGTAGCATAGTGGTTAAGTGGTTGGGATGAAAATCAGCACTCTGCTGGTTCAAATCCTGCTTCTGCCATGAACTCTGTAGGTGGCCTTGGGTCGGCCACTTTTCTCAGCCCCAACTCTCCAGCTGTATTGTGAGGATAATAATGACACTGACTTTGTTCACTGTTCTAAGTGGGGGTATTAATCCGTTTAGAAGAGCAGTATGTAAGTGCAGTTATTATAATTAGTCCTAATGTTCTTTTTAAAATGACCCTTTTACTGTTACTTGGCTCTTTCATTGCTTTATGTGATGATATTCAAGAATCCACTTTGAGCAAATTCTTTCCAAACAGCAGTTTATAAATATATTTAAAACACACACACAAAGGGGCCACTTTGACTGATACTGGAAACTTTAGACATTATATATTGGAAGGTGGATTGTTATGGGGGAGAGAAAACATCTCCTAATCTTGGCACCCTCAGGTGTGGTTGGTAATTCAAATTAGAATGGGAATTGCAATTACTGCTGCTTCCCCACTGATCCCCAAATAATACTTAGCATTTACACAGCACATTTCAGATGTCCAAAGTGCTTCACATACATTATGCTGTTAATGTGTAAACACACTATAGATCAGGAGCTGTCTCCCCCTAATGATTTATTTTACTTCCAGGCCAGTAGGGGCCCAGATGACAAATGGGAGTAATTACTCCAAACGACACCCCTCGCCTTAGCACTGAGTTCTAACCTTCCCCCCTTTTATTCCTGGCTTCCCAGTCTCTTGCAACCTTATACCAGCTGCTTTAAACAAAGCAGCAGATACACAAATTTTATCTTTCACTTAGACTCACACTAGAGAACTGATAATATAGATTTGTTTTCAAGGATATACACAATTTGGGTCAGGATCCAGAAACGTTTGCATGTATTATGCCATTGGACCATGTGGGATATTTTCTTTAAGCAGGTAACCTGCTTCCAAAGCATTCTGCCATGTAGCATGTTTCAGATAGGTAGCCATGTTGGTCTGCAGTAGAGCTGCAGGATCTAAGTCCAGTGGCACCTTAGAGACCAACAAGATTTTCAGGGTATAAGCTCCCTAGGGTGTTGTTGATCCCTAAGGAGCTTTGACTCTTGAAAGCTTGCACCCTGAAAATCTTCCTAAGGTGCAACTGGACTCAAATCCTGCTGCCATGTAGCATGTGTGTGTTGGGGGATGGTATTAATTGGGGAAAGCAAATCCCAATGCCCATTAGACTCACAAAACCACTTTCACAATTCATTAAATATTGTCATCTGCCTAACTAAGACTTTGGGGAGGAGAGGAAGTCTAATAAGTAACTTCTGATAGTTTTTGTCAAGCCTGGATGTGAAACTTGCATATATTTGGTTTTCAGCAGTAGCAGAGGTGTAAAACACAACAGTAAAATCACTAAAAACAATTCCAACAAAAAAGCATTATAACTTAGAATTAAAACATACGTATTGTCCTAAGAACACATCTGACAAAATACAGACAAATAACTAGGATAATACTTTAAAAGACAGACCTTCAGGGAACACAGGCCAGGGAAAGAAAATCAAAAGGAAGAAAATCAATAAAAATCAATCTTTCCTTTTAAAATCAAACATTTCAAAGGAAGTATTGAGTGAAAGGGGAAAGGAGCAGTGCATCAGCAATAAAAAAAATCTTTTAAGCATCCTTTCACCAATTTTATATAGCTGTATGCACTTAGTTGGGATCTTATGTACGAGATCACACTAGTCTGGGTCATCCAGGTCAGGGTAGAAAATGTATTGGTCCTAAAATGTTAATAGCTTAGGCTATTTCAGAGTCAATGCACTGGCATTGCTTCCCCCACCCCCACCCCCAAAATGCCAGTTCTTAAATGCAAAATATATACATGGCACCATCCATTAGGAAAAGCCACATACATGAGCCAGTCTTCATTGCATCAGGAATGGACTCGATCCTCAATTGCCATCTTCATGTTCATCACAGAGAAGCCAGGCTAGTTAAATATCATATACATTATTAGCAGCGCCATATGTCTAGCTATTGACATTTGGGTACCTACAGTCCAGTCCTCCATAGAATTACTCTCTAGCACATCTATTGGAGCGGATGGGCTTAAAAGTGGGTAGCTCTACTGGGGACTGAACTGTTAATGTACTTGAGCACAAAAAGTGAATTGGTTTAGTGGAGCCAATAGGAATGTGAGTTGGAGTCCTCTAGTTAAAAGCCATGAAAGCAATGGCTATAGACAAGCCACAATATCACAGCCCCTCTCTGCTGAATAGGGCAATAATACCACTCACCTACTTACATGTTGTAAGGATGATGGAGATGATAAGTGTGAAGCATTTCTGTTGGCCAAGGCCATTGTCAACTCGAGTGCTAAAAATGAATCAAACCAAACCATTGACATTATAAGCAGGGCTTTTTTTCAGGGGGAACGCGGGGGAACGGAGTTCCGGCACCTATTGAAAATGGTCACATGGCCGGTGGCCCCGCCCCCTGATCTCCAGACAGAGGGGAGTTGAGATTGCCCTCCGCGCCGCTCGGCAGCAATCTAAACTCCCCTCTGTCTGGAGATCAGGGGGCGGGGCCACTGGCCGTGTGACCATTTTCTCTGAGGGCAACCTATTGAGTTCCACCACCTCTTCTCCCAGAAAAAAGCCCTGATTATAAGCAAATAAAACCAAGAAGCTCATGGTCACCTAGTGCAAAGGATGTATTTTGTGCCAGGAACAGAGTTCAAATAAGGAAAACATTACCCACCTACAACAGGGCAAGAAGGTCAAACTTTGCTTTCTGTTTATGCCAGCACAGATCTGTGATTGGGTTGGTGGTGGTGGAGAGTGCCCAAAAGTCATAGCTGAATTATGGTGGTGACCCTAGTGGGGTTTTCATGGGAAGAGACTAACGGAGATGGTTTGCCATTGCCTGCCTATGTAACGCTGGTCTTCGTTGGAGGTCTCCAATCACTAACCAAGTAGGAGCAAAGAAATTTTAGGAATATAGTCAATATTTCCAGGATTACATTTGGTCCTAGCGTTCATCATAATCAGAGAGCCAGTTTGGTGTAGTGGTTAAGAGTGCGGGACTATAATCTGGAGAACCGGGTTTGATTCCTCACTCCTCCACTTGAAGCCAGCTGGGTGACATTGGGTCAGTCACAGCTTCTAGGAGCTCTCTCAGCCCCACCCACCTCACAGGGTGATTATTGTTGTGGGGATAATAATGACATTGTAAACCACTCTGAGTGGGCATTAAGTTGCCCTGAAGGGCGGTCTATAAATTGAATGTTATTATTATTAACTATGACAGTTGAGAACACTTTTCAGAGCGGTCCGCAGGCTTTGACGGTGTGGAAGACTTCTGGGTGACTTCAATGACAACAGAGTCATCGTTTATTGATTCAGTATCCAAACTCAAGCCTACCATGAATCACATATGTGTGTTTTCTCACAATGCTCCTATTATTAACTGGCTCCACCTTCGAAGGTTTTTGAACAAGGAAGTGGCACTACATAGTAAATATCATGGCTTGGTAGAAAAGTTCCTAAGCCAAATTACTGACGAATGGTTCCATCTAAGTGAAAAGGGGAGGGGCTGTGTCTCACTGATAAAGCGTCTGCTTTGCATGCAGAAGGTCCCAGGTTCGATCCTCGGCATCTCCAGTTAAAAGGATCAGGTGGCAGGTTTGGAGAAAGACCTGGAGAGCTACTGCCAGTCAGAGTAGGCAATAGTGACCTCGACAGACCAAGGGTTCGATTCAGTATGAGTCAGCTTCATGTGCTCAATCCTTAGCGTGATGCAGCCACCTGTGGAATTTACACAGCAGGATATAGATGTTTCTCAGTCAAGATAATCCAAACGATGGTATTCCCCATTCCTATGTATGGATGTGGAAGTTGGACCGTGAAGAAGGCTGACAGGAAGAAAATGGATGCATTTGAAATGTGGTGCTGGAGGAGAGTTTTGTGCATACCATGGACAGCCAAAAAAACAAGTAAGTGGGTACTAGATCAAATCAAGCCTGAATTCTCCCTAGAAGCTAAAATGACAAGACTGAGGCTATCATACTTTGGTCACATCATGAGAAGACAAGATTCTCTGGAAAAATCAATAATGCTAGGAAAAGTGGAAGGCAGCAGGAAAAGAGGAAGACCTAAAACGATATGGCTTGACTCAATAAAAGAAGCCACGTCCTCCAGCTTGCAGGATCTGAGCAAGTCTGTTAATGATAGGACATTTTAGAGGTCTTTCCTTCATAGGGTTGCCATAGGTCGGAAGCAACTTGATGGCACATAACACACACACACACACACACTTCCTGTTGCAGTCTACTGAGAACTCCTACATGGTGTTCCGGGGGATCAGCTGACCCTGAGGGACAGCACAGGCAGTAAAGAAGGGGCCTGCAACGGGAGAAGGAAGCAGAGGAAATCACCGACCCCTCTTCTGCAAATGAAAATGCCATTCTGTCAGAAGACCTGTGAGCTGGGGCTTTTGCCTTGGTCACCCCCTTGCTTGGTTTGGAATAGGCAAAGCTGAGGAGAAACTGGAATTTATCTTCATCTGGGCAAGGGTCAGGGACAGACAGTGTTGATTGTTTCATCATAATCCCGTCTAATAATCAGGGTGTCTAGCGTCCTGGGAAACTGAAGATGTGCCCTTGCGTTTGGAATGAAATGAATTTTGAAAGCAGGGCTGAATCCACGCTTACCGGCATAGCGCGAAACAGTCGGAATGATAGCGCCTTCCTGACGCAATTTCTGATGTCATCACACCGCAGATTCAGGTACAGGTTGCTTTGATGTGTAATAAGAATACCACTGTCCCAGTCAACTGCTTTGACGGCTGCTTTTGGGTGCAGAAGATCTTTGCTTAAGGCCAGGATATATTTGACAGATCATAACTAATGCATTTTTTCTACAAATCTACATAAAATGGGACTGTATTGTTTTAAATAAATAATTTTGCATCAGCGTAAGACCTCTCTGCTTACATACATTTTGTGTCTTTTCACCCTTTCCTGGGTGTTGACCAAGGTAACCAGGCCCTTAACAGCATCGTGATCGATACTTAGGCATCCTGGAAGCACAGAAGACCCACAGGCGTGAGCTTAAGCAGGTCTACTCAGAAGTAAGTCCAATTTTATTCATTAGGATTTACTCCCAAGGAAGTGTTCTTAGGGTTCCAGCCACAGTCATGCAGTTGTAGGTCAGAAATATTTGTCCCACTAACAAAGAGAAATTATCACATAGCACAACTCAAGCAAAAAAAAAAAAATATTTGCAGCTCTCCCCACACATGATAAGCCAAACACAACATACCACTTAACACTCACATTAATGACTCAGAGGCAGCTTATAATTGTGAGATACTGTTACTTTCCAAAAAAAAAAAAACGCATGGTCAAACAGAGGCACAGACAGCTGCCTTTTTTCAATCTAGAAACCCTTGATGAATGGCTGCATTTTCAGAGGAGCTTTGCAATGGGTGGATGCTGCGAACGCTTTTATCTGCACTGAGCCAGATGATTCTATTGCGTCTCTTCTTTTCAACACAGCCTGTCATTTTTCTTCCGCTTAGCCATAGTTCACAGTGGCTGAAGCAATAAATTTCAGCTTCTGATCCCCTCCCTTCTTTAAAAAAGTTATTAAAGGGGGGGAATATATCTTAGATTTACAGTTCCCAGTCGAATAGATAGAACGCTGCTCTCCAACAGAACACTTCTAAGCAGAATTGCACCCTTCCGAGGCCATTGAAATCAATGAGTTTCGAAGGGTGTAACTCTGTTTAGGATGGTACCTAAGTTTCCTGCAAATATCATCCGTACCTGCATCATCTCTGGATACATTGTAAGCCCTTTTGCTTCCATTTTATGGGCATCACGTAATATATAGCCTTGACATTAAATATAAAGGTGTGTCCACACAACAATATCTTGCACACCAGAGAGTCAGTCTTGTGTGGAGGCTAGAGTGACAGACTAGGATCTGGGTGGCTCCGGTTCAATTCCCTGCTCTGCCATGAAAGTTTTCTGGGTGACCTTGGGACAGTCACACTCACATTAACCTACCTCACAGGGTTGTTGTGAGATACATCTGGGAAAATGTACAGGTAAAAATGTTCTATCCCTTTAATAAAGGCTTAACATGTGCAAATGACATCTTTTCACAGAATGGAGGTACATTATATCACCTGCTAAATAATATCCCCGCAAGGCCTCTGACAGGACATTTTTTCTCCAGGCTATTGGTAACCCTGTTGCGAGGGCAAACATGGAAGAAAATGAAGTAATCTGCTTGTCATGGACCAACCTGGCCCGGCAGAGCAGAGAGACTCAGAGGACTCTTCTGAGGAAGAGGCAGCTGGCGAACCTGACCCAGATCCACAGGCAGTGGCAGAGGCACTGCAGGAGGAGGCAGTCTCTGAAGGCTCAGACATAGATCCACAGCCAGGTCCCAGCACATCGGTCCCTCAGCTTCCCAGCCCTGGGGCAGCAGCAGAGAGCCAGGCACCAGCCAGCTCTCCCCCTCAGCTTCCCTGCCCTGGGCCGGCAGCAGAGAGCCAGGTGCAGGCCAGCTCTCCCCCTTCATCACCAGAGCCTCGGGAGCGCCGTCAGAGGAGGGTTCATAGAATCATAGAGTCGGAAGGGGCCATACAGACCATCTAGTCCAACCCCCTGCCCAGTGCAGGATCAGCCTAAAGCATCTCTGACTAGTATTCATCCAGCCTCTTCTTGAAAACTGCCAGTGAGGGGGAGCTCACCACCTCCCTAGGCAGCTGATTCCACTTTTGAACTACTCTGATGGTGAAAAAGTTTTTCCTAATATCCAGCCGGTACCTTTGTGCATGTAATTTAAGCCCATTGCTTCGGGTCCTACCCTCTGCTGCCAACTGGAACAGCTCCTTGCCCTCCTCCAAATGACAGCCTTTCAAATATTTAAAGAGAGCAATCATGTCCCCCCTCAACCTCCTCTTCTCCAAACTAAACATTCCCAAGGCCCTCAGCCTTTCCTCGTAGGACTCAGTCTCCAGACCCCTGATCATTCTCGTCGCTCTTCTCTGCACCCTCTCGATTTTGTCCACATCCTTTTTGAAGTGAGGCCTCCAGAACTGCACACAATACTCCAGGTGCAGCCTGACCAAGGCAGTATAGAGAGGGGCTATGACCTCCTGCGATTTCGATGCTATGGCCCCTTTGATACAACCCAAGATTGAATTACCCTTTTTTGCCACCGCATCACACTGACTGCTCATATTTAGTTTACAGTCCACTCTTACCCCAAGATCCCTTTCACATATACTACTGCCCAGAAGTGTATCCCCCATCCAGTATTTGTGCTTCCCATTTTTGTGGCCCAGATGTAATACTGTGCACTAGAACAGCCCTCCAAGCCAGAAGGCGCAGTGCCAGGCTAGCAGCACAGCACTGGCCCAGCATCATTAGTGATGATGAGTGCTTGCAGGAGCAGGACTGAGACAGCTGGCAGGTGCATGCTATAGCACAAGCACCTGAGCACTGTGAGGGTTAAAAGCAGCCAAAAAGGGAGTGGCTGTGTGGAAGCAACTTGTCCGCTTACTACTGACCTTGTTGTTGAGATTCTTTTGGCTCTGACCTTGGCCTGTTCATGTGGACTTGTTTCTGGAATATTCCTTTGGACTTGAAGCTGTGTTGCCCAACTGGTGCCTGAACTTTGGAACTGTGCTTTGCCCTGCTCAGACAACTTGGGAATTGTCCCTTGCCTGCTGCCAGTGTGAGTCTGCAATCGGGACACTGCTTTGGGTCCCCAATGAGGAGAAAGACAGGGTATAAATGAAACAAAATTTTAAAAAATCAAAATCAGAAATCTTCAAAGTGCTGAGTCAAACACCAGAAGTCTTGGTCATCAAAAGCTTTTAAAAATGCCCAAAATTAATTTTTGGTAATTCTGCATCAAGTCTTAACAGGAGTGGAATGGGAGGCCCGGCCCAGGAATCAATACCATGATTTGTTTATTTATTTACTTTGTACCCTGCCTTTCTTTCCTATGGGAACTCAATGCAACTTACGTCACTCTCTTCTCCTGTATTTTATCTCCACAACAACCCTGTTAGGTAGGTTAGGCTGAGCGTGTGTGACTGGCCCAAGGTCACCCAGTGAGTTTCCATGGCAGAGCAGGGATTCAAACTTGCGTCTCCCACCTCCCTGACACTCTAACCACTAAACAACAGTACGCAGTAAACATGGCAGTTTTGAATAGTCACTATGTTTATCTGGAATTACTTTGCATAGAAATGTCACAAACTATATCTCTTAGATTTTACGGCTTTTTTGTTTCCTTCTACCATGACTGTATTGCTGTTGGGAAGTTTCATTTCAGGGTTCTGATGAAGCTGACTCCAGCCCACGCAAGCTTATGCCTCAATAAATCTGTTACATCTTTAAGGTGCCGCAAAACTCCTTTTAGGTTTTGCGATAGCGTACTAGCACAGCTACCTCACTGGAGTTTAACACGCTACAAATCACTTATAGCATGGGCAGCCACAGAACTAGCTTGGCAATCTCTAAGCCACAGGCTACATCCAGATGAAACACACAAACAGTCGTTCTTTTGTGAGGAGAACAAGCTTGTCACAGCACTGGGCCTCCTACCGCTGCCAGAGCACAGCCCTATGGAAGGCAATGGCCCAACTGCAGAGCTGAGGAGAGAGCTAGTCTCTCCTGCAACGGCAAAGGTGGGGCAGACAGGAGGAAGGCCAAGCAGCAGCAGTTCCCAAGGAACAAAGGACCCCTCAGGGGTAGAAGCCTCCTCAGGAGAAAGAGCCTGCTCAGAGCAAGGAAGCAGGAACTGGGAGTAGTTGGGAAGAGGGACAAAGGCCCCCAGCTGAAGGGGGTAAAGGGGCAACTGTCTGGAAGCTAGGAGGAAGCTGTGGGCAGACAGGTAGGCAGGCTTGGAGCCTTTGAAGGCTAAGGAAATCAGAGCTGCCTGGATCCTCAGAAGGTGGCATTTCTGGCTCAGAGGGAAGCCAGAAGCAACTTTTCCCAACTGACCCAGGCAGACTGGCTTCCCCCTTGGCTTAGCCCTGCAGAAAGGATGCAGTGGCTGAGACTGGAACTGAAGGAGCCGGTCTTGTAAAGGAACAAAGTAATCAAAGTGCCTCTGTTACATTTCTGATGGGTTTGCTTGTCTTTGGCACCATGGTACATCTCAACGGGGGTGTTGTGGCCCCCGGTCCTGGAGATATTAGAAAGCCAGAACCACCCCCTCCTGTACATAGAGCTACGAGTGAAGACTCCTTGGTTTTGTTCTGGGAAGATGCCAATCTTCAATTTCTTGATGGAAACCCAAGTGAGAACAAATGGGCCCCAAACCGTTTATGACTTTATGAATAATCCAAGACATCCTCCATCCTACTAAGAAATAAACAAGCACCTTGCACAACGAACATGAGCCTGTTGTTTACTGGTGTGACTTTATTGGCTTCGCTGTGCTGACACAGCGCCTAGCTGGCTGCCGCCTTTGTGAGCGCTGCCTAATACATAAAAAGCATTGAATAATGGGATCCACACATAACGTGCTCAAATGAGACAGAGAACTCGTTTTACTACTGGTGGATGTCTAACAAACTCTTTGGTTCCTATTTTATGTCCATTTAGAAAATTAAAAGAGGGATTCTGTTTGTTCATCTTGGTTTTGTTTTGGGCAGTCAGTTGTCCTAGTGTCTGTGTCCCCCTTAACTTGCAAAAATCTGCTCCTTTAGGGCATTCAACTTCTGTCTGAACTCTTGCCTGGAAGAAAGCCTGAGCCACACATCTAACATGCAGCCCATGGGCCAAATGTGGGGTGCGTCCCAGGTCACCTGAGATTTTTAGGGAGAAAATGTATTGAACCATTGAAATGTAATTCCACTATAATTACATCATGAAATTGGGTCATTATGAAGAATTAGTGACCAAAGGAAAACAAATATGAATAAAGCCTCCGATGCACATAACTCATGTTTGAGTCACATCCAATAGTTGTATGCCAAGCATGGACCCTCTGAAGCTCTGACATTCAGTGACAATGTTGCCATGTCAAGAGTTATTAAGAGGTTAAGATTGGGGGTGAGTGCAGAAAGCAGAGCCTCATAGATCCGGTGGCCCACTATTAAAAAGCTTCCATTGCTATGGTAGCATAGGATACAGGATAGTTATTAGCAACATACCCGAGTCCACAGCTCAGGACTGAGCTGCCAGTGTCTTACTATTCAAGTCCATAACAATATACACTTCAAAGACTGGCCTTTGAAGCAACACAGAACTCTTGAGCAATGGAGCAATAGTTTTGCTCTTGGTGAGAAGAGAGCCCATTTGTTGGAGAGATGGCATTCAGCAACAGATCATGTGTTGGCAAGAGAGATGGGCAAGAACAGTCTGGTGACCCCCATTACCATTCCACTCCTGAACGCTCCTGCTGATCCCATTTATTTTCTTTATATGCTGCTTTTATTGCCAATGGGGATCCAAAGTGGTTTACATAATCATTCTCCCAGCTGAGAATGATGCGAGAGAGTGATTGGCCCAAGGTCACCCAGCAAACTTCCATAGCAGAAGGGGGATTCAAATCTGGATCTCCCAGCTCTAACTTTTTAACTGCTACAGCATTCTGGTTGAGCCGGCTGCTGTCCCCAATGTTCCTGCTTTTGACCCTTGCCCCAGGAAATTGACTGGCTCTTCATATCCTTTCCAATAGTAGCAAGAAAGTGGCTTTGAGTAAGTCGCTCTCTTTGTGGAACATGAGGGTGTTGGTCTTCCTTACAGGGCTGTTGGAAAACTTATAATGCCTCAATGTATGAAAAGTTCTGTGAACACTGTATTATGCAAATACTAAGTATTACTATTGGTTAATACCTGGTAATCCTGTGTGCTTTTTAAAGGCAGGATGTAAATTTCAAAAATGATAAAACAAATAAGCAGTTGTTGCCAGAAATGTTAGCTCCAAGCACAGCAAACCAGAGGTTAGCCCTGTTGGTCTGTAGTAGCAAAATCATCCTGCATCTGATGAAGAGAGCTGTGGTTCTCGAAAGCTTATGCTACAATAAAGTGGGTTAGTCTTAAAAGCACAGCAAAGGCTCAATATTAGGTTTTGGAGTCTTTGCCGTTCCTGCAACTGCCTCTTTTCCTTGCTCAGTTAAGGCTAACCCTGAATAATTCCTATGCCTCCCTCTGTATTTTTACCAAGAAAAACCTTGTGCATTGGAATGCCCTGCTGCCTTGCAGGTCTACTCAGAGGGATAATTTCCTGCCTAGGAGTGTATTTAAAACAATCATATTCTTAAACCTGTTTTGCGTATTCTCAGCTCTAACAGTGCAATCCTAAGCAAAGTTACTCCAATCTAACCCACTGCTTTCAACAGCCTTAAATCGGAGTAACTCTGTTTAGGATTACATAGCGTACCTTCATTGTTTCCAGTGCGCCCTACTCCCAGCTAAATGGAATTTTAACTTAAAAACGTCAAAAATGATGCTTTTCTCCCTACTACAACCAACAAAATGCGGAGCCCGCTCTTAGCACACCGACGCGGAAGCAGCTCCAACAGAACCTTGCAATTGACGCCCTGAACCGGTTTTCCTCGAAATCCGCATTTTTAAAGCGGTTTCAGTGAATTGCAGTCAGATTCACAGCCCGATTCCGTGCAAAGAAAGGTGAACGTAAACCCGTTGATCCCAATAAATTTAGCACGTTTAACTACGCATAGGATCGCAGTATCTACTCCTCGCCTCGACAGCAGACAATAACTAAACCAGCGCCTCTCTGTCTCGAAACAGTTCGGTGGGTTTTTTTTCCTGCGAACTCAAAGCAACAAGCCGTACAGTTACGTCATGCCCTGCACAGTTCAAAATGGCGGCCTCCACAAGGAGCAGAACGCATACGCGGAGCAACCAATTATTTTTTCCGGTTCAGAAATAGGAATGTTTCCTGTCTGGGGAGGACTGCATGGGTAGCAGTGTGGAGGTGAGATTTGCAGGGTGGGTGAAGGCAATTTTTTTCTTAATATAATTTCTTGACTGGTTTCTTCCTCTGAGCAAGTGGTACTGGTGTTTATTTTGTTTAATTCATTGTTATTTAATGTATTTTTATCCCCCCTTTCCTCCAGGAAGCTTTGGGTGAAACACGGTTCCTCCCCCGTCTCCACTTTATCCTAGGGTTGCCAACCTCCGGGTGGTGGCTGGAGATCTCCCGGAATTACAAATGATCTCCAGGCAACAAAGATTAGTTCCCCTGGGGAAAATGGCTGCATAGGAGGGTGGACTATGGCATTATATCCTGCTGAGGTCCCTCCCCTCCCCAGGTTCTTCCTCCCTCAAATCTCCAGGAATTTCCCAACCCAGAGATGGCATCCCTACTTTATCCTCACAACAAACCTGTGAGGTAGGTTAGGCTGGGGGATGACGGGCCCAAGGTCTCCCAGGTGCTGTTACCACTGTAGCCATGCTGTTGAGGCCTGTTTCTTCTTGCTGAGGCCATATCCCTAGTAGCAACTAGACTCTTATATTACTGACATGATGTAATTGATTAAAGTAACTGACTAGAATCTGGGAGACCCAGGTTCAAATCACCATTTTGCTGTGAAAGCTCATTGGGTGACTTTGGGCCAGTCATTCCCTCTCAGCCTAGCCTACCTGACAGCGTTGTGATGATAAAACGGTGTTGTTAACTATTTTGGGGTTCCATTGGGAAGGAAAACGAGGACAAACATCTATATAAATAAAACCATTTTCTAGACCAATTTTTTTGGTATGTTCAGAACCAGTGTTTGGCTGCTACTGCTCTTACACCGTGGCAAACTCTCTGTTTTGCAGAGTTCTATATCTCTCTCCCAGTTTAGCTATGGTGCTTACTGCCATGTTGGTTTCTACTGTAACAGCCTTCTGCTCTATATCAGGCAGGCCTCACCCTTCTCGATAGATGTTTCTTCATCAAAGCCTTTCTGGAGTGACCTTCCTTGAGCCCGATCTCTTTTTCTCTAAAAAGGAGCAACACTTTAGTCCCTAAAGCTTTTCTGATATGCTTAAAAGTGTGTGAGAAAAACCTAGCAACATAACAAGGAACAAGGATGGGATTGAGAAATTTTCTTAGTTCTTTTGGCCTTCCATATTGTTACTTGGTATATAATTAAAAATGTTGACTAGATAGAGGTGTTTGGGGATTTTGCATGAGTCAAGGTTGTAGGATTCACCTTTTAAAATGTATTTATTTATATTATTTATAGTTCACCTTTCTCACTGAGACTCAAGGTGGATTATACAGTATGAGTCAGTACAGTTAGTATCAAAGACATTTCAATAAACATGTAATGAGTGTGTGTGTGTGTGTATATATATATATATATATATATATATATATATATATATATATATATATATATATATAAACCAGTAGAAATCCAATATAGAGCTGAAGAAATGTTGAAACAGAGCATAAGCAATTCTATGATGGACATATTAACATAGGAACTACCCCATAGGATCATACTTAAAGCAACAGTAGTGAAGTCTATGGTCCCTCAATATTTACAGCAATAATAGTAAAGTCTGTGGGCCCTCATCCCTTTACTGATGAGTTCCCTATCCCTTTATTGGTGGCTCTCTTGAGACCACTTCCGTACAGGACTGCCTTCCTATCTGAGTTATATTAATGCATATTTTAAAGTAGAATATATATAGCAGTGTTTTCCCCTTTGCTGTCTGAGTTTATATTATACCATTAGCTTGTAAGTTCAGGGCAATTTGTAACATTTCTGATCTGGTGAGCTGGTGTACTGTAGTGGCGAAGGAGACTGAGTTGTGTTCCCAGAGGCCCCAGGTTCAAGTTTCACCCCTGCCACAACTCACTAGATACCCCTGGGCGAGTCAAGCTTGTTTCTCCCCCGGCCCCTTCACTGCATCTTCAATATTGAGTTAATGATCCCACCTTACAGGGCTATTTTAAGGATTACAATGATAACTTATGTGAAGTGCTTTTGAATTCTGAGGACAGCAATAAGTACGAGGTATTACTATTTCCATGCATGCAACTTCCATCTTGAGTGCAACCCTGTAAGTGATATTGGCAGCATAGAGTAGAGAGGGCTTTATGTGTACATGATATCCTGGAGTTCTTTTTCTGTTTAAAAAGTGGAAAGACAGCAGGAATCTATCATATATTGCTTGGCATTGACAAAGTATACTGTGTGAAGGGGGTGCTTTCCAAGACACCAGACATAAATATAGGATTGTGATATTGAGCAGTGCATGAATCATTTCTGTGTGGTAGTAAGAAGTTTTCTTCATCTAAGAGGTGAAGAAAAATTACCATAAACTTCCTCAAAATATTTTTTACCAGTATGTATTGAACGTGTGAGTAGCGTGGGAACAGTCAGAGAATGCCAGCGTAAGCTGTAAGGCAGTTTGCATTCTAATTTATTTTAGTTTAAATGTTGGCCACTGGAAATCTATTGTGGTCTGAGAAAACTGGAAATGCCAAAAATGGGGTGGGGGTGCCCCAGTTCGCAGTGTCGTAACTGAAATATCCGAAGTGCTTAAATCATCCACTCTCTATGTCATCAAAGTTAGGCTAGTTCCTGCATACATTGCTGAAGAAGCCTATCCAGTCATTAAAGAGAAACTGAGGAAAAAATGACCACACGCAAGTGGATCCAAATATGACCATCAAATCACAGAAATGGGATTTGTAGCACAAGTTCCAGTGCTTCCTGCAGAATCCAAATTGTCCTTTAGTCTTTGTGACTTTGAAATGAATGTGGGAATTGAATAGGTAACTTCTCCTGCACGCTAAGTAAAGCCTTTCCAGTGATTAAGGAGTGGGCCTGGTGGGCCGTTTAACACTTTAGCCCTCTTTCCTTGATATTCCTATCATTCCACAGCTCCTGGACTGGTGGAAAGGAGACAGATTACATCGGACCATGTAATGAAGTTAGTTATGATGAATCCATGGCAATCCTATGTTTTCTGGGTTGTTAGGCAGGATGCATGTGTGTTTCTGAAGTTGCCCGCTATTGGGTCAGCTCTCATATTTGAAACATATTTAAAAGAAGCTTATTTTAACAAAAATTGGTAACTCCTACTACAATTTATATAGTGTTATGGTTAGCCTTGGATCGGTGAGACCTGGGTGCAGTAGATCCTTATTCTGCTCTGCGTAACAGGTGACTTTAGCAGATGGGTCTCAATCTAACCTATTTAACAGGCTTGTTGGACAGATAAAATTGGGGAGGGGAAAGCTGAGTTTGCCAGCCTAAGCTCCTTGGAGGAAGAACAGGCTAAAAATGTATCTCTTCCCTGCCGCCACCAATTGATCCAAGAATCTGGCCATGTAAGCTGCATTTGTTCTTACAGTGCTGTTGCCAGCCATAATAATACCTGTTTTAAAGCAGACAGTGAGAAGGAGACCAAGCAGTTGTACAAGAGGAGCAAAGAGCACGTTCTGTTGTCTGGTGGAATCATTACGAACAGAGGATGTTGAAATCTGCGCGGATGAGCCTGCTCCACAAAACTCAGAACAGGACCTTGAAAGAAAATTAAATCAGTGTTATGTGACATTCTAAGAGCCGCAGAGTCTTTTCCATTGTGGTTGCAGGCGTGTATGTAAACATAAACTGGGTTGCTTTTGAGGATGAGTGTGGTGACGTGGTATATAGGCTGATGGGAGTTCCTAGATCCTGGCTGATGATACCTTCTCTCTAATTCCAGATTCAACACAGACTCCTTAAGTGTCCTTGTGCAAGCCATTAGCAGCATCTGCCTCCTATTTATAAAATGGGATTTTATTGTTACTATTAGCACTACAATTTCATGTGTTTTATAGCCTTGGTGCCGGGAAAAGATATTTCTGTTTACAGAGGCTTTTAACAAAAGCACACGGGGGCTTCTGATTAGCCTGCCTTCCATATTGATCTCTTAAGATAACATACTACTGCTGTTGGCTTTTTTACATTACTAAAATAATCAATGTAAAATATTATTGTTGGAGAATTTCAGTGTGTGTCGCTGCTATTCTTCTGTGATCTTTTGGGCTACTTGTTTGAATTCAGCATGTTACTGCTGACTGTTAATTGTGGATTGACCGGTGTTTGAATTAATGTGGAAGCTGCCCTGCATATTGGTTTGGCTGATAAAGCGAGGGTACATATACAAGTTAATATATTGATATAGAGCTCTGACCTAGAGATCAGACCTCAGAAGCTAAGCGGGGTTGGCCTTGGTTTGTAATTGGGTGGAAGACTTCCAACAAAGACCTGGGTTGCAGAGGCAGGCAATGGCAAACCACTTCTGTTAGTCTTTTGCCATGAAAACCCTACCAAGGGTTGCCCGTAAGTATGACTTGAGGGCACTCTCCACCACATCATATCCATATAGAGTAGGGATGGCTAGGGTATTGCATGTGGACAAGATCTGGTCCACATTTTTATGTACCCCTTTCCTCCAAGGTTCTCCTCCTCTTCAGTTTTAACCAAACATTAATCAAGGTAAAGCTAGAAAGTGGCAACTGATTCTACCCTTTAACATTGTGCATCTCTTGGAATTTCCGTAACATCCAAACACAGATACCAACATGACTGTCGCTACTTTGTTGGTAGTTAGTGCTTTTATCTTTTATCCTGCTGTTTTCCCAAGGATCTCAGCTTAACATGTCATGTAACATTCTCTCCTGTGAGGTCAGTTAGGCTGACAGAACATGGCTGGCCCAAGGTAACCCAGCCATGCTCAGTCCAACACTCCAATCAGTACACCACACTAGTAGTAGTAGTAGTAGTAGTAGTAGTAGTAGTAAACAACATTCGTTTTATTCACCACACTTCAGGACAACTTAATGCCCACTCAGAGCGGTTTACAAAGTATGCCATTATTATCGCCACAACAAATACCCTGTGAGGTGGGTGGGGCTGAGAGAGCTCCAGAGAGCCGTGACTTGCCCAAGGTCACTCAGCTGGCTTCAAGTGGAGGACTGGGGAATCAAACCCAGCTCTCCAGATTAGAATCCCACGCTCTTAACCACTACACCAAACTGGCTCTCTATAAGGTGGTTTGTCTCTGTTACAGGGCCTGATGCTTATGCCTATAAGAAGCTAGTTTTCTGTGGTTGTACAAAATCAAAAAGAGTCCAGTAGCACCTTTAAGACTAACCAATTTTATTGTAGCATAAGCTTTCGAGAATCACGTTCTCTTCGTCAGATGCATGGAGGGCAGAAGGAAACTGGCCAAATATAGAAGAGGGGGGGGGGAAGGAGGAGAGGGGGGATATAAACAACTCCTTTGATATGGAGATGCAGACAGCTCCTTTTGGTGTAGGGATCAGTTTGCTTGTGTAAAGATTCAAAGGAGTTTGCCGTGTTAGTCTGTAGTAGCAAAATCAAAAAGAGTTCAGCAGCACTGCAGCACAAGCCCTCGATAACCACAGTCCTCCCCGCCAGATGCATCTGACAAAGAGAACCGTGGTCCTCGAAAGCCCACACCAGGTGCCACTGGACTCCCCCTGACCCCGCCTCTGTAAAGGAAATCAGTTACCTGTGATAATGAGATAACCATTCATAGTCCCTATTCAGTCCCAGCTTGACAGAGTCAAATTTGCATATGAATTCCAATTCAGCAGCTTCCCGTTGGATTTTGTTTTTGAAAGGTTTCTGTTGAACTACAGCGATCTTTAAGTCTTTGATGCAATGTCTTGGTAGATTGAAGTGTTCTCCCACTGGTTTCTGGACGTTGCCATTTCTAATGTCAGATTTGTGTCCATTTATTCTTTTGCGTAGAGGTTGGCTGGTTTGTCCAATGTACAGAGCAGAAGGACATTGTTGGCACATAAGGGCATATATCAGATTGGAGGATGAGCAGCTGTGGTTGTACAGAATATCATAAGCAAAGAAGGCAGGCTTCTGCCCCGATGAGTTTATAATCTAAAACTCAGTAGAGGAGGAGGTGATTTAAGGAAGGTTAATAAAAGGAATCTAAGCAATTGCAGCTCTATATACTTTGTTTCAGTTGGCATGGAATGAGCATCAAGAGTCCCCAGGGAAGGTAGCTTATCATCTTCTCGTGGGGAAGGGGCTATATCCATCAGCCTCTGAAGGTTCAGCTGTGTATTGGTTAGAGTGTTGAAATAGTATCTGGGAGACTCGAGCTCAAATAACCACGTTGCCGTGGAAGTTTGCTGGGTGACCTTGGGCCAGTTATGCCCACTCAGACTAGCCTACCTCACAGGGTTGTTGTGAAAATACAACGGAGGATAGAAGAATGATGTAAGCTGCCTTGGGTCTCCATTGGGAAGAGATGGAATATAAATGAAGTAAATAAAACTATCCACGGTAAGGATTTTTTTCCCTATTTCGTACCACCTAGCCATCCAGCACTGCTGCAATGGTTAAGAGGAACAACTGGACTCATTTTTGTAACGCTTCATTCTTTTGTGGCCTGACGGCTGTAAAATATATGAGAACCTTCAGCTTCGCAGTATGCCTTTGAGATGAAAGATGCAATTCATAAAATGTTTTGCCGACTTCTTGTTTTGATCATGCAACGGAGACTAACCGTAGTAGGTGACAGGAGTTTGTAACAGCCATTCCTAGCAGTTTCAAGCAACCGTCTCTCCTTTTTTTTTATAGCAAGGAGGGCACACACATGCCTTGCTAGCCCTCTGAGATGTCCTCCAACCTTTCCAACTACGCCTTACGGATGGCCCGCCTGAGTGCACGGATATTTGGAGAGGTCACTCGGCCCACTGATAGGCAGTCCATGAAAGTCGTGAAGCTGCTCAGTGAGACGCCCATGGCCAAGCGGAAGGAGGTCTATGACTGGTATCCTCCCCACAACATTTACTCTGGCCTGATGAGGAAACTTCGCTTCTATGGCCTCTACAGGTAATCCAGGCATTGGGGATGGGTGGGTAGTGAAGGAATGATGAAGGCAGCAAGGAAGGGGTGCGTGCTCGTGAAAGGAGGAGAACTACTGACCGGGTGCAAATGGAATGGTCGTGTCTGCTTGGGTTTCATGCACCACAGGGGGCAGATCAGTAGTAGAGCACATGCAGGTACAAGAACCCAAATTCAGGCCCCCGTGTCCTCCCTGAAAGGACCTAAATCTACTTGGAAGGACAATCGCTTGAGACCTTGGGGAAGTGTTTTTTGGCCTGAGCAGATCCTCGGCCCCTCTTCTGGCTTTTATTTTGAAACAAACAAAGCCTAATGAGCTCCACCCGTGGTGTGCTTTTGCGTAAGCTGAGACATAAAGTTCATTAATGATCTCTTCCCTTATCCCACCCACCCCCACGAACATATGTGGTGTGAACAGCCTCAGAGCCTCTGGCAGAGTTCTCCTCTTAGGCCCACCAGCTGCTTGTTCCTGTGCATAAGGAGCTCAGCAACTGAGGGGCCAAAGATCTGAGCTTTTGTGGCTGTTCATGTTGCATGTATGTCTGTGAGGGGCGGAAAGGGTTAAAGAACAAACAGCAGAGGAAGCCACTCTGTATGAGTCCTTTGCTGCTCATGCTGGAGAGGAGGTGTTTCAAGAGCCCTTTGCCTTAGGTCATGTGGGTGAAATCATTTAAAGTGCATCATCTTTATCTAGATATTTACAACCCCCTTTCTCCCCAATGGCGTTATTCCCAAGCGGGGTTGTTCTCCCTGAATCAGTGACTCGCCCAAGATGATCCAGTGAATTTCCATGGTGCAGCGGGGGTTTGAACTCGGGTTTTCCAGATCCTAGACTGAGGCTCTAACCATTACACCACAGTAGCTCTAGTTCTTAGGCTCTGGCCCATCAAGAAGCTCCTAAGTGATTGAACAGCTAATGCTTCTTCCTCTCTCACTCTCCAGGTGTCCTTAAACCCTTCTGCAAGCTATTAGGTAAGGTGGGTTAGGTGCTCTTGCTCCTGGGCAAGGGAAAATGAGCGAAAAGGCAGCAAGGGGCATTGGCTAGGGGCTGCAGCCTTGGTCGTTGCTTCTTGTTGATTCCTCATTGGTGGCAACTGCTTTTATTTTTATTAATTTATTAAGCCATTTTATATCCTGCCTTTCCACATGGTTCAAGGCAACTTCCAAATAGGTGTTAGTTGCAGACACAACACGAGGCCTCCTCTGCTCTTCTGAGGCCCGTGCTGCAGCAGGAAGGTGGAGGAAAGCTGGGGTCAGCTCTTGGTTTAGGGAAGCGTTGGTGCTGGGTTTCAGTTTGCAAAGAAAAAGGAGCAAAGCCCAGGGGCCGGACTGAGATGTTAGTCTATTGGTAGGGAACAGCCTAAAGCACCCAGATGTTTTCCCCCATGAATTTGTCTTACACTGTATCCAACCATTGGTCTATCAAGGACAGTATTGTCTACTCTGCCCTGATGTGGATGACACAGGCTTGCTTGATCTCATCACATCTCAGAAGCTAAGCAAGCTGCCCCTGCTGAAAAATCCCTATCCTGGCCTAGACTAACCCGATCTCATCAGATCTTGGAAGCGAAGCAGGGTGGGCCTTCGGTTAGTACTGAATAGCGGTTGCTATTCAGAGGCAGGCAATGACAAACCACTTCTGTTCATCTCTTGCCTTGAAACCCCAGTGGAGTCCCCATAAGTCAGCTGGAACTTGATGGCACTTTGCACGTTGTCTCCTCTGCCTGGAAGCAGCTCTCCCAAGATCTCAGATTTTTCACATCTCCTACTGCTTCATCCTTGTTTAACTGGAGATACCAGAGATTGCCCTCAGCTGGAAAGTCTGGGCAAGCCTGATCTCATCAGATCTCAGAAGCTAAGCAGGGTCGACCTTGGATAGTAATTGCCTGGGAAACTTCCAGTGAAGACCAGGGTTGGAGAGGCAGGCAATGGCAAACCACCTCATTGCAGAGGCAGGCAATGGCAAACCACCTGCTCTTGCCTTGAACACCCCACTAGGGGTTGCCACACATCAGCTGTGATTTGACAGCACTTTCCACCACTGGAGACTGGACCTTCATGTTAAGCAGACGCTCTGCTGCTGAGCCATGGTCCACCCCCATCCAAAATTCATCTTCTTGGGTTGTATCCCTGAGCAACAAGCACTGCATCGGAGAACATTGCTTTAGATACTGATAGAGCCCTGTCACCAGTGTCCTTTCTGAAGGGCAATAACTAGTCTGGGGTGGAGGGAGCCTGGGGCAAGCTAGACAACTCATTCAAGGTAGGCAAACATGGGGGCAGGAGGGGGAGTGTAGTCCTCCTTTACTGAGAGCATTTCATGTTTCCTTTAAATATCTCCCCAACAGTGTGTTAAGTGATGAAATATTGCCCTTCCAAAACCACCTGGGCTTGAGAGCTCTTTCTTCTAAGACTAGGCACACGCTTCTATTTTTAATCCCGTATAAGGGCCATCCAAGTGTTCTCTCTGCTTCTGGGGCGGGAGGAGGGAGGAGAGCGAAATAGCAAGCCTGCCTATTTCACAGGGGGGCTTCCCTTTGACACAATTACTTGCCTGGTTCTTGCCGTCTTTCTCTTTTTATTAAAGCCAATCTCTTGCTCCGAAAAAGCTGCAAGGGATCACAGTGTCGCTTTTTCTGAAACACATTTGGCTGCAGGCAGTAGACACTTTGACGGGGGTGGAATAAAATTAAGGCCTGAGAGGTGCTTTTGTGAACAAGTAAGAATATTAGCAATAGCAGCTCAGTAACCTTAGGGGGGTGATATTGTCTGGCTAATGGACAAGTACGGCCACTGGGAAAGTAAATCAAAATGGAAACTTAAATTCGGTACGTGGCTTCTGAATCAAAAGGAGCTTTATTAATAGGCTTTGATCCTGTTAGTTCAAGGAAGATGCTGGCTGCAGCCAAGTAAGGCCTGTCCAAGGTCTCTGCTTACAGGGTGCATTAAATCCCCACTGCCACCCACCCCCTTAAAATTTTATAGGGATCATGGCTGTTAGGTACAGGAGCCCCGTGGTGCAGAGTGGTAAGCTGCAGTACTGCAGTCCAAGCGCTGCTCAGGACCTGAGTTCGATCCTGGCGGAAGCCAGGTTCAGATAGCCGGCTCAAGGTTGACTCAGCCTTCCATCCTTCCAAGGTCAGTAAAATGAGTACCCAGTTTCCTGGAGGTAAAGTGTAGATGACTGGGGAAGGCGGCAATGGCAAACTACCCTGTAACAAAAAGTCTGCCAAGAAAATGTCGTGATGCAACATCCCCCCATGGGTCAGTAATGACTCAGTGCTTGCACAGGGGACTACCTTTACCTTTGCCTACATAGCTGGTATCAGAATACTGCTAATATAGTAATGTATAAGGAGAGAACATAAACAGTGTGTTAAGAAAGAGGAGCAATCTGGGGCACATGGACTGAAAGTCATGATTTTTGTCTTGGTTGCATAGAGAGGGTGTACCGATCTTATCCATGGCTTTTCAGTGTTCCCCTTGTGCAATGCAAAAAGTGGATTTCTGAAGCTGTGTTTGCTTTCTTTCATGAAACAAAAGCAGGATTTTAGCCCTTGAGGTCGTGGAAAGTAAATTTGAAACGTTAGCTAGTGGCTCCAAAACTGAGGAAAAGAACTTCTTTCTCTGCCTTATCTAGAGTCAAAAGAGAGGTCTGTCTAACCTAGTAATGTCATCTGGGTTGGATGCAGACTAAATTGGCAATTTCTGCCAAATCTGCCTTCCTGGTGCAGATCCCAGGGTATCGTTCTTTGGGCTTTCTTATCCCCCAGGAGCAGCATGTTGCGCAGATGAGTGGAGCAGGGAGGCCGGAAAGTTCCCGTTTGACATTGTAATTAATGTGTCTGACCTACTGACTGGCAATGACTGACAAAGGCTCAGTCAGAGATCTTTCCCAGCCTTGCTATCTGAATTCCTTTTTATTGGAGAGGGCGAGATTGAACCTGGGATCTTTTGCAGCCAAAGCATTTGCTACCTTGCACGGTTATGGCTCGTCGCCACCCCCACTTCATAACTCCCGTTACGTTCTCCGGCCCTGATCTTTGAACAACCCACTCTGCCTTTTCCTACAACCCTGGAGTTACTTATCAAAAACTTCACAATTGGCAGACTGTGTGGGCTACTTCACACAATCTGTACTTTGTACATGGATGTAACTTGCTACAGACACGTTGCTTTCTGTGAAGTGACCTTAAGAATAAAATCATCAGCCCTTTCATGCAAAGCAAGCATTTGCTGAATCTCTTATCTGAATGCTTTGAATCAAATCCAGATTTCTTGGTGCTGTTTTTAGGCCTCTTTCTGTAGACTGCAGATCGACTTTGGGTGCAATCCAGCCAGATACGCATAAATTAAATCTATACTGAGCATTTCTTTACCTGCTCCTCTCCCCCTACCCCGGCCATCTGCTTTTCAGATTCCTGTAACTCGGATTGGTACGAGAGCTGAAAAAGAAAGGGAAACTGGCAAAGAAAAATATGTGCTCACCTGACTGTCTTTTATATTGCTCTGTGGGTTAAAGTGCCCTTGGATGGATGGTATTGGGATCTGATACTTGATTTCACGCTGTATCATAGGTCCAGCAGGTAATAATACAGAGTGCAGCACCTTGAAATTTCATTAAAAAGCTTGTTACTTTCCAGAAGAAAATGGAGCCTTTCACTTGCTTTGGTCTGAAAATTATAGGTGTAATCAGTAGCATCCTTAATGGGAGGTGTAATGGATCTCTGAGTAAAAGGTATTAGGGAACTGGTTCTGCTGGGGAGGGCAAAAGGATGTGCTTCCCCCCCCCCCTTACATCCAGACTCTTGTTCACTATTGCACTATATATCTCCAGCATGAGAGGGGGGAGAATCAATTTCTGAAAATTGCACTAAATTATCTGACAGCTAAGAGAAGCTGCTTCTGTTGCCTCACTCAATCCCATCTACCCCTGCAGACTTTTCCAAACTGATTGTTGATCCCCTTGAAAGGGATATAAGGACTGTCGGCCCACCAGCTGTTACAGTTTGGCACTCTCTCTTTCAAAAGCTTGGGTCGGGAGGGAAAGGGGTTGTGAAGAAGTGGGATTATCCCTCATCCATGTGGCTTCCTTATGACTGGATGTTGATAGGAGAAGGTCCAGAGTTCTGGGATTTGGCACACAAACATTCTTTGCCAAAAAACCATGTAGTCTCCAGTTAAACGATTTCTGATGATGGTCCTAGGAAAGAACTTTGCTTGATATCTTGCGCTGAGTTTTGTGATTGTTGCGTTTAACAGCCCTAATTGAGTGTCTGTTTAATACATACTGTAATTTTTTTTTAGCCTAAGGAATAATTCTTCAAAAGTAGAAAGCAATAGCTATGCCCCGTATTGAAATATAGACTGAAGACGTTAGACCTTGCCGTCAAAGAAAGTTGCCTTGAATAAATAAGAAACAAACGTGAAATATCATGATATTTGATCTTGCTTTGTGGATCTGTTTGTGTATTAGGTTGTCTACAGTATGGAATTAGCTGGTTGCTTGGAGGGACTGTCTCTCATTGGCTGTGAGAGAGTCCCTTTTTCACTTGCTTCTTACAGTATCCGGAAGCTTAAACTTATTTAAATGGACCTGGTTAATGTAGACTGATAAGGTCCTAACAGAGGAAGCAGGTGTGGGACTCGTAGTAGCGCTGGCTAACTTTGGAGACGAGGTGGACTTGCCCCAAGTTATGGTAGGCCACTTGTCTACCTAATGCCAGAGTTAGGATTGCTTATTGGAAAATTAAAAGCTTGTGTTAAAAAGTAAAATAAAAGTAAATGATTTTAAAAAAATGAGATGGACAGGAAAATGTCAAGTACATTTTGGTGGTCTTTCATAAGGCCGCCATAAGTTGGAAGCGACTTGACAGCACGTAACGCACACACCCCTTGAGACATTTGTTGATAAAGCAGGTTTGCTCAAGCCAATGGCCTATTTGCTGCATGGCCAGAGTGGCATGGGGAGTGCGCTCCCTTCGGGCTGGGCAGCATTCAGTGGAACCTTAGCTGCTGTAGGGCACAAGTGGGTGTTGGTGGGGCTCAGCACCTCTTGGTGCAATTCTGTGCAGAAAATCAATTTGTTGTTTTAAAAAAATGTTCTTGCTAGTCTTGTTTTAAAACAAAAACCAAAGGGGGAAAATACATAGTGCATTTTATATTGCCTTCTGCTTTGGTATATTATAAGCTGCCATGAGTCTGAGGTGTGATGTAAATATTTTTAATAATAATTATAGACATGCTGCCTGTTGGGAGCAGACTTCATGTCTTTGTGTATAAACGTGGAGCAGTCCTGTTTCTCCTGTTGAGGTTGGTGCTGCATCTGCATACTCCGCCATTCTTGCCGTTTTAGGGCAGAACCCATAGCTCAGTGTTAGGCAGAGGCTTCGTGTGCTTAAAGTCTCTGGCTGAAGTCTCTGGTGTTAAAGCATTTCCTGCACCACGGTTGGGATTGAATTTCTGCCCAAGAGTGACTGCTGTTTGGACTAAACCATAATGGATTTGATTCGGAGTAAGAGAGCTTCTTTCATTAGACTGTGTACACGAGCTATTTAATTGTTGAATGGTATTTAGGAACTGTGTGCGTTTGGAGAGATGCTGCGCATCACGACGTCTTCCCTGACGACTTTGTTGAAAATAGTTGACACACTCTTCCTGAGTTTTTGTTTCACGAAATACGTGTATTCATTGACTGTATTCTGATTGCTTCACACATTTTAGGCAACTTTCCTTGCAAGGTGTTTCCAGGTGATGCTTCCTAGGAAATCCGTTGTCTTATCATGATCAAGAAGAATCTTTTCTGGTGTCTTCTTTTGGGGAGCATCACCTGCCACTGACTCTTCCATTTTAGAGTAAGAGAATTGCTGGTCAAACAGGACTCTTGTCAGTGCCACAAGACTCCTGTTTGTGTTTGTTGCAGCACGCTAGAGCATCCTTTGGAATTATTACCTGTTCTAAAAAGGCATCCTCTGAGTGGAAATGCCACAAATTAAATAACCTGTTTTTTGTTGTTGCTCAGTCTAGGCGGTGTGAATCAGTGCCCCAGATGGGCCAGGGCACCCTCTGGCCCCATCCTAGCTACTGCCCTGTCTTACAGACTCTGCCTGCACAGAAAGCTTTGGGAAGCATTCCTCCAGCTGCTCAGCATGTACATCTAGTGGTACACATTTTACATAAGAATGAGAGAACAGAAAGTGATGTGCAACAAGTTCTGCTGATCATTCATCAAAGCTAGGAACCTGCTACTCTGAGCTGTGTGTTTTAACAGTGATTTTTCCCTTGCAGTTCCCCACTTACTGTATCCTTTCTCTCCTTAGAGATGAGCATGAAGATTTCAAAGATGAGATGAAAAGAGTGAAGAAACTACATGGGAAAGGACCGCCGAAGAAAGGAGAAGGAAAGAGAGCGTTGAAGAGAAAATAGCTTTCCCTCTGTATTTAATAAAGCATTTTTGTTTCATTTAATGATTTGATTTATTTTCTAATCTTTCTGTTCCTCCGGGGCGATCAGGACGTCAAACTTCACGGGTTACCTGTATTTTTTGTTTGCAATTGGAAGCAAAACCGTGGGACTCCCCTACCTTAGTCCAGTTTTGGCTCCAGCACACCATTTCAAGCTGGCTCCAACATCTTTGATTGGAGAGCCAGCTTTCCCTTTGCCTTTCAGATTGAAGGGGAATTTGTGTCAGATTTAGGCATCCTTCATTGTACCCCAGTGGTTTTGAGAGCCTCTTTCCAGAGGTGTAATTTAATGCAAGCAGCTGAGGAGGCAGCAGCATAGATTTTGCTTGGCCTAGAAGACAAGCAGTGAGTAACTGGGAAAGATCCACCAAATTGATTTCGCTCATGCTTTTCTAGTAGTCACAGTTCTGCCATGACTGGGGTCTGAACGTGGGGGTCTCAAGTCCAGATGTGACTGTGGAACAGCTGTCAAGCAACCCAAGCTCTTAAGTGATTAAAGTGCATCCCCTGGTAACCCTTATAAGGCCAGTATTACCTGCCTCTTAACAGTATGATAGATGAGAGGTAACTAGTCTAGTGTAGTGGTTAGAGTGTTGGATTAGGATCTCAGGGACCCAGGGCTGAATCCCCACTCAGTGTTTCTGCTGTTCCTGAATTGGGCAGGGGGTTGGACTAGATGGTCTTAAAGACACCTTCCAGCTATAGGATTCCATGATGTAAGGTCCCTGGGTGTCCTTGGGCCAGTCACATGCTCTTAGCCTAACCTACCTCATGGGTTTGCTGTAAGGAGGAAAGAATTACTTGATTAGCAATTTTGGGTTCCCATTAGGGAGAAAAGTGTAATGTAAAATAAAAATGTGGGGAAGGGCAGTACAAAGAAGGAAATTTGCCTGATAATGTTTCTGGAACAGCTTATAACTGAACTGTGTGCCCTTTTTTTTCTGGAAGAATGGAAGCCTCCAATTAATATCCTAAAATGATCAAGCTTATATACAGAATAGCTAAAGCAAACCCCAACATTCCTGCTCTGCAGGATTTACAATGCAGTGAATTCTGTGTGCACTTTTTCTTTCTGCCAGATAAATTCACTTTCTTTAGCACGATTAATTGGGGTTGCTGTTTGGATAGCAGAGGGGAGGGCACTGAGGCTTCAGTTCACACCTTTGCAAAAATCAGCGTTTGCCAGTTTCTTGGGCCTGTTCATGTAATAAATTACGCTGAGGTAAAAAAAAATACTGAACTCTGTTTTCTGTGGGGATTGTTTGTATTCTCAAAATAATAAATGTCCTGATTCTTTTTCTCTTTATTTTGGATAACTATTTTGGAAGCAAGTCCGTTGAGAGCCAGTGCAGATTTTTTTAAACTGATAAGATCCCAACGGCTGATGTCTGCCCATAGCCTGCTGCTGAATCTTCCAAACAGTCTCCAAAGGCAGATCCATGTAGAGCATATTATAGTAGTCCAACTTGGATATAATCAGCAAAGTGAATAACTGGTCTAACAATGCTGCTTGAGGAAGAGCAACCAAAGCTCTTCAGAGGTGCTACAGGGAAGATACAGGGCAGTTCAAGTCCCCCAGGACTAAAATTTATGGGAGCCTCAACACTAAATCCTGGATTACCTTTGAAAGATCAACTAGGAAAACTGTAAGCCAGAAGGATGTACAGTGTGCCTGTCTCACATCCCAACTGCAGGGTCATACTCTAAAAATTAGGACACTATCTAACAAACCACCTGGAGAAGGCAGAGTTAACAGGATAGACCACAAGGTCTTTTTCTTCCTGGCCATCTTGTTTCATGCTGTGCATGTGGTCTTCATGGCTAATTTTCTGGCTGCATACCTATTTTGTTAACAGTTGAATGTCAGATAAACTTGCAATGGTGACGCCTGCTGTATCTTCTTGCTGGGATAAGTCATTGTGCATCTGTTGAAGATACAGGACCCGAACAGGTATGCATGCTGTTATTTTATATTTTGCCATTATACAATTAACTGGCTGGAAAATCAAATAAAAGCAACAGTAACCATCTACAGTAAACAACTCGAGTAAACAACTCAATTATTTACAGCTGGCTTTAAGAGTACAGAAATGGATTAAAGTACATTCAAATGCACAAAAGAACACAAAAGAAACACTCTAATGGATAGAAGCCTTATTTGTTAGTCTGCCGAGAAGTTTTTTTTAAAAGCCTTAGTAAAGGGAACTATAGAAAGCTGCTATCATAATTTTGCCTACTCTGGCTTGTCCCTCTGCCCCAATATATTGTTCTCCACAGTGCTTTCTCTTGGATTATTTTGAACGTTTAAAGCAGGGGTAGGGGCATTTCTCGGGGGACCATTCTATCGTCTATTAGATCAACCTCAGTTTTTCTTCCGATTCAACCAAATCCATCCTTTACTTAGATTTATTAATCAGCAGTGGCATTACTTTTTTAAGTGCTGGAGAAGTAAAACTTTAATTCCTTAATTATGTCACTTCTCCAACAGGGCAAATAACGCTCCCCAGGCCATTCTGGGTCAGGAAAATGATAAGGGGTGGGGTTGAAGCCGCTGAAGCCTCTTCTCCTCTGTGCCACCGTCTTGATCTGAATTGGGCCCCTGTGGAGCTTGGGAAATTAGTTCCCAGCAGCTGTTATTTGACTGAGAATAAGGTCGAGCAAACTCAACCCAACTAGTTAAAAAGTGTCACATTTAGTTTGGCACTTCAAATGACTTAGAAGGGTGTAACTCTGTTGAAGACAACATTTAAGTCCAATAGCATCTCACAGATCAACAAGATTTCCAGGATATAAGCTTCTGAGAGTCAAAGCTCCTTTTATCAGAGAGTTTTGACTCTTGAAAGTTATACTGTGAAAGTCTTGTTCTTTAAGGCATTACTGGACTGAAACCTTGGCCGTTTCTAGACAGCTTACCTTCTGCCGCTCCATGCTGCAACGTTGCGGCTCGTGCCAGAGAAAACGCGAAATAGCGCGTTTTCTCGTGCAAGTTTTGCGCAACATCGCGCAAAACTCTCGCGAGGAAACGCGGTATTTCGCATTCGCCGCAGCATGAGCCACGGCGTTGCGGCATGGAGCGGCAGAAGGTAAGCCATCTGGAAACGGCCCTTGCTGTTCTATTATAGACTAACGTAGCTACACATCTAAAACTATCTGTTTAGGACTGCCCTGTTGGTCTTCTCAAGAAATCATGAGACTAATCAATATCTGTCCATGATGTTTTTCTAATAGATAGTATTTTGATAGTTGGTAATGGACTGCACATGAAATAGGATCCTTGTATCTCATTCTTCAAGGTCAGTTTTGATTATAAAATGCTTGTGCGTAACATGGTAGTGACAGATAGGTGCTAGGCAGTGTGTGTTACCCTTGCCTATGGCTTGTGAACTTTCAACCTCCCATGTAATGTATGGCAAGAATTTTTTAAGTGCTTAGTTTGTCTCACCACAAGAAAGAACCTTTTTTCCAGTGAAATGTTTATTTCCAAAAAATTTAGTAACACTGGAATTAACAGTTGTTCGGTGGCACTGTTCCTCATTATTTATACTGATATTTGGAGCAAAACACAATCAAGCCCATTTATAATTTGCAACAAACTTAGCCCTGATCAGTATACTGTGTTTACAAGCTCACCAAATGTTGAACAAACATCATGTAATTTTTTGATAAAAACCATGTCTTTAAAGATTATTTTCTGAAAAATGAATAAAGCAATCTTGAAGAAGATCAAGAAGAAGATCAAGAAGAGCTGATTTGCTGGGATTTGCCAGGATGGTAGGAGTACTCTCTAGAGAGGATAGGACAAGATTTTTCTTAAATAAGTAGAATAACTGTAGCTTTCTACAAGTTTTGGTAAAGAGTTTCTGGACACACTGCTGTATATTTGCAGAAAACATTTTTTAAAAAAATTTGATCCCTGAATGTGTTTGGGTTATGCCTTTCAGTGAATAGGAAAAAAATTCTAAGTAGCAGCAAGTATTGGCTGTTCAAGAAGTCCATCAGCACAACCTTACCTTTCTATTCAGCAGCAGGTAAGTAAATTATTTGTAACTGCACTTGTGCAGATGTCTGAATTTTACTACTACTACTACTACTACACCACTCTTCAGGATGATTTAACACCCACTTAGAGCGGTTTACAAAGTAAGTGGTTATTAGCCTGTGAGGTAGGTGGGCTGAGAGAGCTCTGGAGAGCTGTGACTAACCCCGGACATCACCCAGCTGACTTCAAGTGGAGGAGTGGGGAATCAAACCCAGTTCTCCAGATTAATGCCCCACCGCTCTTAACCACTACACCAAACTGGCTCTCTTAACTACCAAACTGGCTGCTCTTAACCACTACACCAAACTGGCTGGACCCCCTAGACCATCTTGATCATTCTTTCAATAATGGACACGCAAATACCTTAGGGATTCTCATGTTCTGAATTCATGTGATGAGAAGATCTTTTACTGTGCGTACATTTCGAGGCATACCTTTTGCCTCCTTTTAGACTGCAATCCTGAGGACCCTTTCCTGGGAGTATATGCCACTGAATAAAATGGGACTTATTTCTGAGTAGACCTGCTCAGGATTTCTCCCAGTGTTTGTTGTGGCAGTGCTGTCTTCTTGTACAAAAGGGCTTTTTTTACTCAGGAGGGCTGTACTGTAGGGAGGTGGTCTTAAAGAGATGCTTCACTAACAAATTAGGGACCTAGACTTTATAACTCTATTGCCTTATGCACTATCTGTTGCTTTAACTATGTGCTCCTATGTACTACCTGTTGCTTTAAGTATGACCCTACTGGGTAGTTCTATGTTGTCTAATGTCAATCCTACAATTGTTTATGCTCTGTTTCAGTATGTCTTCAACTCTATTGGATTTTTGTTAATGTTATGTCTTTGTAAACTTGCATTTATTTATCCCATGGTATTGTTTATTGAAATATCCTTGATATTGCCTGTACTAATCTTGCACTGTGTAATCTGCCTTGAGTCCCAGTGAGAAAGGTGGACTATAAATGACATAAATAAATAAAAAAATAATGTTCTATGGAAGAATTATTTCTCCCAAGTCACATTGCAACTGAATTTTTGTTGCAAATATGTTTTTATGTTGTTTGGGCTTCATCACATACAACTGAAGAGATCCATCTGTCTGGTCTGTCTTTGGAAACTGAGTTCTGTACAGTATTCTTGAGTCTGATACCAGCTGGTTCACAATTCTAATCAATATGATGGAAATGGATGACACAGCCACATTTATTTTATTAGTTCGTTTCATTTATACCGTACTCTTCTTCCCAATGGAGACTGTAAGAGGCTTACAACATTCTCCTTGTATCCACCTTGTAATCTCAAGGCAGATTACACAGCGTGAGATTAGTACAGTCACTATCAAGGACATTTCCATAAACAATGCCATAGGGTAAATAAATGCAAGTTTACAAAGACACAGCATTACCAAGAATCCAATACAGAGTTGAAGAAATGCTGAAATAGAGCTTAAGCAATTCTAGGACTGACATTAGACAACATGAAGCACAGGTAGGTCCTAGGAGCACATTATTTAAAACAATGGATAGTTATGTAAGGCAACATAGTGGTGAAGTCTATGATCCCTAACTCATTAGCAAAGCATCTGAGACCTCCTTCCTACAATACAAAGCCTTTTTGAATCATTTGGTTTTGCATCTCCAAAGTAAAAACACATTTCTCCACAGACTGTATTGCAATGGAATAGTTCAGGAAGGTACTATTGAAACAGAATGAAACTTTGTCCTAGACTACTGTGTAGAGTATGCATTATCTGTTTGCAGTATGCGCTATCTTGCAACCATCACATTGGCTTCTACTTATGTAATACAATTTTCTGCATTGTTTAACATGTCACTTCTAATATTTTTTTGCTTTGTTTCAAATTTCTGTAATCCTAGTCCGATGATGTTGCTTATAAAGTTGCATTGCTTTATACTGTGTAATCTGCCTTGAGAATCAGTGAGAAAGGCAGAGTATAAATAAATAAATAAATAAATAAATAAATAAATAAATAAATAAATAAATAAATAAATAAATAAAATGCCAGTGTAGCGCAGTTGGTTTCATTCAGGGCATATGCCACAGCAGAGATTAGATGAGCAAGAAGTACTTGGAGAATTAATGTTAAGAACAGTAAATAAAAAGATTACAAGATCAGTGAAAATGTGTTCCACCTGAAGAAAATGGGAAAAGCAGATCGTTGCGTGATTCACATTTTTTTTCACTTTTCTGCCATAACTCTGAAATGGGACCTACTGGTCCCTTCTACGCATGGTGTGTGAACTCCAAAAGTCACTAATGGGAGAAATATATGACTTCAACTTCACATGTCCCATTAGCAGTGGGGAAAACAAATGTATGGGACTAAACAATCAGTTCTTATTTAAAATTACCTCCAGGAAATGAGGCCAAAGCCCATCCATGCCCATGGTGTGCTGCACAGTGTGCATTTTATGAGTCAGGCTATCCACAGACATAACTGCAACGATCTGGCTACAATTTCTACAGTCACAGCGGTGCTGTTTCAAGCTGATGCTCTCCTGGAACTCACGGACGGGGCCATCTGTTCTGTCATTCATGGGATTGTATCCATGTGGATATGCAACACACGGAGGCAACTGCTTCTGTGTGCTGGCCCGCATGTGATGAACATGTGTGAACCCACACACCCACATAGGTCACCTTATAAGCTTCATAACTGGGCCACAATCCAAGCCCAGCACTCTCCTTGCCACCCCATATTATCTTGGGCCTACCTCTTCACAGCTAGCATACTACATGAAATCAGTTCCTGAAATTGGCTGCCAATCAAGTGAGGCACATGAATGTGTGAACCTGGTGGCCTAGCCCATCACCCAGAGTAAACTCCTTTACCAAGTTGTTGTAGTGCTATTTTTTATGGCAGCTGTGCTACATGTAAGAAAGATGCAAATAGAAATCTAGCTTCCACAGCTGCCAGGGTTGCCAACGGGCTGGTTTTCAACCTGCATGATTGCCCCCCCCCCCCACTCCTGGCAAGTTGACAGATGAGGTGTTCTTCATATAATGGAGGGAACAGGAGAGAGGACAGTTTTTGACTGTTTAGTGTTTAAGGTAAATTAATTTGCTGTCCCTTTAAGACTTTTGCAGCATCAAATTTTTAATTTTCAGCTCAGGCATTTCCCTCCTGATAGCCTCATCAACCAGAAAAGAGGGTGGAAGGTAGAAGGGGACAGAGAGAGAGAAAGCGAGAGAGCATCATGTCTGTTAAAAGCAATCCACTTTTCCCCTGATTTTTGTGCCGTCACGTAGGAAAGCACAGTGTTCTTTTCAAAAACTGAAATTAAATTTGCTACTGCTTTCTAGTAAACAGCTTTTCCAAACCTGGTGACCAGGGAGTTTCAGTGATGTTCTGTATGACCATATACATATTAACTTAGAAGTAAAACCTACTTGGTATAATGTGTCTTGCTTAGTTCCATTTATGACTGTGCTATAGGAATGTGGCCTCTAACATATGAAGCTGCAATATACTAAATGAATACTAATGCAAAGAAAAGGGGAATCCCAAAGAGAAAAACTCAGACAAGAGTTTGCATTAGTGGTCAGGCACTTATTATACTGAATCAGTCCATTGTTCCCTCTAGCCCAGGGTTGTATACTCTCACTGGCAGTGGATTTCACACCCTCAACTCAATGGTTCCCAGCCCTGGTCCCAGACAGCCATTTACCTGGCGATGCCAATCACTGAACTTGATGGCCCGACAACAAAAGAAATGCTCTCCCACTAAGCTATCCCTTGCTCTGTAATCTGAAAAAACTTGTTTTCTGAAAAAGTGAATTCTGCTCTGTGAACTGCTGCTGCCAAAAATGTGTTCCAAGGTTGCCAGATTTCCGGTTTTGATCCAGACAGGCCAGTATTTGTACTTGGTGTCCAGGAAATAAATTGAAGAAGAAAAAAGTTGGGCATATAAATGCCCCCATTTTCTAATTAAGAGTTCCAAGAAACAGGCAGTTTCAAAGGGACAGAGTGGGGCAAGATTTCACAGGTTAAAACAGAAAGGAAGCAAGAAAATAAACGAGCAAAAAAATATATATCAAAGCCTGGGGCTTGGCTGTGGAAGGTGGGCTGGTGGGAGGCAAACTGTAGCTGGTGCTAGCATTTCCGTTGCTTCTAGGATTCCCAGGTGCCCGCCAATGGTGAGCAAACTGAAGATTTGCCTCCTTGCCTGCCAATCTGCCAGCGATCAGTGGGAGGGGGCAAGCCCTCTGGACGTTACCTGCCACTGGCAGGGACCCTGGGAACATGTGCAGTGCATGCGCTCCTAAGAGGCGCGACATCACTTCCAGGAGTGACATCATTGTGCCGGCTGGGTGAGCACTCTCGCATTTCTTTTGGGGCTGATTTTGTCCCAAATGGGCTGAATTGGCCCTGCATGGAGTGCGGAAGCACTCACGTGGCCAGTGCAATGACGTCACTCCTCGAAGTGATGTGCTGGGAGTGCACATGTATGAAGAAAGAGCATGTGAGCATGTGTGCACATGTGCTGGGAGTGCACATGTATGAAGAAAGAGCATGTGAGCGGCACAAGGTGCCAGTTCCCCACCACCACTACCAGGAGGAGGCACCTGGCAACCCTAATTGCTTCTCAGCTGGGAAGAGAAGAAAATGAAGCTCCCCCTCCTCGACCACCAGAATGGCTTCTCCTCCTCTCTGAAAGGGCAGGCAGAGTTTTATTTTCCCTGTGCACAAGCAAGGCATGTGGCTATCCCCTGTGCTGCAAGGTGGACCGCTAACTTTTGCTCCTTTGTAGAGGTAGTTTTGTTCCTTTCCTTTTCACAGCTGGGGAGCTGCTTTGCCTGTCCTGCCTCACCTATACCTCTAAGCTGGCTGCCTCTTCTGGTTCCCATCAGGGGAAAGAAGGTAGCTTCTCTTTCTCTCTCTCAGTGGGAGGCAGCTACAAAAAAGAAAGGGGGGCACAGTCCAAGCAGGTGCTAGGAGCAAACATGATGAACTTCACTTCCCATTGTGTCCCATAAAAATTGGCTCAACCATGGGGACATTTGGGGCTGACCAGATTTTTTGCGGGGAGGGGTGTCACTGCTCCCAAATCAGTGCAGCTGTTCCCAATATCACTTCACAATAGGGTTAACAGCCTCCAGGTGAGGCCTGGAGATCTCCTGGAATTAAACTAATCTCCAAGCCATAGAGATCAGTTCCCCTGCAGAAAATGGTTGTCTTGGAATGTGCACTCTATGGCATTATACCGAGCGGAAGTCCCTCCCCAGTCCTGTCCTCTCCAGGCACCAGAAATTTCCCAACCCAGAGGGCATTTTTGCCCCAGAGAACTAGTCTTGATTTTTGCATCCTTCCTCCCTTCCTGAGCAATCCATGGCAGCAGCTTTTCCCCTAAAGCCCCCACTACCCTGACTCCAGAGGTGATTAGGGTGGGGTGGTCACCTTAAATGGTATAAATATTTATTTACTTCATTCAAACCCCACCTTTCTGCTTAATGGGAACTTAAAGGGGCTCACAACATCCTCCTCTAACCCAGTTTATCCTCATAATAACTATAAGGTAGGTTAAAATCATTGAGTTGGGTGGGAATGAAGGAGGGGTGTGGGGGGTATCACTGCTTTTTGTCAAGAGCTCTAGAATCACTTAACCATCCTGTCTGTGGCTCTGCTTGCCAGCACTGGTGTGATGTGAAGCACGCACAGCATCAGCAGAACATCATATCTTGCCTTGACAATCCCAGCAGGAGTTGCCAGGTTGGGTATGACTTGACAACACTTTCCACCACCACAAAGTCTTCACAGTGCTACTGGTTCTTGTTTCATTTTGCTGCCACAGACTAACACTGATATCCATCCTGGGAACTTCATTTAATAATTTGTTCTCTGTATGCTGCAGCAAGCATTCCTGAGCTTAGCAGATATTATTTATTTGCATTATTTATAGTTCATCTTTCTCACCAACTCAAGATGGATTACACGGGCCGTTTTCACACTGCTTACCGGCCACAGAACATCGCGCCGAGCTCCTGGAACAACAGCGTCTTCCTGGTGCAATTTCGCGCGAGAACTACTGCGATGTTCTGTGGCCGGTAAGCAGTGTGAAAACGGCCACAGTGAGTTAGTACAGTCACTTTCAAAGACATGTCAATAAACATGTAATAGGGTATATATATGCACATTTGCAAAGTTTTAAAACTAGTAGAAATCCAATTGAGCTGAAAAAATGCTGAAACAAGCAATTCTAAGGCTATATTAAACAACATAGGAACTACCCAGTAGGATCATACATATAACAATAGTAGTACAGTGTAAGGTCTATCATACTTAGAGTTTAAATGTGTTCCCTGGCTATTTTGCAACGATATTTTTGCAGTATGAGCTAGAGTTGCCACCTCTAGGTTGGGTAATTCCTGGAGATTTGGGATTGAAGCCTGGGGAGGGCAGAATTTTGGGAGGAGAAGGGCCTCAGCTGGGTATGATGCCATAGAGTCCATCCTCCAAAGCAGCCATTTTCTCCAGGGGAAGAGATCTTTGCAGCCTGGATATCAGTTGCAATTTCAGAAGATCTCCAGCCACTACCTGGAGTTTGGCAATCCCAACCAGCAGCCTATTGTAGTTGATTACTTAAAAATCCGCATCGCTGCTCACCAATTTTATATTTGCTTGCAGTTAAACGATTTAGTCTACGAGGACTCCTTAGATGGGGGCGGAAAGGAGAGGGCAGGACGAGAGCGGCGGAGCTACGGAAAGGGCGGAAGAAAAGGCTCGATTCCCGACAATAAGATCGTGAGGGCGGGGAGGGGTCAGAAGGGAGGCGTGGCGCAGCCGTTCCCTAGACGACGAGCAGGCGGGGGGTTCGCGTCATGACGTCAGGGTGTTTCCCGGTGACGTCCGCTTGGGCATGCGCGCTGGCGGCGACGCTGGGTGACGTCACGGGCGGGGTGTGACGTGTGGCGCCCGGGCAGGCTCTGGCCGCGGCTTCTGCGGCGCTCCTCCCTCCTCCTCTCCCCCTCCCCTCCTTCCGCTACGGGTCGCGGCTGGGGGCGGCCGGGTCGTCAGGGGCGACGCGGCTCCCCCTCCCCCCCGCACTCCTCCTCCCCCTCCTCAGCACTCCGGTCCAAGATGGCGGCGCTGAGCAGCGGCGGCAGCGCCGAGGGGGCCTCGCTCTTCAACGGGGACATGGAGCCCGAGCCGCCCCCGCCGGGGGCCTGCTACGCGGGGGGCGGCGGCGGCAGCGGCAGCGCCAGCGGAGACCCCGCCATCCCCGAGGAGGTGAGGACCGGCCCTGAGGGCGGCGGCGGAGGAGAAGGGGGTCGGCCTGGCGAGGCGAGACCTCTTCCCGGAGGGGGTCCCGCGGGGCAGGAGAATGGCGCTGCGGGCTTGGGCGCTCGAGATACGGGGTACGGGAGCGGACCGGGGAGGTGCCGCTGTGCTGGCAAGCTGCAGAGGGGAGGGGGCCAGAAGCAAGGGGAGTGCGCGGCTGTTGGGAACGCGTGGAGGGGACCGCCGAGGCTGGGGGAAGCCGCCGCCTACCGCTGCGCTCCGTATGCAGGGGGAGGCTTTCTCAGCCGCCAGGCAAACAGGATCACCTGCTCGTGTCAGCACCTTCCCGCTGCTGCTGCTCAAGGCGCGCAGTTTCAGGTGGGTCTGCAGCAGAACGGCAGGATTGGAGTCCAGTGGCAGCTTAGAGACCGAGATTTCCAGGGTGTGCGCTTTCCAGAGTAGGAGCTCCTTTATTCGGGTACTGTTCAGGGCACAATTGCAGTGGTCCGTCGAAAAGTTGGCAGGTGGGTGGTGAGATTTCCTAGGGATGTGAATCGGGACCCCCCACGTCATTATTCTGTAACCTTGCCTTGCTTTGCTTTTAATATCCCATTGCTACCGGGCAGGCAAGCTCGCATGATTCCCCTGCTTCTTTTCTCTCACTTTCCTGGCTTCTCCTGCAGGCAAGTTGTCTGTTGAGCTAAGCCACCTGGAAGGAGAAGTTCCACCTGCTCCCCCCACTGCACCCCACTGTCAGTGAGTAGCTACTTCTGAGACTAACTGGATCTTTGGGAGTTTTAGGTGGATAGGCGTGTTGGTCTGCAGCAGAACAGCAGTATTTGGGTCCAGTGGCACCTTAGAGACCAGCAAAATTTTCAGGGCACAAGCTTTCGAGGGTCAGAGTTCCCTTAAAAGTACTACTGGACCCAAATTCTGGGTCCCTGGGAGGTTAAGGGAATTTGGTGAATAAGGGAGCAAACAACACATCTCCCCCCTCCCCTTTCTCATGGGTATCTCTGTGTCTGTTACAGAGGGAGAGGTTGGTTGGCTTGCACTTTGACAGGGCTAATTTGTACAGCTGAGTAGGAGGGTTGGGTTGTTACCCTTTCAAGACAGAAGTGTTGAAAGCTCCCTGTGGATTGCATTATAAAAAAAACAAACAGGGTCACGTGGACTCTGTGAACAGCACTTTGGCACGGATGGGCCTGTGGGCTTTGTTAGGCTCCTTGTTTCATGGAGGATAATTTATTTGCACCCAGATTAGTCTGTGGTACTCTGGTTTCTCTTCAGAAAATTGCATTGATCTGTGATGCTGCCTGCCTTAAGCAAGGTCTGGGCGATTGTTCATGGGACTTTGTTTCATATAGAAATATTTCTAAAATAGCATATAGGGGCAGTGATGAGATGATGCTTACAGACATATGATTAGAAGATCCATGCCAATGTAGCTTGTTGAATTTATCACTAGCATTTGCCTTTTATATAGCATCTTAATGAGTATTGTCATGTTTAAAACTTGGATGCTTTTGTGTTGCAGGCTGTAAGTTTTCATGGAGGTTACATGGCTTATTCTTACTCCATAAACTTGCTTCGGCAGGGAGGTGCTTAAAACTATGGGAGAAGATTCTGTCACCTGAAAGAACATCTAGTACACTTTCTTAGGTTTTACTGCTGTTTGCATTTTTCACTCTACTATGCTTTACATAATTATTTACGATGCTGAGAGAAGGTGTCATAGACCTGGATATTTTATGACGGGTATAAGGCTTACAAGAAGTCTGTAGCTTACAACAACTAACTGCATTTTAGACAACACAGAATATATTTTGTGATATCTCTTTCTGTCCTTCTCATGCAGTGAATTTGTAAGCAAAATATGATTTTATTCACTCAAACTATGCTCTAGGATTGTTTGTATTGCAGAAAATAGGGAGAACTGATGTAATGCTGTGGCTGCAGCAGTACCCTCTCCTCACCTTTCAGATCTCACCTCTGCTATGAACTCATTAAGGGTTCTGGGCAAACCTCTCCCTGTCTCAAGCTCAGCTCCTGCCTGCAAAATGTGGACCATACTGTCCTACTTTGGAGGCTGGTTGGGATTATGAGTTTTTATTAAGTATATTATCTGTTCTAAAGATGTCACTGTATATTTGCAGAATATATTAGTATCTTACTGGGATGTGAAAAGATATCTGAAGGTAGGACCAGAAATGCAGGTGATTGGCTCTTTAGGAATAAACACAATCACTTTTTAAAAAAATGTACCTATGCATGCAAAGACTTGGCCATAGCAACAGTTTGATACTGACAGCCAACTGCTCTGCTCCTGTTAAATGGAACAGTGTGTAAGATTCTAGCATCACTATTATTGCTAACAAATTCCAGATAGTCTAGATGCTCATAAACAAGGTTTAGTGAGGGTAGTCACCCTCCAGTTGCTTGTCAGGTATTGGGAGCAACCAGAGGTTCCCTGCCTTTGAGCATGAATGAAACTTCCATTTTTTTCTGTCATTACTAATACCATTGATAGGTGTATTCTATATGAATGTTTGTTTTTAAAACCTTATATGCTAAGTGTGCCTGTCATATATTGTGGCAAAGAATTATTTAATTTAATTGTATAGTGCATGACTCAAAATAACATTGATGTTAAATTATATCATTTAATTTGTTCTGGAAACTTCTGTAAGCTGCCTTGAGTGAAAAGGGGCATAAAACATCTAAATACATACATAAATAGATTACTTCCTTTTCTTCTGGACTTGACACTAATCAATTTTATTGGATGATCCCAAGTTCTAGTCTTTTGAGAGAGTTTTTTTTTCTTTTTCACACTGTAATTTCCCAGTTATGCCTGATCAGACAGACTAGTAGCCGGCACAGTATAAAGGCTATTTGTTTTAAAATCGTACACAGGTGAGTGGAATATGAGCATCTCAGTGGGGATGGTGGTGATAAACTTCAAAGGGAGGTAGACAAGAAAATATTTTCAGGTCAGCTTTAGGGAGAGGAACAGGGAAGCATCTGGTAAAAGAGGTGCTGCCCATCAGGCGTTGTGATAATGGGAAGATACGCATGGAGTGGTGTGAATGAAGTGAGCCTGTGACAGACTTCTAGGACGCTATTTAAAAAGCATTTGCTAAGCATTTAGATAGCACACTTCAGAATTCCAGGGTCTCTGAGTACAATAGGTGGTTAAAAATGGCAGCTCTGGTTTTTTTTTTACATTTTCCTTGGCCCCAGTTATGTTTATCCAAAATATCTGAAAGGCAGTTCTGTGCCATGCTGACTGCACACCTCTCTTTTCAGCATAAATTCCATGGGTTGCTGTTTATGACCACTGTTTACTATCCATTTTTTTACTTGCTTTCTAATTGCATCCAAGGATTTTTAATGTTCTGAATGAAGGATCATTGAACTGACATACCATGATCTTACTGTATGCCATTATTTTCCTTTTCAAGAAATTACAGGTAAGCTATTTGAGGCTGTATTTTGCCCTGACCTGGATAGCCCAGGCAAGCCCAATCTCCGAAGCTGAGCAGGGTTTATCTGGGTTAGTAATTGGATGGGAGGCCTCCAAAGAAGACCAGGGTCAGTATGCAGAGGCAGGCAATGGCAAACCCCCTCTGACTGTTTCTTGGCTTGAAACCCGCAGCAGGGATTGCCATAAATTGGCTATGACTTGACAGCTCTTTCCACTACCATTGTGGATTGTTTAAGCAGTGGGTGGGGATACGGTTCCTTAATCTGACCATGCATTGAGTCCCAGTGAGTTTGCTTATTTAAATGCAAGTTGAAGATTGTGTTCTCTGTGACATTTGGCTTGTTTAATGGATAGGATGCCTAGCACTGGATGGTATGTATACTTATTAATCTTGTGCTTTGGTTGAGGCCTATGAAAGTCAAGAAAACTTGTCCTACAACACACCCAGGCATTGAGTGATCCAAGTACTTGACAGACACTCTGTTTTTGCGGCCGTAAGTTTGTAGCAAACACAGGAGATTTATCTTGCCTCTGGTTACTTGCTATATGTGACTTGCAAGCTGCAGTTAGCTTGGTTTGTTATAAATTGTACACACTTCATGTAGTGTTGTACTGTCTTAGAGACAAATGAAAATGGGATACTGGATATGGAAAAGCAGGTTGCTGAGGGGCTAAACCCTTCATAAGCTCTATCTGTTCGAAAGAATTGTCTGCAGTTGACAACGCCTGAAGAACAGCTGAACAGTCTAGCAGTATTGTCAGTTGGAAATTGTGTAGCTTGCCAACTCAGCTTGAAAAAGATATATTTTTTTTCAGGGGAAAATTCAAGGTGACTATCTGATAATTAGCCTGGCAAGGATGTTGCTGGCTGGGGTGGGGGTTATATTCCAAACATCATTATTGCAGTGTTTTACAGACCAGGAGAGAATAGGAGGGTTGTGTGATTGCTTATGCACTCAGAGTAGACAGGGCTAATATTGCTATTGTGAAATAAATGGATACCATTTAGTATGATGTCACCTGATTAAAGAAATCTCTGCATAGATTTGCATGAGAATAGGAGTCATTTTGAAGCAAATAAAACTTTATTTTTAGCTGATACATTTATTTTTCTCATCAGGCCTCATATTAGAAGAGGCATTCCTTCCTTATGTGTGAGAGAAGGAATTCCTTTTCCAAGATGGCAGCATCCCCTGTGGCTTTTTATATGTGTTTGTATTAAAATGATATATTTTTTAAAAGCATTGTCTGATTTAACCAGAGGTATCTTTTCCCAAACTGATTAAACATTACTGCAAAGACGTCAGTAAACAAATCTATTTTCATAGCGTACACCGCACCTTGGTGTTGTCAGTGCTAGGAGAGGCAAAGATGACAGCAGGCTGATTGCAGGGGGAACCAGTGTGGAGCTTGGAAAGGCCTAGTTGTCCTGCAGGAGCCATGGACAGGTGGCCTTCCAGCCTACTACTTGGCCTCCTTTACTGATTTCCTGTTCAAAGAGGGTGGCTACCCACTGCTGGCCCATGAAGTTAGGAGCAAACTGGAAGAACCAGGAGCTGCTCATGGTGGAAAGGCTACCATAGCAACACTCCATTACTGCAGGTGGGGATTGATGAGACGGAAGGAGTTGAAATGTTTCTGGATTCTCCCCATCACACTTCTCTAATGGGTGTGTGTGAGTAAGATGAGCCACCAGAAATCTTCCCTCATTTCTTATCCAATCCTATTAGTGACTCAGTTTATCTTTCCCCCCTTCCTCCCCTCCCCCTGAAAAATGAAAAACAGCTTTTCTTCCCCAGTCCATAGTTTACCCTTAAGGTTTTCCCCCTCCCCCTTTGAACCCATCTCCTGAAATTTGCCTCTGCTATTTCTCTTTTGCTTTTCTTCAGGATTTTTGCCCTCCCCCAGCCTGAAATCATGTTCTTTATTCTCCTTCCTCCATTTTCACACTCATCTTGCCACCCCCATGTTTGCCTCAGTTTTTAAAAATGCATTGCATTTTAAGTTAACTCATCTGAATCCTCATTCTCTTCTCATCCCTCTCCTGAAAGCAATTTTTCATTTTTTATCACTTGATGTTTTCCTGTCTCCCTCATTTTATATCCACTCTTGCCCCCCCCCCTTTAGCTTTTCATAGTTCTACCTTTTATTTTGTAATTTTCTTTTCATTGCAGTGAAGGATAGTTCATCTGGATCCTCATTTCTGCTCCCCCCCCATACAATTTTTGGTTCTGATTTTTGTACAGCTTTTTATGCTTTCATTCCTACCCTTTTTTCCTGCTTTTTCATTTGTGAACATCTTATTTTCTCTTGGCTTTTGTCCGCCTTTATGAGGTGGGTAGAAAGACCTTTTGCTAATGAAAAGAAACTTAGGATCTACTTGTCATATCAAATGTTTCTCCCCCTTTTCCTCCAGGGATCTCAGGCCAGTTTGTGTAGTTCTCCCCTTCTTCATTTTATCTTCACAGTAGACTTATGAGGTAGGTCAGACTGAGAGAATTTGTCCAAGGTCACCTGGAAAACTTCATGGCTGAGTAAGGATTTGAACCAGAATCTCTCAAGTTCTAGTCAGACAGTCTTTAACTACTCGACTACACTGGGTCAGCACTGGATTTCAACAGTATACAGAACCAAATAATTATAAATTCAAACACCTCCGGTCACTCTTAAGATCTAACAAGAAGTTATGTGGCCCGTTTTAGGGATGTGGGTAAGAAAAATTCCACAGTACAAGTACACTTCATAAGTATGATGGTTGCTGCGTTAGGTGATTCCTTGGAAGTTAATACTGAAATTATGTAAGGGAATATTGTTGCAATATCATTACATTTTTACTCCAGTTTTCTCAGAAGGATTTTGAAGTTACAGAAATTGAAATACTTGCAGTAATCAAATGTTATATTTTAGACTTTCTGCTTTGTTTGAAAGAAGCATAATTTTTTGTAATAAATTATCTTTAACGTCTGGGTGGCTTTTTTCAACTGCTTGGTTCTTAACTCTTTGTGTAGTTTTAAGTTGTAAATAAAATCTGTTGAGGCACCTGGGAGACAGAAACGTTTATATATATATATATAAAAACTGTCGTAAGCTGCTCTGAGCCTCTAGGACATAAATAAATAAACCAGTTAGGAGGACTCTCTGGGGCAAACTGTAAATATATGTGAATAAAATCATTTGTGAGCCCCCCCACTGCAAATTAATATAGTATCACAGCGAGAGCCCAAAAATAATCTGGTATCACAGTTCTATCAGGCAATTGTTACACAACATACATGCACAGAACTACTCCTCATGTCAAATAAGCAACTATTTTCCTTGAAGACTGGAAACGGTAGCTGGTGCCAAAGATGATGATCTTGATGGGACTGGAAATAATACCAGTGCTTCAGTATTGCTAAGTTTGACCAATGAGTATGTAAATATCTCAGGTCCTGTGTAGATTGTTTCCTCCTTGAATCCAATTTAAATGTAATCAAGGGGTCCCTCATTAAGAAATCATCTTTGTGCTGAGTTTTTAGAGCAAGGAGAAACATTCTCAGTAAGTGGCTGGACACTTGCTAGAGAATCTTTAAGAACCATTTTAAGATCTATCTGTTTGAGTCAGCTTGGGGATGGGATGGCAGGGTAAAAGGGTTGAGGATTTTTTAATGGTATTTTTAACAATTGTATTGAATTATGTGCAGTAGTAATGGATTTTAATACCTTTTTATTAGTTGCCCTAATAATCCTTACTCAGCCATTGGAGGTGGTACGAGCTATAAATTTAAATAGGTAACATTAAAAATTAAATCAGTTTGTTTTGAGATGCCCTATTTAATGGAGCTTTGGTGTCTAGTACATAGATCTGATTACTGACATATTTTCTTGCCACAGATTGCCCAAATAAATTTGGGCCAAGTGCTTATTCAGGTAATGCTGATGTTTCTCAGTTTACTGCAGATGGTCTTTTTTCACTTGCTTACTCAGTCAGCAGTCATATTTGATTAAAAAAGGGATCACGTACCCACTTCCTCAGTGCATTATAGAGACGTGTAGGTGTGATTGTAATCTTCTTGTGGTAGCATGATGTATGTGCGTGTGTATGCACATGTGTGCACCCTTCTTCCATGCCATGAAGATTGTTGGCCAGATAAGTCTTGTGAACCTAATTGTAGTTAACACATGTGATGGAATGTATACTACTGATGATATGGGAGTGCTGTCACAATAACGCAGAGTGGTTTGCTCTGCATTCAGAATACTGTAGACATTGGATGTTTTCTTTCCATGGATTGGATTGATGGAAGTTTGAGTTGGAGGGCTTGATAGAATTGCCCTCGGCTGATATTAGTGCCAGTGTTAATTGTTTTGGATTCAGTAGTGAGACAAAAAGCAAGCCCTCCCCTGACCAGTTAAGGAGCAGAGCAGATAACCGTATCCAGGGCAAGGGTCATGGTGGCTTTCTGCCATGCAGAAAGCACATTTGATCCTAAATCACCAGTTAAAAGTCTGCTTCTTTTCCATGTAGAGGAATACCCCTACAGTCACACATTTTTTTTGCTAACATTAGTATTTTTTTTTAAAAAAAATTGCAAATGAATTGTGGCTTATGAACAGGGCTTATGTGAAACACCTGAAAGATTGAGAAGGGGGTTAAAGGAAAGCCTTATTTACTGGTAATGTGAAGGGTTAATGAGTGTAACAATGCAAAAGGATTGTATAGAGTGACTTCTCTTTGTTTTGCTAATTATTCCCCTTTTCCCTTTGCCTTTACATTGCTGTAATATTTAGTTGGCTATTACATCAGGTCTTAAGAAAGGGTTGGGTTAGATTTCCTGAATTTCTTCACTGAGAGACTTCTGAATGCAATACTAAATATGATTTCTATAGCTCTTTTCCTTAGTTTTTCATGCTTTGTTAGAGGTTGATTCTAAAAGTTTAAAAATATCTATTATACTTTGGAAAAGTAAGAAGTCAGTAATAAAGTTTGTAATTTAAGCCCTGCATTTTACCCTTGGGATAAGCTGCTCCAAGGTAGTGTATTGAATTCTCATAGGAGCAAACACTTCTAGTTTTTCTTTAAAATCTTAGTGATGTAAATGAATCCAAGTGGCTGCAGCAGAGGTTGTGCAGTATTTGCAGAAATTGTTTCCAAACAACATTTGTAGTTGATAACAGAATTAATTGCACCAAAGTGAAATATCCATCTAGCATAATCCTTGACTTCTGTCCAGGCCATACTTTTCTGTAAAGATATTTGTGTGGCTCTCTGTTCTGACGATGTAATGGGAAAATTTAATCGCAGGTGCCTGGCTTCTGGGCCACCTAGAAATTGATGTTTGTTTCTAGGAATTTGAAATATTTTTCCAGCTCTGTCCTTAACTACCCAGAGTCATTTTCCAGTATCATCAGCTGGAAAGAATGTGGTTCAAAGCCATATTGAACCATGATGAGCAGTTGTCTTGCTGCGTATTTACCTCACTGATGAGCTGAGCGACTTTTTTCTTTTCTGTAAAATTCCCTGTGGCGGCCGCCTTTTTACTTTATTTGACATCTGTCATGATATAAATAATTGCAGTTAACCACCTATTAAGTTACTATGAAGTCTTGTATGCTGGTGTGGCTTAGTATGGCATAATCCTTGCAGATGAGTTGTACTAGTTACTGAGGTGAAAATCAGATGTTTGGTTTTAGGCATTGCTGGAGAAACTGGAGCTAGGTAGGTCACTCTGTAAAAAAAATATTGTACTGTTTGACCTATAATAAACTATGAATTAACTTAGAATTCCTTTCTTTCTCTCTTTCTTCCTCTCACTCTTCTCCTCCCTTCCTCTGCTGCAGTATTCTAACATCTCTTAACGTTTTTACTTATATATATTTTAGAAAACAGCAAAAATATATGGGCACTGAGAATCTGTAAAGGCACACGCTTCTGTAGCTTATGAAGTCTGTCTTAGACGTTGTCAGCATTTCTCTCCTGACATGCAAGGTGTGCAGCACAAAGATCAAGAACTTCCTGAGTTATTTCATGGAGGGAATGTGGGTGAATGAAGGAAATTTCTTAGAGTTGAATCCCTTTTTGGTTGGTCTTGCCTGTAAAGGAAGAGTCGTTGGAATCACAGTGTCATTAAAACTGTATTTAAATATATTTGTTTGAGTTTGACAATATAAATTCAATATAGAAATTTTGCAAAGTAACAATGCTTTTATCCTGGCTGTAATGTTATTTTTTTGAGCAGTCATGGGTTCTTTTGAGAAGTTGACTAGCACAGTTCTTCACAGCTTGACAGATGGTTAATTCTTTGAGGTGATAGCCTGAACACTAAATATACTGTAGATTTCTTACAGGAGGAGGCACAGATTCTTATTTTTTGTCCCCTGATTAATGTCCACAGTCTTCTTGAATGCCTTCTATAAATAGTTTCATGCACAGAGTAACTCTTGTATTGCCTTTGGTAAGGAGACAGAAGCAGGCATGATGAAACTGTTGAATGCTTGGATAAATTTTTATTGGGGATCTCTTGCTGCATAGAACGTGATTTGTTTAAAATTGCTTAATAGACTGGCTGACTGCAGTTCCCTACATGCAATGGGAACGTGTGCATATTATGTCACACATGCAGTAATAGATGTGCATGCACCCTGTGCCTCAGTATGTGTCAATAATTTCTAGATTTGCTGTGTGAACAGTCTGAGGAATGGAAGATTATAGGAATTGTGTGTGTCACATTGCACCCACATGCATACGTTGGGGGGTGGGGTGTCATCTATTTACATGCAGGTGACTGACTGCATCACTGGGTGAACTGGTTTCAGTGTGTGCCTGAAATATATTCTCTCTGGGCATACGGTAATATATGTATATTTATTCTTAGGTGTGGAACATCAAACAGATGATTAAGCTAACACAAGAGCACATAGAGGCTCTGCTGGAGAAGTTTGGAGGAGAGCATAATCCACCATCTATATATTTGGAGGTAAGCGCTAAGTTGCAGATTTATGTACGTTCCGTGGTTTCTGAGAGGATAAAATAACTTGCCTATTGCTTAAGAAGGCAGGAGTTGCTTACGGTGGACTTTTAAGTTTAGTAATTAAGTTGGATTTAGAATGCTTGCCACTGTCTTCATAGGTCAAGAGACACTATAGTTTTTGATATGAATAATGAGAGTACTTTCTGTGTGCTATATAAGAAGCAGGCAAACGTCGTATGATCATCTTGGATAGTAGAGGTATTATTAAATAAAGGTACTACTGAATCAGAAGCAGATAGCTTAGATTTGTAAAGGAGAGGTCACGTGAACTATTTAAATCTCCTTTAAGCAAATGACAGTGAGAGCTGATAAGGGTGAAGAAGTGGATATAAACGTCCCAAAAGTTTGTTCCACGCTGGAAAGCGTTTAGGGAGAGCATTCCAGACTGGATAGAGAATGTATTTATTTGTTATTTGTACTCTGCCTATCTTACTGAGACTCAAGGCAGATTACACAGTGTAAATCAATATTTCCAGTGATTGGAACATTCAATAAACAATACAACAGAGTAAGGATAGCAGAAATTTGAAAAGCAGAAATCCTATAGAGAGCTGGAAAAATGTTGAAACAAAACATAAGCAGACTAATACGACATTAAACAAAGTAGAACTGTCCAGTAGGATCAAACAGGCAGTACACAGTAGTATATTATAGAGAAAACACACTAGTATACTTAACCTTCTAACAAAACATCTCTCTAAATGATTTCTTACAGCACTTTTTGAACTATTTCCTTACAGAACAGCCCTATTACCTGTGTAAGAAGTCCTTTCTAAATAATCCAGTTAAATTAAGACTTGCACAAGACATTGCACAGGCATCTCTTAGGAAAAATTAAGCATGTATGCAAAGAAAGGGGCTGCATCCATATAGTGAGGAAAACGGTGGCTGTGTGAGTGGGACCTTCAAAATGCACACCTTCCCATCCAAAAGGCTTGCTAACATATTTCTAGAAACATCATGCAAGGCCTGACTTTTGAGAGAATGTACTGAAAACCAGAAAAGCTGGGAAAGTATTCAATGAGAGACTGACGTTGTATGGATGTGCTAGTAAAAAAGTTGAGGAAAAACCTCTGTGTAGATGCAGCCAGGGTATATTGGGGAAATTGCTACAGTGGCTTGCTATTCTGCTTCTGATATCTTTGACTTGTTGAGTTATTGGTTCAGTTCTGTACTTCTACTAGCCCTCTTGGCTACCTCTTATTTCAGAAGAAATTAAACAGGCATTTCTAGGTACAGAGTTATAATAAAGAGAACAGGAAGAAAATACTTAAATTGGGTGGAGGTGGAAATCTTGTGTTAAATGTTTATGATATATTCTGTTTCATTAATTTGGAATTAAGTGACACCACTTTAGATTTCTACTAGCTTGTCTTTATTTTGCTTGATGGAATTGGATGTCTACTTATATATTTCCCTCAAGCTTTCTTTAGCTTCCAATTTCTATTTTGTATTTAGCATTTACATTCTAACCAGATATCCAGAGGAGTTAGCTGTGTTAGTCTGCAGTAGCAAAATAGCAAAGAGACCAGTTGCACCTTTAAGACTAACCAACTTGATTGTAGCATAAGCTTTTGAGAGCCACAGCTCTTCATCATGCAGGGCCGGTGCACCCATAGAGGCCAGGTAGGCAGTGGCCTCAGGTGCAAGGGCCCTGGAGAGGCGCCGGAGGGGGTGTTGGGGGCGGAGGCACGCACCGTGGTGCTAGCGTAGCTGGCCTGCAGCTGCTGCAGTCAGCCAGCCTCATGCCGCCGCCGCCACACACCCCCAGCTGGGCGCAGCAGCCACGAGCTGCTGCCGGGGCGGCGTGCAGAGCGCGGAGCAGCCTCCGCCCGCCACCCCAGCCATCCGCCAGCGAATGCCCCGGCTTGCACTGCACGATGACGTCATTACGCGATGACGTCATCGCACAGTCCGTGGCACGTATGCTGTGCGCGCGTGTGGGGGGGGGGTTTGCCGCAGACGCCAGAGACCCTGGTGCCGGCAGTGTTGTCGTGCATCTGACGAAGAGAGCTGTGGCTCTTGAAAGCTTATGCTACAATAATGTTGGTTAGTCTTAAAGGTGCTACTGGACTCTTTACTATTCTAACCAGAACAGTCTTCTGTCCTATCACATTTTATCAGAGCGGTCTTCTATCAGTACGGCAGTTTAATAGCCCATACCAAATTGTATAAATTGTATGTGCATCTTCCAAGTTTTATAAAATGCTTATAATAAGGGAAAGTGGGAATCATTGTGCCACATTGGTGTGGCTGGTTCAATCTTTGTAAACCATCTCTTATAGAAAGGTTTTTATTCAGTAGGGGCCGAAAGGCAAATTGTAAATTCTTTTTCTGTAGTTTGTGTGTATGCATTCCTGGCAACAAATAGATGCTGTAACATCACTAAGCTCAAGAGTACAAATTACCGCAGCAGTACCAAGTTTGCCTGTTAACAGTGACAGAGGGATTTTCAGGGGAGAATTGGCAGCTGGAAAGATTAACGCTTCCCTTGCCCACTATTTTCACCTCTCAGTCTCTCCTGTTCCTGGTCTTTATTCCCCCTCCTGAGCTTATTCCAAGTCTCTGAGCCAACTGGTATGGGTGGGGGTGGGGTGGGGGAGCAGGGAACAAAAATTGGCTGTGGTGCAGGTGTGGCATTGAGAGAATAATTAGTTGCGGTGAGAGGTAAGGAGCCCCTCCCACCATTTCTTCCCTGCAAATGACCCTTGTGCATTAGTGTTCTGAGGTAAACACAGCATTGGGAATCCTGCGTCTGCCTTATGCGTCTCTTTGCTCTAATGGCAGAATAGAACAGTACCTTAGGGACTACCTTCTCCTAGGCGGGTTCCACAAAGACGGCTTCTTCTGTGCTTGTATTCTGACATGGAATTCCTTCCCCAGGGAGTGTTACCTGCAGCATGTTTGCTATTTCTTAGGCACTCAGCAAAGTCCATCTTGCTCATGAGCTTTTGCTGGTATTTTATTATAGGGATTTCTTGTTTGGTTAGTTCCAGCTTGCTGTTCTAGCACTGAGGCATGTGTTTACTGCTTTTAGGGTTTTAGTTTTTTGTAGATTGATATATCTGTCTTGATATATTTTACAAATGTGATGCTGTTTTTTAGATTTGTGTATGCCTCCTTAATTACCATTTCTGGCTGGAAGGCAGCAAGTATATAGATAAATGAACCAACTTCCAAGGCAAGCTCAAGTAGTTAAGTTTTATTTAAGTGGTATATTGTGTGTGCTAGAATAAATAATGGGGCCACGGAATTGATCAGTAATTCTGACTCCATCACTTTCTGCTTAGTCCTAAAGTTTTTCTGAATGTTCCATTGGAGGCTGGATCAACAGCCATTCTAGTGATTGCAGCTGAGGTGTTTAAAAGGCTATAAATATCTCAGAGAAGTATACGTCCAGATTATCAGTAATTTAAATAACATTATTTCTTCTACAGGCCTATGAGGAATACACCAGCAAGTTAGATGCACTGCAGCAGCGGGAACAGCAATTACTGGAATCCATGGGGAATGGAACTGATTTCTCTGTGTCCAGTTCTGCTTCAACAGATACCGTTACATCGTCATCATCTTCTAGTCTCTCGGTAGCCCCTTCATCCCTCTCAGTTTATCAGAACCCTGCAGATTTGTCACGGAATAACCCCAAATCTCCACAGAAACCTACAGTTAGAGTCTTCCTGCCCAATAAACAGAGGACCGTGGTAAGGCCTGTACATTTATCAAAAAAGTTCTAATTTTGTTGTCTCTTTAAAAAGAAACATGTTGGTTGTTAACAATGGAAATTCAAAGAGCTAGTATAGTATAATTTTGTCCTCTGCCAGAATGTGATGCATTAGTGAGCTCGGTGGGGAAAATGCTGCTCTCAAGGGATCCTGTAGACTTCAGCTAGACTGTGTGATAGATCAGTTTCAGTGTTCTGATGTTGGTTTTTTATATTCGTTACAAGAAAGGGTATACGTAATAGATACAAGGTGAACATGTCCACACACACATTTTGCTGCAACTTCTGTTCTCTGCACAAACCTCAATGAGTCTAGTCTAATCTGGAAGTCTTTTTGTTGGTAGGCCATTAATTGCCCCAGTGTGTAGGTCTTTTTTATTTTTGTCAGTCAGTCGTGAATTGTGGGCCTATTTTTTTTTGCTTCCAGTTCGTATCAAAGACTATTTTGGCTGCGGTAATCATATGTCAAGCTACTGCTTGAATATTTTTAGGCATGTCAACTACATAATTTATCTCTGGCTTATAGGGAATCTGCTTCTCCAGTCCAACTGATACAATTTTTACCATTTGTTTCCAGTAATCTATTGCCTGTTTACATGTTCACCACTTGTGAAAATCTGTCTTCTCTACCTCACAAAATCAGTACTTACTACTCCCAGTTTTGTAGATCTTTGGTAGCCTGAAAGGTAGGTATCATTGACAGATCATTTTCCCTATGAGAGGCCATGTAAAGGTGGTTCCATATGTAAATACTGATCTCCACTTTTTATCATATAAATCACTACCAGTATGTTTTTGCTGTCATATAACAAAACTATTATCGGGATTAAGAAATACTTCCAATAAAATGATACACAGTTTCAAATTAAGGTGGTGCTAACATGTAGTTAACACTTTCTCAAATTTTAACACAGGTTGTAACACAATACCTTTCTGTAACACATGACACATAACCTTTGACTTGTTGATCCTCAAAAACCAGAATACTTGAATTACTATGATCTTTAATGTTAATATGTTATTACCTGGTTACTTATTATCAAATCTCTGTATGTGTTAGTTGCAGTCAATTCCCACTTAAGTGGGGAAAAATTAAACCATGTTTATGTATCTTGTCCCTATCTACAGAGACTAAAAGGGAGATTTCAAGTGATTTCAAAGACATAGTTTCAATGGGATCTTAACAAAATTTTGCTCAATACATGCCAGCAACTTTTCTCCATTATTTGCTATCCATTTTTTCATCCAATTCAGTCTGGCAGCTTGTTAATAGATTACATTTTGTTCTGACAAAACCTAGGTGGTTTTCCCCATATAAAGGCATTTAACAATTGTTGCCAATCATTTACATTTTATTAGAAATCTGCACTGGTAGATTGCAAAGAAGGAAATTTATCGTGGGGAAACTGTAATTTTTATTTGTTCAACTGTCCAGTAAAAGATAAAGTTCTCCAGAAGGTCAGTGTTGCCTTTATTTCAGCTGTTAATGGATCATAATTTCATGCCTACCTTTGTTCCTGGTTAACCAGCTACCCAAATACTTAATCTGATTCACTTTTTTCATATAAAAATCCAGTTATCCCTTTTTTATTAACTTAGATCCTTTGTTAAACAAAGGACCTCAGTTCTATGTGTATTTAGTTTATACCATGTGACTTTACTGTATTGCATAATAAGGGATTCTAATTTTTACTGGATTCTTCAGTATCTGTTATAATGATAACAATATCATCAGCATACAAAATTAATCTTAGATTGAGACAAACCTACATTAATTAGCTTTATTTCTATCTCATCTCTCACCATGATTGCCAGTGGCTGCAAAGGAAATCACAAAGACAAGAGCTGAGAGCTTTGATGAACTCCTGTAATAATATCAGTTTCTGGGGATAAACATCCATTCACGAATGTGAATGCATCAGTTTTAACCATCTTACAAAATTAGCTCCAAAGCCAAAAGCATTAAGAGATTCTAACATAAATTTATTTTCCATTGTATCAAATGCTTTTTCACCATCTGAGCACAGAAAAACTGACTTATATCCTTTCTTATTAACATGATGTAATTTATTTTTGATGTGTGAAATTTGGCATTCTTGCAAAAATGGAAAATAAATTACTGCTGTTTAATGTTTTTTTAGTGCCATACGGTGTACAGAATTTAGAAAATCTTGGAACATGACTCTGTTTCCCAAGAATGTAAGACAGGAAAATTGACCTCCTTCCATAGTGAGTGTTCCACCATGTTCTGACACAGCAACCTGAGAAATAAGGACTGGGTTCTGGAGCGCTATAAGAAGGGAATTGAAGATAGAAAGGGTGATGACAATGTACAGAATGGCAAAGGAGGCTCTTTTGGTACTGCAAAGGACAAAATATAGTAGTGGGTAAAGGGAAGAGAGCGGCCTATTTATAAGAACTTGAGCAGAGCAGTGAGAAGGGCATATTGAATATGATGAGGCCATTGGGGTGGAGAGGGAATCGACTTCCTGTACAAAATAAAAAGTGTGTAAGATAAACAGGTAGTTCCCAGATTATGAGCTGGAATCTGCATGTAGTATACAGAGAAGGCAGATCATATGCCGCTCACTTTCCACCCCTACCCCACCCCAAGCACACATTTAAAACTTACTGTTGTCAAGGAGACCATGGACAACTGTGAAGATTAGGAACAAAAGAGAAGGGCAAAAGAGAGCTTTCACAGGGTGTGTATACTATATAGTGTGTATACTATATAAAAGATCTAAATAAGAATACAGAAGCTGAAACTGGAATTACCAGTGGTACAGAAAGTAAAGAAAATAACACTGGCATTTTAGGGAGGAGACAGATTAAGAGTTAGGGAGCTAAGTAGAAGGGAGTTGACAGGTAAAGTTTAAATGAAAAGGCAATTGAGAGTTCAGATTTCAGATATAGGGCAAAATCCAGTCAAGGTGGAGATCACTTCAACCCAGCTGATTTCCATGGGGGAGAGGTAAACAGTGAAGTTGGTGTGACCTAATGTTGCTTAACTTTGACTGGCTGGTGCCTGGATTTGATGCTTAGTTCTTGAAAGTTATAGCTAGGTCAGGGTGGTTTTTTTCATTCCAGTGTAATTTTTAAACAGGTATGTGTAGCAAATGAGCTTCAGGCTCTTTAAATAGCCAAGCCTGTTTTTAAAAAATTGACTGTTGGAGAAAATGCAAACTACCTATATGCATTAGTAAAGACAGCAATGCAAGTGCAGAAGATTCAAACGTGATTTTATGCATTTAGAGCTTGTGCTGCTCTTGCAATATTGTATGATCAGTGTAGCATTGTCTGCCTCTCATAGAAAGTGGTGATGCCGTGCAGGGAACTGAAGCCTTGCTCTGTGGTCTCCGTGAATCCTGATCAGACCCTACTGTGGCCTCTGATTTCACCAAGCATTTCCTATTTATTGAAGTCTGTGTTTTAAAGCCTTAGGGGTTGAATCATGCTTTTTACCAAGGGAATCTCTGATTCTCAGTGCTGGATTCTTTTCCCAGTTTTTCCTGTGTTTGTGCAAAGCCAATTTTTGAAATAACCATTTGCTTATTATTTGTATCTAACAGTAATTTCTTAAGATGCTTGAAAGAATTTAAATATTAAGGCCAAGAAGGAAAGCCAGGCTTCTACTTATCTTCTAATTATAAGAGAAATTTTCTCAGAACTCTCTGAGAAGTGTCTAGAACTAGTTAAAATTAACATGGAGGAATTCAACATAACTTTAAACACGAGTCTTGCTAAATAAGCATTAGGAGGAACAACTGAACAGAGCTGGGAAATATTTCAGATTCTTAGGCAAAGGCATGAAATTCTCAGCACTTGACATTAGATCTTTGCTGGTTGTTCTAAAATTACATAGAACCTTGAAAAGTGTGCGCACATGCACAAACACACTCTACAGTGCTAGCCTCTTTAATACTATATATGAAGATATATGTCAGGTGGTGGTTCCTAACAAGGATACCCACCTATATATCCTCACCTTGAGAGACTGGATAGCAGTTGGTGGCAACATCAGTGGGTGTGGTAAGAACAGTTCTCATGGAAGAAGTAGAAAATCAGGGGTTGTTGCCAGCCTTCACAAGTCAGCATTAGAGGTATAAAATTTCCTGAAATTTTTCAAGCCATAGGGGAAAAAACATGGTGGGGGAGTTTTTGGTGCGGTGACAGGTAGGGTTTTTTTTTGGTGGGGTGACAGAAATTAAGGGGAAAATTGAAATATGTGCAACACTTATTTCTACAAAATATGAACTTATTTTACGGCTTTAACAACCTAAAAGGCTCAAGTTATGACTTAGTATGCAAAGTGGTACTATTCAGATACTGATGGAATCCAAAAATATTACTCCAGTGTTGAGAGATCTGTAGTGACTGCCCATTTTTCCCCCAAGCACAATTCAGAGTGCTGGTTCTTAATTTTAAAGCCCTGAATGGCTTCGAGCCAGGGTACCTGAAGGACCGCTTCCTCCCGTATTGTCTAACCTGTCAGTTAAGCTCTGTCTCGCGAACTTTGCTTCTCCATGCTCCTTTCTTAAGAGGTGAGGCAGGTGGCAACCACTGTGTATGTAAAGTGCTGTTAAGTCACAGCCAACATATGGCAACTCCTTAGGGTTTTCAAGGCAAGAACCAAACAGATGTGGTTTGCCATTGCCTGCCTCTGCATAGCAACCCTGGACTTCCTTGGTGGTCTCTCATCAAGTGCTAAACCAGGACCAACCCTGCTTAGCTTCCAAGATCTGATGAGATCAGGGTAGCCTAAGGAATGACAAGTCTTTTTCAGTAGTGGCACCTCACTTGTGTAATGCCTTTCTTGCTGAAGTTCAGCTGATACCTACATTGCTATTTTTTTTAAGCACCAGGCCCAAATGTTTCTGTTTCCTAGGCTTTTAGTTGATTGCTTGATTTAACACTATTTTAGCCTGGCAGCTGTTAAACTGTCTATTATCTGTTTTTATGTTCTGTTTTTATGCTGGGCTGGGGCTTTTTTAATGCTGGGTTTTAATTAATATCTTTTAATGTTCTGTTTTTATTGTTTTTATTTTGTAAGATGCCCTAGGCAAGTTCCTAGAGAGGCCACAGAGAAATGTTATAAATAAATGCCTTAGCTTTTTACAAGCAACGAGAGATAGAAGCAAACTTCTTGTATCTTCATTTTTGTCATCTATGAGATACGGAAAAAGTAAACAAAACTGTGTATTATTTGTAAAGAGCTTCATACAATGACAATAGGTAGGACTACCAGAACACATGAATGTCAGATTAATTTTTATAATATTGGGAACACTGGACTCTTTTATAAAGTATTATCAAATGCATTATGGCATATTGTTGCCAAAATTATTCACATTTAAACAAGAACGTAACCTGGAATTACCTAATGTAGATTCTTACATACAATTTTTCATGCTGTACATTTTGAGTAAAACCTTGTCTTGTAAATCATTTCCCCCATTCCAAAGGAGTCTTTTTTCAGTGCTCCCTAAAATTTCTTGATCCCCCCCCCCTTTTAAAACTGGAGGAAGTTTTGAAATAAATGGGAAGAAGGCCATTTCCGGGGACCTTCACATCTCTAATTATCAAATGTTGTAGGTTGTGCTACATAAGAATTTTCATGCTAATATTTTGAATGAGTAAGATCTTATCTTAAAAAGCATTTCTCTCATTTCAAAAGAAAAAATATACTGTGCAGGAATTGTTGTCAGTGTTCCCCCAAATTTGCCAGTTTTCTCCTGTTTTTCAAATTGCTAGTCCACATCTGTATCTTCTCTTTCTTCCCCACTATTTTAATTTTATCTTGAGTTGACTATAGGCCAAAGTTTGTTTTTTTCTACCAAGGATTCCCCAGAACATCTGAGGTAATTGATGGCCTCTGAGCATTAGTAAAATACCCCTTTTTCTCACATAGTAATCATATGCAGTCTTGCATACACTTCAAACTCCAAAAGCAATTTTCAAGCTGTTTTCTGTTAACAAGATGGCTGTTGGTTAATGCTGCAGTTTGTAAAACTACAAACTACAACATTTAATTACAGTTCGTTTCACACTTTTCTCTATGTCTCTGTCTCAGGAAAAGGAAAATGTAAATAAGAGAAAATAAAAGCTCCTTCTGAAGACCTCATGCATAAAGCACAGACAATCTGCTGTTTGAATTTCTATCTTAATTTATTGGGTGTCACTTAGGCTCAGAAAGGATATAAATAGCAGAGCTCTTTTGCAAAACATACTGTCTCCGCTGGGTGGTTATTAGAATAGAAAGACACCTTGTTAATGACCAGGTTGGTTATTGACCGCGGTGGCATATACACTCTCCCATTGTGATTGAAGGTGTCTTTCTACAGTTCCAAACCAGTTGCACATAGATCAGCATTACATGCTAAACATGTAACTTTTCTTTGTATGTCCACAGCAGAGGAGGTACAAAGAACATTTGGGAAATTATATTTTTCATCAAGTTCTGTAAAATATATATCTCCAGACATGTTTTTTAAGGATTGAAATCAAACCATGCTTTTTTTCTTTTGCATTCCACAGGTCCCAGCAAGATGCGGGGTAACAGTCCGGGATAGCTTAAAGAAGGCTTTGATGATGCGAGGTCTTATCCCAGAGTGCTGTGCTGTTTACCGAATACAAGATGGGTATGGCTTGTATACATTGTAGTTTGGAGACTAAATGGAAGAGAAGTTGCTATTGGGGTTGGAGGGTATGAGTTTAGAATAAATTATTTTTCAGAACATATTAGTAGAAGCTAAATTCTTACTCTTTTAATTCTTTGCTTTGACAGCGAAAGGCTGAGGAGCAGACCTCCACTCAATACTACTGTCCTCTCAATAACCAATTTTATATCTTAAGCATTATGATCTGCCTGAATTTGGAAGTTTGGAGATACAAAGGGATTATTTGTGCTGTAGGGAGAAGAAACCAATCGGTTGGGACACAGACATTTCCTGGCTCACTGGAGAGGAATTACACGTGGAAGTCTTGGAGAACGTGCCTCTTACGACACATAACTTTGTACGTATTGTTTTGGAGTGTGATGGCCCACTTCAGCTTTAGTTTGTCCTGCTGTTTTAAAAACTGAGCTTCTAAAAAATGTTCTGCTTGAAAAAGTCTCGACTTTTAAGCAAAGTTTTTCATCACCTGAGAAGCCAGTTGGATTCTGCCTCCTCATTGGCAGTGCTGTTTCACTTCAGCCACAGGTATGGCGTGTTAGTCCTGTTCTCTCCCAGCATTCTCAGAGTCTCTCAAGTGTGTTAGGCACAACCCTGTAAATCTATGCACAATTGTTATTAGTTCACCTACTTAACACGTGATTTCTTTTAGCCGATTGTTGTACATCAGTAACCTGAATGGAAGAAAAAATGACTTCATAGTTGGTGTAAGAATCAGCCTTTTTATCAGCTTTTATAGAATGTAAGTTTGAAACTTTGGTTCAGGCTCCTGTTCATGCAGACTTTTCACTAGGCCTGTTGCATGGAAAGTCCCTTATCTTCTTAATTGGGTACACCTGTGGGTTACTTTGTTCTTGTGAGAAAGTGTCCTTGAGCAGGCCGGAGGCTGGTACTGAACTCAGCTCCTGATCAGCACTCCCCACATTTTCACATGCTGTAATGACAGTTAAGTAGCTAAGCCCTGTTTGGTTTCCAGGCTGGTAGGCCGACTCTCCCTGATCTCAAGAAGCCTTATTGTCTCTAGGCAAAATCCCAACTTTTACCTTTCAGCCATTGTTGCCCATCTACAATGTGAGAGAGAGCTTCTTAGCTCTATACCACACCACCAGGATGCCTAGAGTTGGCTGGCATGGATGGACTCTTTGCTAAGCCTTTGGTAAGATCAACCAGCCTTGGAACTAAGTCAAAGAATGCTAGTCAGCTTGCAGTAATTTTAGTTATTTAGATGATATTTAGAATAGCAAGCTCTTATTTGTTTTTATGCCTTGCTTGAATGTTTTTAAGCACAATTCCTGCCTTGTATACTTTCCTGTGTTCTTTCTATAAAAAACTCCAATAATATATTTTACCTGCCTGTGTCTAGTATTACTAGCATAAGATGTACACACACACACACAAACGAATCTAGGAAGCTGGAGAGCTTCACAAATCCTTGACCAGAGCTCTTGGATACTCCTAAGGGTCCTGAGTGCTGGGTTTCAGCTACCAGAGATGAGAGTGAGGGTCTCTTAGGTTGCGACAGCTGGGTGTCTGCATCACATGCTTTCTGCATGCTTAGTGCTGTGGTTCAGAGACTTTTAGAGCTAGCTTTTAGGCACACTCCCCCCACCCCGAGATGAAGGTATTTTCTGTTATGCAAGGGGTGGCCTTCCCGGTCACCTAGAGTTAATCTTTTCCCACCTAGTAGCACTCTTCTGAAGTATGTTGAATGGAGTAGATTTGTGTAACACTTCTTTTTTATGACAGTTGTTCCTGTAGCTGAATATTAATGGAACCACTGCTGCTATCTGGATGTTGTGGGTTACTCAGCAGGCCAGATGTGATTAGAGTCCTGCCTCCAGGCAGCAACTGTACTAGAGTGCCTTATGTTCATTTCAGGTGCTCGTTACAGAAATGTAGTCAGCTTTTGCATCATTGTAGTCTCTAGTCTGAACCTGTAATTACACAAAGAGTTATGTAAATTGTCCTTGTTTTGAACAACTTACTTGACATTAGCTAAAGCGTGGTTCTTTAGAAATACTAACATTCTCTTGAGGGAACTGAAGAAACTATCTTTGCATATGAGATTTTTAAATAATAACTTTGCATGACAGAGCAATAGTAATTAAGTGTTGCTGTGTTATAAGAGTATGTTATCAATGGTTTCTTATTGGTTCAGCAGCAGCAGCTAACTGCTGAGCCCAGTTTCCAAAGCTATGTTATTAAAATCAGTGGTTTTTAATACAGAAATAGAACCTGTCTGAAGAAAGAGCAAGTAGAGGCAGGCTATCTGGATGGGGCCTGTACAGTCAGGTTCTGCGGGCCAGGTTTATTGTATGAAAAGGATTTCTGATAGAGGAATTTTATTTTCAGTTTAACTTCTTAAAGTGTGTTGCATCCACTGGGGCTCTGGGAACCTCATAAAAATCTTGCATCTCTGCATAACATCCCTTTTAAACATTTGACTTGTTCATTTCCCGCAGCCTTTGAAAGTCAAACATTTTGTTTTCATATCTTTCCAGTTTAAATTTTTCAAATAGCTGCTACGTAAATGTTTAAAAGTCTAAAACAGTTGGTTAGAAGAATAATTTAAGTTGTAATCAAGGGTATTTTGTATTTATGCTTTGAGTTATGGTGATCAGTTAAAGTAAATCAACATTATAATTGAGGACAGCATCCTCTTTTAAAAATGGGTGACTTAGTGCTCAAGTCTTCCAGCAGATATTGGTCAGAATCCTGAACCCCACCTGTTGGTAGAGGTGACAGGTACAGCTCTGTAAATGCGTGAAGGTCTTTATGTACCCAGCTGTAGAGTGACCTCTCTTCTGTAAGTGCACAGTGTGTAGGTATGGCTTGCTGGATCATGTCATCTTTCAAAGTAACACTCAAATAGAGAGTTAATTTTCTAACAGCCATATCTTAACCCTGATCATTCAGCAATGTCTTTTCAGTTATAATTTAATTACAAATAAATAAGCTGGGATTAGAAATTAAATTTTGTTTGAACTTTCTGTTTTATAAATTTAATTTACAAAAATTAACTGTCCCGGAATCTGTATCAACTGGTTACCTTGTATCTGTGATCATTGTTTTCTGAACCTGAAGCTGTTTTCTTTTTTCGGGATATGATGATAAAATGTCTCTTAAAACTTAGAACCAAAGTGGCCAATCTGAGAGCATAAAGGCAATCACTGAACTAGAGGGAGACCCTGGCAAAAGTACTTCTTACTTGCTGAAAACTGGGCTGTTGCTGTATAAACACATTAGGTGCATTTAAAGATCTGGCTTTAGGCACTTGAATTCACACGAAATGTTAACTAAAGTCTTGCTGCACGTAAGAATGATGAGGTATTCTTCAATGCTTGACTAGATAAACATTTGAAAAGAGCAGCCTTAACAATCACAAAGTCGTTAAAAGAATTATTTTTGTTGTGATAGGGCCAGACTAAATGTTATGGCGACCACAGGTTCAACCTGTGGCAGTCACCATTTTAAGGAAAATTTAACTGTTTCAAAAAATACCACACAGTGCAGGAGCACCAGGCAATCTTGTATTCCCACCACACATTTTCAAATACCAAAACAGCCATAGTCTGAAAAGGGTAGGGGGGAAATTAAATCTTCTGATCCCACCATGCCATAGGCCCCTCGCGGCCTTTTTTAGATGGTTAAATTCTTCCCTAAAGTGGCAGCAGCAGCCACAGGTCAAACCCATGGATGCTGTAATGTCTACTTTGGCTCTAAAAATATAGCTTTGAAGCAACTTTGGTCATTGGTAGGTAATACTCTGTATTAGTGGTAACAAGTTTATACTTGTCAGACTGGTGTACCTCATGACTGCTACTAATACTTCTCTTTTTAATGCCACAGGTACGAAAGACTTTCTTTACTTTAGCATTCTGTGACTTCTGTCGAAAGCTGCTTTTCCAGGGATTCCGTTGTCAGACTTGTGGATATAAATTTCACCAGCGTTGTAGTACAGAGGTGCCGTTGATGTGTGTGAATTATGATCAGCTTGAGTAAGTAATCAGATGTGCCATGTATTTAAATACTCTGCTGAAGCAATTGATTTTTGCAGCTGCAGTAGCATAGCAGTGTCTTGCGTTAACGTAGCAACAGTGACACCTTTATCAGTACAAAGTGGGAAATAATTCTTGCTATGCTTCCTGATGGATAAAGATGAATTCTTTCAGTGTATGAAGCGCTCAGGGTTGCACCAGTTCAGCAGGTGATCAGAGAGAGCTTCTGTACCTTGCTTGGAATTTTATGCATGGCTACTGTGCTACATTATGGTGGCTTTTGCCACATGCTGCATTGTGCAGTACTTGTGTTTGGTCATGACACTGAGTTTAGTCTTTAGTATCCTGGGTTAGATCTGCAGGCTAAAGAGGAAGTAGGAACTCCTTTTGACATCCAAATGCCTATGCTGAGAATCATAGGATCTGTGTTTACAGAAGCCATGCGGGCTGCGATGAGGAGATTGGGGCAAGATTGACCAGAAAAGCTGGTAGGATCCAGCTCCCTCTGTTTGTTACTTGGCACAGAGGTTCATCTGGGAGATCTTTATTTTGGGAGCAGTCCAGCTCAGCACCTTACAGCAGTGTGGAAAAGATCTTGATCTCCCATTGTGCGAGAATTAGGGACCATCAAATAAACAGACCAAAAGTGGAGAAAAGACATTTATTTTATTTTTTTTTATTTATGTCATTTATTGTTCGTCTTTCTCACTGAGACTCAAGGCGGATTACATAATGTGAGATTAGTACAATCAGTATCAAGGTCATTTCCATACAGTGTCAAGGACATTTCCATAAACAATGTCATAGGGTTTTACAAAGACATAGCATTAGCAAGGATCCAGTACAAAGTTGAAGAATTGCTGAAACAGAACATAATCAGTTCTAGGTCTGACATTAGACAGCATGAAACATAAGTAGTATATACGAGTACATATTCAAAGCAACTGATAATATGCTGAAACAGAACATAATCAATTCCAGGACTGATATTACATAACATGAAGCACAGGTAATGTATAGGAGTACATATTCAAAGGAACAGATAATATGCAAGACAACATAGTGCGTGAAGTTCATGGTCCCTAACTCATTAGCAAAGTATCTGAGACCTCCTCCCTACAATACTTCCCTCCTATCTGAGTAAAAGCCATTTTGAATCATTCAGTTTTGCATCATTTGTGGAAAGTCAAGAGAATGGTTGCTCTCCTGACCTTCTCAGGCAGGCCATTCCCCAGGGGAGGGGCCATCACAGAGAAAGCCCATGTGTGGGCTGGCACCTCAAGAGACCCTGTTCAGATGAGCGAAGCTGCCGTGGAGGGAGGTGATCCCGTAGGAATGCTGGCCCCAGGCCGTGAGGAGCTTTGTATGTAATAACCAATACTGTGAATTGACCACAGTAACTGATAGGTAACCAGTGGAGAGACTGTAGAATGGGAGTGGTGTTTATGCTCCTGTGCACTCCTGCTAACAGTTGAGCTGCAGCATTTTGCACCAATTGGAGCCTCTTAGTTAACTTAGATGGGAGACCAATGTATAGTGCATTACTATAGTCAAGTTTTGATGTTACCATAGTATAGATTCAGATGGCCAGGTTGGCCAGGTCGTGGTAAGAAGTCATCTTCCAGGCTAGAGTGAGATTGTAGTAAGCATTTTTTGCAGCTGCCTTAACTTGTTTTTCTAGTAGTAGCGCTGGGTCCAGTATAAGCGTTAGGCTCTTAACTGATGAACTCCATCAAAAGTCCATCAAAAGATCTCTGCCTTTCCAACAAGCATTTCTTCGGTCTTGTCTGGGTTCAGTTTCAATTTGTTATTTTTCAGCCGTTTCACCACAGCTGTCAGGCAGCAATCTAAGATTTCTACTGCATCCTGTGGGGACCTGGATAGCGAGATATAGAGTTGGGTGTCATCTGCATATTGATGACATCCCACTCCATAGCTGCGAATGAGTTCTCCTAAAGGCTTTGCATAGAGGTTGAATAACATGGGAGATAAGATTGCGCCCTGCAGAACCCCACAAGATAGATCCCATTCTGGAGATAGCCGATCTCCGACAGCAACTTTTTTAGTCTGTTCCATGAGAAACTATTTAAACCAGTCCAGGGCACATCCTTTGATGCCCACTTCTGTTTCTAAATGCCTCAACAGGATGGCATGGTCTACTGTGTCAAAGGCTGCAGTGAGATCCAGGAGGAGCAATAAGGAGGCATGGCCTTTGTCAATATTCAGACGGAGATCATCCACTAACGCCACTAGTGCTGTCTCTGTCCCATGCCCTGGTCTGAATCCAGACTGGAAAGGGTCTAGAGTGCTAGAATTTTCCAAGAAGATCTGGAGTTGGTCAGCTACTGCTCTCAATCATTTTGCCCAAAAAGGGCAGCTTAGAGACTGGGCAATAATTGGCCACATCAGTTTTGTCTAGGGATGGTTTTTTAATTAGTGGATGGATAACTGCCTGTTTGAGTGGCTGGGGGAAGGAGCCTTGAGTTAGTGATTGATTTACAATAGATCTCATTACTGACTCCTGGAATTTGCTGCTGCAATGTATAAAAATGGCCTATCACTTAAATGGTTTTACGAGGGACCTGGACAAATTCATGAAGAATAAGTTGGTCAGCACTTAATAGCCATGATAGCTAAAGGGAACTCCATATTCAAAGATGCATACCTCTGAATACCAGATTCCCGAACATACAGTTGTAGGAGGGCTTTTACTTTCTAGCCTTCTTGCGGCTCTCTTGGGTGCCATATGGTTGGTCGTTGAGGTGTGCATAAGTTTGACTAGATGGTTTACTGGTGATCAAGCAGGGCTGCTCTTGTATTCTAAATATTGGACCTGTTTGAGGTTCTTTTGGTAAATCCTGAGTTGGATAGCTCAGGCTAGCTTGATCTTGTCAAATCTTGGAATGTAAGCAGAGTTGCCTTAGCTAGTAGTTGAATGGGAGACTGCCAAGGAAGTCTAGGGTTGCTACACAGAGGCAGGCAATGGCAAACTGCCTCTGAATGTCTCTTGCTTTGAAAACCCTACAGGGTTGCCAATGCCATAACTCAGCTGCAACTTGGGTCTGTGTGTGTGTGTGTGTGTGTGTATAAAAGTAATTCTAACGTTCAAGAAAGGGCTTCAAGAAAATTAAAGTAGTGTGCTGTGGTAAGATTGTACAAGTTTTAAAATATTTTAATGTCGGTTCTGAAAACAAAATCAGCTGCTATACTTTAGTCAGAAAAATCCTTTGTTTGCATAATGTTTTGTGTTATCTCACGTCTGCCTGTTATATTTAGGCATGGAGTATTGGATCAAATTAGTAGCATAATATAGCCTTCCTTTTTTTCAGGTGGACATTTTTTTTTCTTTGAAACTACCATTTTATTTGTTGCCAAAGGCTGGAAAATTAAACCCTCTATGATAGTTTTTTGTCTTTTTTTTTCTTCTTCTTTTTTTTTTTTTTGCTTTATGGCAGAATTTCTCGGTGGAATGAGCCCAGATATTCTCTTGTGTGTTTATCCTGCTTATTCTTTACCAGATCTTGTGCCAAGGCAGTCCCAAGGCAGTGTAGCAATGTTCTACTTTAACAATGACTGGTAACACCCTTCAAAGGCCTCTTTATCTTGCAGAACTTTCATACATACCCTTTCTAAACAGATATACTTTTTTCTTTGTCTCCATAAAAGGCTAGTTAGTTGGGTAGCTGTGTTGGTCTGCAGTAGAATTTTAGTCCAGTGGCAGAGATCAACAAGATTTTCAGGGTATAAGCTTTTGAGAGTCAGAGCTCTCTTCGTCAGACATGAGTAGGATTGGAGATCCCTGAGCCTTTATATCCCAGCCAAAGGTGAGCAGGGTGTTACAAGGGATGGCATCAGGATGTAAAGGCACAATGGAGCTTGATTAGAGCACAAATTAGCATAAAGGGGCTATACTTTTTAATACTATGTCATCGCAGCATTTCAGGTAATAGACTATTTTAAGTACAGAACGTAGATGTTATGCTTGGTGCAGGGTTTCTGCAGAAAATGGCATCCCCGTTGGCAAGACCCACATCCTCTAATCTCTCAAATAATATTTTGGCATACTAACCCTGGTTGAGTGGTGAGGCACTCAGTTCATATGCCATGAACAAATTTGCAGTTTGTTTGTGATGGGCACAAATTTAGTTATTAGGCCATTTCACAAGTTCCCTCCCTTCCTCTCCCCCTTTCTTCTCCCCTTTCACAGTCCTAAGATTAAAGACAGAAGTCTTCCACATAGCTCCAGTTAGTTGTGATGTCCAACCACAGACACCTTCACAAAGTGAGGTTTGTTTCTGTTATCAGTCAACTGGGATTCTTAACTATCTTGGCTTGCCTCAGAAGGGCATGAAAGGGTATGTGTGAGCGTGGCAGTTCACCAGGTTTTTGCCCAGCACTGACCAACAGAGCATCTGAATTTAGCCCAGCTGTTTTGCATTCTCCATTCAAAAACTGTGGGGATAGAGAAATGCACAATGTAATGAAATCATAATTCAGGTATATATGCCTGAATATCATGGAGGAAATTTGCACACGGCTGATGTTTTTGGCAAGCATAACGTCTGGCGATAACTTTTCATACATAGAGGAGCCAAGTAAGGCTCCAACCTTTCAGGAATCAAGCCCTTTTGACCAGTGAACAAAGCAGCTGTTTGACTAAGTAATCCAAATTACTGACAACGATCTCTCTCCCAGTTAACTGTGATGAAATTGAGCAATTGTCTTCTGATGCGTTTTCTCTTAAGGAGGAGATTCTCTTGAAATTATGTTATTTTCCTCTTAATGTTGTGAAACTTGAAGGGGTTGCCCAAGTCAGCGTTATTTTTGTTCTTGCCTCACAGCTTGCTGTTTGTTTCCAAGTTCTTTGAACACCACCCAATTCCACAGGAGGAGGCCTCCTTAGGAGAGACCAGCCTGGCATCTGGATCATACCCATCCGTGGCCCCCTCCGATTCTTCTGGGTATGACCTTAATGCCTGCTCTGGAATATCAATGTATTTTATTATTAAGATTTGCCTCAGAGGTTTAAAATACTGCTTTGCAGCCCTGTTTTGACCAGCTCTGCTATGTTACCAGAAAAAACAACGACAGTGCAGTGTGCTTATAAGTAACTTCAAGCAACTCCATAACTGATGCAAAATTGGAGCACAGCACAGGAAACAGCAAGCCACTTGCAAAATAATTCTCAGGCTTCTTTCATATTCTGTGAGAACTCAGAGAATTTAAATCACATTCATTTGGTGATTTTTTTTAAACTTACATTGTACCTTTTACATACCACATACATTGTTTGGTGGTGGTTTATCCTCTCCACCACACCCAAGAAGTATTTTTCAGTGGAATACTGTGACTTCTCCTAAACAATCTAATTAATGCATTTGAACATGGGTCCTTCGTTCCCAGGGGGAAAAGCAGTAAACTCTGAGCCTGGTTTACTGAGGACTAGAAAGGTATACATGTTTTCCTGTTGCTAGAATATATCTTTGTTGCCTGTAATGCTAGTATTGCTGTTTAAATCCACCCTAAGTTCAACAAGTGCCAGTGTAGTAGCTAGTGTCTGGGGTGACAATCTCCAGTTAGCTATGAAACTCACTCTGTGACCTTTTGCCTCACCTAATAGCATTACTGTTCCCCTCTGAGCATTATGGAGGAGTGGGACATTTTAAAAATAACGAGAGATCTATACAGAGGGAAAGCAGGGGGTGTGGTGGTGGATTGCATCTACAAAGCTTTGTACAATTTGCTTTCTTAGTACCATACTTTTGAACTTAGAAAAGAGCAGTTTAGGGGGGTTGCAGTTGAAAGGGAAAATTGAGTGTATTTGCAGGGGGCTGGAATGATGTTATTGTAACATTTATAAAAAATCTGTTGGTCCTTCCTTTTCTGTCTCTGCTGAAGTTAATCACATTACTGATTTAATCCTGAGTACTGCTTCTTAAACAGTTTATTCCGGCATAGAGTCATATAATCATAGGGTTGGAAGGAACCTCTAGGATCATCTAGTCCAAACCCCTGCACAATGCAGGAAATTCACAAATACCTCCCTGCACACACCCAGTGACCCTTACTCCATGCCCAGAAGATGGCAAAATACCTTCTAAGCATGCTTAGTTATTGCCCAGGACATCTTCCTTTCTTTCAGAGGAGTTTGATTGAAAGGAACAATGGTTGTATATCAGCAGCACTTACAAGAATGTGCTCAGATAGTGGCCCTGTTTTATACCCTCTCCGCTTTCTCCTTAGCAGGGACCCAAGGTGGTTACATAATTTTCCTCTCCTCCATTTTATCCTCACAACATCACCAAAGTAGGTTAAGATGAGAGTATGTGACTGGCACAAGGCCACCCAGCAAGTTTCATGGCAGAACAGGGATTCGAACTTGGATCTTCCAGATCCTAGTCCAGCGTTCTAACTGCTATACCACACTGGTTCCAATTTCACTTTTTGGCCCAAAAGGAAACACGTGTGTTCTTATTTAAAAATTACACCTTTTAGTAGCAAATTGGTTAGCCCCTGTGGTAACTATGAAAGCAATCAAAGCGAGCCACTCACAGTCAGTGTAAGAGTTCTTGCATAATTGCAGTATTCCATCACTGAGGCACCAGCATAGAAAAGGCTTTATCTCTGGTTGCCTCCTTCAGAAGGTGGAAGCACGCAGAGCAGGGGTCATTTAACTGTTGAGGAGATTTAACCAGGAGAGGGTGGTCCTTCAGCTATCCATAGCCCAGGCCTTTTAGAGCTTCAAAGATGAGAGCCAGAACTTGTGACTGGAAATGAATTGGCAAAACAGGCTTTTTATAACCCATGGCTGTCAGTAACCGAACTGCCTTGTTCTGCACCCTTAGAAATTTCTTAATAGTCTTCAATGGCAGATTTTTTCTGAGTGGTCACTGAACTTTCCTTGGAACGGAAACGAGTGTTGTCTATTTGGAAAAAGTGTAGAAACTTTATGCCACCATTGGATATGAGACAGCTTTCTGTTCACAGATGAAGAAAGGCTAATTTCACTTCCCTCTGGCTAAGATTATGCTAAGTACTTTCCTGACACACATGCACCCCAGATTTTTGCTGTGGGTTCTTATGCATAGAGCCAGATATGACCCAGTTTCTTCCCGCTGAGCAGTAGATTTCAGCAATCATTACCTGGTGGGATTGTTTTCAAGCTATCGTCTAAAGAGGTCTGGCATACACTGGTCTCCACTCTCCAGGTTTGTCTTTTTGCAAGCTGGACCAGTAATTGTTCAAAGCATGGTGTCTTAACAGTCGTTCCTGTCTAGATTCTCTTTCATACAGTTCTATTAATATAAAAGCAATTAAAACAGTCACCACGAAGCAGAAGAAAGTGGGCTGCTGGTCTGACTCTTTAGCAGACTAGAAACAGAAACATTTATTAAGCATTGAGAAGGAAAGACCCTTTGTAGACTAGTGTGCTTGACATCATACCCATTCCATTTGTGCCAGAAATAACATTCTTCATTCCAGCAACAGGAGAAATCTGTTTAGCATGTTAACTGAATTAAGTACTCCAGAGTTTGAGAACATTAATTCCCAATTTGTTGTTTATAACTATTGTGCTAAAATCCAGCGTTCGCTGAGCCTGTTATCTTGGCACACCTTACTTTGTGCTATGATAGGGATGTAGAACATTGATGCAATATGGAGTCAGAGGCCTTGTTCAGTCATCACCAGAGAACCAGGAAATGGTTTGGATGAAAGCCTCTTCTGTAGAATAACTGAAGATCACTGCAGACTTTAATCCTCTGTTTCTTAATGCTTTGATTTCCCTAGCCCAGCAATTCTTCCTAGTCCTTCTCCTTCAAAATCTATTCCAATACCCCAACCATTCCGTCCAGCAGACGAAGATCATCGGAATCAATTTGGTCAACGAGATCGCTCTTCGTCTGCCCCCAATGTACACATCAATACAATAGAACCTGTCAACATTGATGTAAGTTCAGACTAAGCTTGGTCTTTATAATGGGGGTGTATCTGCTCCCCTTTCCTGTGTCACTTAAGGCAGAGTGGGGAATGGCAAGCATGCTGCCTGTCATGTCCTTTCCGCCAGCTTATGCGGCGCAGCCCTGCTTTGTCTTCCAGAGTCCTCACCTTTCAAGGGCAGAGCAGGTAATCATGGTCTGAAGTCCCATGACTTGTGGCTGATGCTGAGTTGGCTTGGCCCTTAAACTGCCAGGGTCCAGAATCTGTGTATTAGTCTTCACTGAAATGTATGAGCCTGCATTTTTAAGGTAAAGTACAGGGGATGAGCAATCTATTGGCCTTATCAGATGCCACTTCACAATGTCCCCAAAAGCAGAGTTAACTTACCATTTCTATTTTGCTTGATAGTTCTGCATTACTCAAAAGCTTTTTTGTCCATTAATGGAAACTGGTCCATGCACTAACATCTTGCCTATGTAACATTTCTATTTGACAATAATTGTCCTCGTACTTCCAGTCAAGAATCTTCATTTTTCTTCCTCCTTGCTTTTTAGAATGTTTTTGATAATATCCGTTAGTGCAGGACATGATCCTTGGATGATGCTCCTTTGCATTATTCGTTAATGCTGTTTGCTTGTCAAGCCCACCCTGTTGGCACACAGGTACTGAGAGGCTGGTAGCAAAGTGTTCAGGATCTGTAAAGCTGCTCTACATATATAATTCTTAACTAAACAAAAATCACTTTTGTGTTTTATCTTCTGTTGAAATAGTGACCAGTCATGCAAGCAATGCATGAATAAGATGCATACAGTTTTGTTTTTGGTTTGTAGGAATTCATTAGAGATCAAGGGTTGCGAGGAGAGGGAGGTAAGTGACTTCGTTCTCTTGTGTACAGAATTCATTGCTTCCTATGCCCAACCCCCTCAACCCCGCAAAATACAGACACAGAGAGAAATGTAAACAGAGCCATGAAATTTAGCTGTACTTGCTTGTCCGTGACATTTAGCGTTTGTCCAATAAGTTTCCAGTGGTTCATGTTTCATTGTAGGGGGTCAGTAATGGAGGAGGGTGGAGAATAACGTGCAAAGTGGTAGCCAGTGCTCTTTTTAATTGATAAGTCACCTACTGGAGGTAATTGACCTTCAGTTTTTACCCCCCCCCCTTTGGTCCTAAAAAGTCAGAACATGCTACTTTACTGATTTGATGTGCAACATGGACTTTTTGGGCCTGTCTGCCAGGGCAGCTTGCAACCAAGCTACCGAAGGCTGTGTTCCTCCTTGTCCTTACATCATTGGGTCACCCTAGAAAAATCCCTCTGGCATTTAAAGCCATGACAAATGGGGGCTTAATGCATGTTATGTCTGCGAAGGAAGTGGGTATTTCAAGCAACCCACAATTGCTTAGTACACCCGTCTCTTTCTCCATAGTGATGCATTTGCCAGCCCTTCCTACTGGTGTTTTTAGGTATGGGTGGGTGGTATGTAGCACACGCCTGTGGGCTAAAAACAGAACAAGAGCTTTGAATTGAGGGCTCATGAATGGATTGTGCTCTTAGCAGAGATGAACCTTGGTAGTGAGATGTGGGCTGTATGCTTCGTTCTTTATTTCCACCACATGATACACGTGCCCGTGGCTGTTGCTACTGCTGCAAGTTCTGTTCAGGTTAGAGTTCCAGTGCTAACTGGCTGCCAGGCATCATAAAAGCTTTGACTTGGCTCTTCATCATTTGACACTTGCATAGAATTTTCCCCGTGTGATGCAGGAGAGCATGTGTTAATCAGCTGCCCTTCTTGCTTTCTATGGCTTCCCTTTTTTAAACTCCATTTGCAATTCAGAATGTCAGTAATGTCAACAGCTTGGCTATTGCATACCTTGTTTTGTTTTAGTCGTAATTTTAACTTCCCACTCCACCCCCGGTACCTTTAACAAGCTGGCTACTACTTTGCAGGCTTAAGATCTACAGTCCCAGTGTGCAACCTAAAGCCATGAACCCCACCAATTAATACATTGCCCATTTTAACTACCTTGTGTGTTTGGGTGGCTGTGGTTTCTGAACAGTTTTATTTATTTATTTATTTATTTATTTATTTATTTATTTATTTATTTATTTATTTATTTTGCTTTAGACTTTTATTCCACCCTCCCTGCAAGCAGGCTTAGGGTGGATTACCCATTCTGTCCAACATTTAAATGTTGTGTTACTATTGTGTCAGTTTAAAACTCTGCTCCATGAGTTCTCTGTTGGGCATCTGAAAATACGTGGCAATTCCCCCTCTCTTAAAAGTGTTCTGCCTCTTTTAAAAAAAAAAAAAGTAGAAATGGGAGGGGGGGTCCTCTCCCCGCAAAGTCAGAAACTATCTGTGCCTAGGAGTCAAAGCATCGTAGTTATGTCCCATGACTTTCATTTCTTCTGTGTGTCTGTCTTCCTGTCTCTGCCTGCCCGTCTCTTTCTCTCTAACAGCCCCTATGAACCAGCTGATGCGCTGCCTTCGGAAATACCAATCCCGGACTCCCAGTCCCCTCCTCCATTCTGTCCCCAGTGAGATAGTGTTTGATTTTGAGCCTGGCCCAGTGTTCAGAGGTAGTTGGGCTCTTCTTTCTTGTTTTCACCCAAATCAAACTAAATAAAACCACAGATGCTGTTTGTGCTTCCACCCTCACAGTGTGTGTATGTCAGTGTGTGAGTTTATCAAGACACTGTCATCTCCCCCCCCCCCCCCCCGCTTGGCCTGGCTGGAATGCTTTGAATGTGCTTCTCACCCATTTTCACCCTCACCCTTATTAAATTCATATATTATTCTGTGTTGGGCATCTGTCATAAGGCTCCTAGAGCAATATGTTGTACAGCTGAGGTTTCCATATTGCCTTTTTTAAAAACAGTGTGTTGCTTGTTGAAGGGGTGTCAGCTGCAGTAGAATTGAGGGTAGGGACAGGTTCTGCAGACCCTTAACATCAAGTTCTCAGAGGGGTTCCTGTGATTAGGGTGGCCAAGTTTTGGGGGGCTGGGGGGAATACTCAGGCTGACCTGCAGAAACAAACAGTCTGAAGCTTTTCATAGAACAGAGACAAGAATAATTGCCTGCGATGGACAGCAAGCAGATCAACATGCTGTTAAAGTCACAGGAGCAAAAAAAAAAGTTAACTTTTCCTTGACTGCCAGCCAGTTTTAATTTAACACTGATATATATTTCCTGATACTACTCCATCTGTCAGAGTACTGTTGCAAAGTAGTAACAAGCAACATTATTTACCTTGTTAATCATTTGGTTATCTCAAGTGACTGAACTGAAGCTGTGAATAATCTGGATACTAATGAAACTTGTTGCAGTGCTCTGTAGACGTGAGTTGAAGCTCAGATCAGTTTGTTTATGAACACGTAAGAGCTTTCCATTTTTAGCTGTGGATCAGTGGCTGAGGTTACACAAATTATCGTAATGTTAAAAAGCTCAAGGGCATGATCCAGCATAGATAAGTGCACTTAAGAATCATGTGTTTCAGTGGGCTTAACCATACCTAACTCTGCTGGATCATATTCCAAGTATTTAACTGTAACATGAAAACCTATTGATCTGCTCGATCCACGTTCTAATCAGTACAGAAATATTTTCCATACTGGCTTGTTCTGAAAGGTGCTGTTCTTCAGCAAAGGGGAGTTTGCCCATCTTGCTACACAATTCTGAAAATGAATAGCGTTTCAAAATAAAAGAAATACAATAAACAGTCTTGAAATTTAGCTTCATTTTATGTAATGTATTTTCAAGCCAAAAAGTTTTCGCCTCAGTTGGTGACCATGGAGAAAGCATGGCTTCTAATAAATTAATAAAAGCATTGGCCAGTAGTGCTGTGGTTGTCTTACTGCTGAGGTTAGCAGTAAGTTGAAAATCAAGTATCATTCTGCTACTGAGTTTCAGAGAAGGGTACTGCACTATCAACAACATATGCGATATACTGTTTCCCCTATGAAATGGTTAGAATATTTGTTTAAGGAAAAAGTGGCAGTCCTTAAATATCACTTGAGTGATCTGGAAGAAGGGGATTTTTACCAAAAAAATAATAATAATCCTTTACGCTAGACAAGTGTTCAGCCACCCTCTTGTGTGAGCTGCATCTTTGAATGGTTTGACACATTCATTTTTCTCACATAGAACTCTCACGGCAATATTTGAAATCATCACCGGATGTAATCTGAAAATGATGAAACTCCCAAGTTGCGAGAAGGTTGGGAGGACAGGATTGAGGAGGGCACCAAGAAGAGGGAAGGCCAAGGGTATCACTGCAGGAACCAGGAGCTGGGTTTCCCTTAGACTTACAGTGCAATTCTAAGAACACTTTCCTGGGAGTAAATCTCATTGAACAGACCTGACTAGGATTCTGAGTAGACCTGCTTAGGATTGTTCTCTAGTTTAAACTAACAGTGAGACACTTGGAAGGAAGTATCAGAGACTGCTAGGCAGCTGAAATTGGACAGAAGCCCTGGGGGAAGGGAGTGAGTTGTGGCAGCTGAAACCGTGGATGCAAATGAGAGCCCCAGTGAGAAAGCAGAGTGCCAAGGATAGAGGCCTTAATGCCTTCCTTCCTTCATAAGAGGATGGAGGAGTAATGAAGACCTCCAAGTCTGTACAAGTGAATAATAGACTTTTTCTCACACGCCCCACCATCTGAACCTCTGATACTCTAATATTTAGATGTTTACTTCTATAGACCTCATGTTGTTCTTGCCTCATACTTTACATAGCCTCTGCTTTTTCAAACATTTTGGCTGCTTCAGTAATGAGGTCATACTAGAAAACATCTTCCAGTTGGACATTGCTTTTCCACCCGGCCAGGATTCCTTCATGAAACCAAGGAGTAAAGCATGCCTATGTGCCATTACACTACAGGGATTTTCTCTGAAATTTTATAGTGGCTGGCTTTTGCCAAAGGACCATAGAGTGGCCTTTCTTGTTTTATAGCCTTTGTTCTGATAGTAAAATCCTTTCCCCACTTACAGTTTAAAAGATAACAGCTAGAATTAGTTCCCTTTGTTAAATAGCACTACAGAGCTACATAGCCTGATTTGTGGCTTTCGGAATTTCTCTTTATGCTAATGATATTGCCCCTCGGCTTTAAGAGTGGCTTGCCGTGTGGCATGAGGAACTGATGTTTGAGAAAAACACATCCCCCTTGGGATCACAGAACTATTTAGACGGTTCTTTGGAACTTGGCCTTAGTTGTGCATTCCTCCATTGAAGTCCAAGTTGGTAGCATGCTCACATTTTGTCAGATTCCTAAAGGGTCAGCTAGAGGAAACCTGGAGAGCCAGCTAAATGAGCCAAAGTGTTAAAAAAATTTTTTAAATGCAGGCATGTAGAGTGTAGTGCATTGTTTGATTGGCATTTTTGCTGCTTAAAGAGACAGTGGATACAGACAAAGCTTAAACGTGCTTTAGTTACATTGTCTTCAGTGGAGTCTTGAGCCTGCTTGACTTCCTCTGCAAATTGCCCGATGTCCTTTTAGTAATTCAATAACTGAAACTGTAGTGTGCAGTGATGGTTGCTGTTATTCAGCTTTCTCTTTCCTCTCATGAATTCAAGGCACAGCTCTAGTCTCACACAAGTCAGTAGAGGGTTCATGATAGAGTTAATTGGGTTAGGGATGCACTTGAAGTGTGTGTTTTAAATGCACTTTTAAAAGAATTCTTAACATTGACATTGTTAAATGCTTTTATGTTTGGAAATACTGCATCTTAAACACAATTTCTGCATTTAGTTTTGTCTGAAGTCCACTTCAGGGAATTTTTATATGCATTTAAAAACCCATGAGTGCATTTTATTTTTGTTTTTTAAATCTCAAATGACAGGTTCAACCACAGGTCTATCTGCTACACCTCCTGCTTCCCTACCTGGGTCCCTCACCAATGTGAAAGCGTTACAGAAATCCCCAGGCCCTCAGCGAGAGAGGAAATCCTCCTCATCTTCAGAAGATCGGACTAGAATGGTAAGGTCAAAGTTAGTTTTCAAAAAATTTAATAGCATTTAGAGCCCCAGTGCAGATGTTAATAAGGGTCCAAACTGTTAGTTAGAAGACAAGGAGCAACATGCAAGTCCATGCAGTTCATCCCCTTCCCATCTTGTACAAATGAATCCCCTCCCCTTTCAGTTTGGAGGTAGCTGTGTTTGCAGACCAACTTGGCGCTAACCCTGGTTATGGTGTGCCTGTGCAAATGATAAGGCTCTACATGGGGAGAAAGCACTTGAAGGATGCATTCAGATGTCACAGCAAGTTGCAAATGAACTCCGATTCAGCATGATCACAGCTTGTTGCCATGGTCATAATCGGGGCTTTTTTTCTGGGAAAAGAGTTGGTGGAACTCAGTGGGTTGCCCTTGGAGAAAATGGTCACATGGCTGGTGGCCCCACACCCTGATCTCCAGACAGAGGGGAGTTTAGATTGCCCTCCACGCCACGCAAAAAGGGCATTCTAAATTCCCCTCTGTCTGGAGATCAGGGGGCGGGGTCACCAGCCATGTGACCATTTTCAAGAGGTTCCGGAACTCCGTTCCACTGCGTTCCAGCTGAAAAAAAGCCCTGGTCATAATCTTCTTACATCCTTGATGGAAAATATCCTAGTTTTATCAAGCTCCAGTGCACCATATTGTGTGAATGCAGGTTCCTTGATGAATCAGATTTACTTTCTACACACAAGCCAGGATTCAGTTTAATCTCAGATGAGAAGGAAAGAGTGAGGGGCACATGAGCACAGCAGCAAGCCATGCTCATGCCTGGTTATAGTTTAATTTATAGTGTATAGTTCCTTTGAAACTTGTTGTGACGTCTGAATGTGGCTGCAGTCCTTGTTAAGAAGAGGATGCACTTATAGGATGCATTACTAATACTATGTTCTTTGCAGAAAACTCTTGGTCGACGAGACTCGAGTGATGATTGGGAGATACCAGATGGCCAGATCACAGTTGGGCAAAGGATAGGCTCCGGGTCTTTTGGAACAGTCTATAAGGGAAAGTGGCATGGTATGTAACTGTGCACCAACCCATATTTTTCCAAAGTATGTGAAGGAATATTTTAAGAATTAAAGCTTTAAGAATTAAGGGTTTTTTCTATCTTTTAAAGCCATACACAGCATAGAAGTCAATGGCTTAGAGGCTTCCTTCTATTAAATGTATCTCAAAATTTGTTAGAGCATCTTTTGGAGTAAAACACAGAGGTCCACAAATGGTGGCTGCAGATGGTAGCCAGCCGTTATTTTCTACCAGCCAGCTTTAACGTCCAGTCCTATCACAGTATTACTTGTAACAATAAGATAATTCTTAGACTTACAAGATTCCAGCCAACAACAGGATGATGACAATGATACAGTTACCGAGATGTACAAAACTGAAAATGTGGGGTAATATTATAAAACTCATACTATTTTTCTTTTGGAGTAAGTGGAATAAAGCAAGGTTTCACTTGCTTAAAATGTTCTCTAATAGTAGTATGAATATGTTTAATTAAAGCAACCCACCTCACATCTATGCAGATGCCTGAACCAGTTTGTGCAAACCAGGGTCATAATTAACCCGTGCACACTTATTTGGTTTAATTTATATCCAGCTGGTGTTTTCTACATCAGTATTGTTGCCTGATCCTGTTCTATCCCATGAGAAGTAAGTAACACAAAAAGGGTGCTGCTTGCAACTGGTATGTTCCAGTAAAGAATAAAGACTTAGCCTAACTTCCACATTGTACCTTGTTCTAACAGCATTGTATAACTTAATAGTTGAACTTCATATGGGGAGGCCATGTGGTGTATTGGTTAGAGTGCTGGACTGGGGAGATCAGGATTTCGATCCCTACTGAGCCATGAAGCTCATTCGGTGATCTTGGACCAGTCACACTCAGTCTCACCTACCTCACAGAGTTGTTGAGAGAATAAAATAGAGGAGATGAGAGCTGTGCCCGCTATCTTGAGCTCCTTATAGGGAGGACAGGATGAAAAAGAAAGATTTACATTTTCTTCTCTTAAGTTAACAATATGTGTACAGCTGGGGTTTTTTTTCCTCATTGCTTTTGAAGGTGATGTGGCAGTGAAAATGTTGAATGTTACAGCCCCCACACCTCAGCAGTTACAGGCCTTTAAAAATGAAGTAGGAGTGCTCAGGTAAGACTGTATGAATTGTATTTTGTTGGCATATAGCTATAACTTAATTGCAGAAGCTATTGATCTTAAGCATTTTTTCAGATTAACTGTCTCTCCCAGTTATTCTACTGAAAAAAGTTCAGTGTTTTCCTGTTATAATTGAGGTTGCATTACAATTACTATCCATATTTGTTTCTCCATGCAGTGAGGGAGTATTGGAAAACACTATATAGTCACACACACACACACACACACACCCTTAAAGAAAGAATACAAAGTCTTTTCAGCACCATGTACCTTTGCCTTCACTGCCCCTGATTCTGTTGTAGCCCTTCATTGCTAGTGGACTATGCACACGTTGCCTGTGCCTTCACTGTCCCTCGCCCTCTCGTAGCCCATCCTTGTTACTTCTCACATAACCCCTCTTCAGCACCAACTTATCCTGTGCCCCTTTTGAGCACTTGTGGGAAGGCTCTGACAATTCCTGACAGCACCCTGTGTTGGTAGAGCTAAATCCATGTACACCAGCAATAGTAAAATGTGTTATCTCTTCGGTTGCTTCCATTTATCAAATTCTTCCAGTGATCTTAAACTTTCCTCTGTTTCTGCAGGAAAACACGACATGTGAATATACTACTTTTTATGGGTTATTCAACCAAGCCACAGTTGGCTATAGTTACACAGTGGTGCGAGGGTTCCAGTCTTTACCACCATCTACACATAATTGAGACCAAATTTGAGATGATCAAGCTGATTGATATTGCGCGGCAAACAGCACAAGGCATGGAGTAAGTGTAGAATGAGTTGTTGATGGATGGAAGGGGGGAAACTTTGCAATGGTTCTTAACAGACAGTCATCTCTCTGCCACATACAGTGTTCATTTGTCAGCTTCACTAAATAGACATAGCCTTATGAGTGCAGGGAGATATTAGGTCAACTCTGAAAAAAACATGCAGCAAAACATGATGCCAGCTGCTAAGTAATCATTTTGACTTGCAGGCTGGTTGCAGTTGTAAAGCCAGAGATATGTTGCTGAGCATAGGAAAATCTATATATGAAGTTTATTTAGAAAATATATATGCTGCCCCTCCTGAGACCTGCTCAGGGCAGTTCAGAAAGTAAAAACAATACAGTAAGAATTACTAATAAATAAACCATTAAAAATTAAGTAGTCTAAAACCTTGTTCATAAAACAGTCCTAAGGCTAGAAGCAAACCATAAAAACAGTTTGAAAAACCAGAAACTTTCAGTTAAAAGCCTGAGTAAAAAGAACTGTTTTGGCCTGCACCTAAAGGACAACTAAGTGCCAGGCAAGCCTCATGGGGGAGGGCATTCCAAAGGCAAGGTGCCACCACTGAAAAAGCCCTGTCTCTGTTTGCCACCCACCTCACCTCTGCAGGCGGAGGCACAGAGAGCAGGGCTGGGGAAGAGGATCTTAACTTGCGGGCTGGACAGTACGGGAGGAGGCGGTCCTTCAAGTATCTTGGCCCCAAGGTGTTTAGGGCCTTAAAGGTAAGTACTTTGAGTTGTGCCCTGGAAATAGATGGGCTGCCAGTGCAGATCTTTCAGCACAGGGATGATACGATCCCTTTACCTAGCCCCAGCAATAGCTGGGCTGCTGCATTTTGGACCACACGAAGTTTCCAGACAGTTTTCAAAAGCATCCATCCCCATGTAGAATACATTACAGTATTCTAATATGGGTATGATCAGAGTGTGGAATTGCTGTGACTAGACTGCACTTCTTAAGGAATGGGCATATCAGTCAAAGCTGATTAAAGGTTCTCTTTGCCATGCTAGAGTCCTGAGCCTCCAGCCATAGGCTTGGATCCAGCAGCACACTCAAGTTACAGAATTTCTGGGGGAATGCAGCCACTTCCAGGATAGGCTGCTCCTAAGACCTGGAGGAACTTTGATCAACAGCCACTCAGATTTTTCTGGTTTGAACTTCAGTTTTTTGGCCCTCATCCATCAGATTATCTTGTCTGGTCAGGGCTTCCACAGACCCACCTGACTCAACTGTTACAGAGGAATAGAGCTGAGCATCATGTACTGACTTGTGGCCCCTCGCTCCAGATCCCTGGATGATCTCTCCCAGTGGATTCATGTAGATGTTAAAAATAATAGGGGACAAGATAGACCCATTTGAGACTCAACAGCATAAATACCACAGCACCAAGCTACAGTCCCCCAGTGCCACCTTCTGGAATCAGCTGGCCAAGTAGGTTGGAACCATAGAAGCACAGAACTCCCCTACTCTCACCCCAGCCAATCTCTCCAGAAAGATATCATGGTTGATTGTGTCAAAAGCTACCACTCTGGTTATTATATGAGTGACAGTCATCAATTGGGAAATCGAGGTTGTTTTTCATTTTAAACCTAAACCTTAATCCAGATTGACATGAGTCTAGAGATGGTTCATCATCTCCAAGGCCACTTGAAACTGCACTAAAACTGCTCACTCAAGCACCTTGCCCAAAAAGGAATGTTGCCACTCATTAGTAGACCCCCCCCCAGTACTTTGGGTTCAAGGATACTTTCTTCAAAAGGGATCTAAAACTATTTCTTTCCAGGCAGTTGGAACTACACCTCCTCCAGATAAGCGTTTAGTTTCTCCCAGACCCACTTGGCTAACTTGACCTGGCTCAGTACTATCAGCTGTGAAGGCCCAGGGTTGAGCCTAGATGTCATGGGGGCTGTACACTTCTCAGCAGCTTGTCCATTTCATCAGGCTTCCCTGGTGGATGTATTTCCAAACAACTAGGACCCAACTGCATTCCAGTAGCATCCTGAGATTGAACCGAACTAATTATGGCATCTAAGTCATGGCAAATGAGAGCAGTTTTATCTGTGAAATGTGTTGTGAAAAAGTCACAGTACTCCTATATAGTTTCCAAGTCTACACCATTGGGGTCTAGAATAATAACCTCACAACGAAGGGGCATTATGTGTATGCAGGCTTTTGCATACACCACCACAGAGGAGGTGTGATTATGTGTTCTCATTTGTGTTTGATTGCATTTGCTTTGAGTATTCCTCCACTTGCCCTCTGTCTGTCTGCCAAACTATTGCTCAGGCTCCTGAATAAGCCAAGGAGTGTTTGAGGCTCTTTGAGCACTCAGGAGCAAATGTGTCCTCTGCTTGAGTCATTTCTGCGTTCTACAGGTTAACCAGGGCTGCGAAAGGAGTACTAACCTTGCTGATTAGAAAATCCTTAAGAGATGTCAGGAAGTCGTCTAGATCTATCAGCTTTCAAGGTGGTGGTGGGAGACAACCTAGCCCCCTACCCCCAGTTATGAAATTTCTGAGTGCCTGAAAGTCTGAACTCCACCAGTTAATGGTTGGTCCTTGACAAAGGCAGAGTAGGAATTCCCCCACCCTTGCCATGTACTTTGTCCCCAGAAAAATGCTTGCTTTAGTTATGTGCTACTAGATGCATAGGGACCAGAATGTTCTGGGACAGCCCTGAGGCTGTCCTGGCAGCCATGAAGTCCTGACTTGCCCCTGACATTTGCTCCCGTCAAAACTGTCTGGGGAACTAAACTGTCTATTAAATGGTGCAGTCTTGTTTTCATTTAAGCAGTACCTCACTATAATAATATTTTAACCTCTTGAGATAAAATGCAAGTGAGATGATTGTCTCTTAAGAAAAGATTTTTAATTGAAGGTAAATGCCAAGGTGAGAGAGAGGAGGTAGTCTTATCCAACTCCTTTCATTCTGTCATCACAAGCTATCTGAAATGAGTTCTTGTGGACTTAAAAGGCAGAATTAGAAATGCATAGTTAAATAGTTTCTTCATTTTGTCTGTGGAGTTCTTCATTTTGTCTTTGGAGTTACAAGAATTCTTGTAACTCCAAAAAATACACAATTGATTTTTGTTTCCTTTGATCTTGACCTAACACCTGCTACTTCCAAAATGCAAAGTTTGAAGTACACCTTTTAGAAATAACAAGATTGTGGATCAATTGATCACTATAGCTTCTTCTAGATAGACTATTTGGTAATGTATAGAAAATGACAAAAATCCAGCCTAAAGTACTGGCATAACAATGGATTTTTCCCCTCATTGTTTAAAAATATCTTTGTTAATAAGTGAGAGATGTTCTTTGACGATAGAAATGTCATGGTTCCCTACTCCCTCATTAAAATATGCACAATTGCAAAACAGTAGAGTCTGATATTTTTTAAAAATCCTTTCCCAAATAAAATAATATTCCTCTCCCTGTTCAGAGGATAAATATTGGCCTGCTATGTCTATGCCTGCTAGACATAGTATCATTGTTTCATAAGTTATCTTTGCACCTTACACACTATTGTATATAAAGAGAGTCCTTGTTTTTTTACTAAAGATAGCTAGAGTAAAACATCTTCATATCGCTCTCTAGCTGTATATTATGCTATTTTATAACCATCTGCCATTTTGTCACAGCATATCAGCAATATAAATGACTAATTAGTAGATATATTTAGGTGGTTATAGTGGGAAAAATAAGCTTTTAGCTCCTTTTTCTCCAGTAAAGATAAGCCACACAAATTGGGGGTGGGTGGGTAGGTTTATAGTGAAGCTCACCAATCCTTCACTGCCTCCTTATGGTATATCTACTCTGGCCCAAGTCACGTACCCATTGTTTTCTTTCCCGCATAGCCTACATGTTGTTCTGTTGGTCAAGTGCTATTGCAGATTGGTGCATGGTTAGTGTAATCTCTACAGTCATAGGGGCTGTGTATGTAAGTTGCCTGGTTCACAGTGTTCTGGCTTAAAGCAAAATGGTTTTGCTTACTCCTGTTTCTGATGAATCATTAAAGTGAGTATGCAAGAAATTGTGGGTCAACAGTGCATCATGCAATCAGAGGGATAAAGCCACAAGTGTTACTTGAGCTAATAAATAAGAAGCTACCTTTAAAGTTGGTGTGGTTTTGCAGTTCAGATTAGCCACCTGATCTTAAACTTGTTTACTCAGAAATGAGTTGCATTGATTTCCATGTAATGCATTTCCCAGTAAGTGTGCATAAGCATGAAAGTGTTGGTGTTTTGATGTCTCTAAACCTGTATGCTTGGATCCTAGCCACTTCCTCCTGCAATATGTTCCCTTAACCTTTAAGATTACTCAGGCCACTTCATAAGCGAAATCTACAGTCAGCTCATCTACTAATATTCTCTTGTTTTCCAGTTACTTGCACGCCAAGTCAATCATCCATAGAGACCTCAAGAGTAATAGTATCCTTTTCTAAAAGACCTGCCTTTGTCAATCCTCCTGTTCCTCATAGTATGTTATATCCTAATAGCCAAGTGGCCTTGATCTGTGGATACTTAAATCTGGAAATTGAAGCCACGAATGGACAAGCCAGATGTTCTTACACACCTGAAAAATGCCCCAGGTTTGCAGAAAAATCTGAAATCTAGATATGGGGGAAGAGTAAAAAAAACTAAAATGATAACAGGAGAGCTTGTAATGTTAACAAGATGTCCTCAGCGGCTTTTGCTAGGCAGCCATAAGAGTTTAGCTAGTATTCCAGGCTTGGTTTGTGTCAATAAAAGACAGGGTGAGGGGTCAGGGCTCTTTTGAAGGCTGTTTGGTCCTTTGAGGGTGAACTCAGTGGGGCCAGGCCTGGTAACAACCATTTGGCCACTTGATACCACCTGACTTGCATGACTCACCAAGATCTGGCTGCTTGCTACTTTTCAACAACACCTGCCCTCAAAGCCAGTAGTGGTTAGAGTTTTGGAGTGAGATCTGGGATACCCAGGTTCAAATCGCCACTTTGCTATGGCAGCTCACTGAGTGACTTCGATCCAGTCACACACACTCAGCCTAATCTACTAGGGGTGTGTGCATCAGATTTCCAATTCAGGTTTTTAACCCTAATCGCGTCTAGTTACAAATGATTTGGTATTTCCAAATTGGCTCCAGCATTGCTGACCTGAATTGGAAATATTTTTTATTTATTATTTTATTTATTTCAAATTTGTATTCCTCCCTCCCCGCGAGTGGGCTCAGAGTGGATAACAACATACTAAAAAAACAATTAAAAATTCATGTTCGTTAAAAACAACACATTTAAAACAGGATGGTGGACAGCCTTCACAGGGAGGGTTAAGATTTATACACCCCTTTTTTCCAGGCCAGCAGAGGCCCAGCCTGCGTAGAGCGAGTTACAGTAATCTAGCCTAGAGATGACCGTTGCTTGGATCGCTGTAGTTAAGTCACGGATTGACAGGTAAGGGACAAGTTGCCTGGTCTGCCGCAGATGGAAAAAAGAAGACCTGACAACTGCTGTGACCTGTGCCTCCATTTTCAGAGAGGCATCCAAGATCACCCTCAGGCTCTTAACCCTCGGAACTGGCACTAACGGTGCCCCATTGAGGGCCAGGAGCCGGAGTCCCGAACCTAATCCCTCGTGGCTCAAGTACAGGACCTCCATCTTTGTCAGGTTCCGTTTCAGCCGACTCTTCTTCAACCAACCAGTCATGGCTGCAGAAGCATGTTCCAGGACATCTGGGGCTGAGCTGGGCCATCCATCCATCATCAGATACAGCTGGGTGTCATCTGCATATTGATGACACCCAAGTCCAAAACTTTGCACCAACTGAGCAAGGGGGTGCATATAGATGTTAAACAATAATGGGGAGAGTATTGCTCCCTGTAGGACCCCGCACACCAAAGGGTGGTGGGATGACAATTTCTCCCCAAGCGCCACCCTCTGTCCCCAACCATGGAGAAAAGAGACAAGCCACCGTAAGGCTTTACTGAAGCAAAGCTTTCAGAAAGCTTCGGAGCATTTAGGAAATCTTTGGGGAAAGCAGCAGCAGTCGCAGCACTTTTCTTGCTGTTTGCAAACAACAAGAAAAGTTCTGCTTTCAAGCTTCCTGATGCCCTTTTTTACCCGATGGGAGGGAGGAGGAGGGGGTTGTAGAGTCATTCACTACAACTCCCTCCTCCCCCTTCCCATTGGGAAAAAAACACAGTGGGAAGCTCAAAACATCACTGCAAATGGCAAGAAGAGTGCTGCTTTCAAGCTTCCCACTGCCTTTTTTACCCCATGGGAAGCAGAGGAGGTAACCTCCTCCTCCCCCCTCCCATTGGGTAAAAAACCCGAATCTTTACTGAGCACACCGAAGCAGTTTAAATAGCTGAAACCCGAAGTGGCTTGCCTCTTCGGCATTCAGGTATTCCAGATTGTTTTCCCACTTCGGGTGGACCAGAATCTTTTTCGGGTGCACATCCCTCTAATCTACCTTTCAGGGTTGTTTTGAGGATAAGGAGGCTAGGAGAGTGATGTAAGCTGTTTTGGGTCCCCATTGTGGAGAAAGGCAGTATGTAAATGAAGTAAATGTATTTAGATGGGGGTTAGATAAAGGAAAGTGGTTTAGTGGGTAGAAAGGGGAGAAGGATGCAGGGAAGGGTGAGCATATGGAGGCTGCCAGGATGAGGGAAAGAGGAAATAGTGTGGGAAGGGGATACAGGGAGAAGTGAAGTACCTCTTGCAAGTCCTTTCAGGTTCCCCATCGTGTGACTGGACCTGGCTGAGTTTGGCACAATGCAGATGGGCAAAGGGGAGAGGTGGCAAGGGCGGGAAGTGAAGTCAGGGTGTAAACCAGGGTGGGTGGGAAGGAGAGAAAGAAGCAGAAAAAGGAAACCTATGGGAGTAGGGAAGGGAAAGAGGAGAGGAAATGAGATCCCCCCCCCCTTGTAAATCCTTGTGGGTCTCCCAATCTCTTCTGAAAGCATAGCAGAAAAAGTACAGTTGCATGGAAGCAATTGGTGTGGTACATGCTCAGTGGTGAATAATCATTTGCCCCATGCCAGCTGTAGCTACATGTAAAACAAATCCCAACATGTGACAGTTTGCTTCAGAATGTGGATAGGAATGTGCATTTGTGTGCTTACTGTTGAAAGTAACACAGCATGCCAGGAATAAACAGCATCTGCATTCCCTTGTAAATCTGTGGGTTCTAATCCAGCAAGCAATATGTATACAGATCTCCTTTGCTGGATTGAGGTTAATGTTCTTTATAGAATGTGGTGACATCTATACAAAGGTAAACCAAGATTTGGTTAAAGACGTACCACGCACATTAGCTGTCCTTTGTTAGTTGCTGTTCCCAAAGCACATTTTCAGCTCCCTCTCAGACCAACATCTGAGTTGTCTGAAGCAGCCACCAGCTTCTTGTTAAAAGAAATCTCCAGATGTAGCCAATTTACCTTAGTTTAGTGGTTTGCATCTGCTGGTAGGAAAGTTGTTCAAAAACTTGTTTTGAATCTTCTAGATGTAGCGATTAAGGGTGTGCACCAAACAAAATTCAGTAAATCTGAACTTCTTTACCAAATCTGAGAAAAAAATTCAGATTTCCCTGAATTTAGAATTGATTCTCTAATTCGTTTCAGCTATTTCCAAAAAATCCAGCCATTGTTTTCTATGGGAAAGTCACTCTAGGGGCGGTCTGGTGGGCTGGGGTGTTATTCATCAACCAAACTTCACCAAATTTGGAGGGAACCTACTTCTGACTGTCACATCCATTCCACCCAAACCAAACTGAAGCACAGGAATGGAATCTCCCTAGATCCAAAGAGAAGCAAGGGGGCCAACATCACATCAGAGAATCACATCCATTCCACCCAAACCAAACTGAAATTGCAACAGTTTTGTTTGGATTGAATGGATGTGATTCTTTGATGTGATGTTGGTCCCCTTGCTTCTCTTTGGATCTAGGGAGATTCCATTCCTGTGCTTCAGTTTGGTTCCATTGGTCTTTTTCCGAGATAAGCTCAGCTTGTATTTGGCAGCCGTGTCCCACTGTGTTTCTGCAATGGCAGCTTTGACTTTTTTCTCGCATGAAACAATGGAGTGGCTGGGGGCCCCTTGTTCAGGGAACCATAGAATTGGCCCCCAGGGTCCAATCTTCCTGAAACTTGGTGATTCTTTAGAAGACCGTTGGCAGCAGGTCCCCTGCAAATTTGGTGGAGTTTGCTTGAAAAATGCCATTGCCAGCCTTCCCAGATAGCCCCCAGATATTTCCCCCATAGGGAATAATGGAGAGTGGGGGGCATCTTTTTGGGGCCCATAAAATTGGCCCCTGGGGTCCAATCTTCATGAAATCTTGGAGGGGGGGTCTTTAGAGTACAGTCAGAAGTAGATTCCCCTCCAAATTTGGTGCAATTTGGTTGAAAAATGATTCCCCCAGCCCACTGGGTAACCTTCTAGAGTGATTTTCCCAAGGAAAACAATGACTTGATTTTACCAAAAATTCAATAGAAATTTGAGATACCTGTTTTTTGATTTAGAATACTCAGATTTTACGAATCAGCCAAAATTCAGTATTTTAATCCAAATTCCAAACCGAACTGCACACCCCTTGTAGCGATAAGGTCAGAATTTGGTTGGAAGGTTTTTAAAGCCGTTAAATTGCAGGCATGTTGTACTCAGTGTTCTTTCTTTGAGCAAGTGGTTGTGGGCATTGCTTTTCTTTTTCCTTTACATCTTCTCTTCAGATATATTTCTACATGAAGATCTCACAGTAAAAATAGGCGACTTTGGCCTAGCAACAGTGAAATCACGGTGGAGTGGGTCCCATCAATTTGAACAGTTGTCTGGATCAATTCTCTGGATGGTAAATGAAAGCTGGAAAAGGGATATTGTCTGCCAAAAGGCATTTGCTGAAGGCAATCAGCGCAGTCCTGTCTAGGTTTCAAATTATATTTTGACTTGTTTTTTCCTAGGCCTCATTTTATAATTGACTGCAACAGAGTGTTATACTTAACTGTACCGCCGGCTATATACAGAGGAAGCCTTTGCTCATTGCAGTTATCAGTGAAAAGTATCTGTTACTCCTTGTAGTGAACATCTAAGTTCAATCCCTGCCACATGTGAGGTGTCCCATCCACCAGTAGTTCCCTTTTACAATCAACTCTGCAAAATGATGGCCAAATGGAAGAGACCCTCTTACTGTTATAAATAAATTACTGAAAGTGGTTTGTAAATTATTAGTTCTGTCACTCTAAAAAACTTAGGAAGTGATTGCATAAATTGTACTCATATTAGAGATGTAGACTAAATTTATAGCAGTTATAGATTGGGACAATAGACCTGAGTAGGGTTCAGAATTTTCATAGTCCTTTAAAAGCACTCGGCAATACTTCAAGTCTTAGAAATTTAAGATATGTTATAGCAAACTGACTTTGCTACTGAGTAAAGAAAACAATTTCTGTTCTCTTCTACATCTTAGGCACCAGAGGTGATTAGGATGCAGGATAAAAACCCATACAGCTTTCAGTCAGATGTGTATGCATTTGGGATTGTACTATATGAGCTGATGACTGGGCAGTTACCATATTCAAACATCAACAACAGGGACCAGGTAAGGCCTACCAGACTTCGGGTATTTCTTGAATTTGTGCTCTGGCTGTCTCATCCTCATTTAGCCATGAAGTTCACCATGAGATCTTGACCAAGGAATACAGTCTCAGCCTAATAGTTCCAGTGAGGTTATCAGATAAAATAGGATAGCTCCCATATATGCTGCCTTGGCAGAATTGTAAAGTATTGGTGTATGTATTTATTCATTTATATCCCACCTTTCTCCCTGTGGGGACCCTGAATGGCTGACATTATTCTCCTCCTCCTTTTTTTCCTCACAACAACTCTGTGAGAGAGGTTAATATGAGTGTGAGTGATTGGCCCAAGGTCGTTCTGCAAGCTTCCATAGCAGAGTAGGGATTCGAACCTGAGTCTCCCAGATCCTAGTCCAATATTATAACCACTGTATCCTATTGGACTTCAGATAAATAATACTTTGACATGATATAAACTTGTGAAATGATCTGGGAAAAGTCAGGAAAGGAGATGGAATTTCCCTCACCCACCTGACACGACTTTTCTCTGCCCATTGTCTCATGTTAGAAAGGTTTGATGTATGCAGTGCTTTTATTTACTGACTGTGCCCAAACCCTTCTGTATGCTTACAGTTGATTTTGTATCCCATCTATTATCCACCATATAGGGTGTAACAATATCCACAGTTCTGATTCAGTAACTTGAGATAAACAATCTAATGTTTTGATATTTGAGATAAACAATCTAATGTTTTGGATTAGTACTGTTGCTAGAGGGAGTGTGTGCATATCAATAGCTTAATTTAGCATCAGCATCTTTGCTTCGCAAAACTTGGAAAGGCTTTAGGTCAGTGTATATAGCTGTTGTTTGGGTTTAGAGTAGTTGGTTTCAACACTGTCAACCACATTGGGAATACAAATCATGACCTTGAAAGCCCCATCTAAATTACATTAAGAGCAGGCTTGCTGGATTGATCCAGTGGTCCATCTAAGCATCCTGTTTCACACAGTAACCAACCATGTCCCCCCAGAAGGCCTGTTGTTGCATCCCATCACTGGTATTCAGAGGTATACTGCCTCTTAACATAGAGGTTCTATTTGGTCATTGTGCCTAATGTGGATTGATGGACCTACCCTCCACGAATGTCTCTAGTACCTTTTTAAAGCCATCTGAATCAGTGTCCATCATTCTACATCCTTGGCAGTTAGTCCCATAAGTTAATTATATGTTGTGCTGAAGTACTCTGGAAAGTACTTGAAATTGCACAGTGTCCTTGCATAGCGGTGTTAAGGTAATCTGTGTGTCATTTTAGTCAATTAATGAACATAAGCTGCTTGATAGCATCTGCTGCTTTTCCCCGTTATTACCCTCGAATATAGAAAAACTTGAGTCTAGCAACAGGGGCTTGAGCTGAAATTTTTGTGTGGTTCCTGGTCTTCTTCCTGAAAAGTCCAGGTTTTTTTTAAGCAGAGTACCTCCCTTCCAACAATTTCACTATATAAGATCAAAAGGTGTAACAATTTCATTATGTAAAATCAAGAAGTTTAAGATCAAGAGGCATTTCTCCTTCCCCCCCTCTCCCAATAAAGATCATTTTCATGGTGGGGCGAGGATACCTCTCTCCAGACCTCAGCAAAGTGCGCAGCAACTGTCCCAAAGCTATGAAGAGGCTCATGGCAGAGTGCTTGAAAAAGAAGCGAGACGAGAGACATCTCTTCCCACAGGTAAGAGAGACACACTTTTGGGATTGCAGAAGAGGGGAATTTTAGTATTCAGGTTAGATACGGTACCTGGCATTTTAGGGGAGAAAGAAAGGGTTGGCAAATAGCTGCTGACATTTCTGAGAGAAAAAAAAATCTCGTATTCTGACTTACTCCAGCTGAAAATTTCAAGCAAGTGTCTTAATCTTAATGTGTCTTAATGTAGTTTCGTAGAGCGCAAAAAAAAAGTCCTTCGCCGTTTTATTGGTTGCATACAACAGAGTTGCTATTGCTGTTTGTACCAAAGCAGCTGACAGCTCAGGGATTAGAGAAGCATGCTTGCGTGCTGCATTCTCTGTGTAACTGAAGTGGAAGGATGTTTTGTGTTAAAAATGAAGTTGTACTTGTTTTGTCCTCTTGTTGTGTCCATCTGGGAGAAGAATTTTCATTCTTTGCAGACCTGAGATTCTCTTTTAAACGTAATCTGCAACACAAGATCCAACTTGTAATCGTTATAAACTATATGTATTTTTTCTCTTCCTCCTCTTTCCTGGGTTCTGCTTAGAGAAAAAGAAAACAATGGTCATGATGATACAACCTACCAGTTGAACACCAGTGGGCTAGGAGATTTGTTCATGTGCTGATGGAGAGTACATCCCACCTGCAGCATGATCTGTCAAATCTCTATGCACCAAAACCTTTTAAGGAGGTCAGGATGTAAAGACATAGTAAAAACGCAGTAAAAACAACTTTCAAGGAAGCTTGGCATTCACTGTGAAATTGTCAGTTTGCAGCTTCAGTTGTAGTGTGGTCTCCCTCTGCTTTAAGCAACAACCCTCATTTTTGAAGCCCTCAGTTCTAATGGGGAGGGGGGCAACAAGGAGCCACATTTTCTCCATCTCTTTCAAGGACAAGGAGGCTTAATTCCTAAAGAACAGTTTCTCCTAGTCTTATGTTTCCCAGGTGTCTCAACAAGCTTTACAAGCAGCCTGCTGCTTATACCAGGTAATATTTAAGTCAGACGTACGTTGTTTGAGAATTAACTTGTTCCTGTTTTGTGCTTCGCTTTTCCCACTCTTCAGCACTAGGCATTTCTTGTTTTCTCTTTGTTTTTAGATCCTTGCCTCCATTGAGCTTCTGGCCCGGTCGTTGCCAAAAATTCACCGCAGTGCATCTGAGCCCTCCTTGAACCGGGCTGGATTCCAGACAGAGGATTTTAGTCTGTATGCTTGCGCTTCTCCAAAAACACCCATTCAGGCAGGGGGATATGGTGCGTTCCTTGTTCACTGAAAAGAAGTTGAAAGCATGTGCCTGTGTTGATGTTTTTCCATATGTGCACACATTTCAAATTCCAACAAGCCAATCTTCTTTTTTGAAAGGTGCACTGGCTAAATAAGGACTCTTCAAACACTCAGATCCCTGTGTTCCCAGAATGGCATCTGTTGCTGGCAACAGATACCCTGGGAATTTTTAATCACAAAAAGGATAGAAAAGCCCTTCAGTGAGAGAGGAGAAGTCATTGAAAACTCTTCCGTTCTGCCCCCAAATTCACATTTGGGTCATAGGTCAAGTTTCTTTTATGCCATCTTTGCTATATTGATTAATTTGGTTTATAGATGGCTGGTAGCTGATTGCATTTTTGTCTGTTTGCTTTCTTTTGTGTGATTTCCATGCAGTAGCAACAATTTTAGCTTTTCAGTCAATGGCATTGCTGACAATGTTTAAAGATAAGGCAAAAGAGTTTTAAGACCGAGTATATATACAGTTGTCCAGATGAGCCAAGATGAGCAGTCTTCACTGAATGCTTCTTGCTTCTTGAACTTGCTGCTCATGGGAAATTGGTGTATACTTGGAGTCAGGAGGAGTCTTCTGAGGTTGCCTGGGAGTGTTTTTGCCTGCGGGTCCTGTCCTGCTCTTGTTTATCACTGTCTTCCATTCAAAATAGTTGCTGGATGTATGCTTTGCACCAGCCTCCTTCGGGCATATTAACAAGCATAGCTAGACCCAGGCAGGCAAGAAGAGATTTTTAAACCAAAATAGTCGTATCTGTGTAGCCAGACGCATGGCTGCTGTGAATTAAAACACTGAAGCCCATAATGGGGAAATATAGTCTTGTAAAAGCAAAGTGGTAAACTTTAAAAGTTGTTTAAAGGTGGGAAATAAAAATTTCACCGCTGATTTTTTAAAAAGACAATGGCTTGCTGCTATTGCTCAACTTGTATGTAGGTTGTTTCTTTTGAAGTCTCCTTTCTGTGGAGAAAATGTTTTATGCTTATGTATATAGAGTTTATCCTGTTAGGTACAAATTTCCACTAAGGCAATCTAGAAGTTGAGTCCTGATAGAACCCTTCAGCTTGTGTTATTCCCCCCTCCCCCACCCACTTTCCCCCCTCAGTTGGGGTCTTTAACCTTGAACAAATAAGACATAGCATTGTCCTTTCCTGTTTTGGGTTACATTGACTCTCAGAAACAGGAATTTAAACAGCAGTTTTGGTCAGCATCCCTGATACTGAGCTTTCTTCCCTACATAATGAAGGTTTCCTTGATTGCTTATTTTGCAATTCCAGATAAATTCTAAGCTGTTTCCCATGGCTGGTTACGCATAATTAGAAAGAAGTTGCAGGTGGATCTTCCAGAGGCTAAAAGCATCTAGCTTGGCTCATTCCTCATATGAAGGAGCTTACAGCACATTTATTATTAAGCAGACAGAAGTGGAAAGTGTTTTCTTGGAAAGCAGTTCACGTTGGAGGAGGACATTTAATCTTTTGACTGCCAAGTTTAAAAGTAATAACTAGTATCTGATCGGCTGCCTCACAAGCTGTGACTCTAGCCTCTCTGAGGAGACAGTGGCATAGGAGAAGTTTGTAAGCTGTGTTCTGATTGTAGGCAAGCTTTTGTGTGATTTTGGAAGGGTAGAAAAGGCTAGACGTGCTGCTCTTCTTGGATATTAAAAGTCCTCATTGATAGCTAGACAAACTGCTTATGCCCTGCATCGGTCTACATTAATTCATTTTTATCTTTACAGTCTCTTAGAAAGATTAGCAGAAACAGGTAGAGGCAGAGTAGAGGAGCAAAAGGGAAGCAACCCTGTGTTTGAAAAATTAGTATTTAACAGCAGTCTGTGGGAATGGACTGAAGGTGATGGAAGAGCGTATTTTGACAGGGGTCAGACAAAACGATGTTTTTTTTTAAAAAAAAAATAAACCTTGGTTTACCCTGAAGAGCTGTTAAGATAAGAGAGAGTAGAGATCTGTGTAAAGAGCTGGAGAAATATAAAATGTTCTGGCTCTTTTTTTGTGTACGGTTAATAGAGCATTAGCTCAGCGGAACATCTGCACTGATCATTGTAGCTAACAGGATGTTGATTGCCTTCCTCTCTGGGGTACAGGTCACTAGCACACATGCTCGAAAGTTCATTCTCTTCAGATAGGTGTCATAATATGGCAGTAAGTTGCACCTTCCTCTGTTGTTGGCTCTTTGCTCAACAATTAGGATTTTGAGAATTTGGGAAGGAGACGAATATAGCAGACAGCCCCTCCCCCTTTTGTAAATATCTCATGCTGGGCCCTTCAGACAGCGGCTGCTCTTGTGTTAGATCCTTCTCAGTAAGATTTAAAAAGAGAGAGGAGAGCTAAAATCTTTAAAATGTGACTTTAATGTAACATTTTGTTTGCAAAAAATTCCAAATGAGAAACAGTTCTTACTACATACTTCTAATACCCTGCCCAAATGGCAGCAGAGCTTGCTTTTTGGAACCTTCATTTCAGTAAGAGATTGTATGAGTAACTTTGTGTTCTGTCTCTGCAGATAAGGCCATTCTTATACATTTAATTATTAACCATTGCTTCCCTCCCCCCTAACATCTACTGCATCCAGCATATCGCATCAAATTTATACTGGATAACGTTTCTGTCTTGCTGATGAATAAAACCCAACTTCTTAAACACGGCTCTTGTCCTCCCTCTACAGGCGAATTTGCAGCGTTCAAGTAGCCACTGCAGCATTGGCAGCAAAATCCACCTTGTCCTTTTTTAAAAGCCTTGTGTTCCTACACTTTCTTTTTGTAACATCCAGACTCCATTCTGCCCCTCCAAAAAAGCAATTTAGAGGAAAAAAAGAGATCCACATGCTTAAAGCAGAGCAGAATGGAGCTTCCCATTCAATTTTTGACGTGAGTGGTGGCACAAGGGTGTGGGGGAGCCCCTTTTTAAGAACCTAGGATTTCTCTGCTGCCTGTGTCCACCTCCAACCCAAACACTGCGTGCATTTGGAGATATCCCCCCCTCCCCCCGTGGCTGCCTGTACCGTTGGCATCATTCCCAGGAGAGAGGAGAGGGCCCGCTTTGACTTTTCGGTGCTCTGGCATGATGAGATTGGAACTCCTGCTGCAGCATAGGCTTGGGATGGTCTGCTGGTCGGCTTTCTCCCTCCTAACAACGAATCATCAGAGGCTGAACGTCTGATGAGACAGAGCTAATCAAAAACAATCCAATCATCCTCCTGGTCTGATTCGATTTACAGTTTGTGTTTTTTTTTCCTGGTGTGCTTTACTTATCAGTGGGATAAATGCAGTCTCCCCTTTTCAAATGAAGGTGAACATCGCCTTTTTTGAAATTTCATAATAATTTTAAAAACATTGGCAATGTGAAAGAGATTTGAATGTGAAGGAGTCTGAGAAATCAGTAATCAGGAGGAAAAGGGGACGCTGCACATTTCTCTTTTCCAGAATTGCTTCTATCTCCTGTTCAGAGCCGTCCTTTCCCCCCCTTTCCTTTTTGTACATTTTCCAGAATGGGTTGGGAGATGCTTCTCATCAGTCCAGCAACAAAGGTTTGGCAGAATTGTAGCAAACTTCTGTGTGTGTGTGTGGTTCCTTTTCATTTTGTCTTGGTATCTTTTTATTCTGTGCTTGCCTTTTCTTTTTTCCCCCCTTTTAAAAAAATTTTTCAGCCTCTGGTGACACCTGAACTCTCTCTAGACCTCCTTAGGCAGACTATGAATAAATAAGTGTACCTATTTTAAAAGGTGCAAGATAATGTCAGGTACCTATTGTTTAGTAAACAGAAATTCTCAGGTTGAATTGAGTATGTTTAAAAAATAATCCTGCAATCCCACAAGAATTAGACATTCCAAAAATTGTGTGCTTTGGTACTTTTTTTAAAAAAAAGGACTTTTAATCGTGTTAATTCAGCAAACTGTTAAGTGTGAGTATGTAAATATGCAGTAACTTGTCTCAAATGACAATATGCTGACTTTTTAAAAAGAGAAAGGTACTTGCTGGATCAACACATCTTCTCTTGCCATTTTCCTATCAGTCTTTCCAAAGTAATTCTTCCTTCCTTCATTCCTTGCCCTGTTTCTTTATCTTCATTGTAATGATTGTTTGCTTTCTCTCTTTGCCTTGCTGTCAGTCCTAATTTGAAACATGATACATGGTTTTTAGTTTTTCCGTGGCAAAACAAAGCCAAAAAAATTAAAGTTCCACATATAGTTTACTTTGGCAAGGGTAGTGAGGATCATGATGTGATCTGTTTGCAAAATCCTTTGCTGTGATAATTTATTTTTTGTACAAAGCTAGGTCAAGTGCAATTAGAGAGGAATCCAGATGTTCAGAGAGGTCTTGAACTTAGTCCATGTCTGCACAGTTCCACTGTATTGTGTTTGGAGAAGACGACCCCTTCACTAACAGTTTCTAGCGAGTAAAATCAGACTGCCTGGCAAGAGAGAAATCAAGTCTCTGTATCCAGAGTTCATGCATTAGTTGGTGTATATTACAGCTCTGTCCTTGAGAGAGCTATGGGGAAAGGGGGTAGGGAGTGAGACTGTCTTGAAAGTATAATCTGTCTTCACTTTTATGGGTTTTTTTTTCATTATGTCATATATTTACCATAAATCAAGTTACTACAGAAATTGGACCGAGAGATTTAATTGAAATACTGTACATTCATACATAGTAAGGTAGCAATAGTAAGTTGAAGTAATTGGGCACAATGCGGGGGGCTTCTTGGCATAAGTGCCACTGAAGTGAATAGTTGCGTAAAAGTATGGATGTGGTCTTGCACAGGTTCCTGTTCATTTCAGTGACAGGTTACACTTGAAAAACTTGTAGTGGATTTTGCACACTCTAAGGAGAATGAAGCAATTTGTGTTGGTACAGGCACAGTGTGCAGGATACATTTTATCTCCAAACCAGAAAAGCACAATTTTTTCCCCATCTTTGTTGTTGGTCTACAGATGTGGTTAGAGCAGTGTTTCTGAACTTGTGCCCTCTTACTCTACTTTTTGCCCACTTCCCCTCCACTCCCTGCTGCACAAGCACCAGTTAATCAGTTCCACAGTATGTAACGATGTGTGGACTGAAATGCAAACCATAACACTGGTGTTAGAAGACGAATAGAACACGAGAGCACTGACTCCCTTCAACAGCGTGCACAGGAATATAATGTGAAAGCAAAGCTGCAACTCTTAGTTTCTTTGTTCTGGACTCGCATTAGGATGATGAGGCGGAGAGGATGCTGTCTCCACCCACAAATCCAGCATTAAGCAGTGAGGTACAGCTACACGGATCCTGGCAGGAACTGGGCCTTATGCCATCTTATTCTTTCCACAACTCTACTTCCCATTCCCTCTTCCTAACTCGCACGTTACAAAATCCACTGGTCTGCCAAGGTCAATATTGTCTACTCTGGAATTGGTTCTCCGGGGTCTCAGGTAGAGGTCTTTCATATGACTGACTACCTGATTCATTTAGCTTGAGATGCTGGGGATTGAAGCCGGGACCTTCTGCATGCAAAGCGGATGCTCTGGCACTGAGCCACATCCCCCATGTCTTTTTACATTGTCCCTTGGACACTTTATCTGTAGTATGGATTGCAAAGCTTCTATCAGTACACTTGCAAGTGTTACAATTGAAAGGTGACTATAATCGTCAGGTGACGGTGAGTTGGCTTAAGCCCTATACTTGTCCACTTTCTTCCATGCACACAACATCCACCCATTGGATAGTTCATGTGTGCTGACTCCACCATACACCAGCTTCAACAGTTGGATCAAGAGTAGGATCTATACACTGATAAATTGTCATGGGTCAACTGGATCCTTTGCCTCCCGCCATGGCTCTTCCTTGGCTTGGTTTTGTTACATTTGGTCCGCAGTTCCTCCTTCATGGTGGTTGTTTCTGAACAGCAAAAGTAAGTTCACCACCCCCAAAATAAAGTGGAGAAGCCTCTTTGCAGCATCTCCCCTAGCAACAATGTTCCTCCCTCATCAAGCTTCCTTTGTAGGTTGTACTGGTTTGCAAGCCGTCTTTAACAGCTGCTAAAATTGGCAGTGTTTTCTATTATCACAGATTCCACTGGTCTCTGTTATATCTAAGGGTATGCTTTTGAGTACTAGTCAAAAATCCATGTTTCTTTATATGAATATTTCTGTTAATAAGAACAAGAAATCTGTATCCTAGCTTGATTACATTAAGTTCATTATTCTTTAATCTGCAGTAATTTTTTTTTGACAAAATGTATAGGAAAAGCTTTTTATTCACAGAAAGCACTTTATAAGAAGCAACACATGCTTTTTGATATTTTTTTTTCATCTGAGCATAATGCATGTTTTTTGCCTGCTGTTTCAATAGGAACGTTCCTGTTGAATCTCACTACTTTCCAATTTCTTCTCCTAGCTGCTGCCATTTCTTGAGTCCCTAGCATCAATATAGGGACAAAAAATAGGAGAAAAGGTGAATTTCTGCTATAAAACTTCCCTAATTGTGCATTCCCAGAGGAGCTTGCAACAGATCCAGTTGGTTTTCTTACCGAATGTGAAAATATCCCCTTCTCCAAATTACAGGACCCTTGGCTGCTGTATTCATGAAGATAAATTTCCCCTCAGTTGAGCATTGCCAACTTTCATTCACAATTCACCTTTAATTATAAAACATTCTGTAGGTCAGCTGAATCCTGCTTAAAATTGTATTTTGTCTTTAAGACTAGGGAATATATATATATATAAATCCTCAAGCTCTCCTGTGTGAGGATAGATGGGACATAAACATAGAAATAAATTAGGCTTCCACGTACGAAGGAAAAAAACTGTTGGAGGTCTTTTTGAGCTTTTTATGAGTTCATGCAGGAATATGTCCTTCATAGAAATCTCCATATTCAAATAATCCTATATCTAAACACATTGAGGGTTCTCTATCTGAAGGAATTCTTATCTATGTACTGTGTCAGCTATAATGATCTCTGCTGCCAAAAAATCTCGTTAGGATCATGGTGATGCATTTGCAGGCTTGGTACCATCCATGAATAGAAATGGGACATACTTAAACACAGATGGCACCAATGTGGCATGTGCCATTTTGCCTGAAGGATGAGAGAACAGCACGTGTGGCAGTCCATCAAGGATCGGTCTGGGGTTCACCGCAACTTACGTCTGCAACAAGGGGCTGGTACTTGGTGTGGGAAGACTTCCCTCCCCGTCTTTATACTTTAATTTCCATTGTGAAATATCAGTGTTTTGATCTCTTGTTGGGGGATGGGATATCGGAGGGCTTAGAGAAGAGCTAAGGCATAGAGCATATTTTAAAGGCATAATTATGTAGCACAAAAGCAGTTAATTGTACTGTAGATAAATTATGCCTATTTGAAAAATGTCAGCTGAACAGAGTGACACAGTTGAGCCTAGTGGGAGTATACTCTGGATTCAGTTATGTGAGCTTGCCGATGTGAAATCATATTAGATTGTTCTTATGACTTCAGTAGATGTTATCACTTGAGTTGGATCGAAATGTATTCTGTTAGTACAACCTCAGACATTTGCTATACCACCAGAATTTGTCAGTCAAGGCACATTGAGCCATTCAAACTGTAGCCCTTCCTGCAGCCTTCTGGTATGTCGTCCTCCCTGCTTCCAGTACAAAATCTTAGTCACATTGTAAGACACAGTAATAACACAGCTGGCTAGAGGGGAAAAAAATCTGCAAGTGTCTTTTGTACTTGCAAGGGCAGAGGATGTTAGGGCAGACCATTATTTTTAGAGTTGATTCAGCCAGGCAGATGTGATTTGAGCAAAGCATATTTGACACACTCTTCCCATACAATGGATCCCTTCATTTCTCCCTTCAGCCTTATCTGTACAGAAATCCAGAGTGGAGGCAGCAAGTGCAACATTTTGTTTGCCTTTTTAAACGTCTTCATATGGCACTGTGATGCACACGGTAGGAGAGAGAGAGCATGCACAGTTAGGGAGAGTTAGTGCATATAATAAATCCTACATACTTAAAATATGGAAACGTGCTCCCTGAAAAGTTTCCTTTTCAATTTGCCAAATGATCTTTGTGCCTTTGTAACTTAAAAGAAGTTCTACACTGTGTGCTTTGTCACTGGAGGAAGTAGCTTTCTTGGACCTCCAGTGCACTACATTTTCAACATTATGTGGAAAAATCCACAGGCAGCATCTACCAGGCAAGTCTGAAATTGCACTGTACCTCCTGCATCACTCTCATTTTTTTCCAGCAGTGTTCCAAGTAGATACAGTGCCCCCAATATTTCTCTCCCAAACCAGCAGTTACATGTTTGCATGCATGTCCCCCTGCCATGTAATATGTCATTAAGAAAAAAAGCAGCATTAAGCTGCTCAAATAAAATAGAACAAGTTGGATTTGTGGATCATATACAAAAATGAGACAGGTTTTATGGCTGGAAAACAGTGTGTGATCCTTGAGATTTAGAGTAGAGATTGTGTTTGTAGCCACAAACAGGCATACAGCCCACATTTAGTTTTATTGGGTGTACACGGATAGAGATGAGAGATTTGTTTACCATTCCTCAAGACTACCTATAGAAAGGTATAACCTTTCTACAAACTTTAGCCACTTTCAGTTAATAATTATAGAGTGGCATTCAAGTTGAAAACATGGATAAATTAGCATTAGTGGATGGGCTACATGCTTGCACGTCAGGGCCCTGTTCCATCTGTCTGCCTAGGGAAAGGTTAGAGTGTTAACCATCTTTCCAGTTTTCTCCTTCCTACTTTTTTAATGCAAGCATCTTGGACTCCATTCAGAATAAATTTAAGTGGCATTCAATGGACGATCAAGCTGTGCAAGATCTGATTTTTACCTTCTTAAGTTTATGAATTGGAATGCAATAATATACAGATGCCTAGTACTGAAAACCCAGATGTCCTGGGATACCTCTTTCCCAAGTTTCAAGTTGAAAAGATCTTAAAATACCCAAATGACGCTGCCTTATATTAAGCCAGACCGTTAGTCCACCAAGCCCTGTATGGTCAAGTCTGGCAGCTACTCTCTGTGGTCTTTTTACCCAGGTCTGCAACCTCTTGAGATCTAAATGCTGAATCTGGGATTTTATGCATGCAGAGCATGTGTTCTACATTGAGCTAAGACTCTCCCCCCACACAGACACCAAGTAAATACTTGTGTATCAATACCTATTTTTTGGCAGCGGGGGATTGTTGAGAGTCTGAGACTGACTAGGCATAATTGTCAAAATAATGATGTCTGTCAATTCCATTCAGTCTCTGGTATATTCTATTCTTGCAATTACATTTCTTGTTATACTTGAAGTGTAATGATCTGAAATTGTGGTTCTTCCCCTTTCTGAACTAGGAAAATGGAAAGCAGGTGGCTGTGTACCATTTTTTGGATTTGTAAAGTTTGATTAGCTTTGACACATTCTTGATTGCATTAGCTTTTGCTCAACCTAGATATACCTCCCCTTCCACTTTTTTTTTCCTTGGCGGTGTTTTAGGATTACACTAGTGGGGGGGGGGATGCTCATTCAGGGATGTGTTGGCACAGGAAGAAAAATGGACCAACAGGGAGGGCTGGGAAGAAAGTGTGGGAACTCTTTTGGGGTTGGGCTTGAGAGTCTGGGGCCTAGCTTAAATAACTAAAAAAGGCAAAAAAGTGCAATAAATGTACTTTGAAATTCAAAACTGTGAATGGTTATGAAAAATACACCTCATTCCTTCCAGATCTTTGTTCCTTCTCCCTCTCCTTCCTATAACTGAAATGTGGCAGTTACCAGCCTCTGTGTGTGTGGGTGTGTGTGTGGGTGTGTGTAATTTATATGTAGGGACCCCTTTTTAGGATGAGATTGTACGTTCCAATTTTGTAATAAGCAAAATGTGTTGTAAACATAACATGTCCCAGCTCAGCTCCATTTTGTAATACAGATCCCTAACTTGGTAAGCCAACCATCTATAGTAACTGCCTCATGACAAAAGTTTTACATATTTCATGCTCTCATAATAGTAAACTCAATTCACCCTGTGATTAATCTTAACCATTTTGGGGGTGGGAGGGGGAACTCACTGAAGCTAATTCTGCTCCCAGCTGATGGTGTCCCTGCATCTGAATAGGGGGGATATGAGACTGTTACGATGCAATAGAAGGACAGCGTGTCGATGGAAAGCAGAGCACTACTTGCCCAATCACTGGACTGCAATAGCCCTTCTTGCCAGTTTAGGAAGTTTGCTTATATAACCAGCACCTCTTCTGGCTTCTAGGGACCAGTGACAGGCAACAGGGTAGTTTTTCAAGCAGCTGGTATCAGCAGCCAGCTTCCTGCTTATGTTTTCTCTTAGGTCTGAAATGCACTCAAAAACTTGCCTTTTTTCTTTCAATTACTTCCATTTTCTTTTGAAGATTGTACAATCTCTAGACTATTGGCTGTCCTTTTCACTCTCAAGCATTCTGCTCCTCTTCAGTTACCAGGGTGAATGCATTGGTTGGTCATTCATTCCTTCATCCCAGTGCTTTGTTTCAACTTGGGTCTGAACAGAGTGGCTAAATTCTCACTTGCAGCCTGTTTACTTTAAGGGTTTGGCGGTGGCAGCAAGAATCCGATGCTGCTCTTGATGGTCCTTTTGCCCATCTTTCTCTCCTTTTTAGTGTAGGAAGCAGGACGCTGGTTATGCACTGGAAACGGCTGGTAGGAGGTCAGGTGAGGAAAGTATTGTACCATGCCCAACATAAACTTTCACTGCCTCTCCTCATTCTCTTAAAGTTGACAGTCTTTTTCGTAGGACTAAGCACTCTGTAATTGGTCCAAAGAGCAGTCAGTGCAATGAACAGATACTAAACAGTTCATGTGGGAAACAAATTATGCCAGGAAGGAGCCAAAAATATAATTTCTGTAGGGAAACATATATCCCACACAATATTCCTTGAAGTACTTACTGCAAGATAGTTGAGTCTCCCCAAATTTGCAATGTTAATGGTCTGTTCTCTTCACAAGACAACTGGTATTCATAGTTCTTTTAAAAAAAAGACAACGTAGTAATACCGTAAGGCCTGTACTTCTGATTCGCAGGGAAATGTTCTATTTCAGCTTCGTTAACACAGATCACTTCAGCTCTTTCTCCCTGCCTCCAAATCTTCCCCCTTCCTAATTGTTCACAGTAAATACACAGATTTATTTCAGTTGTTTACTTTTATCCTCTGTTGTTTAAATCCCCCTTTGGCCTAAACTCCCTCCATTTGTATTTTGAAGCTTTTTTTCTCATGTAAATTTGTACAGTGGGAAATATTGTCCAGTTTGGTTTAGAGAGCATGGAGACATTAAAAAAATTAAAGTTTGATAGCTGAAAATTCAGATTGAAGAACTATTTGTGTAAAGTTATTTAAAGAACTCTGTATTATATAAAAAAGTTAAAAGTTCTATGTATTTGATGTGAATACTGCTATAATAAAGATTGACTGCATGGAGAATTTTGTTGGTGTGAACATTAATTACAAGGGTAAAACAGGAGTGCAGTGGCATCTTAAAGATTTAAAAAAAATGGTTCTAGCCTAAGGTTTTAAGGGCCGTGACCTGGATAGTTCAGGCAAGCCCAATCTCATCAGATCTCAGAAGCTAAACATGGTCAGCCTTGGTTAGTAATTGGATGGGAGACCTCCAAAGAAGACCTGGGTTGCAGAGGCAGGCAATGGCAAACTCACCTCTGTTAGTCTCTTGTCATGAAAACCCTGCCAGGGGTCACCATAAGTCAGTTATGCCACTACCAAGGCAATCTCCAGTACCAAGGTTTTATGTAACAGCGCTCACTTCATCAATATCAGATCTATATGCATCTGATAAATTACTTCTGACTCCCAAGGCTTATGCTAAAATAAAAATTGCATTAGATAAAGCAGTTTGTCTTGGATACAGGAGTGGATGAAAGTAGCTTGTTTGCAAACATCTTACTATATAATTGAGTAAGCATGTTTCAGACGACTCACTTTATACCCTGGTGCACCACCAGAGGGCGCTACCAAAGAAGAAAGCCCAGGTAACTCACCATATTGCTTCCGAAAACATGCTGTGGTGGGAAGCCCAGGCAGGGAACAGGAGCAGAGCAGGTGGCAATGCCCACCCCCACCTTAACCCAGCTGATATTAGGAGTAGAACAGGTGGCAATGCCCACCACCACCGTAACCCAGCTGGTATTAGTACCAGAGCAGGTGGCAATGCCCACCCCCTTTCACCCAGCTGGGATCAGGAGCGGAGCAAGTGGCTATGCCCACTCTCCACCTTAACTGAGCTTGTATTAGGAGCGTATCAAGTGGCAATGCCCACCCCGTTCACCCAGGTGGGTTCAGGAGCAGAGCAGATGGCAATGCCCTCCCCCTTCACCCAGCTGGGATCAGGAGTGGACCAGGTGCCAATACCCGCCCAGCACCTTCACCTGGGTGGGATCAGGTACAGAGCAGGAGGCAATTCCCTTCTTCCCTTCACCAAGCCGGGACAAGAAGTGGAGCAGGTGGCAATGCCTGCCCCCTTCAACCTATGCAGGCAGCAATGTCCACCCCATTTTTACCCTGTTGGAATCAGGTGCTAAGCAGGCAGCAATCACCGCCCCCCTTCAACCTGCTGGAATCAGGAGCAGAGAAGGTGGCAATGCCTGCACCCCCTTCACCCAGTTGGGATCAGGAGCAGAGCACGTAGCAGAGCCCATCACCCGCCTTCACCTGTCAGGATCAGGCGAGGAGCAGGAGGTAGTGCTCGCTCCTCCCTTCACCCAGCAGGGAACAGGTGGCAATACCCACCGCTTCACGCAGCTGGAATCAGGCTTGGAGTAGGCAGCAGTGCATGCCCCCCTTCACCCAGCCATAATCAGGCGCAGAGCAGAAGGCAATGTCCATTTTCCCTTCACCCAGCTGGGATCAGGAGTGGAGCAGGTGGCAATACCTGCCCTCTTTTACCTGGCCTGTATCAGACATGCAGCAGGTAGCAAAGCCCACTTACTCCTTCATGTTGCTGAGATCAGATGTGGAGCTGGTGGCAATGCCCACCCCCCTCCTTCACCGGCTGGGATCAGTGACAGAGGAAGGAATGCCTGCCTGCCTGCTCTCCCCTTTCTAGAGCCCATTGTATTTTTTCCCGCAACAGGCTTTGTTTCTAGTTAGATAATAACTCTGAACTTTAAGCAAAATACCAAGAAATGGCTAACGGAGGCTTTTCGTCTAAAGGAATCTGCATTCTGACTTTCAAAATCTGTTTAAAAAATCTTTACCGTCTATCTCTCCCTTTGAACATAAAGTGTGCTGTCAAGTTGCAGCTGACTCATGGTGACCCCCACGTCATGAAGTTTTCAAGGCAAGAGGTGGGCAGAGGTGGCTTGCCATTGCCTTCCTCAACACAGCAGCCCCTCTCTTCCTTGGTCGTCTCTCCTAGCTAAGTACTAACCGTGGTCAATGCTCCTCAGCGTTAAAGCTCTTGACAAGAGCAGGCTAGTTTTGGCTACGTTAGTGCTGCTACCCTTTGCATATAGTTAGCTGTAGTTCAAGAATGCAAGTAAATAGCAGGCCATAAATGCTTAACCCTATGATAGTTTTGCCCACTGTCAATACTCCACCATCCTTGCTTTAGAACACCACCAGCTCAGGCTCAAGGCTGAGGCACTGAGCTCTTCTCGGGAATACTTGTGTTCTGCATTGGATTTCTGCACTTGTTTGGCAACTCCTTTCACAATATAGCTAAATAGGTGCCTTTAATTTTTGAGCTGGCTCTTCCACACTTAGGTGCTTTGTTAACTAAAAGGAATCAGGAGATGCAGTTAGGGTTTCTATGAAGAATGGGATGCCTCCAAAGCTAGCACATAATACACGATACTGCCTTAGACAGACTATTGTTCTGTCAAGGATCAGAGCTGTCTACTGGGACTGGCAGCAGCTCTGTCAGATTTCGGAGCTCACAATCACAAATGATTCCTATGAGAAGGAAAAACGGGTGGAGCCTAAAGAAACCAAGGTGGCTCCATAAACAGCTTTCTAATTTGAGAAATAAAGGCTTATTTAGGAAATGGAGGGCCTTATAACCAAGGATGAATATAAACAAATAACCAGCACTTGTAGGGAGAGTGTTAGAAAAGCTAAAGCTCAGTATGAGCTTAGGATAGCAAGAGATGCCAAAAACAACAAAAAAGGGTTCTTTGCTTAAGAGCGAGGACATGGTAGGCCCATTGTAGGGACAGGAAAGTGAAATTGTAACAGCTGATGAAGGGAGGGCAGAACTGCTCAGTTCCTACTTTTCCTGTCTTCTCCCATGAGGGAAATGATGCTCAACATGGCAATAACAGAACACATGATGAGGGAAGGGAATTATAGCCTAGGATCGACATAGGGGTAGTACATAAAGCACCTAGTTTTGTTAAATGAAACGAAGTCATCGGGGCCAGATGAATTACATCCAAGGCACTAAAAAAACGTATGGATGTAATTTCTGAGCCTCTGACCCTTATTTTTGAGAATTCTTGGTGAGGTGCCAGAAGATGTGAAGGTGGGCAAATGTCCCCACCTTCAAGTAGGGGGAAAAGGAGAATACAGGCAACTATCCACCCACAGCTTGATGTCTATACCTGGAAAAGTTTTAGAACAAATAATCAACTCTTTAGTATTTAGAAAGGATGGCTGTGATTACTAAGAACCAGCATGGGTTTCTCAAAAACAAGACGTGTCAGACTAAACATCTTTTTTTGAGAAAGTTACTACCTTGCTGGATCGGGAATGCTGTAGACCTGGTTTATCTCGATTTCAGTAAGGCTTTTGAGAAGGTTCTGCATAATATCCTTGTTGACAAGTTGGTAAAATGTGGTCTGGCTCCTATTACTGTTAGGTGGATTTGTAATTGGTTGACAGATCGCACCCAAAGAGTGCTTGTTAATGGTACCTCATCCTCTTGGAGAAGATTGACAATTGGAGCGCCTCAGAGATTGGTCCTGGGACCTGTTCTGTTCAACATTTTTATAAATTATTTGGAAGGAAGAGACGGAATGCTTATTAAATTTGCAGATGATACTAAATTGGAAGGGGTATCAAATACTGTAGAAGACAGACTCGGGATACAAGATGATCTTGACAGGATGGAAAACTAGGCTCAAATAAAATGAATTTCAATAGATAAATGTAAAGTTCTGCATTTAGGTAGGAAAAGTCAAATGCATAATTATAGGATGCGGAGGCCTATCTTAGCATAGTATGTGTGAATGGGATCTAGGGGTCTTAGTAGACTATACACTGAACACTGGTCAGCAGTGTGATGTGGCAGTTAAAAAGGCAAAAGCGATTTTGCGCTGTATCAACAGAAGTATAGTGTCCAGACCATGCAAAGTGATGGTATCACTCTGCTCTGGTTAGATCTCACCTAGAGTATTGTGTTCAGTTTCGGGCACCACAATTAAAGGATATAGACAAGCTGCAGCATGTCCAGAGGAGGGCAACAAAGATGGTGACAGGTCTGGCGAGCAAGTCCTACAAGGAAAGGTTGACGAAGCTTAGAATATTTAGCCTGGAGAGGAGATGACTGAGAGGTGATATGATAACCATCTTAAAGAACTTGAATGGCTGTCATATAGAGGATGGTGCAGAGTTGTTTTCCACTGCCCCAGAAGGTCAGACCAGAACCAATGGCTTGAAATTAAATAGAGTTTTCAGCTAAACATTAGGAAGATCTTCCTGACCATTAGAGCAGTCCCTCAGTGGAACAGGCTTCCTCAGGAGGTGGTAAGACTCCTTTGGAGGTTTTTAATCAGAGGCTAGATGTCCATCTGACAGCAATGCTGATTCTATGAACCTGGGCAGATCAGGGTTGCTTCCACACACGTTGGATAATCCACTTTCAATACTCTTTAGTGAACATTTGAAACTGATTTTCCACGTGTGGAACAAAAAATCCACTTCTAAAGGATTGTGAAAGTGCATCGAAAGTGCATTATTCAACGTGTGTGGAAATGACCTATGAGGGGGAGAACAGAACGGGTTACATCCGTGCTTAGGTCTCATGGCCCTTACATACCTAGGGTAATGCTGATTGCCATCTTGGGGTCAGGTAGCAATTTTCTCCAAGCCAGGCTAGGGATCCTGATGGTGTTTTGCCATCTTCTGGGCATGGCTCAGGGGTCGCTGGGTGTGTGTTTGGGGGAGGTAGTTGTGAATTTCCTGCATTGTGCAGAGGGTTGGACATGATGACCCTGGATGTCCCTTCCAACCCTATGATTCTATTTGGCTTTTGAGTAGTACATTTTGGCTTGATGTAAATTTGAGGAATTGAGCATGAAGGTCTAGTAGATTCCTACTTTTATTTCCTACAGGGCCGTGTAGCCTAATCCAGTATGCAGTGCTGACAGGGCACTGCACCTTTACTAGCAAGATCACAGTTCAGATTCTTTCTTGACCTGGTGAAATAATTTTCAGCCTAATTTCTGAGTTAACACATTTTGAGTCACAATTGTGTTAGGTGCTGTTAAAAAGATGGGATACAAATGTTAACATAAGCCTTCTGAAAACAGACATCTCAGGCTGCACTTGTCAGAGACACTACAGAAGAGGAGCTCAAAAACAGCAAAGCTGGGAGGACTTTTGACACCCTGGCTGTAGTACTAGGGATTGTTTAGACGTCTCACCTTTTTCCAGGGATGTGCTATACCATGGACAGTATATTTTCTCTGGGACTGGTGGGATCAGAAGAGACACTCTGAAAGATCTTTACTGATCTTCCCAGTGCTGCTGCTGTGACTTAAGTCTGAGAAAAACTCAGCCACAGCAGCTTTAGCAATGGATGTGGAAATGCAGTATCCACATAATCCCTGAGCTGTTCATTATGGGACCATCCTACAGTTTACACTGGTTTTATACATCCCAGGAGAAAGGAAAATTTTGCTTACTTGTTAGGTGGAAACAGTTGTCCCATCCTTCTGACTGAACTATTAAGAAATTGAGAGGTTAGAAAGCTTCAACTCTCAGGTATATCCTTTTAATCTTCACTCCTCCACTTGACGCCAGCTGGGTGAACTTGGGCTAGTCACAGTTCTCCGGAGCTCTCAGCCCCACCCACCTCACAGGGTGTTTTGTTATGGGGATAATAATGGCATACTTTGTAAACCGCTCTGAGCGGGCATTAAGTTGTCTTGAAGGGCAATATATAAATCGAATGTTATTATTATATCAACACTTCCACGTGACTGGGGAAGGCAATGGCGAACCACCCCGTAAAAAACTCGGCCAAGAAAACTTCATGATGCAACATCCCCCATGGGTCAGTAATGACGCGGTGCTTGCACAGGGGACTACCTTTACCTTACCTTTTTTTTACTCCCCCACCCCAAAAAAGACAATGTATTGTGTTGAACGTGTTTAATACAATAGTGGAACCTTAGCTTGGCAGACAGTCTAGGAAGCCGGGCAGTTCCTTTCCTTAGAATCCACGGAATCTGACCCTGTTTGTAGTAGCCAAGAGGGGATGGTATCTTAGATGTAATGATATCCTGTAGAATGGAGATTTACATGTAAGCAAATGTTCCTCCCCCCTTTTAAAGAAAACATTCAACACCTCCAAGGAAACAAATTACTACATGGTGTCTTAATTTTATTTACAATTTGAATTTAAAATCTACGTGAAGTGAAGCATTCATTTCTGCAGATCTCAGAAACCTGTAGGTAAGAAGGGTAGATGGTCAGCTTGCATGATCTTCTTCCAAGTGAAGTGATTTGAACACGATCCACCAAAGGGGGAGAGGACAAACATCCCAAGCATGCCAATGCTACAGTAAAGTCATGCAGAGAGAGGCTACACATGTACACAACCTAGACAATGTAAGTGCTGTGCCAACTTGCACAGGCAGTGAGGCCAGTGAGCTTGCTCCCCGTTCCCCCTGTACATGTACTGATATAAAGCCTCAGTGCCAGTATCTAAAGCTGGGTACATCACAGCAGGTATTAAGCAAAACAAGCGACAACTCATGAGGAATTTGTGTGGGAGGGGAAATCCCATCCTCCCCTGCTAGTCCCAACTTCCTCCTCCCTCTTTCATTGCTGCTGCCACCATACTTCCCCACCCCCGCTTTGTCGTCATCTCTCCTTTGACCTACCACTGCCTTCTTCCCATTCCATACTCTCCCTCATTGCTTTGTCTGTCACTCTGTGGAGTTGCTAGGCAACGCCTCCAATGGCAGCTGAGATCTGACACAGCCTGACGAGATCTCATTTTTTTCATGTAAATTCAGTACCTTGCCTTTTTAATCTTAAGATTTTTCTGGAAATGTAGGGGACTACCCAGGTTTGTGGAAAAATGTTGCCTCATTGTGTAGAATTTCTGATCCACAGATTCGGGGCATTTTCAGAATTACATATAGATTCTTCCATATTAAAACAAGGTAGCTTGATAATATGACTGCCAAATGCACTTCCCTCAGGAGATCTATCAGTCCCTGCACTGGTGGATTCAGCCGCAAAACCTCCAAGCAGGCACACCTCTCAGAGATCCAGCACCAACTGATATCGGCACAGATGCCGGTATTGTTTCAACTTCCAGACCCAAGGCAAATAGTACCAGACCAAGACGCAGCACAAATGGACTGGAACTCACAGTTATCATATTAGTCCTTCAAACCTGACCACTACAGGCAACTTGGCAGCCCTGCTTTTGGTGCCCCTATGTTCTGAGATTAGGAGGCTGGCAACCTGGGAGAGGGCTGCTTTGGCTGTGGCATCAAAACTATGGATCTCTCCCCCGAGAGACTGATCTGTCTCCTTCTGCTGTCATCTTTCACTATCAAATGAAGACTTGTTTCATTTGCCATTCCCTCAGTAATCGCACCATCCTGCCCAATTTTTTAATTGTTTTTATATTTTCATATGTATTTTAGCTCTGGTTTTAATTACTTTAACAATGTGTGTTTGATTTTAATGGTTTTAAGATGTTACTTTATTATGAATGTTTTGTTAGCCACCTTGGTAGCCCTTATGAGGTCAGAAAAGTGGGATATAAATTCTGTACAATAAAATAAATTATGTAAAATATATAGATCTTTGCTTTAAAGCTTTTCTTAAAGCTCACCACTGTGCTTATTGCTACCCAAAAGTTGCTCTCACAATCTTCTTGCATGTTCCAAAGTATTGTGACACAGCTTCATCAGTGTTTATGTCTGAAACTAAGGACACGCAGGGAACGAGGATTAAGGAGGTGGGGCACAATTTCAGGAATGACTGGTCTTCAATCAGAGACTGCTGATTCCTAGCTTTAGGAACTTTATGTAAAAATACTATCAAATTAATATTTAGAACCTACTCAGAAGAAATTATTCAAGTCTATTCATCATCAGGCGGGATTCCCAGTTCTTCATTTGTCCACTTAGAGGAATCTGGATAAGGGAAGTGGCCCTGTAGAAGGGGGGAAAAAGTTGAAAACCATTTCTAGCCAGAGACAAAACTGAAAATATGTTTAGTAAATCATCAGTCAAGTCATCCAACTTTGGCATAATGAAAGACATGTTCTATAACTGTGAAACTCAATTATTACAGCTACTCATCGGGGCAGAGTGGCCATTATGGCCAGCAGGACCTGGTTGACTGATGGCCTCCCCCCAAAACTGGGCCTGGGCCTGTCCAATGGCAAGAGACCACCTGAAGGCCAGGGGAAGTGGTGCCCAGCTTGCCCAGTACCCAATGCAGGTCTTAGAAAGAGGTGGCTGGCTCGGCTGGCAAGCCACTTCTCCCTCTCCCCTTCAGGGGGTGGGATCAGGGTGGGCTGGGGGGGGGGTCTCTTTTCTACGGCTGTTTTCCATCCCAGTCCGCCCTTGGCTACTATCTGGAACTACTTTAAGCTGATTCAAAAGCTTGCCTGTGTCCCATAATATATTTCATTTTTCCTAAGCAATTCCTCTCTCCCACAGGCAAAGCTCGCAATGGAACCCACCTTTAGTACTTCTGTCAAAATGGCTGGACATGTACTTTGAAAATTCTCTGAAGTACCACCCCCGCTCCTCAGCATTCAAAACTCAGTTCTCAGGACTCCCGACCTTTAGGATGACCTGATAGCTCACGAAAGGCCATTTCACCAAAATGGCTCAAAGTACCGGAAACTCTGTATGAAGTAAATTTTTGTGGACTGATCAACAACTGTTCCTTAGCATATAAATGTCCCCTCTCATTGTCCTGAGCTTTCTGTGCCCCAACATTTTCCAGAGGAATTACTAAATTTTGCAATCCGGAAAGCATATAACTTTGCTCAAAAATGGGAAATAGGACAAAGGATGCCATCAGATTGCTTTCAATATTTTCAGGGTAAGCCTGCACATATTCCTTTGCAGGAAATCTAGCCAGCAGAGCAGTCTTGTTCACCTCAGGGGGAGGGGAGGTCAAATCAATCAATCAGCATCTCCTGATGCTCTGGTGAGTGCGTGGTAGAACTAGATGTCTTATTTTGAGGATTAATCTTAATCACACTTTGCTCTCTCTGTAGCCCCACTATTCCATCTGAATCCCTTTCTTAGAGGTGACGTAAGTGGAGTCCTCGCTCTTTGAACAAAGGATTGAACCGGGAAAATCTCATACATTTTTAACAAATCTCGCCTTTAAAAAATTAATGAGGGAACCCTGGAATCTTTTAAACATATCTCAAATCAATTGATAAAAAACAGCAACATAGAAGAAAAGCAAGATGTTCTTTTGCCATCTGTTTTGTTAACCAGTTGATCATATGGCCCTTGTATGGAATAATATTTGAACAACTGTGTTGTGATCCAAATCTAAGAGGCTGTCTCTGATAAAACTTCTTGCTAGTATCTTTAATATTCTTTGCACTCCCTGCTACTTCATTCATGATATCAGCTGTATTTCTTTTGATTACCTCCCTCTCCTGCCTACACCCCCCCCCACCTGCAAATTGGCCAGGATGTCATGGGCCGGCCTTGGCCCATCACCTTACCACCTGCCATCGAGTCCGCATTGGAGGATGAGAAATCAGAGGAGGCGGCACAGCTGGCCTCTACGCCAGAGGAGCCTGCAATGGAGCCAAGCACGATGCCAGAAGAGCCCTTGATGGAGCAGCCTTGGACCTCTGGGAGTGAGGGCTTGCACAGGACAAAGGAGAATCCAGCATCATAAAGGACTGAGTGCACCCCCCCACACGCCAACCTTGAGATGGAGGAACCGGGAAAGGGTGGCAGTTTGGGAGAGACACAGGAGTGCATGCTTGCAACCTTAGCACCAGCCAGGACTGAACTCCAAGAACGAGGTGCGGCAATCAGATGAAGAGAGAACTCTTGCACCTTAGCCTCTTAACTAGAACAGAGGATAAAAGGAGGATGCCGAGCAGGGCTCAGCATGGAAGCAACGTTGTTTGCCACTCTCTGAGACCTGCATTCCTGTGCCTGGAAGCTCTTGACCCTCCCTTGCCTCCTGCTCCTCACAGGCGGAACTCTTGGCTCATGACCCTGGCTTGACTCCTGGACTTGTACCTACTTGCCTTGCTTTTGGACTGCCTTGCATATGAACTGATCCAGGTTGTTGGACTTACTCTTGAACTGCCTGACCCGCTGATGAGCTACTTTATCTACCAGACGCTCCAAAGCCAGCCCTTGGCCAGCACCCAGCCCCTAGTTGTGACACAGGAGGATTTGAAATTGATCTTTTAGAAAGTTAATCTTTTCAAAAAGTTTTTGCAAAGTCTACAGTCAATTCTGTCTGAGATGAAGAATTGTCATCTGCTCCTTAGATTTCTTCCTACATTTTGCTTTAATAATTCGTCAAAAACTTTCAGGTTAATAGGGGAGTTTGGGGAGGGGGTTGGTATAGAATCCTCAAAACTAGGTGAGTGCTGGCACATCATTTAGTAAAGAGGCAAACCTATTGGCGAGTACAGTTGGTGAAAGCTGATGAAAATATTCCTCTATCTTGCTTTGCAGCTGGCACTTCCTCCTCATAAGGAATGGACTTTTTTGCCCCATTACTATTAATCTATTACCAGAGACTAGCCTATATTAAGCCAATAAGATACCCAAGATTAAAATTCACTAAAATAATCCCTAATAAGGAACGGAGCATAAGAATTACACTGTTAAAATACAATAATAAAATATAAATGTAATACAATGAAATACTGATAAAATGGCTAAAATAGCTATAAATTAGCTTTAAAATAACTATAAAATTAAAACTAAAATTCAACATTTACAGCTCCAAAATGCTGATAAAATGAGGCTATGGTGAATCTGAACAGCTAAATAGCTAAAGCAACTAAAATGAAACTGAAAATAGAGCTGAAGTAGAACTGGGAATATTAACACATTTGTTCCATAAAGGCACAAACACAGAACACAACTGCCCCTAAAAGGCAGTTAATTTAAATGAAACAAAATATTAAAAGGAATAAGGACTAGAAAGACAGGGGTAGAGAAAAAAGAGAAAGAGAGAAAAAGAAAGCTCCTTTCTCAATGACCAGTGCCTGATGAACAGCAGATTAATTAGGTTCTGGGTTTTCCAAGCAGGAGAGAAAAACATTCCAGCCAACCAAGGTCAGTCACTGCAAAAGAAAAAAAAAAAAACCTTCCCTCCTAGGCTGCAACAAACTATACCACACTACCCACACTACAGAGCGAAAAAGAAAAAATCCTAGTATAAACTACACTTAAAAGAAAAATTAGCTGGGAGCAAAGCTCAGTGTCTACATCTGCTGTCTCCTACCGGAACTGGAAACCCGAAAGGTCAACTAAGCATAACTGAGCATCAGGGCCTGACAAGTGACATTCAATGTCTCTCCCCATCTAATGCAGCTGTGGCTGCTGCTTCCTCAGCCCACTGAACTCACCAGCACATCATCAGGGGAATGCCAAAAGTGCCACAGGATCCAAAACCACATGGTGCTGCTAATTATTTCAGACTTTATCAGCTGAGACCGTGTCTGCTCTGGAAATTGGCGGTAGTGAACGGTACCATGTGCCTCTCCACTTGCGCTGCAAGACAAAAATAAAAATAGAGAAGTCACCCGGCTGACCATGAGAACCGCACACCTGTCAAAATTCTGCAGGAGTGCTTTTGGGTTTGTTTGTTTTTAAAAGAGCCATTTTGTATCTTTGTCAGTTACAAGGCACTTAATCCTAGTGGCTAGGGAGTCTAGGGAACAGAGTGGGCTGCTGGGTGCAGTATCCTCTTGCTCAAAGGAAGAAAGAGCTCAAGAAAGAGTGTGTGATTCCCTCTTCTTTCTGCAGTCCCCTGTGCCACATCCAACTCTGTTCCCAAGACACCCTACCCCCCAAACAGCTTTTCAGGAGGACACAGGTAAGGGGGCGAGGAGATCCACTTCTAATCTAGTGCCTCTAGCAATCATAACTTGAGATCTCAGTGCTTCTTTCCTTCTCTGTAAGTATAAAACCAAGATCAGACAAGAGCGTTTTTGAATTCTGCAGGAAATTCATTTATTCAGCGTTTACAACTTACGCAACATTGCAAAACTCAGCTCCCCCAGCACTCCGACACAGAACTGCCTCGCTGCCTTGTCTAAGAGACTGGGGAGGAGAGTGGGGTCCCCTCCCCTGCCAGTCCCCAACTTGTATATTTTGCATTCCGCCAGGGCGCTTAGGGTGGCGATGTACACCACGTCCCTCTTCTCCATTCATCCTCACAACAACCTTGTTAGGTAGGTCAAAAGAGTCTGGCCCAAAATCACCATAATATGAGTTTCAGAGCACATTCGAATCCCTTCTCCCTCTCAGTCTAACTGGCTGACCGCTGCGTCTCACAGGCTCTCGGGGGAGAAAGGCCCTCCCGGTTTCCCTCACTTCGTTCATACTCGCAAACTCGCCCCCCTCCCTTACCGCCGGGCTCCCGAGGCCGCTCCTGTCCCTCCTCTGGCACGAAGGACGCGGGCCGCAACCTGCAGCCGGCACAGAGGCCCCACCATACTAGTAACGAACTGGCCGTCCTTCAACCTTAGGGGCTACTTCCGGCCCGCTCCATGCCAGTTTATGTCACCGCCCAACAACCCGCTCTCTTATTGGCTCCTAAGACTCTGGCGCCTACCAACTGTAGAAGCAAGAGAAGGAGAAAATATGATTCTCCCGCTGGAGGAGGCTGGCGTTGATTTCTTGCCTCTTTCCATGGTGAAACCACAAGAAAGAGCACCAGCCTTCCTTCTGCTACGAGCGCCACGGCTGTCCAAATATTCCCCCCCCCCCATTCAGGAGTAAGATGGGACTGCTCTGGGAGCTACCAAGAGAATCCGAGGGGGAGCCGTGTGAGCGCAGGGGAGTGTTTTAAATTACGTCTTTCTCCTAAACAATGACAGAGTTGGTTCTCACCTGAGTGTCTTAACTGTAGTAATTAAGAGGATGCTCCGTACTACTCAGAAATTCGTAAATATAAAAGTGATCTTTTCCTTACTCTCCCCCCACCGAGTGTTGAAGATGGTTCCGTCCACAGTGCCTGGCTGCTAGGCAACATCCCAAGGATGCAGTAACTCTCCAGAGAATGAAGAAGTCAGGTGAGATGGAGGGGTGCGAGGCTGGGAGGGCGCGGGGAAGGTTGCCGACTGACCATGAGAAAGTTAAAGTCATTTTTCTTTACTGTCTTTAACAGCCCTTTGATATACAGTAATATGCTATGAAGGTTGGGGGGTTTGCTACAGAGATAGACAGGTTCTCATTGATGCCAGTGAAGTAGCTGTTAAACACACAGCTGAAGGGGCCAGCTCAAAAGCTGGCCACCTGGGTAGGGAGGTGGAGGTAAGTCCCAAGACCTCACAGGAAAACCCAGTTGAGAATGGTTGCTGTAGCACAATATCCAATGGTGTGCAGACACTAGCCCTCCTACCAGTTCCACACATGCTATTTAAAATTCTTTTCAGCCCTGTTCCTGGCTTGCGGGTATCTGTTTCTGACTGATAGCCATGCAGGAAAGTTGGTTTCCTATTGTATTCCAACCTTCCTGTCCTTTATTATTTATTTTATTTATGTCATTTATAGTATGCTTTTCTCACTGAAACATGAGGGACATGTAATTTTGGTTGCCTACCAAGAATCACAGCCAGTCTCTCTAGTTTCTAAGAACTCAGAATCTTGTACTCTTTCTCTCTTTCTTCATTAGGATCTACAATGTCTCTGGGGCTCTAGATTTGTCTGCTGCTTGTGATTTCTTTACTGCTTGTGATTTTTTTCAACTGCATATTAATTCCCCATAGCACTGCTAAGTGTGCAAAAATGCTGTACTGTTAATAAAGCAGTAAAATTAGTAGTATCATATCAAATTTGTAGGGAAATGGAAAGAAATAGGGAAATCTCTGATAACATGAGTTAGGTAAGGTGATAAAGGGTGAAAGAAATCTGAGAATATTGTTGGGGAAAATCTGATAAGCCAATGTTGAAAACTTGCCTGAATACGCACTGGTGATCAGTTACTTTTTTTTTCTTTTTTTTCAGTACAGAAATGGCTTGGCTTTCCCCTCAGTGTGTAACTTTCCCCATAACGGCTGATATCCATGAACAGAATGTGACTTTTCTGATCTGTGCCTTGGAAAGAATACCCTCCAAGATGAGTATCCTAAAAGAAATCCTCATAAAGACTCTCTTTTCACTGGCCAGCAAACCAACAGATTCCATGTTCAGCATTGTCAGCTGTAACAACAAGGTAACAGAAAACTTAAAAGTGCTGTTTAGCTGGAGATCTAGGTTCAAATCCCTATGCAGCAATTTTTGCATTTTCTCCCCTACTCTAATCAAGCTGATTACATTTTGCATTGTACTTTTGTGTCCTGACTTCTTTGCAACACCCCTCCCACCTTCCTACTTGTATCAGATGAAGGGAACTCCTGAAAGCATATACCCTGGAAATCTCGTTGTTCTTTAAGGTGCTACTGGACTTGAATCTTGCTCTTCTACTGCAGACCAACAGGGCTGCCCACTTGAAGCCACTCAGCTGTGAAACTTATTGGGTGACTTTGGGCCAATTACACACTCTTAGCCTAACCTACTGCACAGGGCTGCTGTGAAGATAAAATGAGAAAGGGAGAACCACGTAGGCCAATCTGAGCTCCTTGGAGGAAGGGCAGGATAAAAATATATTGGGTAGGTCACAATAAAATTAATAGGAAAGAACTATTTTTCTCTAGGGGCATGTTGTTATCCACTCTGAGCCCACTTGTGGGGAGAGCGGACTATAAATCTAATGAAATAAATTGCCACTCAAGCACTCTGGCCAGTGATCCAGTCTCTGAATTAAAGCAATAATCACCCACAGACCAGGCTACTGGGGGCAATCTCTGAAATGTGCAACCATGGTGATCTGTTTCATAGTACATAATCCTTAAATTTCCTCTGCAGGTTTTAAAATGGCAAAAGACTTTGGTGAAATGTTCCCTTGCCAGTGTTGCTGAAGCAGCAGCCTGGATCCGAGCCCTTAAGTGTGAGAACGAGGCCAGCGTCTCGAGTGCTATGGCAGCAGCATTGGAAGACTCCAGTTGTCAGGCTGTGTATCTCTTCACCAGTGGGCTGCCTGAGTGGACTGCAGAAGAAATCTGTGGTCTTCTGAAGGAGGCTGGGCAGGCCCGCCCATTGCACACTGTATATTTAGTAGGAAGTGGAAAGGAGAATAAAAACAGCTTACAAGAAACACTGGAGAAAATAGCCAAGGAGTCTGGAGGTTCTTTTCAAATGATCACCTACAATTCTGATGAAACTGAAGATCAGGTAACTGAAAAATAAATACGCAGAAGTTAATTTGGCTCACGCATACACTTAATTTACCCTTCAAGCAAATGTGTGAACTTGACTCCATTGAAAAATATTGTGTTTGAGGTAGGCATGGGTGAAACAACCATTCTGTCTGTGGTGGTAGAGCTAGGAAGACTCATTCATTCCTTGTAAATGTCGCATGGCATTTTATCCCTCATGCAAGCTGCTATTAGGGTCAATGTAGCATAGTGGTTAGAGAGCCTGACTAGGATCTAAGGACATCCAGGTCCTAATCGCTACTCTGCCATAGAAGCTTGCTTGGTGGGCCAGTCACACACTCTCAACCTAACCAACTTGGGTTGTTGCAAGAATGAAACAGGAGATGCCACATGAGCTCCTTAGAGGTAAGGCAGGATAAAAATGTGATGTATGAAAATGATGGATATACATATGTGAACCAGCCCTAGGGAATCTAGTTGCTGGGAAAGACTGAAAAGCTCATGAGGTCTTCCCAGTGCAAGGTACTGGCGGAGGTGGCCCATTCCATGATTCTGCACTCTTCTTTCTAGATTAATCCTGAAGGCACAGCAAGCATCCATCATCCTGATCATATCAGTAAGCACTGCTGCTGCTCTCTGCCAACAGATCATCACACGACTACATGGTAAGTTTAAGATATGTGGATTTTTTTAGATCTATCAATCATCTTTACTAATCATGGAGGGTGAACTGAAGAACCAGTTACTTTTGTGTTTGCTCTCTGTCCTTGAGTTATATCAATCTGGACAATCCCAATTGTCTGGAGCAATGAGTCTCATTCTTCCTAGGATGTGTTACTTTCTACAGTTCTCCTTTGGGGATGTGGAGCCTGGATTCCCCTCCCTCACTGCTGAGGAGCACTGCAAAGGAGGATTTCGTGGACCAGTTCCCAAAGACTAATGACTTGCAGAGAGGGATCCGAGTCCTGGCCAGAAAAAAGACAGATGGGTATTTCTATCTAGGTTGTGTCGTCCGGCATGTGAAGGTAAGTTTATTTATAGAAAGAAGGGCCGAGAGCATCTCTGTACTTGACATTTCTTTTTGTCTCTGAGGGATTCTACGTGTTCATTGGATCTCCTATGAGAATCTTTTGGGAAACTCTAAAGATGCAATCAATGTTAAGAGTATCCAGCTCCTGTGTGCCCTGCTTACGAACATAAGAGGAGCCCTGCTGGATCAGTCCAATGGTCCATCTGGTTCAGCATCCCACTTTTCAAAGTGTCCAATTGGGGATGCTCCAGGGGTGCCCACAGGCAGGGCACAGAGATCAGGGCCTTCAGTGATTGGAACAGACAACATTACTTTGTTATGGGAAATGAACATTTTTGTAGAAGTTATGGTATCTAGGTCGATGAAAATTTGGCCCCTTGCAAAAAGACTGTCTCAGGGCCAGAGACTGCTCTGGATGACCTATTTCTGTGTCACTCTCACAGCCACTTCATAGTGCCTCCTGGACAACTGTGAGTGGGGATGGGAGCCTGATCTGCTTTTCCTGATGTGTGACAGCTTCCACCAACTGACTCCATTTGTTACATTCAAGCCAATAAGTGTTCTTGGGGATCCACACAATTAGTTAGAAATAAAGCTGATATTGCTTATTTACTTTGAGTGGTGTCCAAATTACCACTGAGTTCACCACTGCGATATTATTTTTTGTTTGTTTATTTATGTCATTTATAATCTGTCTTTCTCACTGTGACTCAAGGCAGATTACACAGTGTGAGATTAGTACAGTCTATATCAAGAAAATTTGGTGTAATCTTTGCTAAATTATTCTTAAGGATTCATGGACTTTTATCTAATTGAAGCAGGGTGTATAGACAATTTAAATGATTGATTTAAATCAAGGCAATTTTAAATTTCCAATAAAGAAATTGCTTAAATTAAAATAAAATAAAATAAATTCTACTTTAGGGGTGAGGGGAAGAAAATTTGGTGTAGAGCTATTTTGGTGTAGTGGTTAAGAGTGGCGGGACTCTAATCTGAGATTCCCCACTCCTCCGCTTGAAGCCAGCTAGGTGACCTTGGGTCAGTTGCAGCTGTTTCAGAGCTATCTCAGCCCCACCCACCTCACAGGGTGATTGTTGTGGGGATAATAATAACAACATATGTTGTAAACCACTCAAGAGTGGGCGTTAAGTTGTTCTGAAGGGCAGTATATAAATCGAATGTCATTGTTCTTATTTCCATAACCAGTGTCATAGGGTAAATAAACTCTAGGATTGACATTAGACATCATGAAGCACAGGTAGCTCATAGGAGCACATATTTAAAACAACAGATAGTACATAAGGCACCATAGTGGTGAAGTCTATGGTCTCTAACTCATTAGCGAAGCATCTGAGACCCCCTACCTACAATACAAAAGCCTTTCCATCATTTGCAGAAAGCTAGGAGAGTGGGGGCTTTCATGACCTACTTCCACAGGGTAGGGGCCACCACAGAGAAAGCCTGTGTATGGGCTGCTGTTGATTTCACCCTGTAGGAGACCCTGTTTAGAGAGCAAAGTTGCCATGGAGGAATGTAAGGAGGCAGGCAATCCCATAGGTATGCTGGACCAAGGCCATGAAGAGCTTTGTATGTGATAACCAATACTTTGAACTATGGTAACTGATAGGTAGCCAGTGGAGTGACTGCAGAATGGGGGTGATGTTCATGCTCCTGCTTGCTCCCAATAACAGTTGCACTACAGCGTTTTGCACCGACCGGAGCCTCCTAGTTAACTTAGACAAAGACCTATGTATAGAGCATTACAATAGTCAAGTTGTGATGTTACCATAGCATGGATCCAGGTGGCTAGATCAGCTGTGTCAAGGTAAGAAGCCATCTTCCAGGCTAGAGTGAGATTGTAGTAAGCATTTTTTGCGGCTGCCTTAACTTGTTTTCTAGTAGTAGCACTAGATCCAGTATAATCCCTAGGCTCTTAATCGAGTCTGCAAGGGTCAGACAAACTCCATCAAAAGTGGGGAGTACAATGTCTTTCAAGATCTCTGCCTTCCCAACAAGCATCACTTCTTGTCTTGTCTGGATACAATTTCAATTTGTTCAAATTCAGCCGTTTCACCACAGCTGTCAGGCAGAAATCTAAGATTTCTACTGCATCCTGTGGGGACCTGGAGAACAAGATAAAGAGTTGGGTGTCATCTGCATACTGGTGACATCCAACTCCATAGCTGCAAATGAGTTCTCCTTAAGGCTTTATGTAGAGGTTGAATATGTCCACCATAAAGTAGTTTCAAGCACTAGCTAAGCTTCTTGGTGGTAGAAGATTTTACACTACACAGAAACAAATAATGAAAGTGTGAAATGGAACATTTACTTGGGAAAACAGAACATTAACTTGGGTGTACAACATTTTGGCTTGGGTCCAGTGGAGCATTTCTGTGGATAGAAGGCTATTTACCTGCAGAGCATGACTCTCTCTCACCTCCCACCTTCTGCTGCTCCTTAAAACGCTCAAAAGCTAGTCCTGGGGATCAAGAGGCCCCACGGAGCAACATTTCAGAGGACATGTTGGAGTGCATCAGGAAGGCAAAGGTGAGAAAGCCACACTCTGCACGCAGAAATCCTTCCACCAATGCACATGTTCTGTTGAATCCAAGCCTTTGTTTCATTTTAATACGCTACTTTAGCTGAATATCAAAAGCCATAGGCCACTGCATAAGATGTAAGACCTGGGCCATTTTCACACACTCCCTGGAAGATCGTGCAAACTCACAGCATGAAGCGTCTTCCTAGCACGATCTCCCGGCACGATCCCCTTTAATGGCCCAATGACGTCAGAAAAAGGGCCATTAAACGGGATTGTGCCAGGAAATCATGCTAGGAAGACACTTTTATGCCGTGAGTTTCAGGCGATCTTCCGGGCACGGGGCCCTGTGAAAACGGCCCTGGAGAAAGAAGCATCAGCTATCAGGTTCTGCTTGGTAAAGCAGCAGCCTCTGTTTCTCAGCTGCAGCAGATGCCCAGGAGGAAATGCAGGCAGTAATCCTGCAGCGAGGATCTGGTGACCCTGGATCATGCTGAACTCTTCTTTAGAAAGCAAAGAAATTATCTGAAGTCAAGTAGCATTGCAAATTCATATGGAATACTGTTTAATTATCAGTTAGAATTATCAACGGGAAATGGAATGCCATTTTAGAAGTCTCATTGTCACAGTTACCGGAATCCTTTATAGCACTGCTTCACCTGTCAGGAGTACCTCAGAATGCAGGATGGTGCTTTAATACGAAACCTGTAACTGTCACTTACAGTCCCAGGACTTGAAAATCTGTCCACATGTTTATTTATTTACAGTCCGTCTTTTGCACCGAGACTCAGAGCAGATTGCACACAGTGCAAGTCAATACAGGCAATAGCTGGGACATCCAATAAACAATGCAAGAGGGTTTGGATTGCAGGAATTTGAAAACAAGCAGAGATCTGATGCAGAGCTAAAACAAAGCAAAAGCATTTAAACATGGCATGTTAAATGATGCTGAAATTACCCTAGTAGGATCATATTGACATCAACAGATAGTGCATCGTATTATAGTAGAGCAAGATGTGTGTCCAGTAGCACCTTAAAGACCAACTAAATTTCCCAGGTATGAGCTTTTGAGAGTCATAGCTCCCTTCTTCATATACATTTAGAAGTGAAAGTATATAGGGTTTTATTCCTACAGAAGGTGGGAGGGGTATTTAAAGTAAGAGTGTAAGGTATAATAATACTGTAATTAACTTGATAGAGCAGGGGTGTGAAAATCAGCGTCTGTAGTACCAGAAGAATCTAATGTCCCTATTAAATCCTAGGGAATGTCCACTGTTCTGAATCCCTGTAGTATAGTCGTACAGTTGAGGGTGCTAGCTAATTAGGGACCAGGCAGGAACAGAATAAGAAAACCCAACTTTGCCACATAAAAGAAGCCCAGCAATGCCATTCAGATCCTACGGGCATGCTTTTGCCAACATATCTGGATTCCGTCTTTGTAAAACTGAAAGCAGAATATGTTGGGGATGCTTTGATTGATCATATGTCTGGTCTGATGATTTGCACAAATTTGGTGCCGGCTGCTGGGTTAACAGCACAGTTCTCAGCAGAGTAACACCGTCTAAGCCCATTCACTTCAGTGGGCTTAGATGGGTGTGACTCTGCTTAGGAATTCCCTGTCATAGTTGTTCCATTTGAACTTTTGGGGGGCGGGTATTGATTTTACAGCACCTCACATATTTACTTGCAAGATTTGTGACTTCATCTCACAGGGCTCCAGAGAACATGTTCTAATTGTGTTTGAGAGATCTAAAAAGTCTCCCAACGCTAAGGCTGAGTGTCGCACGCAAGAAACACCACTCTACGATGTCATCCATCATGAAGATGCCAGGTGGCAGCCAGTGGCTCCAGGAGACAGAGTCCTAGCTCCATGGGAGAAGAAAGGTGAACGATATGGCCCAGGCACTGTCCTTCAGGTCACAGAGAGTGCTTCATCTCATTCAGGTACGGCTGCTGGCATTCCTTTGCAGATGTCTTTTTTTCCAATCTACACTCTAAAGACACAAAACCTGCCCCACTTATATACCTTAGGGAGCAGCTGATCTAGATCTGTCCCAGTTGCCATTGAGAATTTCTGAGATACTCCACTTACTGGTGAAGGGCATCCACAGAAGGGAACCTGCTTAGCTCAGGATTCCATGGAGCATTGGTGGCCACAGTCATACTGGAGAAAGGGCCAGAGCAATGGATTGTGCCTACTTCTAAAAGGTAACCCCCTTCTCCCAATTTCTCTTTTCAGCCTTTAAAAACAGTAAAGTGCTGGTAAATTTCTGGAATGGTCAGACTAAGGAAGTGCCGTCAGATAAGGCAGTGAGGATCCCTCTTCCTCTGAGTGAACGCATCGTCCTTGAGCTCCAGATGCCATTAGCAGCCAGGCAGACGCTGGTGGAGCAGAACCCACATTATCCCTACACTGTGCCGCCTGGTTACCGAGCATCAGGATCTTGCCAGCAGAACCATTTGGAATGCATTTGTTGGAGTGATGCTTTGAAGGTCCTGCATGGCAGCGCCACCTGCTGTTCTCCCCACATGCCCCTCTGCCACTTCTGCTTTCCAGCTGGGGACCATATTAGGTCCCCAATAACTTCACCACAACTAGATGGTACCTTGATCCCAGGAACTAGTATGACCAAGGAGGAACTGAATAGGAAGATAGAAGAGCAGCTGTCAAGAGGGAGGCTGCCAGTGTTGGAAGGTCACGAGAACGAAGGTGGCAGGAAGTTGACGGAAGAAAAGAACTTGGCAGACTTAACGTACCATAAAGAGTCGGAAAGCAAAGTTACACTACCCAACCAGGTACAATATTTTGCACACTAGAACTATGTTCAGAGGTAGGTTATCATGACCCATTACATCTGGTAAATATGTTTAGGGAAGTTATACTGCCATAAATATAACCAAAATATTGTGCTATAAGAGATCTTGCCCAAGCAACCCAACAGCACAAGGCAAATTCCAGTGTGTCCATCACTGTCCGATCTTGATGTGCTTTTGGAGTTCTTTTCTGATTTTCAGTCTCATCAGAAGGAGAGAGCTTTAGAAGATCTGAGAGAAGGCACTGGCACCACAGTTGACGTAGCTGTCAACACGGACAAATGCATACCTTGGCAAACACAGAAAGGTAGGCAGAAGTCGTGAAGGAGATTGCAGAGGGCAGGTAGGCAGTTCTGATGACTTTCAAACATATATTGAAATTATATACTGGTCAGCTGATAAAACAAACACAGGCCTTGAAAATACCAGAATATTCACTGGGTGCTAGAATTGACAGTCCAGACTTCTTTGTTCTTGTCTTTTGGAGTCCACATCCATTTTGGGGTCTTGTTCTTAGGTCCTGTCTGAAGTTTTACTTTGGCCTTTCTCTCCTTATAGGTCCTGCCACTTAATGTGCAGCCTTCCCTCCTCCAATAATAAATTCCGAGGACTCAGACAAGCCTCCAGTTATCTGCAACTGAAAGGGAGGCTTAGTTGCTGCACGTAGGCATTCCACTAGAGGCTCATTGGATAGCACTGGCTGTCCCTTTTGAGGTGCATCAGAGGAAAGCAGAGAGAGTGATTCTTTCTCTGAGTTTACCAGTACTGGGCTGTCTTTCTCTACCTATTTCATCCCTGCAATAGGCACACCCCCTTGCACCTCCCACTAGGTGCAAGGTGCATGGCTGCTCTTGTATGAGTCTGTACACCCAGCACGTGACCTTACCCATCCAGTTTTCCTTTGTCTTTTTCCCAACTATTCCCTTCCACACATTCTCCACAGTGATTCTACTATAATGGTTCTATTAACATTTGAGTAGTTAAGTGGCAATATAACATTATACCACTACATCAATTGCTTTTTTTAAAAAAGCTCTCTAGAAGCCCTCTGGTGGCACTGCAGAAAGAAAATGCTGGGAATACGGTGCCTGCACGGGCTGATGGTGGGAAAATGGCACTGGTTTTGGCAGGACCTTGGCAGGGCAAGAACATGTGACCGTTCCTTTCAGAAAGTGTGCTTTCAAAAAATTCAGAGTAAAGCCGGTTTGGGAAACGGTGTACTGAGGACATGGAAAACCTGGAACCAGGATAATTACAGCATGTGGAAACTGCCCCCACCCCCAACAAAGAAGAGCACTCCTGTTTGGAATCTGAAGTAGAAAAAAAAACTCCATTCACCTGTTCAGCTGCTACCCACTCACCTGTTCGTTCTGGCCCTGCCAGGCTGAGCTCCTTCCCCTGCCTTTTGTCGCTATCCCCCTTCCCTTGTGCGTCTAGTTTTTTTAGCTTTTATGCCCGAGTCTTATTTTTATTTACATGTAGCCCCTGACATCAGCGCCATGTGTAGAACTTCAGTTGATGGGAGATACTTTGGGAGATGACATTGGTCTGAAAACGGAAATAGATTCTGAGAAATAAATAAAATCTGCCATTTGATTTTGCTTTTTAATAAAGTATCACCCTAGTAATGAAGATTTTCTGTAACAGCCTTTCCCCAGTCCGATATGAATGAAACTTCAGCCCGTCCCTCCCACCAGAGCCCGCCTAGGAAACGCTTTGTTGCAGACACTCTCCCAGTCCACGCTGCATTTGAATGGGCGGACCAGTCATTGAAGGAAGACAGTTCAGCTATTGAATCCATTTTGCACATGAGGAGGAGTTACAGTGCACCAGCCATACAGGTAAGGATATTTTGCCTATGGTACTTCGGCTAGGGTTACCCATGCTGTGATCAAACCTGGGTTAGACTACTGCAATGGACTGTGTGTGTGGCCTACCTTTGAAGACTGTTCAGAAACCTCAGATGGTATTAAATGCTGTGGCAAAGCTACTAATTGATACAAGTTAGTAGGAACATCTCGTGCTAGTATTAAAATAAGTATATGGGTTGCCAAGTCCCTTCTGGGCACAATTTAAAATGGCTTTTAAAGCCCTAAAGTGTCTGGAAGTAGGGTATTTAAAGGGCTGCCCTCTTCCTTATGAGCCTGCCTGCCTACTTTCATGGAGACCCTGTTATTTGCATCCCTGCTATCCGAGGTAGTGTGGACAGCCACAAAAGACAGGGCTTTTTGGTTCTGGCAGGTTGAATATGAAACATCTTTGCCACAGCTATTCACCTTGTCTAAGTTACTAAGCTTAGAGTGTCACCAAGCATTTAAAGATACATGCACACATTTACTTGAAATCATTACAGTCATATACAGACATCTCTTTTTACCAGGCCTTTTGTGGAGCATTTCGTTTTCTCCTCTCCCCTTGACAGATTAGCTTGCTGCCAACATTCATGGCAAAAAATGGCTGTCAATCAAAATGCCGCTGCTGTTTTAGTATTTGTTCATTTAGTATTTGTTTATTGCAGCTACTGTTTTACTATTTTTACACTATCATTTTAGTATCGTTTTATTGCTGGTTGTTTGTGTCCATTAATTGTCATACATTCTATGGTTTAAAATGAAGTTTGAAATATGCTTTGGGAAGCAAATGGGTGGAGATTGGAGAGTGTAAATGATTTAAATACCTTTTGAAATCCCTCCCCTCCCCATGCTTGTCTGGTCGGGCTACTGAACAACCAGGCCCAACTTTTTTGATAAGCACAATATCGCTTTGATGAAAAAGCCAATAGGAGGTGAATATACTTAGGAGAAACTAGTCCCACTATGGAGAGCTTTCCCTCCTCAGCGCCCAGCAGCGAAATTGGCATCTCCAGACAGTCAAAGAGAAACAGCGAGGATAGAGTTTAAACGTCACATGTGGGAGCAGAGACAGCTCAAGGAGGAGCAGAAGCAGCAGGAGGAACGCATGCGAAAAGAGCTACTGCGCGACAAGAAAAGGTAATGGCACCCGTGTGGTGTAATGCTTAGAGTGCCAGCCTAGGACCCACGAGATCTAGATTCAAATCCCCACTCAGGGCATGAAGTCATCAGGTACCTTTGGGCCAGATGCACACCCTTGCTCAGCCGCACCCAGCTCACAGGGCAATGCCTATCCGTCTTAATCCACAGGCAGGTCCATATAAGCAAAGACGGTCAGAACGCTCTGGCCATTCAGGGCTTTAAAAGCCTAGCACGTTGAACTGGGCCCAGACCCAAACTGAAAGCCAGTGCAGTTGATACAACTTTTTTTAACAAAAAAAAAGTCTTTGCCACACGTTTACAATCTAATACTCCCAGATTTGTGTCAAGATCCACTTGAGCGGTTTCTCGGGATTATTCATGGCCAGATCCATGAAGAGTTTCATGGACTTAAGATCTAAGTGCAGAACTGGAGACTGCAAGATGTCATGAAAGGAAAATTTTATATTCCACTTTGTTTGTTTGTTTGTTTGTTTGTTTGTTTGTTTGTTTATGTGAATTATAGTCCACCTTTCTCACTGAGACTCAAGGCAGATTACATAGTGTGAAATTAGTACAATCAGTATCAAGACATTTCCATACAGTGTCAAGGACATTTCCATAAACAATGTCATAGGATTTTACAAAGATATAGCATTAGCAAGGATCCAATACAAAATTGAAGAACTGCTGAAACAGAACATAATTAATTCAAGGACTGATGTTAGATAACATGAAGCACAGATAGTATATAGGAGTACATATTCAAAACAACAAGTAATATGCAAGGCAACATCGTGGTGAAGTCTATGGTCCCTAACTCATTAGTGAAGCATCTGAGACCCCCTCTCTATAATACTTCCCTCCTATCATATTCCGCATTACCATCCACCCTGAGCTGAAAGGCAGGCAAAAGCAACATGTTAATATTTTGTTCAGTGCACTGGAGTGCCTGGAGCTGTACTTGACAAGTGGGTTTCTGCTCTCTTTTAAGACTGGACATGTCTGCAAGGTGGGCTTTCCTTTGTGCTTTACTTTCTCTTACTCTTTTTGGAAACAGGCACCAATTGCTCCAAAGAAGCTGGCACCTCTCCGCAAAGCAGCAGCAGAACAGCGAGAAGACCCTGCAGCGCCTGGGACAGCTGCAGGTTGCTAGAGCAGAGAGGATAAGGCAGGAGTCCTGCTTGCAGGAGGAGGCAGAGAACAGAGAGAGTCAAAGGCTGGAGTTCTTAAAGGCACAGTGCAGGCAGAGAGATAAGCAGCTGACAGAACACAATCAAAGTGTTGATGATCACAAGAACAAAAGGCTGGTGAGATCTATTCCCTTAACTCTACCCTATTCCAGCTTCTCAGAAAGGTCTTATCATATGGAGAGGGCATGCATGAAACACAAGCAGGGTGCTTTTCCAGCATAACAAGAAAATCCCTAGTTCTGTCCCAGGAAGATCTGGATTCTGCGCTCTCAGATCAATTACATCAAGCAAGTTAAAACCTGTTTTATTTGCTTAGTATGTTCTGGGCTTTTTCAATAGGTGAGAGTGGTTTCCAGAGTTTTGTTAAGAACTATGGTGGAATTGAGCTCTCCAGTACTAAGACAGGTTGTAGGACAAATTAGAAATCATGAGATCAATGGGGCAGAGCTTTTAATCAAAATTCTGCAACAACAGTCCAAAGTCCTTATCTAATAAACATTCAGTTCAGCAACACCTGTAACTATTACACAAAATTTACATATGCTTATTTAGTGTGCGTAGTGTTTTGTACTTCTGCTGGTTGTGGGGACTACTGAAAATCTGGAATATCTGCTTGCAAACTTCTTTCGTTAGCCACTGCACATACACTTTCAGTCCTTAAGGAGAAACAACTTGCTTTTTTTGATTTGGGCAAATACCAACTTTGCATTTTAATAAACATTGTGAAGACTAGCAAATTCATTCAGTTGCCCTTTCATTTGCAGAACATTTGGTGTTTTAAATCCCCATTTACTGCATTTCTGCTCTTTATATAAAGAGCAGCTACATGCATACAACATTTTAATTTTCTTTCATGACTTTTTTTATAGGAGCTGCTCAGGAACAGAATGCAATTTGTGCAGAAGAATCTGAAAGCTGCAGAGAAGGAACAGGACACCAAGGAGAAGGAGAGGGCAGCTGCCAAATGGCGAGAGTTGCAAAAGCGAGAGTTGACATCCCAGAGGGTAGAAAAGAAGAGACAGGAAACCCTGGACCTCCAACGCTATCTCAGAGAGCAGAGCCTCCTGATGCTCCGAGCCTCTTTGCTGTCATAGAGATGCTGCCATTGCAACAAACGAGCCTTTGGAAACATTCATATGTGTACCACTCAGCACGCTGCTGAGGATAGTGACAACCAGGGCTTTTTTTCAGGGGGAACGTGGGGAACAGAGTTCTGGAACCTCTTGAAAATGGTCACATGGCTGGTGGCCCCGCCCCCTGATCTCCTAACAGAGGAGAGTTGAGAGGGCAATCTCAACTCCTCTCTGTCTGGAGATCAGGGGGCGGGGCCACCGGCGATGTGACCATTTTCTCTGAGGGCAACCCACTGAGTTCCACCACCTTTTTTCCCAGAAAAAAAGCCCTGGTGACAACAGTCCACTGAGTCTGTGTACAGACTGTGTCTTAGAGAGACCTGAGAAGTGGACCATCGTCCTATATAGTACTAGCATTCTTTTATAGCATCCAGTCCTAATTGTAGTAAAATCAAATTGCTGGGTTTTCATGATGTACATTAGAAAAGTCAAAACTCGCCCCAAAGCATAACCAAAGTATATCTTATGAACAAGTGGCTAGTTAGTTGAGTAGCCATGTTGGTCTGCAGTAGAACAGCAGAATTTGAGTCCAGTGGCACCTTAGAGACCAACAAGATTTTCGGAATGTAAGCTTTCGAGAGTCAGAGCTCCCTTTTTCAGATACGTGTAGGAATGGAGATCCTGGGATCTTTCAGGAGTTCTATCTCTCGAAAGCTTACACTCAGAAAATCTTGTTGGTCTCTAAGGTGCCACAGGACTAAAATCCTTATGAACATGTGAAGCTCAGACCATTGGACCATTTAACCCAGGGTGTCTTCTGGAGGTAGCTCAGTTGCTAAAATGTAACTAGGGTATCCCCTAGACTATCCTGGAAAAAAACGAGAAAATATGTTCCAGGCCTTTTTAAAAAAGCTTTTATTCTATAGGATTTTTCTGTTGCTTAGCTGATAACTTCATTTTAAAAATTGTTAAAGCCTTATATGACTTGGGACCGGCATACCTTAAGGTCTGCCGTCTTCCAGATGAGCCTACCCATTCTCTCTAGTTATCTTCAGTGGCCTTCACCATCTGAGGCAAGACAGAGGGCAACTCAAGAAAGGCTCCTCAGTCATGACGCTTAAACTTTGGAACTCCCTCCCCAGGGAGATTTGTCTGTCCTCCCTCTACTGCTGTCTTCCATTAAGACTTTTTTGTCTTTAATACTCCCAGTGACAGTTATTGGCCTTCCTCTCTGTTTGTAAGTTTATTCAGTTTTTATACTATTTTAAACATGATTTTGAATTTAAATTGTTTGAACCATTTTAAATTGTTTTTTAGTGTTTTAATGTTCGCTGGCTTGGGGAGTCTATTTTGGGTAGAAAAATGGGATACAAATGTTTTAAAGAAATACATTTCTGGTAGGTTCTAGAACAGAACAAAACTTGGTATGGTAACATGCTGAGGGGAGGGAGGACTAGCTCAGTTTATTTTCCATTACTCTGAAGTAGCTCTCACTGGAGAAAAGATTGGTGCCCCCTGATCTAACCCCATACTCTCTGCTGTGTTCTACTGATCTGAAGTCACAAAGCATGTTATGCCAGCATCACAAGGATGTTAAATTGGTGATGGTGTTACAGGAACTGCTCTTTTGAATGGGGAATTAGCTTAGCAGTCCAGAACTAAATTTAGCACGGATCTAACCATCTATACCAAGGTCCCTTCTCCAGACGCTCACGTAATAAAGAGGCAGACTAAATCGCAATACGACGTGTCTTTACTAGTAATGTGGCGTATGCCACACACACATACAAGGTTACATACAAGAACTAGGAAACATAGAGGTAGGAAAACAGAGACGGTCGCATTAGCAGGTACCCACGATGATAAGGGATATACTTACAATCCTGGAGCGGAGTAGAGACACAGCAGCAAGGTGGTCCAATGCCAGCACTGGATCCACAGAGAGACAGCAAGGGGTCTGGACAGGGAAGGCGTACGCACCATGTGGCCGGGGCGGCCAGCTTAAATACCCCAAAACGTACCCTGGTGCTGGTGCTGTACCTTGTGGTTCTCACGGGTCGGAACAAAGGTCTTAATGGTTTTCTGAATGTCTTAGATGGGCCACTTTAGTAATCTGATTGTGTTATAGTGACACCTTAGGAAGAGGGGACAAAGGAGGGAGGGGGAGATCCGGGCGTGTTGAATGGATGTTCCAGTGGACGGGGCTTGTCCTGATGTCATCAGCTCTGGAATGCGGAGGCTTCTTTGAGATGCATTCTCTAAGTGCTTGGGATGGTCAGCACTTAGCTTCTTCTCCGGGGCAGATCCTAAGATATGCAGAGCGGGGCGAGGTTCTCTCGCTGCGGACATGGTGTGCTCGCTTCACAGAAATGGCTTCCCAAAGCAGGCTTCTTCTCTAGGTCTTCTGGCTGCCTAAGAACATGGCTGCTGGCTGGGCACGGCTGGGGCTTGCTAGCAGGCTGCCCGGTAGCGAGGGCAAGCTGGATGACTGGCTCATGGGAGGCTCCCAGGCAGGAACTGGCCAGGGGATGCCTGGTCAGGCTCACTGGAGGTTTTCCCCGTCTGGCACCTGGCTGCTAACAGCGCGGCTGGGGCCCAGGTGAGGCAGGCTTCCATGGAGGCAGGGAGACAGCTCATAAAACACAGTCCATAACAGGGAACAAGCACAGCCCGTGGTGGATGGCAAGGCAGGCACGGAGCACACGTGTAATAAAATCCAAACACACACAGGGAGGTCCAGATATAGGCTTGGGCAAGGCTGCCCAGAAAGAGAGTCCTTAGTGTAGTTGTCCAGACATGGATTCAGGAAACTAACACAGTCCATTGCAGCGGCAGGATAATAAACAAACAGGCAGGAAACTGACACGTGTATAAAGGTGCACACGTGCAGGGCAGTCTTTGGTGCAGCAGTAAAACAGCAACGCGGGAAACTCCAACACAGTTCATGGCAGGCCTCAAAGTGGGAGAGGGGGCTGCTTGGCAACAGTGGCGGTGGTGAAAAGTACCTTGAAGTCATAGCCAACTTATAGAAACCCCTGATGGGGTTCTCAGAGCAAGAGACTAACAGGTGATTTGCCATTGCCTGTCTCTGTATAGCAACCCTGGTTTTCCTTGGAAGTCTCCCATCCAATTATTAATGAAGGCTGACCCTCCAAAATCTGATGAGATGGGGCTTGACTGATCTATATCCTGGTCAGGGTGTTAATTTGATAGTGCGGGCTAATATAATATTACATGTGTTCAGGATCAAGATGCTACACTTGGAGAGCAATCCTAAACAGGTCCGCTCAGAATCCTTCTCAAGTCTATTCAATAGGGCTTACTTCCAGGAAAGAGTTTGTACGAGGGCACTGCAAATTCCTTTATAAGTTGCATGTTTCCTCTATCTCGTTTGAAAAGGAGTTCCTAACTACATCCAGTCCAAGATGCATCCCAATTACATCATTGAACAAAACTGGTAGGCAGAAAAGACGCATCCTTTTAGTCCCAGCCATCATCACATGCTGCACAAGAAAGGACAAGCCACACTGCTAGCAACAAGCACGAACAAGACCTAAGCTTGCAGGGTTCCATTCAGTTTGGGATTCCTAAGTGTAAAAAAGAAAAGCTGACCAGTTGTTCTACAGCTGGCTTATGAGGAAATATTTGAGAGTATAAAAATTGTTACCCAAGGCCAAGATGGCACTTCAAATTTGAGACCCCATCACCAAGATGCTACGGTACAGATATATGACCCTGTCTGGTCACTCCAGTTATTCTTGTCCCCTAAGCAGCAGCCTCCCTCAAGTACTGTGCACAGCTGTAGGGAGATGGGGCCCATTCTTCCATGCAGAAAGAATCTCTCTCTCACACACACACGCACGCACGGACGCACAAACCACCACCGCCACCACCCAATCCTTCTATTCTCAGTGACTACTTGCATGCAGAAACTTGAGAACCTGACTTAGTTTTTATTTATTTCACTTCATTTATACTCAATCTTTCTCCCAAATGGGGACCCAAAGCAATGTACAACATCATTCTCCTCTCCTCCAATTTATCCTCACAACAACCCTGTGAGGTGGGTTAGGCTGACAATATATGGCTAGTCCAAGATCACCCAAGGAGCTTCCGTGACAGAGTGGGAATTCAAAACTATGTCTCCCAGGTTCCAGTCCAACACTCTTAATTGCTACACCGGACTGACCTGAGGTATGTTGAGGGACGAGGGAAACCTTGAATGGCAAGAACATTTCACAATTCAAAATAAACAATGCGGGAAATGTAACAATGGAAGTGTGAATGAAATGGTTCAGGCTGCAGCAACGCTTCGGGAAGAGGCAAGATCACTTGTCAAGGCAGCCTAAAATGTGGAGCATCCTGGAAACTCTGCCCTGCTGCTGTCCCCATCTACCCAGCACCACCCACACAGAAAGCTTCTTCCCATTTTAAACAGTTTATTAATACATCCCCTCTTCCACAAGATAAATGGTTGCAGTTAAAAGTACATTCATCAACAGCATATGTCAAAAAAAGTATTTCCATTACTTGTTCTCTAAGGTTGGTAGAAATAGCTGCTTTGTAATTAAAGCCAAATGGAGTGCCACAACAGAATTTTTAACTTTCTAGTTTCCCAATGGTTTTAGACCAACTGACAATCTACCACGGATAACAGAGAGCTAAAAAACGGACCCTTTGTTTTGGTTGACCCTTTTTTATAAAGCGCTATGCTAATCACCTCCAGGATTACATCCAAAAATCTGGATCCAGGGGGAAGATTTCAGCACCGGCATATTGCCTATCTAGACGGGCCTCAGCAATGCCTTCCATTTTCAGACCATTTCCAGCTTCTATACCACACATACAAGCGGCTCATCACCGAGAAGCCTAACTACTACTCCAGGAGGGAACTTGGAGGTTTGATGAGAAACGGTTTCGCTGCGTTCAGGATATCCAATTCAGGGTCCAGCGAGCGGCCAAGGCCTTCCAACACCATAATGGCAAAGACAACAGAGGCAAAGTTACTTTCCAGCTTCACCTGGAAGCACAAAGACAGGTGGAATAAGAGAGCTTGTTAGTGATTCAGAGAAGTGCACATTGTTTTCAAGCAGTGTACATTTCTACAGAAAAAGGCGAAAGCATCATATGAAATGTTAGAGGACTGCAATTATTAAATGCAAAGGCTAATACTGTTTTAGGTAGAAGATGCCTAAAGAATATGACCTGTTAACAGTAACAACAATCAGCTTCACCTATGGAAGGCAATTTTGCAAGAGGGCCGGAGAACATAGATGAACATAGATCAGTTCATTTCAGGAATCAACGACACTGGGGAAGGAGCGGACAACCAGGTCATATTGTGGCCATCCCTCAGCATCTCAGCTGTTCTGCCTGGCTTCTTCCTCTGTCCTGAGACAGTGGCAAGACCGACAATACTGGTACAAAAGGAATAAGGATTGTGTGGCCAAGGAAGTGGACAATCCAAATGCCAGAAAGTGAGGAGAGAGCGGGCATGAAAAGGGATAGGAATACCCTCAAGGGCATAATAAAAATCAGGGGCAGATGACAGCCGCCCGGGTATTTTAGGTACGTGGGTTTGCCGCTTGGAGCCAGAATAAAAGGAAGGAAAGGTTTATTTCACACACACACCAAATGACAGGCTCAGGATCCAGATTCTGATCGGGGTGGTGGTGGTGGTGGAAATCACGTATTAGAAAATGTGATACTGATTCAAGGCCTTGTGCAATTACAAAGATGAAGAAAAAAGCCTGTGAACTGACATTCTCACCTTGTGGGTCATTAGTAACCTGAAGACACTGGACAGCAGGCTCGCTACTTGGAGCTGGAATGCAAAAGGTTAAAAGTGCCATTGGTCAGAAGACCTTCAGTGCGACAAATTAGAGTGTCAAACAAAGATTCAGCAATGGGATTGGGTGGGGAACATATTAAGTGCAAAAAAAATGTATTCAGTGTGTCTTGAGTATTTTGGTCTACAGCCAAGAGCATTTGTCAAGTTACTGTATCTCCCAGATAGGCATTTCCATACCATCCCACTTTTTCTCTGAAGCCTTAAGCACGGACATGGGAAAATCATGATTTGGCTAACAGCCCGCATTATTTTCATTATCTGTATTTTTTAACTACCTATATTTTTACATTTGTATCCTACCCTTCCTCCAAAGAGCTCAGGGTAGCAGCACACATCATTCTACTCTCCTTGCTATTTTATCCTCACAACACTCCTACGAGGTAGAGCAGGTTAAGAGAACATGACTGGCCCAAGATTATCCAGTGGGCTTCATGGTTTGACTGGAGATTTCAACTCTATTCATGACATCATATTTCCACTGCAGATTCCTTTTATTTACATAAGATAGAGATAAAATCACACCAGATAAAGAGACTGGAAGCCATATGCCTTGGGGGGGGGGGGGCGCTGTTGCCTGTACTGGACTAGAACATTCTCCTTCTAGCATCTCTATTCTGGGGCCTAACTCATGCATTCAGTTACAGTAGAAACACTCCACAGTTTGGCTAAGACAACTGACCTTTCCCAGGGCTATGGTGTTATTCCTGGCCTTCATCACCAGCTCTGCCATTTCAGCTTTGAATCTCTCCACATCCTTGCACTGGTTAGCTCGGGAGTGATGAAGGATTAACTCTGCCACTCTCTCCCCCTGTAGATCAGACCAAGAGGAAGATGAACTAAGCTTGGGCACCACCCCTTTCTGAGCAAAACTCCCCCAGGTGATGCCTGCCATGGATTCAGATTTCTTCTACTTCTATACCCAGTGAACCCCCATCTCCCACTTCCCTCAACTACACAGCCATGAGGCCACAGGTCAGAATGAGCCTGGATGCCAAAAGCATGGTGTAGACATGACTCCTGATCTCCTTGCCACAGATCAGAGACTGAAAGCCAGCCCCAAGCTCTCCCCACCCCTGCTCCAGCATGAATCTCCCCCTTATTTGCCTTTGCTATGATTTAATATTATGCTTGCTAAGAATGGTTAATGCTAACCAAAATTCTCTCATAACCAAGGTTTTGCAAACCTGCTTCAAACTCTATATAAGAGGACAACGCTGGTAAGTATTAACCATGGTTAGCACTGGCCAACTGCAACACTCAGCTGTTTAGGCAATCAACCAAAGGGATCAGGGGAACTCACGCTGGACAGAGACAGAAAGAAAGCTGGAGCATGCAAGCCTATGGCCTGCTCTTGATGACTTAACTTTGGTTAAGAAATTGGAGCCATTACTTTTGCACTGGCCCACAGCAGCTTCGCATGTCATGGTGGACACCAAGGATGCCCCAGCGACACTGACATTTTCTCATCACTTTACCCTTTCGATTGCAAAAGCTGCTCCTGTGGGTTCTTTCTAAGATCTCTTAAAGAAACAGTAGCCTAGTTTCTGATTGGAGAATGGTAACTTTACATTGGGGCCTGGAAGGGAAGAGCAGAAAGTGATGGAAGGGAACAGCAAAAATACCAGTGGGTAATGGATGACCAACAGGGGAAAACCTGAAGGAAGTGAGGCAAACGGTGATCCCAAGGAGCAATTCAAGAGAAGTCAATGGTCAAAGCCAAGAGACCAAAACACATGACACATCAGGGGATAAGCCAATGGACCCATAATCCAGTATATATGTCATTATAGTACTGTGTGGTTTTTTCCCTCTAGGGTCTCACCTGTCCTAGTACCACAGCTGTAAAGACAGCCCGGAAGTTCTCAAGGTCACGACTCTGCAATTCTGCAATGATTCCTGCATCCAGAAGCACCAGTCGGAGTGGGGAGTGTGCAGGTTGCACTTCCACAATCAGTGTGTCAAACAGGTCCACCATGGTAGTTCGGGCCTCAAGGTTATCACGAAAGCCTTCTGCCCCCTGGACTAGAATATTCCCTGGGTGCAGGTCAGCATGGACAAAGTTATCAACAAACACCTGAAGGATTGAGAATCGCAACATTAAAAAAACGCAGCTTCACAGCTTCTAAAGTCGAGTGACTCAGCTGTTAAGTGGAATGGCCAATGCAGAAGAGAACCCCTCTTTCTGCATGAGGCTGAGCATATTAAGTTGATGAATTCTGAGTCATGCTATATTTAGTTCAGACATGTAAAATAATGCTTATTTGAAAACATACACATTAGAGATATTCATTTATGTCCAATACATATACATTTAAAATAATGTGTACTATCAAAGACCAGAGAAAATCTGGATTGATCATTCAGTGGCTCTGGGCTGGAATTCTTGCAGCCGGCTGCACCCTATCCAAAGACCTTTTTTAAAAAGCCTAATAACTCATCTCTTCTTGACAACAATATATGTGATTCTCAACATGGCCAAATCTGTGGATAATTAAATCTAGAGATTGGAGCCAGGAATAGAAAAGACTAATTTTTCTACACACCTGGAAAAACCCCAGGTTCACAAAAAAATCTGAAATCTTAAAAAAATATATGGGGGGGGGGAGCTAAAGCTCCCCAAATAATAAAAGCATCAGCTGCAGCTTTAAGAAACGAACACCCTTTCAGTGGTTATTGTGGAGGTTACTAGGCAACAGTCTGCAAGAGTATTACCAGTCTTCAAGCTTTCATTTCTGTCAGTAAAAAGCACAGGAGGGAGCAAACCCTTTCCAGGGCTGTTTTGGCATTTGAGGGAGGACTCACCAGAGCCAAGATCAGCAGCAATCACAGGGTGACTCACCCAGTCCTGGGTGCTTGCTACTGTTCAACACCTACAAAAGCCAGTGTTGTGTAGTAAGAGTTTCAGAACAGGATCTGGAAGACCCAGGTTCGAATCACCACTCTGCTGTGGAAACTCAGTGGGTGACCTTGGGCCAGTTACATATTCTCAGTCTAACCTACCCCACAGGGTTGTGGTGAGGATAAATAGAGAGGAGAATGATGTAACTTGCTTTCAGTCCCCATTGTGGAGAATGATGGGGTGTAAATGATAAACATACATGAAGATGGGGAACAAACAAAAGGTGGGATTGTTGGCGGGTGGGAAGGAGAGAAAGAAGCTGGAAAAAGGTGAGGATACGGGGGCTGCCAGGAGGAAGGAAAGAGCATGGAGAGGGGGGATATAGGAGAAAATGAGGTCCCTTCCTTACAAGTTCTTGTGAGCTCCTCACCACACAACTGGGCCTGGCCTGAGGGTTGGCACCATGCAACTGGGCCATAGTCACCTGGGTACAAGTTGCCCTCTGAAGAAAAGGAGGATTGCTGAAGACAGGTAAGTTGGCTGATGGGTGGGAAAGAAAAGAGTGGATAGTGGGGGGGGGATGAGATACCCCCTGCAAGTCCTTGTGAATCCCCCACTTGTACTTTCTATTAGCTTGTTAACTTGGCAGTGCTAAAATTCCAGGATCAAAATATAATATCTAAGTCAAGAGCATTGTGTCATTCATTCCAATTATGTAATTAGGGGTTTTCAGGTAGAAGAAACTGGAACTGTGTGAAGCAAATTTCTAGCTTCCTTGCGGATAAGCAAATTGAATTGACTGCAGAAATAAGTCTCTTACCATCTTTAGGAGCATGCCCATACCCATCTTGGCTAACTTCTGCCGCAGTGCCATTTTGATGTTGGCGTGCAGATACTGAGATACTGGTTTGCTTTCCTTTTAGAGACAAAGTGGAAACAGGGAGGCCACATGTAAATCCGTCCTGATACGTAAGGAACATATATTTCCTTTGGAAAGCAACAGGGGTGCTGTAAACAGCACACCTGGGTGGACACCACATGGGCCACACCGGATTCAGGGTTTTTAAGATCATACCTTTCCACTTCTACGTTACTGCTATTTCTCTGTTTAAAAGTCTCTCACGGCCCAATCTTATGCATGTAATTCACACTGGATTCCAAGAGATTTACTAACAAGTACACCTAGAACTGCAGTCTGAGTTACCTTCCACAACAGCTAGATGAAACATTGCCACTAAGATTAATGAAGCTGTGGTTTTACATTTGGGAGAGTGTAAAAAATGCCTAGTGAACAACAGTACTTTGGAAAGATAAAAGGGCCTAGATATGCAAGTATCAGAGGTCATCCTAGAATCCAGGCCTAGATGGGAACCTGCAAAATTCAATTCCATTTACTGAATTTATTATGTACACTGGGCTATTATTTCAGCTTTTGCTGTAAGCAAATTGACTTTTGATGGGCCCCCCTGCTGTGCCCTTACTTTACCCGATACAATGTCTTGCTATGGGCTTGCCTGAAACTTTTCTGAAGACAAGCCTTGCCTAGCCATTGGTCAGATAATTGCTTCCCTGCTGTACAGAACAATCTGGTCCATAGCCAGTTCCTCAAAGACAGCAGAAGTAAGAAGACAGACATTCTGGTTGCTGTTGTATCTACGGGCTGCATCACCCATTGATACAAGAAAGGAAAGACCTGCCTATCCCCAAGTGGATGTAAATGATTTCTTCTGTCCAATATGGTCAAACTCATCTCCCTCCTATGTCTTTTCCCTCCATGCCCCTTTCCCTCGTAGGGTCTGTTCAGTCTGTAATCCTCAGGGCAAAGCCCTGTATCTCTTGGTTGATTTGAGTCACTTTGAGACAATGTCTGAAAGGTGGTCAATAAATATATTCCTAAACTATTCAAGGGGGAAACCTCTACTTTGTAGAAACAACTGTATTACAGAGCTTGACTTCTCACGTGCATGTAAAGTGTTGTCAAGCTGCAGCCAACTTACAGCAACCCCTTATCAAGTTTTCAAGGCAAAAGATGAGCAGAAGTGGTTTTGCACTGCACGCCTCTGTGTAGAAACCCAGGATCCCTTGGTGGTTTCCCATCCAAGTACTAACTTGGCTTCCAAGATGCTAGCCTGAGCCATCTAGGTAAAGGCTGACATCTCACAGACCCAGAATAAGATTGGAAGGCACAGGATGCAGCCACCTTACAAAAACTAAGCAGGCCAGTGTCTGGGAATACTTTCGTTCACCCACCTTAAGTTCCCCAAAGAACTTAAGAAAGAAGCACATCAGAATATAAATAAATGCAAAAGGGTTAGAGTATTCAGTCAAATACACTTTCTTCACTCTGGCCACTAACTGGAGAACAGAAAGATTCTAGAGAATGCAGACGTTGGCCTACTCTACAGCAACGTTCGCACCTCAAACGTCTCCACTAGGATGTTTCTTGTTACAAAAGGGCGAAGCGGAACGGGGAACTTCACAGAATCCACATCTTGGAAATTCAGGTGGAAACGCTCCAGGTTTCTTGCTTCAAAGCGCAGATCAATCTAAAGAGCAAGTTGGAAGGAAAAACTGAAATGCAGGCTAAATAGACCAGACTAAGGCACCGTTAACTTTTATAATAATCATCCCTGGACAGCATTTGGAATTTCAGTGAGAATACAGGTGCCTGTTCCCATCTGGTGTTTTATATTCCCTCCAAGGACACACTCACATACTAGCTGAACAAAGGATGAACATAGATAGCATCTACCCATTGTTGGAATATTGCACTATAGCAGCATTACAGCAATCATTCAGAATTGGATTAAGGTACAGAAAGCTGTAGCATGAGGACAGCACACTGCATGCGTAACAAGCTTCACCAGTCCTCTTCCACACATTAAGCCTCTGTTAAAGGAGCAGGGCCGTTTTATTCCAGGCCACCTGGACCGAGCTCTCAACTCACACAACCCATGCTACTTTGCAGTACCTCTTCATTTAGCACATGACTGTTAGTGGAAAGTCACTGTACAGAGGGAGAGGAGAACCAACCACTGTTTGAATCCCCCCCGCCCAGAGTAGATCCTATCAGCAACCATTCTACTTACTGGTATCAGAGACGGAGGTGAGAAAGCAAGTCCTTCTGTGTTGGGACCAACTATTACTAGACTTAGGGTTGCGTACAGGCCTGGGAGAAGATATTGGGTCCCTTTAACAGAGGCCTGTGGGGAAACGCGCAACTGAATCTTTTCGTGGCATGCTGGTAAATAACATCACCTGGTAAATAGGAGCCTATTAATCCTCTGTTAAAGGGACAGGGCATAGTTTCTCCACGTTGCCAGCAACCTTAATTTGACTCTTTCTACCCCATGATACCTGATAATATGAAACATTATGTAAGAACTGGTATCCCAATTTGCTTGCCTTTTTCATCTCCATGCTTGTTGTATCTTGTCTATGAGGGTAGAACTCGTTTCCCCTGAAATTGGGTGTGTTTGTTTCATACACACTGCAACCATGGAAGTTTGTGAGTAGCCATGAGTTCTCCCCAAAACATGCAAAATAGCTTGAGGTCAGTGATTATTAGCCCCCCAAAAAAGGTGAGGGGATTGTACCAGGCAGTCTGCCCCTATAAACTGCAACCCTTGTGCCAGCTACATTTAAAAAGCTTCAAGAAAATAATCAGAGAATTACGTGTCACATATACGTAGTGCTGCCCTTAAATATACTGGCTGAAAGGCAATCTATCAATCTAGTGAATGAATGATACGAATTGGGGACTGGGTAATTAGGTCTTGATGTGTTTTATCTTTTAATGTGACACTATGTACTGCATGTTGTGAAGGAAACTGGGAAAGATAAAATTGGGATCTTCAATTTATGGAATAAAGAATGATAGGAGGATTAGTTTTCTGTTTTTTTTTGCTAGAGCCCTGGAGGACTGTTTGCATGTTTTAAACATCCTTTAAAATCTTTTGCTTCTCTATCATTGTTTCTGAAGGTGGAGAAATAGACTAAGATATACTCCTCAATCACCTGTTAATATTTCTTTCAGTAAGTTACCATTTAAATTCATTTTGGCCTTTCTTTAGCATTCAACCCCATTAGTTTGTTAACTCCTTGGAGATAAAAAAAAGTGCATCTCAGGGGAAAAACACTATTGTAACCTACCCACCGCCGGCGCCAGGATTTCTGGCGCCTGTGGCCACCCACCTGTGTGCGCATGCGCACCCCTGGACTGCGTGATGACATCATCATGTGATGACATCATCACACAGCAAAGCCAGGGCCATTGGCTGGCGGGTGGCTGGGGCGGTGCGAGGAGGCTGCCTGCGCTCTGCACATCGCCCTGGCCACCTGCCATGCTCGGCCCGCGGCTGCTGCCCCCGGCTGGGGGCGTGTGGCAGCGGCATGGGGCAGGCACGCCAGCTTTGTGGCATGTGCCTCCGCCCCGGCACCCCCTCCGGCCCCGCAACGCCCACCTCACTGCCTCAATGGTGGCACCGGCCCTGAACCTACTATAATAAACACACAGGATCCAACGATGTACATTAAACCAGTCATAAACACATGAACAAGTTAAAACTAGAATTTTTATCCAGCCCATTTCCCCCCTTAAACTACTTCATCAGTTTACTTAGGTCCAGGATTCAGTCATTTTGTCTGTGTTGTGTTACATGAGATGTATTTGAGGGCTGCTTTAATGCCGACAAGAAATTTATTTAAAATCTGTTACGGTCTAATACTTCTTATGCTACTACTTATTATTGTTAAGTATTATGGTTTTAAATATTTTAATTTGGCTCACCCACTGAAAAAGTCATGGGAAAGCACTATAAATATTCAACTCAATACAGCAGCATGGTCTATGCCACCCTGAAAGCAGTTCAGCGACCTGAGGCTCTGGAATTTGGCTGTCTTGATTTCAGAGACTGAGTGAACAAAAGCCAAATTGCATAAGATCAAAAGAGAAGCAACTCCCAATCCGTGCAAAACTCCTTCCCACCTGCTGAGTCATGAGTTTTCCAAACTCCTCCACGATCTCAGTTGGACTGAGCCACTTGAGTCCAGGAAAAAGCTCAATGAATCGGCTACCTATTTTCATCAGAAACAGGTCCATTTCAACCTGATGAACTAATCCAGGATGCAGCACCTAGGCAAGGAACACATGAAGACAGATCGATTCTTTAGACACCAAATACATACTAGTAAAGTATCCACAAGGAAGTCATCACATAAAAGTCACAATTGTCTACACTTTCCCTGCACTTTCTTTGCTTCAGCCACCATGACTATTATTTCCCCTTTCCCAAAGGGCTTCTTTAACTTTTTCAAGTATCAGTAATATACAGATTGCTATAGTGTTACAACAATCTATTGCAACAATACATTACCTCCCAGCTTGCATTTTTCAAATACTCCTAAGCAAAGTTATTCAATGGGCTAAGACTGGAGTAACTCTGCTTAGAACGGCACTGTAAGTCTCTAGCCCTTTTTGTTGGGGAGTTATAAAGAGAAATGTGCAGCCAATACCTTTCCCTTTATAAATCTGCAAAGAAAAGGCAACATGCTTTTTTAAAAATCAAAAGCTGGGATTGGTTGCAAAAGATTATCATAATGTTGTAGGATTATAGTGATCTAGCTATTGCCAATTAGAAAGCTCTCTGGTGGAAGAGGGGAACAGTGCCCATAGAGACTAAGTTTTAAAAAAGGGTGCTGGTGTGGGCAGGATCTGCAAAAATGCACACCCTTCAGGACAACTTAACGCCCACTCAGAGCGATCTAGAAAGTGTAGTATTATTATCCTCACAACAATCACCCTGTGAGGTGGGTGGGGCTGAGAGCTCCAAGAAGCTTTGACTGACCCGAGGTCACCCAGCTGGCTTCAAGCAGAGGAGTGGGGAATCAAACCCAGTTCTCCAGATTTTTTAAAGAGTCCTGCCGCTCTTAACCACTACACCAGACTGGCTCTCATTACAATTAGTGTTGTATAATGGCTAGAGGGTCAAAATATGACCAGCAAGGACCGTGCCACAAAACTCACCGGTTGTCTTTAGAACAGCCTCTCTCAGACTAAGTTGTTGTGAGGATAAAATAGGGGAGGGGAACAATGTACATCATCTTAAGTTTCTTGGAGGTTGGAGCACGGTAAAAATAATTTTAAAAATATATAGTTATAAGATTTGCTCATAGCCTACAAATCTTTACTCAGACATAAGACCAACTACATTCAATAGGATGTCCATTTTTTCCCATTTGTACCCTGCTTTTCTCTCCAGTGGGGACCCAAAGTGGCTTACAACCCTGTGAGGTAGGTTAGTCTGAGTGTGTGTCACTGGCCCACAGTCACTCAACAAACTTCCGTGTCAGAGTGGGAGATTCAAACCTGGGTCTCCCGGATCACAGACTAACACTCTAACCACTACGCAACACTGGCTCTCTTAAACGATTATAAGCATGCACTGGATTGCAGCTATTACTTACTTTAATGGCTACTGGAACAAACAGGTTCTTTGGGGGGGAATGTAAAGGATTGCTGGGATATCTGGACATTTGCTCGGGAGAACGTTTACTCCGATTATCGCTTCCATGGTGGTCATCTTCATGAAGTAAATAATGGGCACCATCTGCTTCGGAAGCCCTCTCGTGTTTTTTCTTCCAAAGCCAACCAAAGAGACCTCGGAGCCCATGCACCTGCCAGGCTTCCAAAGCAGAATCCAGTGCTGAATTCTTTGAGAGATTTTTAAGTAGTGGCTCTTCAAGGGCAGAGCTGTCCACATACGCTTTATATACCTGGGCAACACAGCCAGAACCAATAGGCTCCTGGCTTTCAAACCGGAAGATCTGTCCCCACCTTTCCCCAAATGCTTCGTACAAAGAACACTGGGTGTAGTTCCAAGGATGAGGGTCCACCTTGATATGGAGTTTGGAGAACTTGGTGCAGAACTCCTCCGAGAAGAGGTCTCGCCTTGTGCTTGCCCACTGGCCCAGCTTAATGTAAGTAGGGCCAGCAGATTCTGTAGCCTTTAGCAGAAGATGGAACCAGAAGGATGCAAAACCAGAAGACAGATAGGTGACGGGGTAAAGCCAAAGCAAAGGGCCGAACTTCAGCAAAAGAACACAGATTCGAATGGCAAGGGAAACGGCTACCACAATACGCCGGGAGAAACTACTTGAAGGTCCACCATCCTTAATGTGTACATCCAGTTTTATACAGTTTCGTTCACTGGGTACACCTTCACATCTCACACCCCCAAACAACCCTCCAATCCCCCAGGATGCTAAAGTGATCTTTGGCAAGGCTTTGGAAGGGAACCAGCCGTGTACCCGGCGAAACAGGAACCTGATAGGCTCCCGGCTCCAAGTTTCTCTTCCTAAAATTGACAGCTTCCTCAAGTGGAGAATTCTGACATTCAAAAGGAAAATCCGGGCAGCGAACTGGCAGCAAGTCATCTGGACTGGAAATATCAAAAGAGGAGGCACCGGCACCGACTGAACTCCTCTCTAAGGAAAACATCTGGGGATGAACTCTGGAGCAAAAAGCAGATGAAGAACAGACAGTTAATATGGAGCAAGTAAAAGTTGCAACAGTGCAATTCAAGGCCAGCCCCCCACCCCCGCTCTCTGAACATGCCCCTACCAAAACCTGCATTTACACATCACACAACCCAAATTTCCAAAACACCTTAAAGGTCAACTAGAACCCCAAGTTATGAACTTTCCTCAGCTTTGACTCTCGGAAATCTAGTTGGTCTCTACTGGCCCCAGATCCTGCTCTTCGACTGCAGACCAACTCGGCTACCCACCGGAAACAATCCACACCAGGTTCTTATACACTGCACTATTCGGTTCTTCATCCATCAGGGCGCCCTAGCTAGAGCCAGCAGGCCTGATTCCTAGCAGGATTAACGACGTGAAGCTCATCAATCTTCTCTGAACCGAAAGAAGCTCGCCGGCCACCTCATTCGCCCCGTTGCTTACGGTAACCCGCGTTGCCCCGGGCTTGCTCGGACTCCGCTGATCACAAGCTCGTTTCCTTTTTGGCTTCGTTCTCCGGCCCCCAAGTGCTTTTCGGAATCCGAGTCATTCATTCATCGTTCACCGGCATCGCACTCGTCGCACCAAGTAACTAAAAGAGCAATCCGGCTCTACGTTTACAACGATGGATCGCTCCTACACTGCCGCTCTCCCGGTCAAGGTGCCAGAACTCCACGTGGTCTTCCGAGGGGTGCTGTAATTATCCCGTAGAACGCGACGGGAGAACCAAAACGATACGCAGCATTCCAATCTCGGCGACTTCCGCGAATGCAACTGGCGGAGGAGGCTCCTCCTCTTAAAGCGGCAGCGTGAGAAGAATTTGCCCAAATCTCGAGTTTTGCGGTGTTTTTGTGGGATGCGTGTTTAGGCGAACCCGTTGGGGCAGCAGCCCTGTTTGTGAACTTCAGTGCTGAGGTTGCCAGCTCCAGGTTGGGAAATTCCTGGAGATTTTGGGGTAGAGGCTGGAGACGGCGGGTTTGGGGGAGGGGAGGGGGCTCAACAGTGTATAATGCCATAGAATCTACCTCCAAAGCAGTCATTTTCTCCAGAGGAACTGCTCTCTGTGGCCTGGAGATCAGTTGCAATTCTGGGAGATCTCCAGCCACCGCCTGGAGGTTGAGAACCATATAAAACCAAAACAACTGCTGGCTACCTATCTGCAACTATACCACATATTAGCTTTTCAAGACATGAAGTTACCATACTATATGCAGATATTTTCTTTCCTGTAACCCATGTCATTTTCTCTTTAAAATATTTTATTTCTAGTAAAACGTTTAGAATTTATGGCCCCGGAGGCGTAAGGTCACAGAGCATGGGCAGTTAGTAAAGTTGGTCTGGTATTACCAATTGCAAGATTGCCGTTTTTGAAGGGCACTGAAAAGCCTGTCTCTAATGTTGCTATGTTTATAACAAGTATGATTCAGGTATACCAGTGGTTGTAAAGTTATTGGGTTTATGCTAGATGTACGGTACCTTGAAAACAGGCGGCTGTGGGACAGTTACAGGGTTTTCTGAATGATGTCTCGGCCCTAGATCCCTTTCAGTCCGGGTTCCGGCCAGGACATGGGACGGAGACACTGCTGGTCGCCCTTACGGACGAACTTCACAGACATCTGGATCGAGGCGGCTCGGCGCTGCTGATATTATTGGATTTGTCAGCAGCGTTCGATAGAGTTGATTACGATCTTCAGACTCACTGCCTCGCCAATGTGGGGATACGAGGGACTGCCTTACAGTGGCTTGTCTCTTTTCTCCACAGTCGGGGACAGAGGGTCGCGCTTGGGGAGAAATTGTCACCCCGTCACTCAATGGTGTGCGGGGTCCCAAAGGGGGCAATACTCCTCTACATGCGCCCCCCTGCCCTGTTGGTGCGAAGTTTTGGGCTTGGGTGTCCTCAATATGTAGATGACACCCAGCTGTATCTGATGATGGACGGCCGGCCCGACTCAGCCCCAGATGTCCTGGAACATGCGTTTGCAGCCATGACTGATTGGTTGAAACAGAGTTGACTGAAACTGAACCCAACGAAGATGGAGGTCCTGTACTTGAGCCACAGAGGAGTGGATTCGGGACTTCAGCTCCCAACCCTCAATGGGGCACAGCTTGTGCCTGTTCCGAGGGTTAAGAGCCTGGGGGTGATCCTAGATGCCTCCCTGAAAATGGAGGTACGGGTCACAGCGGTTTTCCCTTACCTGTCTACCTGTGACTTAACTACAGTGATCCAGGCAACTGTCATCTCTAGGCTAGATTACTGTAACTCGCTCTACGCAGGCCTACCCTTGAGCCTGACCCGAAGATTACAGCTGGTGCAAAATGCAGCGGCGCTCGTCATTATGAAAGCACCAAATAGGGCGCATATTACACCAATATTGCGTGAGCTGCATTGGTTGCCAGTGGAGTATTGGATCAGGTTCAAGGTCTTGGTATTGACCTATAAGGCCCTGTGCGGACTGGGGCCAGCGTACCTGAGGGACCTCCCCGTATATTCCCCAGAGGACCCTCCGATCGTGAGGAAAGAAATTGTTATCAGTCCCTGGCTCCAAGGAGGCCTGCCTGGCCTCGAATAGAGCAAGAGCTTTCTCAGTCCTGGCCCCTGCCTGGTGGAACACTCTGTCTACCAAGACCAGGGCCCAGCAGGAGCTACTATCTTTCCGCCAGGCCTGTAAGACAGAGTTGTTCCGCCAGGCTTATGGCTGAGGCTGGGCCTCCGCTGGCTGGAGGATACAACATCTACCCCCCTCCCTATGAGAGCTGCCCACCACTGTTCTTAAGCTGCTGCTATGTTCAATAGTACTGTTTCATTATTTGTTATTAACTGTATTGCCGCCATCAGGAAAAAGAGTGCTGCTATTTTTTATATTTTTGTATGATGCTTTTAAATGTTTTAATATGGAATGTTTTAAATGTTCTTAATGCTGTTATCGGCCCTGAGCCTGCTCGCGGGGAGGGCGGAACACAAATACGATAAAATAAATAAATAATAATAATAAATAAAATAAAACTGTAACACTTTATCTTATTTTTTGAAGCAGTTTCATAATTGATGACAAGCCACAATGGAGCTGTCGTTTATTGACCTGAATCACCCCCAGCTCTTCTACAGGGAAAGATAAGTCAGGAGCCAGGGTTCTGCTGTGTTACATAAGTATACAGCAATTACATGTATTTGATTGAAAGGAAGATGACCCTGATTGTAAGACAACATCCATTAAAAAAGTTATACACAAAAAAAAATATTACTGAACATACCAGTTACTTGTATGGGAATGTAAGACACCCCGTTCCCATTCTGATGGCATACCTGGAAAAATCTTAGACTTGCGTCCTTGTAACCTTCACTGGCCAGCTGGCTTTGAGAAGGGACAGTTTCAGTTGCTCTTAGAGTTGTGTATGGGGGGTACTTCCTACAGCATGGTTAAGTCTTTTCAAACTCTCTACTGAAGGCTACAGGTATTAGCTTTGGAGCAATATGCTTTGAGGGTTTTTTAAAAAGCATGTGTTAAAACATTCTTTAACGTTATATAATATAGTTTTATTGTATTAAATATCTTGCTGGCACTATATTTTGTTTTAAAACTTTTCTTTACAAAGAGGGTGGTTGCTCTTCTCTAGTAAATGCAGTGTAAATAGTGAGGAAACAGAAATGAGAATGTCTTCATTTGAAAGAAAGGATAATGGTGCTTTGAGTTCTTGCTGCAATCCTACAGACACTTAGTTTGGGAGTAATTCCCACTTAATTCAGTTTTATATTTATTTGAAAGCAAATCCCATTTAAAATTTGTATTACATTTTGGAGTCAATAGGGACAAGACTGGTCTACAAGACTTTCTTGGTTTTTTAAATCAGCCGTTCGAGGTTTTTTCCACAAACCATGAAGCTGCAGGTTGCATTTGGCACTATTGTACTGTAGCAATCCTTTGCAACTGGATTGGCTTGTCCATACAGGAAAATCCAGTTGCTATGGAGCAACAGTAGCAGAGTATCCCGTGATGTGTGTATGTAGCCAGTGCCTCATATCAGTATAGAGTGATCACATTGCCAACCCCCAAAACTTCCTTCCAGTGAAATGTGGTGATGTGGAGTCAGTTCCTACTATGACCTAGCTGCATGTTGACAGGGAAATTATCAGTACTTTGTAACTGTAATTACTTTGCCCAGTTCACTACTCTCAGGCATATGCAATGCAAGATTTGTAATTTTTATGATAAATGAGTAGATGCATTAACTTCTCAACCAGCGGCTAAAATCAGCTTAAGTGTGCAGGCATTAGTAGGTGGTCAGAATGAAGATTAGCTTACATAATTAGGGTCAAATCTGGGCTCTTCCCGACAAGGAAGGATTCATAGGGGGAACAGAGACTTGTCTGGAGGTTGTTATTGAAAAGTCTGGAGTGAATGCAACTAATGGTCTAGTCCTGTTTACTCAAGCTAAACTGTGATAGTCTAGAAGGGAAATTCTTCCAGGAAGGGAAATTCTTCCTTGGATCAGCAGCTGCTGGTTTCCGAGCCAAATCTGGCCAAGTCAGGAAATAATGGTCTGATTTTGACATTTATTTAACCCATTTATTTCAATGGGTTTAGACTGGAGTGACTCTTCTTAGGATTGCATCATAAGACTGCTGACAATGGCATGGGTCCAATAACAATCTAGAACCAAAAGTCATGGAGCACCTTTTCTTAAGACCAACTAAAGTAACGCAAAGCAGCTTGCAAACTTTGTCTTCAGAACTCTGGATAAGGCTGGAAACAACTTTCCCTCCTCTTCCCCCTCCCCCCCTTTGGCATCCAATCTTATGAAAAGTTCTGAGAACTCAAAAGTTTGCTCAATGGTTTCATCAGTCCTAACAAAAGGCATTCCGTGACTCTGGGTTTTGGGTTTTAAATGCAGTAGCATAGAATCACTGCTAGGTGGCTGTCTTTCCCATATGGTTTTTTCCATAAATGTGGGTTATTATTATTATTATTCTTGCCTAGCATTCAAATATTCTGACTGGTTAGATCTGGAACATGATTTAGACCTTGCCTACTGAGACCAAAGAAGAGTTTCTTCTATTCATTTACATCCAATATCCTGATTCTAGTGGCAGCTTGTGATGCCCCAGACTGTGTGAGATGGAACAATGGACTTATGTTAAGGAACTGGGGGGACCCTTTCTGACATTACTGAGTCATAACTGAGATGCCAGAATAAAATAGTTTAATGTTACCTTTTGTAATTAGTCATTCCCTGAAGCATCCATTTATCTAATGTTTTGGGCTTCAGCCTTTATAAAACTTGGTGTAAAATAATGGGCTTATAAATCAAATCATTTTGGAATAGTTCCACAATATGTGTACACCAGAATGGAAACAAGGTACAGGCTTCCTTGCTTGATATCCTGAGTTTCTTTTTACTATGTGTATTCAACTATTTCTTGGTCCTTGCTAAATCAGTATGGATAAAGTCATCCCCTTCCTAATTCACAGTAGAACTGTATCCTCAATATCACTTTCATCGGATTGGAATTATTGTCTGCAACAATGAAAAACACTTTATGTGATGTATACATGCACCCAAACCTCTGTTAATCTGAAGCTTTAGGGGAAAAGTTTGGTGGCATTGAATGGAGAAGCAAGGGAAGAGAGGGATAAGTTTTTAGTTCTTTCACAGCTAGCTCTTTCCCCATTTCATGCTGCTGTTCCTCCCCTACTCCTTTACAGGGCTCCAGATGTGTGTTTACATGTTATGCACATAAAGCATACCAGTACCTTACTAGAGGCAAGCAATTGTTTGAGAGCAGGCTTGAGAGTCACATTGGGGACACATCTGTAATTACTTTTGCCCCACAAGCACCTCTGATGATAGAGTTTTTAAAAGAGTAAAATAAAATCTTTTTTATTACAAGTGCATTCTTTCGGGTGGCCCCTGTCTTATGGAATGGCTTGCCTAAAGAGGTCAGGAAAGCTCCCACCCTCCTGGCTTTCTGCAAAGTATGCAAAACTGGATTATTCAGGAGGGCCTTTTTACACAGGTAACAGGGCTGGGCAGTAAATAAATGATTCAGAGAGATGCTTTGGTAAAGGTATAGGGACTGTAGACTATACTACTGAGTATTGCCTGTTGCTGCAAGTATGCTCCTACTGGGTAGATTCCACATTGCTTAATATGTCCTGTTAAATTGCTTATGCTTTGTTTCAGTTCCATATTGGATTTCTGTTTGTTTTCAAATTTCTGCAATCCATACCCTATTGTATTATTTATTGAATGTCCCAGCCGTTAATCATATTGACTTACACTGTGTAATCCACCTTAAGTCTCAGTGAGAAAGGTGGACTATAAATAATGTAAATTAAAAAATAATAATAAGTGAAGACTTCAAGCAGTGAGAAGTTGAAGTGGTCAGCACGTGGCCAGATTTGTTGGAGAGCGCACAGGAGAACTCTAATATGTGTCTGGCCAGATGTATTTTGGGTATTTTTTACACCATTCATTTTATATCCTCCCCCACTCCCCCTGCCGCACCTTCCTCCAAAGAGCTGAAGGCCGCTTACAGGGTACAAGATTCTTCCCTTGTGTATTTTATCCCCTCAACAGCTTCATGTGGTGGGTTATGCTACGAGGAGAATGACTTGTTCAAAGTTTCCCCCGGGGAGTTTCATGGCTCATTGGAGACTTGAGCCCAGGTCTCCCAAGTAGGGTTGCTGTCTTTGGGCTGGGAAATTCCTGGGGCTTTGTGGGTGGAGCCTGAAAAGGGCAGGGTTTGGGGAGAGGAGGGACCTCAGTGGGCATAATGCCATAGAATCCATCCTCCAAAGCAGCCATTTTCTCCAGGTGAACTGCTCTCACATCTGGAGATCGGTTGTAATTGTGGGAGATCTCTACAGGTCCCACCCCAAGGAGATCTTCTGGCAAACCCACCCCAAGGCCTAGTCTGACATCCTAATCACAACAACTTTATTCCTAGTAGCTTTTTGTGGGTGAGGAAAGGCAGTCAAAGTAACATTGATGTGCATCCTCTCCATTTATATGGCATAAATTATACTTAGTACGAACGTGCAATATAAAATATGGGAGGAAAAAAATTACTGTGCATAGCATTGATTAAGACTGATGGGTGTTACCTAGAATCTGTTTCAATCAGTTCAAAGAGTTAAATGTGTAAGACTATGTGTTTCCAAAGAGTTTGTTTCTATGTTATATTAAAGGCTAGCTTTCTTTTTGTATGCCAAGATCCTTGGGGTGAATACTATATTGCATATTGTCTAACACAATGGGGTCTTTGTCCACGATATTTGGGTCTCTTGGACAGCACTCTATAAAATGAATCTCAAATACTGCAATATGGAGTTTGAATGTCATAGACATGGCAAAATGCCATCGTGTTCCAGCAACAGAGGCCACGATCTGCCAGAAATGTCTCCTCCTGGACAATGAGTGGGAATTGAATAGGGTTGCAGTTGTTTTAATGGGATTTATCTAGGCAAGTTCTCTTGATCTTTTCTACAGTTTGTAACTCAGTTTAAACTGAATAGTTTTTGTCCTAAGTTGTTTCCACGCAGGTTTTCCTATATGCTCCCCGTCAATACAATGAGTTTATATGGGGAGAACTTCTATACAACGTTATGCAGTTGTCTACCTTCTGGGTTTCCCCCAGACTCACAGCATTTATTCCCAAGCCTGATTTGGTACTATCTTTCTGGAAAGATTATCCTTAAAGTGGAAGTTGGGGCCATGTGGACAGGAAGATGCAAATTTCCATTTACCCTCTCATATCCAGTGCTATCTCTTCCCTGTTTCCCCATATGCTTGCTATTCTTCCAGCCACTGGTGGGCTTTTGACTGGGTCTTTTAAAACTGGTAGTAGATATATTGCTATAGTGCTATTACTGATTTTAAAATGGCAAAAAGCCTACTAGCAGGAGGGGGGATACTGTGGGTACATAGGATAATTACAAAGACTACCCCCTTGCCACTGCAAATGACTCTTCATTCACTCCAGCAATAAGATCAGAATGAAAAAATTGTCCCTCTGTGGAAGCAAACCTAGTATTAATGGTTGGCCGTGTTTATTGTGTCTGCATTTAAATGTTTTGTGTATACAAATGTAACTGCAGCTTTCTCCTGCCTCCTCTGTAGGTGAGATAGCAACAGGTAATTGGGCCCCAAAGTACTGTAGGCAAGCAGAGGAATATTTTTTGAGAAGTGTGATGTCAGTGAGCTTGACAGAGAATATTATTTTTGGTGGGTCAGACCAAAGTGCAGCCTGCCTGATACCTCTGGAAGTTCACAGGAGGGCGTACATTAAGGGAAAAGTTCCCAGTTTCTTGCCTCTTAAGGAAGGATATGGAAGGCCCATAACTGCCAAAACAGAGGCACAGACCCAAACCTATAACTAACTATAGTGAGTCCTTTCTTGCCTTAAGGTCTAAATAAATTGGATGAAATTAATGGGAGAAGGATTTAAAAATCCATGTTGAGATTAAATTATTTAAACAATGCATGTAGCACAGCACAAGGCATCAGTCAGTTGATTTCTTTTTACTTTGTTCTGAGTGGAGGATCTCGAAATGCCACAATGGTTATGATCAAAATGGAGAACCTGTGGCCATTTTGGCCTTCATAACTGAAGGCATATATATCTCTTATTTTTTTTGCTGCGCCAGCACTTTCATTCAAATTACTAAATAGCTCTGGAGATCTGTGAAACTCCGCATCATGTCTGGAGACAATTGCATTTGGGAGGAGGGCAGAAGTTACCATGTGTTGTTTGTTTTGAATGACTCAACAGAGAGTCATCTGTTGTCCTTGCTGCAAACATATTAGAGTTCCTCCTTTGTTAAGTGTAAGCAAGACTTCAGTAATGCCACACAAAGGCCAAAACTTAGTCTTGCTGAAGCAGCAACAAAGATGATCGAGCTCTGTATAGACAGAGGAATTCATGGGTGTAACCAAAAGAGACATGTAAGGGATATCTTCTAAATGTGTGAGTGGAGGGCAACAGTTTGCGCTGCTCCATACACACTCCTATTCCCTTGCCAATCTCAAGCCTGCAAACTGAAGTTCTCCAGCTGCTATTCTACAAAAGCTTCCAATCTGAAGAACTTTCCCTTCCTACTTTTGTTTAGGGGTAAAAATTTCTTCTTGTGTCATTTAATTGGCATATACTGTTTACATCAATAGCAGTGGTGACTTCATTATTATGACTAATAAATTGAGCCTTTGTGGTATAATGGCAAGAGTGCTGGATTCGAATTTGGGAGATCCAGGTTTGAATCCCTGTTCTGCCAGTGAAGCTTGCTGGGTGACCTCTGGTCAGTGATACCCTCTCAGTCTAAAGGATAAAATGGAGGAAAGGAGAACAATGTAAGCTGCTTGGGCTCCCCCTTTCCTGGAGGAGAAAGCTGGGCTATAAATGAAGTAAAATGAAATAAATAAAAATAAATTCAAGAGGGCGTTCTTACATAGGTAATAGGGCTACACTATATTGGAATGGTTCTGAAAGAAAAAAAGAAAGGGAAAGGAACTGTGTATAGTATGTACTGTGTACAGTGCTATTATCTATTGCTGTATGCATTATTCTACTATATAATTTCTGCATCGTTTAACATATTATGTTAATACTTATGCTTTGTTTCATGTTCTGCAGCCCTAATCCCATTACACGGTTTATTGGATGTCCCCCATCCTATTGCTTGTATTGACTTACACTGTGTAATCCTCCTTGAGTCTCAGTAAGAAAGCTGAACAATAACTTAAATAAGACTAAAGTAAAAATTAATCACAGGAATGGCTAGTTATTTGTCCAGTAGGTGGCAGTCATAGAACCTATTCAGATTCCACAAAGGAATAACAATAATGGTGGTGTTTAGGTGACATCCCCCCCCCCCCCCCCAGTTTATCAGGAACAATTCAGGGTACAAGTATCCATCCACTTAGAAAATTGGATTATGCCAGAAGCCATAGTTTAGGGAAATGAATAATTACGTGCATGTCACTTTAGGATGTTTATAAATCAGACATGTTTTAGATCAGTTGGAGTTCTCATTTTTACATCTTTTAGAAGGTAGCAATGTATAAATAAGAACTGATTTCATTAGAATAAAATGAAATGAAGTAGAAAATGAATCAGTCCCAAATTAGCCAATTAAAAAGTTGGTGAGGGGAAGTGGATGAATTGATAAGGTAGATGAAATTGAAGGCCCTTCCTCTTTCAAACACTGCAGAGTGACAGTAGTGGTCCAGAAGCTTTTCATCCTTGATGTACTAGTCAAATAATGTACTTCAGGGCATGTGTAACCACTTGGTAAACTAATGGTAGTGACCTTCCATGGGGCGAAGTCCCTGTTTTCCTCCTCTTACTGTATTTCTGATCAAGTGAGGAAAAACAGTTTTAATTACATGGCCAGAAGTTGCAGATAACAATTTCAGCAGTTCCATACAGATTTAAGAAAACTGTCACTTGATAAATGATGCTCTGGATTCTTACATTTATCTCAGGTTATGGAATTCATCATTGCTTATATGTACAGATTTCCCTGCCTACAGAAGGGAACAGCTCCACTTCTGTAGAACTGCATCTAGGGCAGCTTGGTAGGTGGATAGGGGACATAGGGTGACATAGTGGAAACCAAATTCCAGGTGCCCTGACCAGCTTGGGACCCATGTGGGCTAAGTCATGTGAGGTTAACTTTAATGTTATGGGTTTTGGTCTGGGTGGTGTTGCTGGTTGGGAGTGAGGGCAGCTCATATTGGCTGTCATATTTCCAGGCTGCTATTCCATATGTAAAAATTCAATGGTAGAATTTTTAAAAATATCGATTCTACCATGATTTTTAAACCCCTCTTCATGCCTAGGCTCCAATCCTAAAGAGTTTCTTGAGAACCAGCCCAAATTAACAAAATGGAACTGAGTAGACCTGTTTAGGACTTTTCTCTAAAACATTTTAAAATAACAGAGTTGTGTGGATGAATTGGGCCCATGAAAGAAACTTGTTTTAAATTAAGATAAGTGAATTAGGTAACTGAACAACAATTTGAGGTGGGGTGATGCTAGCAGGGCAGAATGGGTTAATTCTCTTCCATAATTGCCCCCTCCCCATGTTGTTCAACCAAAAGTCCTGTTTACTGTAGTTTCCCCAAGTCTTCAAGTATTCTGGGTTTCCATGGCAACGGGGCCTGTTCCTCAGCCAGCTGCAGATTAGCTCACTGGAAAGGAGTCAGGATGGGTCAGGCTAGGGAAGGGTGGGAAGAAAGACACAGGAGAAGGAGGAGGAGAAAAAGAGGGAGGGGAAAGGAGAGTGCATTAACATCCTCAGCTCTGAAGAGAAGGAAAGAAAGGGAGCTACGAAGTTGGGAAAATAAATGATTGGGCGGGTGGTGGGGTTAAGGAGCCGATGCTTTGGGGAGGAGAATGCAGCAGGAGGAAGAGTGGTTTTGTTAGGCAAGAAACTGGAGACTCTGGAAGGTTTAAAAGTGGATAGTTGATCCTTCTGGAGCAGAGGGGAGGAGAGAAAAATCCTTTTTAAAAAGTGGCCTGTGAGGCACTCTGCTAACGAAGAGGGAGGGGGGAGTGAGAGAACTATGCAAGCAGGGACTGCTTTCGTCGCTGCTGCTGGGCTGAAGCTGGAGCAACCCAAGATGAGAACGGAAGGCAGACTGGGGGCAGCCCGGCTACTGCCATTGAACGAGGTAGGCGCCGGAGCTCCTCGGAGGCTGGGTTCAAGTTGCCAATTTGGGCGCGTTACGCGAGGGGTCTGCCGCGGGGGAGCAGCCCAGTGCAAAACTATGAGGGAGTCATGGCCCGAATGCTATGGGGGCGGGTAGGCAGGGCGAGGGGGCTAAAAGGGGAGGGGGCCAGGTTGCCAGAACGGTTTGGACATGCAAACTCCTCCTGAGTAGAGCCATATCCTGGAAGAATGTGTGGCATTCGTTACTTTTTTTAATATGACTGTTTGCTTCTTTTAAGGGGTGTGTGTAAAAACTGAAACTCCCTTTGTAGAGACTGCGGGGTGAGTTGTACTAGGGACGAGGTGGCTTGTGAGGAGAGCCGGTCGTTGGAACGGGTTTCTGGAAACCCTGGGAGTTTAAAAATGAAGCCAAAGCCCTTTTCCCACTACCGTGAAGCTGCAGGCTGAATCTTAAGGGAATCGTTTGGAGGTAACAGTGGAGAAATCCCTTTCTATTTCCCTTTGCCTAAGGGAGCTCCTGTGCTCATAGAAGAATTCCAGAAATATTTCAATATAAGTAAGCGGCCTCGATGCCAGATTTCTTTTTTAAAGGCAAAAAAGCACATTAAGGGTTTTGAGTGTGTTAGGCCTGTTTAACGTTTACCGTGGTGTAATATTATAATAACTTTTTGTGTTACATGTTTTTATTTTCTTCTGATGCCTCATTTCTACTTGGTTTTCTTTTTATCCTCTTTTACCCTCTTGAGTGGAATATAGCTGATTTTGTTTTTGATGAAGAAATGCCATTTATATTACTGATGCAATTGAAGGGGTGACTTCTTTAAAAGGGTTTGTCAAAAGTCTTACTGAGTTTGTTGTAAATCTTGGGTAATTTTCAGTGTCTTTGACGTTACCTTGGCTTTAAAAAAGAAGGTTGCATGTGCCACTGAGAAACCCAACTGAAATACTGAAGGAGAATTGCTAGGTATATACGTTGCATAATCATTAGTTTCTCAACACAAATTGAAAAACAAACAAACTACACAGTCTGAGAGTGATGGATAAATAGATCCTGTCAAGCAATTATACTAAGACAATTTCTCTGTCTCTCTGCTCCCCCCTCCCCAACTCATCTTGCACCTCTCCTCCTAGCATGCAGAGGCCAGAGTCATTTCATGAATGGGGCAAAGCTTGGGTTCTAATCTCTCATCAAAGTGGGGCCTGCTCATGTACATTGTGCTTTCCACAAGCGATCCTTTATCCTTCAGCCTCTGGGGCACCCCAATCATTAGATAAGGCTTTGGGGTACCCTGTGAAAGGACATTATTGCAGAATTTTATCACCCTGGAGTTGCTTATTTAGATTTTCTGTTCCAAGAACTGTGTCTTGAGCTGCCTGTGTCTCTGTATTACAGCTGCCTCATCTATAATACAGAACTGATAATAACTGGCCAAAACAGAGGGATTCTGTATAACTGTAAAGAATTGCAAATTTTACATACTGGAAAATATTGTGTGTGTATTTGCAGCAATAAGCGGCAAATTTCCAGTGTCTGAAAAACTGCAATGATGGAGTTTCATTTGCATCACAACAGACCCTCTTGGATACAGAAACAAAGTGTTCCATAAGTTTTAAAAAGCTTTAAATTTCCAGGACCAGATTCCCAAGTGGAACAACTGAGACAGACACATTTTTTCTGCCTAAATTATAGGGAGGGAAAGTAGTAATAAATTTTGAAAGGGGGAGAAGCCCAGACTCAAAGCTGAGAGTTGTAGTAATGGCTCATTTCCATCCTTCCCACTGCTATAGCATTCAGTCTGAAGTCAAAGCAGCTTCTCTTACCCCCCCTCCCCTAATCTTAATATACACTCCTTGAGCCTTTACTCATGCTGGAAAATGAGCTTGCTTCTTATTGGCAGCATTAGCTAATTGAGGGGTGTAAGCGTATCTAAGAGTTGGGTTACTATTAAAAATGCCCATGTGCTCAGGCTGTCATTTAACTTAATGTGTAAGTTACTTACAGAAAGAGAGAGAACCCCCACAGCTTGCTGAATGCTGCAAGTTGCTCTGTCAGTCTACAGACAAATTCCAGTAACCAAATTGCAGGGTGTCTCTTATTCAGACCAAAATATTTCTTTAAAAGTACATCAGAAAACTGTTCAATCTTTTGAGTTTTTAAAAAACTCTTTATAAGGCTGAATGACTTAACTTGTGGGGAGATCCCTCCAGTTATTGTATTTTTTTTGTCACAGGTGTTTTGTATTTTTCTATAATCTGCAACTTTGCTTTGGGGGGGGCAGGGGGAGAAATCAATTAATTTGTTTGAGGGATGGGTGTTATTTATTATCTTCATAATTCATATCCCGATCAGCCAGGGGCTCTCCAGGTAACTCTTCTCTGACTTAGTAGCCACTGCGCATTTCCAGTCTTCAGTGCCATTTGTAGAGGGTGTAATGCAAAGGCTGACAGCATACACGGCCTTGTGTGCATTCATTCTTAGCATGCTACTTTGGGAGTGATGACGCTCACAGTAGTATGCTAAAAGCAATGTAGAATTCTGCATAGGTCCTGCATATGTCTGGCTGTGCTTGTGGCACGGAGCAGCTGGAACTTGAGTAAGAAATAGCTATCAAGCCAGAGATAGTTGTGAGATGTGGCCTTTTCTGTTCCCAACAGGCAATATGAAACAAAATTGCAGTTAGTAAAACATTACTCCTAGCATGCATGACTTTGGGCAGGCTATTCCATTTGGGAATAATGTTGACGTAATTTGGTGTTTTTAATGGTTCTCAGTGTCTCATCATACGAAGAGTCCTGCTGTATCAGGCCAGTGGTCCACCTAATTCACTATCCTATTTATCTGCTTTTATTAGTATAACTTACATTGGTATAATTTCTTTTTTTCCCCTCTTCGTTTGGTTTGATTTATTGATGTGAACTGCCTTGTGCAGATCTAAAGAGGCAGCATACAAATTTTGTAAAATACATCAATTATCATTTAGGTTTAAAGAACCAAACTTCTAAAAAATGCATGTCCTGCCCTTTCTCCTTAATTTCTATCCCCCAGACTTTTAAATTTTAACTGGTGTTCTGTCAGAGGTAGTGTTCTGCTATATGTCTGAGGCCCTATTCCTTTTCTTTTTGGAGATGGTATAGTAAATTCACCTATTTATTTGCTTCATTTATATCCTTCCTTTCTTCCCAATGGGAACTCAAAGCAGCTGACATAGTTCTCCTCTCCTCCATTTTATCCTCAAAACTACCTGAGAGGTAGGTTAGGCTAAAAGTGTGTGATTGGCCCACGGTCACCCAGAGAGCTTCCATGACAGAGCGGGGATTCAAATCTGGGTTTCTCAGATCCTAATCAGACACTCTTAACCATTACAGTATGCTCAGAGTCTCTCTACACGAGACATCGTACACAGGGACGCTCAAGTGACTTACGTTCTGTGTGGTCTTAAAGTATACTATGTCTCCCTAGCAGTGCATGTGTGTCCACAATGGGAGAACAAGTGCAAGATCTTTCATTTGAGCATCCCGGTGTAAGATGTCTTGTGTAGAGAGGCTCTCAGGTGGTAAATTGACCAAATTTACCATTTCTTATGTTGTAAGTCTTCTATTCTTTTTCTCCCAAAGCTGCCATTCTGGAGAGAAACGTCTCTTTCAATAGCTTTCTTCAGACATTCATCTATAAGTACAGCCCCTCCCCTCTCTGCCCAGCCCTGCCCAGCCCTGCTGCTCATGTTAATGCAGTAGTGAACCCCTTTCTGCTTAGGTTTGTCTGAACAATCAGGGCCACTGCACATTCTTATTGTGTGGTAGAGCCTCTGCATGCAAACGCTTCCTGCAGGTTGCAGCATAAGAAGAGCCCTGCTGGTTCAGACAAGTGGTCCATCTTATCCAGCATCCTGTTTCACACACTGGCCAACCAGTTGCCCTGGAGGGCTAATAAACAGGGCATAGAAACCATGGTCTTCCCTGATGCAGCCTCCTAGCACTGGTTTTCAAAGGTTTGCTGTCTTTTAGGTTCTCTGTAGTCATCATGGCTGGTAGCCATTGATGGACCTCTCTTCCATGAATCTGTCTAATTCCGTCTTAAAGATATCTGTGCAAGTGGCCATCATTGTATTCATGGGGAAAAGCAGTTGGGACACCTCAAGAAGTAGACCGACTTATGCACTGAGCAGATACTTCAAATATATATTAGACTTCATACTGATCTCAAACAGCACTATTTTATTCCATGGTTAACTTCATCAGTGAAGTGCTCCACTTTCACTGTCACTTTTACATTCTACCACTCCAGCAAGGAAATCCAGAATAGTGTTTGTGTTTAAAATCAATAAGAAATGGTGTGGCTGGGGAGTTGCACTATTGTAAAACCAATTTTAGTGGAATTTTATTGTGTTTTAGTGGAATTTTTCTTGTGCTTCAACCACTCTGGGGACTACTTCTTCTTATAACAACATTTGATTTATATACTGCCCTTCAGCACAACTTAACACCCACTCAGAGCGGTTTACAAAGTATGTTATTATCCCCACAACAATCATCCTGTGAGGTGGGTGTGGCTGAGAGAGCTCTGGAAGAGTTGTGGCTGGCCCAAGGTCACCCAGCTGGCTTCAAGTGGAGGTGTGGGGAATCAAAGATGAGAGTCCCGCTTCTCTTAACTACTACACCAAACTGGCTTTCTTAATTGAAAGCAAACTATAAATAAAATAAATAATGAATAAAATGAAGCTGTTTTAATAGCTGGAGAGGTAGTCTTGCTGCCAACTGGCTGTTTGGTAGATTTTATAGATGAGTAGGTATTTGACTTAGGCTCTTCCCAGTCTAAACTGGATACCCCATCCACTACTGAATACTCTCTCTTCTGTACATTCCAGCTCAGGAATTGTTTCTCTGTGCTTTGTCCATAAACCAAGAAAAATTATGGCTACCCCATATTCCCACTCTTTGAATAAGTGCCCATGCCAAATTCCCTTTAAAAAAAGGCATTGTACTCAATAGCTTCTAATGTGGGGAAGTGATTACTCCAGAGTATTCTTCTTTCCCCATTAAGCCCAGCAAACAAACAGTAGTTACTTCTTTTGGCAATAATTATTTAATATAAACCACTGCTGGTCAGAAATAAATCCTGTTAGTGTTAGGATTATGTTCAGTGGTGAGTCAATGCAAGTGTTTACTTTTCTCCCACATGATGAAAGTGGCTTATAAGAAGAGATGGTGCTGGATCACAGCAAGAGTCTTATCCAGATCTCTTGGGTTAGACTAAGAGAAGATGTGAAGTTCTGACGAGTTCTGCTATTATAGTGAAAAAATTGTCAGAAAAATGGGTTGCCATTTTCCCATTTCACTGTATGCTTTGAGATGGAGTGACTGGAACTGAGTATAAGATTATAAATGCAGCCATAGCATAGATTTTTATAGAAGCATTACGGTACTGGCAGTTTTATTTTCAGATCTTTTCCTAATAATCTGTATAAGACATTTGCTTTTTTTCTCTGCTACTGCACACTGAGTCAGCGTTGTCATTGGGATATCTCCAGTAGCACTTTCCTGACTAGTCACTGCAAGTTCGGGCTATAAATGTATGTATATATGGGAAATATATATATGGGTTTTCTGCTCAGTGTGCATCACTTTATGGGTAATTAAATTGATGTTTATTTGCCATTTGGTTGTTGATTCACAACGTTCGGAGAGATCCTGTCAGCACTCCTCACAGTCGAATAGATTTCCATCATCCTCAGTAATTTGGAGTCTTCAGCGAACTTTGCCATTTCACCAAGTCATTTTTGACCTAGTATTGTTGTGTATCGTTGGCTCAAAGATAAATTTTGGGGAGGCCCCGCTGCTTGCTTCTCTCAAATGTCTTACTTATACCTCTGTCCTTCTTCCTTCTTCCTGTTAGCCATTTACCAGTCCATATTTAGTTGGGTGTTTTTATCTCATTACTGATTATGAAAAACCGTTTTACGAAACCCTTTATCAAAAGCTTTTTGAAGACCAACAAAATGACTTTTAGATTACACCATCTGTACTGTTGTTGTCACTTTCAAAGGATACTAAAAATTTGGTAATGCACAACTTTTCCTTTTGATTATTCCTCAGCAATGCTTATTCTTCAATGCGTTTAGCAATTTTAACTTTTCACCCATTTACTTGGGAAAGGCATTAGACTAATGGGGCTGTAATTTCCTGGCTCTCTTGAAGTCTGTAATGAACTCTCATCAGTTTCCAGGAGACCAAGAATGAAAAGTCTATGTTTTGATATGGGGTGGGGGGGCAGGGGGCTAGGCATTGCCGGTTCCAAAATATTTTTTGTATGAATTTTATCACAAACCAGGCTTCTTTCAGAAATGAAAATAGGAACTACTGAAAAACTGTATTTTGGGTTGTTGGCAACTTCTCTTTTCTCCATCCATTTCAAGCTGCAATTAGTGTTCTGACCACGAAATACATTTTGTAGCTTATTAAACTTAGTGGTCATGGTAAGCTTTGGGATCTCTGTAAAGCATGTTTTGGGCTCATTTTTCTTAATTCATCTTTTCTCATCTTAAGTGTTCACATTATTAAAGCCTCAAACTAGATACTGGTTTTGAGAATATTAAAAGGGATAGATTTCTAACAAATAGCAAATGTATTTTGTTTTCAATATTTTCTCTTTCATCCACTGGTAAATAGTTGTACCAGTATGCAGAAAATGTTGTAATATAGTTCTACAACAGGCCCAGAATGGTGGTTACTCAGTCCCTGATTTTTCAAAGTGGTTTACATGTGACTCAGACTCCTGGACACACACTAAACACATGGAAATCTGCTTGACAATGAAACATCAAAGCCTGTCAGCCAGTTTTCTGTGCTTTTTCTATGACTTCCTCCGTGCCACAAGGGCCAAAATATATGAGGCAGGCATCTTTAGTCATATGTGTCCCATTTATTTATAAATCAAAGAGGGAGTTCTTTTTCCAACAAAAAGAATAGCATATGACCAAGGAGATCTAACACATCCATACACCACTGCCTTGCCACTCAGCTGTACATTGTAGGTACTATTCTGTTAGGCTGGCTGTCTTTGCTTATTAATTATATAAAGTTTTGTGCTTGGAGGCTGAGCAGTAAGTACTTTGCACTAAATTTTTCAGAGACCACATTTCTACTTTTTGCTTGCTCCCTTGGTTGGCATGGTCTGTTGAATCAATATCCTGTCCTGGGCACAAATGAGTATCTTGTGGTAATGTAGTGGTTCCCCTTTGCCAATTATTTTATGAGTGGCATTCTGCTTTCCATTATGGTAGCTAGACCTCTAACAAACATGGATCCAAAACAGAAGTTATGATGTGATGAAAGAGACTTTGAAAGATCTAGGACATGCCAACTTTTTTAGCGATCCAAAAGAGGAAGATTAGTCTCTTCCATCTGATCATGAAGGCTTCTGTTCTATGTCCCTCTTATTTCTTCCATTGTAGAAGAACTGACAAAAAACAGTGTCTTCTATGTTTTGGTTTAGATTACATTCCTAAACATATCTATGCTTAGTTTATATCACCATGTTTAAGACTGACTAGAGAAGTCTTGATTATTCTAATCTAGGAGCTCAGTTGTTGGGTTACTGGCCTCTATGCATGAAACGTACACAGGCTGATTCTTTCCATATGGATCTGACTCTTGGATCTCTGTAAGGAATTCTTTGGACTAGTATTTCTTATCCTTCTCTTATTGTCTTAGGACAGCTCTGCTCTGTGCACCTAAACTAATTTAACTGTTGTCTTTCCCCCCGAAATAAACTCTGGTTGGCCAGAAGGCTAAATTCTTGGCACCCTTTCCTCAGTTCACAGGATTTTTAAAGAAAATTTATGAGAACTAAACCATTTTAGGAATGCTATATAGATGGTACCTGACAACAGTATTTTCTTCTAGTTTAATTGACGTGGAGTTGGATCAAAAAAACTCCCTCCTGCTAAGCACATCCTTAGATCCGTCCTATAAGCAATGACTTAAATGATCTTTAGGGTGTCTTTACCACTCATTTGTTGGATTAAAAATGTCTTTCTTCCATTTTCTGCTGCTTCCTAATAATCACATATTTCAAAAATAGCTTATGAGGAGCTGAAACCTCATTTGCTGCTTTGTCAAATTTTCATGGAACTTGATTTTTTTAAATACAAGAACTGTGCTTTTGTGAGTTGTGAAAAGTCCTTCCAAAAATTATTTTCTGTTTTGTATGTATTTTCAGTTCTGATCCCTGATAATGTTGCTGTTCTGTTGCCCCAAGAGCTTCTTCCTTCATCCATGTGTAGTCCTTATAAATTATCCCACATCAGCATAGTCTGTCAAAATCAGTCATGTACAAATATCAATGGGAGCAAACTAAGCTTTCCTTCCTCTTGCTCTTGAGAGCATGTCCCTGTTTGCCTGGGCAACCCAGTAGTTCTCTGTGGCATGGATTTCTGCATCCATACACTTCTGAGTCAGTGGACTTAGGAGGGTGTGACTTTTTTTCCTGCCAAAGCTGCATCACAAGCCTTTGCCCTGATTCTGTTCAAGTTGTGCATGGCTAGAAGGGGCTGCACGTGCAAATTTACATCCCACTGAAACATAATGACCACTTCCTGAGTATTTTCATTGGGAGCCCTATCCATGTTCTTCCACAACGAATCAATTATATGTGACTGTATCATTGGATGGAGCCTCTAAAAAGGACGTTAGTTGTTCTCCTTCCAAACAATTTCTCAAACAAGTGCAAAAATATGCCAGAAAATGTAGGTCTGATTATGACACTCTCTGCCTGGTTTAGTTCAGTATTAGCAATAGCATTTCAGAACTGGTTGTTTATAGACTGAGATGAGGGTACACTCTTTACTGAGCTTGGCATTTGATAATCTTGGAGAGTCCATTTTATATTTCATTTGGGGTGGGGGCAGATTTATCCATTCTGTGGTGCTTTCATTGTCAAGGATGTCCTCAAAGAATCCTGGGAATTGTAGTTTGTCAAGAATTAGCATAATGTAGCTCTTCACAAAACTACGGTTCTGAAGAATTTCTTGAGAGAGGAAAAAACTGTAATGTCTAGTATCTTGAAAGCTTCAGCGCTGGGGTGGCGAAACCATAAACAATGCTGTGTTTGGAACTGGCTGGTGACAGGTTAACAAATGTTTGTTTATATTCTTGTGGTTGCTTATGTGGCTTGTGCTTCTTTGATGCTTGATGGTTACTGAATATGCTTTGGGTGGCTTTTTTATTGTCCCAATAAAAATTTTTGTGGGTTACTTTGCTTGAACCACCAGGAATTCAGTAACTGATGCAAAGTCAAATCAGTACAAGATGGCTAGGAACCGTCCAGTGCTTTATCTGTGACCAATCGGCCTTTACTAGTTATTTATTTTTGTATTAATATCTGTGGCAAGCTTTGGCTTTCATAGCTTCAGCTGATGACACAAGCACAGGGAAAGCACCTGTATATTCTGTTGTGCTGTCCCAAATGATAAGTGGTAATAAGTGGTAACATCAAGACTGCATTCAGACATCATAAAAAGTGGCTTGTTATTCCAAGAATGAGCCTTGTAGGTCCTTGAGCTTTGCTACGCTCCTTCCTCCTCTTCATTACATGCACTCAGGCATTGGTTTGCAACAAGCTGCCATTTGCTGTTGTATCTAAACCATCAACTACAGTTTTATTTCTTGACTGCAGATAAAAATTCAAAACCAGAATTAGCCCATTATTGGGTTTGAAGATATAAAGGCCTGGAAAAAATTGGGCAGAGTAAGAATAGGCTCAGCCTGCATTTTGTGAAACTGGACAGTACATTCCTTTTTTTCTGGCCAAGTGGCTGTTATGAAGTCCTTTCGAACTACCCATAGGGGAAGTTTAAGGTCATGGTTTGTTTTAGTTCTTTGCTCCTCCAGGTAACTCTCATGTCCTAAAGAATATCTGTGAATAGGAACTGAGTTCTGTATTATTTTTTTCCTTGTATGTAAAACACCTGTAGCTTAAACAGTATAATTTTGTGGAGTGTGTGTGTTTTTTTAAATTCTCTGGTTGTTAACTATTATAAAGTAGTGAGAACCTGGCTGAATTCAGCCTGGGTGGCTGCAATCTCTCCACCTAATCTATAGGAAGGATGGGGGAAAGGTATACATGTGATATGTACTGCGAGTTGCTGTATTGCTTTGATTACAGGGAGACATTGTCCATCTTAACACTCTCATTATTTTCTTTTGCTTGCTGATTGTCACCCAGAATAAATTGTGTGAAGCTTAACTAGGACACAATGGCAGAAGATTCTGCATCTGGCACAAAGCTCACATTGCAGTGGTGTAGTTCTTGATAGAGTCCTTAACGTTGCTTTAGTTGCTTAAAATCATTGCATTGTCCAGTGCTTACAGTGGTTCCTGCTGATTATTTTCTTTGTTAATTTTTTTGCTGATTTGTTGTGTAGTGTTGACTTGTATTTAGCCTTAAACTATTTCCAGGCACAATTCAAAATACTGTTTCTTATCAGTAGGGTCCTAAAGGACTTGGGGCTGGAGTACTTGAAGGATTGCCTCCTCCCATATTGTCCAGTAGAGCTGCCAGGTCTCCTGCTATAGTGGGGAATCCGTATCTGCTGCCCCCTGCTGCCACTCACCTGGCTAGTGGAGGGGGCATCCAGAAAGGAAGGAAGCAGACCGGCAGGCATGTGGCCACCCGAGGTGCTGATGTCATTCCCCAAGCAACCCAGAAGCCATAGACCATGCTAGGGCCAATTTTTAAAGAATCTGCACCTGGTGCAACCGTCTCTCTGGGTGGCGCTGGAAATCACATGATTGCCAGGGGATGCTTTTTGTATATGTGCATGTGAGTACCTGTTGCCCTCTGTCCGGTTTGGACTTGGGGGGACATGGCAACCCTGTTTTGCAGCCCATCAGTTCACATCCTCTTCTCAAGCCCTGCTCTTCATACTCCTATCTGCAAGTGTAAGGTGGGTGGCTATAAGAAACTCAGCTTTTTTCAGAGTGGCACCTTGCCTTGAAGCTTGTCTGGTAGATACTTTTAAATCCATTCAGCATCAAGCCAAAACATTTCTCTTTATCCAGGCTTATAACTAAGGTGTTCTATCATTTTTGCTGTTTTATGGTCTGTTCCTAGCTTGAGGACTGTTTTATCACTATGTCTAATTTGCAACATGGCCCCATCTGTGGCTACTGAAATCTTAAACAAGACAGATCCAAACCTGAGGAAAGCCCAAGGTTTTCAGAAAAATCTCTATACCCTCTTTAAAAAAACATTGTGGGGGTTAACCTCCCCTCCCTCAAATAATAGAAGTAATGCCTGCAGCTGTAAGAAAGGAACACCGTCTGTAGCTGTTGCTAGGCAACCTTAAAAGACAGGGGGGAGGACAAGGCCCTTTCCAGGGCTGTTTTGGCCTTTGAGGGAGGACTCCTTGGGGCCAGGCCTGCTAGAAGCCACTGTGTTACTTGCATGACTTTCTCAGGCCCCACTGCTCGCTATTGTTCCATAACAGCCATGCCTTGAAAGCCACTGAGGTGTAGTGGTTAGAGTTTCGCACTGAGATCTGAGAGACCCTGGGTCCAGTTGCCACTGTGCTCACTGGCTGACCTTATGCCAGTTATACATTCTCAGTCTAACTTACCTAACAGAGTTGTTGCGATGATAATATGGAGGAGGGGAGAATGATGTAAGCCATTTGGGCCCCCAAAAGTGGGGTATAAATTAATTTAGTAAATATAACTGAAGGTTTGGAGGAAGATAAAAGGTAAGTTGGTCAGTGGATGGGGAAGAAAACAGGGAAAAGTGAGGATATGGGGGCTGCTAGAAGGAGGGAAAGAGGAAATAGTGAGGGGAGGGGTTACAAGGGAAAATGAGGCGCCCCCTTACAAGCCTGTGAGGGTTCTCCTTGTGCAGCTGGGATTGCCCTCGTGGCCAGCACTGTGCAACTGGCCCACACTGGCAGACGGCATTGGAGTAGTGAGTCCTGGATTGAGATCTCCACTGGGTGATTTGGGGTAGTCACTCACTCATCCGCCATACCTACCTCACAGATTTTGTGTGTTGATAAAATTGCGGGAGGGAGAACCATGTTGCTGGAGAAGGTACAGGATTTAAAAATGTGTTAAGTATATTTCTGGGTTTGCCAATATTCCTGTGGATGTGGTTCTGACTTATAATTCTGGAGTACTCTGTGGATATGTGGCTGCCCAACAGAAGAGTGGTCCCTTTTTGTGGTGCATTACCCTACTGTCATGGAGTGCCCTACATAATTTACTCCCATCTTATTAGAAGCAAACAGCAGTATTCTGTCAACCCATTCTGATCACACAGTAAGCTGTAGATGGAGGCATATTTATAACAAACAGTCCTCTCTGTGAAAATGCACTGCAAGAACGTTGCTTCCTGATGAGTTACCTGTGCCTGCTAAAACATCTCTGCTCCACCTTCTCCTATCACCCCACTTTTCTACAGCCAGATCATAATCTTGAAATGGTTCTGCACATTACAGATAGTAGGAGGGTGTTCTTGTGTTTGGGCTCTTACTTCCTGGTATGGAAATCTTCCTAGGGGCATCAACTCTCTACCCTTCCCCCAATCATTCATTTTCAGTGAAAGTTCCTGCCTTTCTGAAGCCTCTCCCACCCAGCATGTGAGAGCCTGTCAAAAATTTATGTAGACAACCACAAACAATTGAGTTCTCCTTTTGGGAAACATGATTAGGAATGATGCCTCATACCGAGGCTGAATGGTCAGAGTTTGACGTCCCCATTAATCTCCTAGACAAAGGCTGTCTTCACAACTCACTGCTTTCTTTTTTCCATGATTAGTTACATTGCAGATTTACACACATGCTTAATTACTGTGGTTCAGTTTTATTTGTGCTGCACTGTACTTTTCCTAGTATTCCAACAGTGCCATCCTAAACACAATTGCACCCTTTTAAAGCTTATTCGTTGTGGTTTTGTGTTTGTAGAGGGGAAACTATCAACTAAGCCTTGACTAAAGTATCAGTACTGACTGTTCTGAGATGGAAAATTCCAGTGTTTAATTACACTTTAAAAGTTGTGATAAAATGATAATGTAGACACTCCCAAAGTACATTTAGAGAAACCTTTTCACATAAGGGCTAAGAAAAGGGAGTGTGTGTGCATAGTAGGGTGATGTTTTTAGAAACTGAAGTCTGGAAATAAAACCAGCTTTCAGGTAAGGGGTTGTACTTGTAGATGCTCACAAACATTAAAAATAGCATGAACTAAATGGCCCTCCAAAATGACCTTTACATGAATGTAGTAATCCTTGCCCCCCAGGCTGTTGTAGATCTAGCCCGTATTTTATTTAAACAAGAATAGAATTTCAGAGCCCAAGCAGCTGAAAGCAAGATTGGCTACCATTCACACCTTCAGATTTGCTTTTAAGTGTAAGGACTGGATTTGAAGAGCTTGTTCGGCACTCACGTAACAGTTTCTTTACCTTCTATAAAAGAGAATCTTTGGACAACAAAGAGCTGCTACAAAACACTTTGGGGCTGTTGCCTCAAAGTGTCCCTAGAGATGCACTCAAATGGCAAATATCAGTGTGTGGACCAAGCCTCCCAGAATTAACAGCTGCTGTTTCATAGGTATTCCCACAATTGTAGTGTCACACAACCATGAACCATGGGAAATTCAGGAAAGCAGTTTATATATAGTTTACATGTTGTCCATGCAGTGATATCCCTAGGGACAGTGAGAGTTCATAGGGTGGAGCCCTCTTGTAAAGTCTGGACCAGTTTGTTGATCTCTTCTCCACCACCCCAGCATTAACTTTTTGTAAGCTTCTGGGTAAGCAGCAGTTGGATTGTAGTTATATTGCTTTTGTTGTTTTGTATGCATGTTGGCATAAATCACCTCCAGTCCTTTTGGCAGGGGTAGAGGATGGAGGGATGAGGAGGATAGAAATACCTTAAATAAAGAAATAAACTGCTTTTCTGTAAAGGTTCAGCAACATGACACAAGGCTATGGTGACATGATTGACTTCCCCGGTGCGATGCACAGAGATGGAGAAAGCATTGATGCTCTCATGTGCATCTGGGAGCAACTTCGGGACTAAGGCCTGAGAAAAGGAAGTTTCCTTGCAGCCAGCATGTTGCTCAGCTCACCAGTCCCTGAAGGGATGAGTGAGCTCATTGCTTTGCTTGGAGTGGGATTCTCAAGCTTTCCCAACAGCTGTAGAAGTTTCTGCTCTATGCTAGTCTCACAAGCTGGGAAGGGGGGAGAGTGACGTTTACATGATGGAAGGGAGCAGAAAATTGCTTTTCCTGAACCCTTCCTTCTCTCCCCCTGTCTCTTTTGTGCATTGGCTTCAAGCCAGCCATGCTGGAAACTCTGCTCACATGACAGGACAGTGGGTGTGAGGAAAGAGGCCCTCAAAAAGAGAAATAAGGATGGGGTGATGGTGGAGGAAAAACAAAAGGCCTAGTCGATACTAAGTTGAGCTTTAGATCTGCTTTTAGTCCTGAAAATGCTTAGTCCTGGAGAAGTTCACACATTTGTAAGTGTTTTGGTTAGTACTGGAAAGGAAGAGAATTGATAGTCCCGTTACAGAATTCTTCAGTGTGCTAGGAAGTCATTGGGGACAAGAGGAGCTGGCTGAAACACTATGCCCCAAAGGCTGGGAGAGGGAAGAAGACCAAATTGTAAAAAGGGTAGAGAGGAAGGTATTTCCTCATCTGTGTAAGAATATGGAGGTTCGGAGCCCTTGTGAACCCTGCCTGTGTCTGAGTTTGCTCACATTTCTCTTTAGGCACAGAAGAGAACAGGACTATGACAGCCAAAACCACTGTGTTACCCAAACAGGAGTTTTGTTGATTGAGGCCAGCATAAAGCAGTCGCTTAAAGTCATCCTCATCAAAGTCATAGGTTCCTTAGTGGTATGGGACTTTTTTGGCAATGGTGACAAGGAGCTTCTTGCAAGCTACATACGCCTCTGGGTTTTCTCCTGGTGCTCCATGATGTACAGCAGTTTGGCAGTTTGGCTGGGCCAAAGGAGCTGCACAATTTCCCTCATCCACTGTATTACGTGAAGGGAGGTGAGGTCCCTAGTGGCTATGTCTGAATGGCTGGGGTGTCCATGCTGGATGTGCAAAGCCTGGCTAGTTGGGTTAGGTCAGCTCAGATAGAACAGTAAGTGGGGAGAGGTTTGATGATTCCTATCTAGGATAGACTATAGGTGAAAATATTGCTTGATGACGTTGGAAAAGCTCTCAGGTTTGCTGAATAGCTTTGATTAGGATAGGTGGGTGAAGTATAGCAGGACATTGATGGGATTAGACAAGGTTTTCTTAGGAAACCTCGTTATCTCTGCATCTCTCGGGGTGTGGAGGGGCTGTTAATCAGTCAACTACCTACGACTCATACTCCAGGCTCCTGCCCAGTTGCCATCTGCTCTGGGCCAGGCAGTGCCTTGGACTTACAAGAGGCATTTATGATGTTCCATCTATAAAAAGCCCTCTTAGCGTGAGGAAGGGGTCTGACTGCTAACAACAGGGTCTAGTGTAACTTATGAGAATCTATTGCTCTGCCCTTGTTTGACAAGCCTCCAATGAATGCTTTGCAGCCTGACTTCTGCTTTGTTCTAATTCAGATCCCAACTCTGGCTGCAGTTCAAACTCCAGTAATTGACCTGAGCATCCTCCCTGAGCAGAAGGGGCTGTGGCAAGTCTAGATTTGAATATGGCTGTTCAGGGTCCCTTATAATAAGATCACAGCAGAACAAAAAATCCAGATGGCTTTCACAAAGGCATCCAGTTCACTTTTGAACCCAGTGCTCATTGCTCTTGAAGTGCTTGTGAGCACATGTCGTATCTACGATGCCTTGAAATATTAATATGCAAAAATGTTTTTTTGGTTTTTGAAATAATATGAATATTTAAATGCTGCAAAACGTAGGTTGGCCTGGAATTTTTAGATAAAGGCTTCTTCTGGAATGGCAAGGCTCTGTGCCATAACCCCAGGGGAGGAAACACCTGCACATGCTTCGTGCCATCTGGCTAGCAGGCGCAGAAACCTGGCAAAAGCTTAATTAAAGGGTTGTAGTCCCAGTGTAATTTGATCGACACTTCCAGTTTTTTATTGAATGTAGCCATTTGAGTGACAGCCAAGGAAAACTAATTGGACATACCCCATAGTGAAGCAAGGATAAAATGACTCCTCCTGTTTGTATCATAGTCCTGCCACTCAGATGACAGCTTTACAATAGTTACAGGGATTGTGTGTTACATACCCCTGTCTCTGTTTCTCTCACTCTAGGACTGATTGGATCTTAGGGTCTTGGGCAGATGTCTGGGCTTTCACTTTCTGTATATTCTATATTCCCATGCGCATTTCAGGCTGGTAATTTGTTTTGAGAAAACAAGTAAAAAATATGAAACTAAGCTCTCATGCAAGTTTAGGATTAAGCAGGCAGTAGTCCTTTGTGGCTTCTTGTATGGTGCTTGTTTTGGTGTTTTGTATTCTATTGACAACATGAAAAAGCAAGGGAGACAAAGAAAATCCTCAATGTGCTTTAAATTTAGAAAAGCTTCCTCTCCTGTTCACCAAGGGATAACTTTTGCTGAGCACGGACAACAAGGTGAGTGATTATCTGCAAACCTAATCGAATCCTGCCTACTAATTACAAACTCAAACAAAGGGATCTTCGACTGTTTCTGGATGATTTTTCAACCCGGACTTTAGCAATCAGATGTATCTCTGCTGACTGCAGGTAGGAACACATAGGCTTGGCTTTCTTTGAGCGTTCTCCTTGTGTGCCTCCCTCTTCTCCTTGCACATAGCTTCCACTTTTGTGGCAAGCTGGCCACCAACTCTGGTTTGCTCACTCTCCTTTGTGCCAAGATCTCAAAAAAACGGTTTGATTTTAGGTTGCATTTGAGAGAATAAACCATAGTTTGTTGTTTAGATGCAATTACACACTGTGTCTTGTCTTTATAGTCACCTGCAAGGAGAAGGTATGTGAGAGGGCCCAGGAATTTCACTTGTCTTGTTCAAATATAGTAGTGATAAATAACAGTTTATTATGTATGAGCCATTGATATAGAGAGAGAGCAAACACTTGACCTATTTAGATGGATCATTCAACTGCAAAACACCTGATTTGTTTCTATAGAAATCACAAATTAGTTCTTGGTAGGGTTGCCGGTTTCCTATGCCCTCCCAGCGGAGAGAATATCATCTTGGTTCTTTTTCACATGCATGCAAAGCTCACACTCCCAGCACTTGCATGATGATGTCACTTCTGGGAAGTGACATCATCACTCTGGCCATGAGTGTATTCTCATGCTTTGCACAGGGCTAATTCTGGCCCATTTGGGGCCAAAATTGGCCCCAACAAAGCTCAGAGCACGCCTGCAGCCAGCATGAAGACATCACTGCAGAAAGTGATGTTCATTGTCAGTCTTGCTGTGCAGTCCCACATGGGACTGCGCACACGCAGGCCTGCTGATTTGGAGGGTTTTTTTAGCTGAAAACCATTAGGGGGTACCCTCACCTCCCACTGCGCATGCACGGCTGCTTCCACGGCTGCTCTAGGAAGGCAGGGCACCCGTTTTGCTTCCCTCAGTTCTTCTTTTGCTGCTGTACGGAAAAGGTTCTAGCTGACTGAGTGGAGGATAAGTCCTCTTTTTCTCCTTACCGTGGGAAGCAAAAGGTTTTGGAGTTGGAAATGCCGGAGAAGGCCCTGTTCAAGCGCTATACTAAGTGCAACACGAAGATGACAAAAACTCTTCTTGTGGAGTAAGGCTTCAGCCTTCCACACTAAACTGCCGGAAGACCAAAGACCATTAATAAAGGTCATCCAAGAAGAGGTGGTGAGATTGGCATGTCGTCAGATAAATGCCAGCTGGAATGTAGCAGACACTTCAGTGAGAGCCATGGCATCAGCAATTGTCTTGAGAAGGCATGCTTGGCTGAGGGCACCACCGTACAGAGACAAGGAGCAAAGTGGAAGATTTGCCCTTTGAAGGGAAGACTTTATTTTCTGAAAAAAATGATGAATATCTTTCACAAAAACGGAAGGGTAGGTTAACAGTCCATTCCTATGGCATCTTACCACTGACTCAGCAGGGACAAGGAAAAGGTCATTTCAAACAATCGCAATACAGGGGAAGATCATACAGATTTCAACTCTACCAGGGACAGCAACAGTACCAGAGTACCCAGGGGAATTTCTCCAGAAGGAAGCAAACCCACAGATCGAGGCAAGGGCCACAGCCTCATCATTCAAAAGATCAATTGCAGAATCAAAAGCAGTCCTGACTAGAACAAGGGCTGGAACCCATTTTGGGGGGGAAAGGCTGCATAGTTATTACTCTGTTTGGTGTGATATCACTACAGATGTTTGGGTTCTCAAAATAGTTCTTGAGTTTGAGTTTGAAAGTTTCTCTTGTCTGTGTCTTCCTGATTTCTGACTCTCAAATGTCCCTCAAGTTGGGAACAGAACTCTAGGCGTTAATAGATAAACGTGCAGTACGGAAAGTACCTGTTGAGGAGTCAGAATTAGTGATTTGGACTTGGGCAGTAGATCACACAGTGTGGTGGCAAGCAGTGCATAGACGAGGGGTAGACAATATAATAGTGGACCGTCTTAGCAGATTGGGATGCGAGTCCCAAGAATGGTCTATAAAGGATTGCTACTTAGACCCTATCTTTTCAAAATGGGAGCTTCTGGATATAGGTCTATTCACATCAGAGGACAACTGAAAAGCCAGTTTATTCTGCTCAAGGGGAGGCCAAGGTCAGTGCTCTCTAGGAGATGCATTCCAACGTCACTGGTCAGGCCACTTCTATTACGCATTCCCATCAACCCCGTTACTAGCCAGGGTAGTCAGCAAACAGCAGACAGATGGTATGAGGGCGATTGTGATAGCACCATACTGGCCCAGGCAACCCTGGTTAATGAGGATGCAGACTCAACTTATACCACTTACCCAAGGAGCCGGACCTCCTGTCGTGGGAGGGGAAAAAAGCCAGTGCTCAGACAATAGCGAGATGGGTGGTACAAGGAATCAAGTTATGTTATGAAGGAGCTAACTTACCTTGCCCTCTAAAAGTACGTGTGCATTCCACCAGGTCACAGGCATCAGCAGCAGCGCTGATTATAGGGGTCCCGATCCAGGACATCTGTAGGGCGGCGACGTGGTCATTAGCTGACACATTTGTAAAGCATTACACATTGAGTGTCCTTGATAGAAAAGAGGCAGCAGCAGGGATAGTCTTCCTACAAAAGAATCAAGTTCCACCCCCCAGGTGATTAGTTTGTTAACCTCTCATGTGGGACTGCACAGCAAGACTGATGATGAAAAACACATACCCTCCCTCCTTCCCTGTTAAGACTCTTTTATTTAACTGGAGAGTACGGCGGTGAAAGAGGACTGAGGGTAGGAAGGGGTGCCCCGCCTCCCTAGGGGCTATTTTCACAGGAAGCAGCTGGGCATGCTCAGTGGGAGGCGTGGGCACCCCCTTGTGGTTTTCAGCTCAAAAAACCTCCAAATTGGGAGGCCTGCGCATGCGCAGTCCCATGTGTGCCTGCATGGAAGACCTCGATGAACAACAGTTACAGGTAAGCGCAACACTGTTTTGTCGTGCCCCCTGGGAAGTAATTAAAGAGTCTGGATCAGCCCTCTGCTTGGGAGCTGATTTGGGCATTTCAATAGTTGTAGGGCTTTCAGAAGCACAAGGGTTTTTTCCTGATTCTTTATTACTCATGCTGATTGGTTTGTGCATGCATAATAGCTTTAATTTTTTTTACACCTTGTTACCATATACAGACTGGCAGGCTTTCTATGTGTACACAAGGACTATGTGGAGCAAGTGGCCAGTTTGCATATATGAGCCAGCCCTATCTGTGTTTGCAGAGTGCTATGAGACCTTGTATGTTTTTGACACTGTATGGAAATGTCCTTGATATCGATTGTATTAATCTTACACTGTGTAATCCTCCTTGAGTCTCAGTGAGAAAGGCAGACTATAAATGACATAAATAAATGTCCTCCTGCAACTGAATGTCTGCATTGGCTCTTGGACCGTAAAGAGCCCATGTTAGTCAGGATTGACAAAACTGAGCGGAGGCAAAAGTCTATCCAAGTATATTATCTTGTATCTATATTGTGTGCCTTGAGGACCTCTGTTTACAAATCCATAAAAGCAAGCAGGGCTGTACTCCCTGTTTCCTTGCTATGTTCTTCACTGACAAACCACATTGCTGTGAGCTGCTCAGACAAGAGTGGTGATTTGTACTGATACTTCGCCAGGACTATGTACGAACAGGCTTGCATGTAGCAGTGATTACATCAGCCTATTAGTATGTTGGATAAAAGTGCAGGGACCTGCCAACACTGCTTCCTTAAGAGAAAGACCACTGCTATTACAGCTAATGTACTTCTCCTTTGTAGCTTCCTCCTAGTAGTTTCTTTTCCTTTTGGCATTTGTTGCCTGAAAAACTGAGTAGCACTGTGCAAGAAAATATCCAGCCAGTAGTGGCAGCAGTTTGCAACAGTGCTGGTGTAACTATCACTGTAAAGCGTACCTGTTGTGACCAGGTGCTGTTTAGCAGCAGTAGACTGTAAACGATGAGTTCCCCAACATGCTGCCCTCACTGCTGCAGTGAAAGGTTCCAGGAATTGCAATGTCCGTTGCCCAGTGTTACTGTTAGTGTTTTCTAAGAAGTATTTACTGTTGAGATGAACAAGAAGAGCTTTGCAAAAGTCAAAATACTAGGTCAAAGAGAATTATCTCACAAGAACTCAGTTGTTCTGTGAGTCCATTAAAGAGACCATGGTGCTAGCCGTCACCTTTCTTGTCACCTGCCAAGTGTTTTTAGAAGTGAGTCTAAGTGGAGCTTTTTGAGTTTCTAATGTTCACGGTATAATGCTGACAGTGGCTTTATGTAAAGTACTTTACCTGTGCAAATAGCAAAGTGATGTTCTAAAAACACAGTGAGACTTCCTTCTGACTAAACACGATAGGTCAGCATGGCTAAAATGCTCAGTACACTAGCCAGAACTACTGAAATCATCAGATCTTTTCAATTTGAATCAATTTTAAAATTTCTGGTGGAAGATGAAAACATCACTACATCAAATGCTGGTAACTCTTCAAAAATCATTTATGGTCCTTTTAAAATCTGGCCAGAATCTCATTTTTACTGTACATATCACGTGTGCAATGAGCTCTCACCAGTCCTTCAGCACCAACTGTTAGTTGTTACAAGAAATTATGCATGCTGAAAATATACGTGCTCATGACAGAAGGCTTCATCCAAAGCAGAGAAGAAGCCAGGAGACACATTTCCCCCCCTTTTCCTTTTGCACAAGTCTGTTAGATGCTTGCAAAATGAAGACAGATATTGCTAGATGAGAGTTTCTTAGCTTGCTGAATATGTATATGCAAGAACATTTTTAAACAATATGTTAGTTTTAAAAGACATCCCATTAAACAGTACTTATATCTGAAATGTTGAAGAGCTGCTATCAGAATTATGCATAACCTAACTCGGTGAAATTTTGTGGTTGGATCCACCTCTTATGGCAGCCATTTTGTGGTTGCGCCCCCCCCCCTCCACGGTGTTAGAATTCCAGAGTGCCTGCAGGCTAGAAAAGATGAGGACCCCTGATCTAAAGGGGGGAAAGGAGTGTGTTCCAAGAGATTTGAAATGGACGAGAAAAGCAAGTGTGGCGAAAGAAACGAGAGAAGAAGGTGCAGCAGCGGTTGAGATGGTTAGTTGGCCCCACGACCTGAGGAGGGAGATTGAGGGCCAGAGCCTCCAGCTTACAGGTTGCTTATTGAATGAAAAAAGAAAACCTGTTGACATGGGATCCACTGTTTGGGAATGTGGCTAAGTGGTTAAGTAGATGGCTTGATGCAACTTTTATCCCAAAATAAAGCAAAGGCCACAATTAAGTACCTCATTAGTGCCTCAGAAATGCAAACCTTCTACTGGATTCGTTGTATGTCCTTTGTAGCTTGTCATTTTTTCATTGTATATGTTCTACTGCCGTAATTTTGTTGTATGTCTTTGTCGTTTATCAAATCCTCATTTTATATATCTTATTATAGTATGATGATTTTATAAATTTGTAAACATGTCATTGTGCTGATTTGCATTATAAGCATATTCCTTTCTGACTTCTGGTATTTAGTACCTCCTTTTCTGTCCAACCTGGAAGTAGCCTGTTAAGAGGCTGTGTCTAAAAATAATACTTTCTTTCATAACCTCTTGCCCGATGAATTTGGTGTATTTTTAAAAAATCCATCATGAGGTCTTATTTGATTTAATCAAAGAAACAGGGTAGCCCTCGTGGTCTGAATACTGGAGATGTTTTGATAACTTGAGCTGGTTTTACTAGGTTTGAATAGGATGATGATAGAGGTGAGGAACTGTACAGGATTCATGTAGGTTTAGAGCACAGCTTCTACAGAAAGAGCCCATATCAAGGTACAAGCACTGAAACTGAACTGGAGAAGGGGATGGTAACCCTTCCCCCTTCTTTGCAGATGTTCAGTTGATTTCTTGCCAAGCAATAGTTTTGTAGCAGCAGATAGGAGAGTCTGCACACATCTGTGTATACACAATATACCAAAGCAGGAAGGGTGGAAATCCACTGGGTGCTTTGGGGTGTTTGTTTTTTAAATAGTAGCAAAAAACCTTTTTTTTGTCATGAAGCAAAATTCTGGGATTTCCAGTCACTTTCTTTAATAGCCAGCCTTAACCAAACATTACTTTATACAGTGCTAGAAATTCTCCAGCACATATCCTGAAGAGAAGAATTTCTAGAACTTCTTCTTTGGGTTTCTTTTGGGGGAGTACCTAAAAATAACCAGTAACTACAGGAATCCAGCCATTTCCATATATGCAAAGTACATTCTAAACCTATGAAGCTTATGTTGCAGGAAGTGCTGAATGTCTGTGCCTAAGTAATATCTGAACCATCAAAGTGCAGAAAGGTTAATCCCAATGCCACATGCTTTTCTTATGCTTAAAAGATATCCAGAATCAGCCTGGTTGGCATGGAAGGGAGAAGCTGTGTGAGATGGAGAGGGTGTGTGGCTATCCAGGCTTTGGAAGCTGAGGTCTGAGGGTGTGAGGCCTGAAATGGGGGTTAATGTTCAAGCAACCAGAAGAAGCACAGAGCTGCTGCAAAAAGAAAGTCCTTGCAGTCACAGTGCAAGACTTTGCAGGCTTGGAAGGCTGGCCCATGGAAGAGAAAATGGGTATAGCTTACTCTTTCCACTGGCAGTAAGAAGATCGACCACGTCCTCTGGTCAGGATGTTTCATGGTTGTAAGAGAGGCTATGGGTGTTACTTATCAGCTCTCTCTTTTTTAGAGTCTTGCCCTTCTTCCAAGATGCTGAGGGCAGTGTATATTATCTTCCTTTCTCCATTATGTTCTCATAAAAGCCCTGCAGGGCAAGTTAGGCTGAAATAGCATGATTTGTCCAGTCCCCCAGAGAGCTTCACGGTTGAATGGGGATTTGAAATGTGGAATGAATGAAGAGGATGCAACATTACAGCTTGTCTGCATGGTGCCTCCCTTGAAAGTTATTCAGACACTGCTGCAGAACACAGTTGTCTGGCTGTTGGTTGGAGTCAGGAGCAGGGTGTGAGATTATGCCAGCACTGACTGAGCATCTTGAGCTAGGAATGGAAAAGCAATTGCAGTTTCCTGGATATGTAGATCATAAGTTATGTCTCACTCACACATTGTCTATCTTTGTATACTTAGGATATTATATGAGTAAATATTTGGGAGGCTGAAATTTCTTCTGTGGTAGACAAAAGAGTATCTTCTTAAAGGATCTACAAGTATTTCCCCTTCATTTGGGATGTTGTTTGTGCAATAGCAAACCTGTGTTTTTTTAATTGGTTCCATCTTTTTGTGATCACATCTCCTTTACTGGATGCTGATAATATCTTAAGTTGAACACCCTTCCCCTCCAGCAGTTCTGCAGATGGGAAATAGGAGGCAAATGCAGCATATCAGATGAACAGGCTTAGTGTTTTCCCTGCCCTCTTAAAATGTGATGCTGGTAGGACAGAAGAACTTTATACTCACACTGTGCCTTGTCCTATCTGGGCTGCCACTTGTGCAAAGTGGCTACGTCTGTTGGGTTAGTGTGCCAGCACAGTTCCCGCAGGGCTCCCAGTCTCTGGTTTATCAGTTAAGCAGATGTAGCTGCTTTGCACAGGTAGCAGCCCAAGACACAGGACGAGTGCAAAGTTGCACAGCTGAGATCTTTTGCTTGGTTTCAGGTGGGTAACCCTATTGGTCTGCAGTAGAACAGCAAGATTTGAGTCCAGTAGGACCTTAAAAAACCAAAACAATTCTCAGGGTGTAAGCTTTCAAGAGTCACAGCTCCCTTCTGAAGAAGGGAATATTTTAAGAAGGAAGTTGACTCTCGAAAGCTTTAAAATCTTGTTGGTTTTTAAAGGTGTCACTGGACTCGAATCTTGCTATTCTTTTGCTTGGTTAGTGGTCACACCTAAATCAGGCCTCCAACTGCACATTTCAAAGGCTAAAAAACTGTCTTTTTCTCCAGGCCAGTTTCTTATATGTTTTCCCATTTCAAAGGCTTTGCTGCTTTAACACTGATGTAATCTATTCCTTGTAGATTGTATATGGGAATGGAGGGGGGGTGGGTGGGCGGAGGGAATAGGACAGGACATATGTTGTTTGTGATGCTGTGTGGAGAAGGCTCAAAAAGAGAGGTCAAAAGAGGAGGGGGAAGCCTTCTCTCCCCTCCCCCACTTACTTTAGGCTGCTACATGCTGCTTTTGCCTTATTGGCCATCAGTGCAATGACCCAGTTAACTCACAGCCTCTCTGCGCACTCCCTCCCCCATGTTTCCTTTGCCCTGGCCCGGCTCACACTCTCATATTTCCCTCCCTAGTGTAAGGAGAATGGTGGTTCTTAGTGCTGCATTCCTTAGAAAAGGGGGGTGGGGGTGGAGTACTCTCTTTTTGGCAGTAGCAGATGGTTGTCTGTTTTTGGGCAACGATAGCACTATGTCGATATACAGTTGTACTTTCCTATGCACACACAATCCAACTTTTCTACTTTTTAAGAAAGGGCTCAACCTCTAAGCCAGGTAGGCCTTTCCTTCTAACTGATTGGTATTTTTTGTTCATGTAATTACCAGTTCTCTTACTTCAGTATCTCAAGAAGGCACCTATCAAATAAGCAGTTCTTAGTACTTTAAATGAATTGCTTGGTTATAATATGCTTAAAGTCTTAATATTAGGCTTGTTAACAATCCTGCTGATAAGACTTTAATGACTTTCTGGCAAAGGCTGAGAGTTGTCTTAGAAATTAATCACTATTTTCAACATAGAGCACGTGCAGCTATTTTTGCCATTGCTTTCTAAAACATTCTTGCACAGTTCAATTTACAGCAATTATCAACAGAGAAAGGATAGAGTTTATGCCCATGATGATTCTAGTGTGTGGGCCTTCCCCTCAAAGGTGAGTTCACTTGCTAGATGGCCCATGAGTGCCTTCTTAAATTTGCCCTTCCAGAGTTTGTGCATGGTCTGATCAGGGTATTTGAGGGGGAGAGATCGGTATGTGGTACCTTTGTGAAATCAGCACTGTGTCTTTTCACTTGCATAAGACAGATGATGAGAGCCCATGGTGCAGTTTCCTTCTTTTGGGAATTCTTGTTCTGTGTCCTTGATTGTGGGTGTCTCAGAACAATATGAACCTACTCAGAATCTGAGATCATCTTGTGAGGCCCTGCACCCCATTTCAGTGAGTGGCAACCCATGACAGGACCTTTTCTGTGACAGCCCCTTCCCTGGCCGCTCCCAGGAAGGCTGTAAAAACTCTCCCTGGAAGCCCATTTGCTCCTTGAGTTTTAATGCTGATCTCAGTTCTCTTGTTTGATTCTTGTTCCTTGCACATATAAAACATCAATAGAAAATACCATAAGCATCTTGGGGTTTGTGCCAAAAGGGAGGCTTGAAAGTGTTTTACTGAATAAATTAATGACCTGATAGTGAACTCCTTCCCTTCGCCATTAATTCAGTGTTCTTGGAACAAGGTTGTTTCACTCTTTCTGGTCTTCCTGTCCTTCACCCCAAGGCCTGCTGCTTTTTTAGATCATCAGGAGACTATTTTGCTTATTCGGGAAATTTCCACTCCATTATTCTACACAATATAGGTCGAACTTTTCTTTGTGGGGATCAGGAGGAAATGAATATTCTGACCTGTGTGTATTTCTCTGTAAGTAGAAGGACCAGATTTTGCATTCCAGGCCATAGCAATAGTTGATGTATAGATTTCCCCTGTTGCAGGAAATCCTGTAAATAGAGAAAGGGGTGGGTTGGAAGGAGATTCAGGTTAAGCTTCTCAGATGGGAGTCCATCGCTGCTCCTGCTTATCCTGTTGGTTCTTGTCTTCTGAACATCCGTCCTTTACATATAAGCTTATTGTTGTCTGAGGGGATTTTTTTCTTTGTTTTTTGGCATGTTACGTAGTTTGCAATCCCAGCAGGGACCTAGAGTGGTGATGCAATGTATGTATTTTAATAAACATTTGGAACAGCGGAACGCTAACATTATATAGATTATCTAGGCCAGTAAGTATAGATATTCATTTGTAAGTGAGGGAGAGGAAGTCTTTTTGTTAACATTAGCAAGTAAGTAACACTAACAAAGAGTTAAGAATAGCAATTCTTGTAGGAATTGCATAGACAGTGTTGTTTTCTGAAAATTTTAAAATGAATAGTTATAAGTTTGTTCAGAGGAGTATAAACTGGTTGTGCTATGCACAAGTGAGATCCTGGGAAGGTCACAGGGGAAGGCTCAGTTCTTAGAGCAGCTGCAAAAAGAAAAAAAGGGGGAAATTCAAAAATCAGTATTAGGAAAGAAAGTAATAAGAAAATAATTTAGATCTATGATACAGCTTGGTCATTTTTGGAATACTATGTGCCCCCACCTCAGAAAAGTTTTGTCTTAGAAAGATAAGCAGGAAAACAAAATGACTGAGATCACTGTGAAACAATGTTTAAAGAGACTGGAGTGGAGGATTAGAAAATATAAACCTTGTTGAGAGAGCGAGATTTTTTTCTGTTTCATAATATTAGAACTAGAAGGTTGCCATATGAACTTGACTGATATCAGGCCCAGAAGAAATGGCTTATACATTTTTCTGTTTATTGGTTAAACTTTTATTCTGCCTTTGGAGTCCATTCCTATTTTACCAGCACAACAATTTTGTGAAGTTGGTTAGGTTAAGAGAGTTACTAGCCTACAACTGGCCAGTGAACATCATGGCTAAGTATGGATTTGAACCTGGGTTTCCCAGGGCCCAAGCTGACATAGTTTTCCAATGGCAGTGGATTGTACAAGTGGTAGTAAAATAGATGTGCTATTTTTTGAATAAAGGATTAGACATGCTAATGGAAGATAGCTCTATCTGTTGCTGTTAGCCATGATAGGGAACTGGAATTTTTCTTTGGAGAGAGTATAGTGAACTATCTGCTGTAACCATATTTAGGTTAGGTTACTATAACATGCTCTTTGTGGGACTGCCTTTGGAAATAGTCTGGAAACTTCAGCTGGCCCAAAATGTGGCAGCGAGGATACAGTCAGGCGAGGGACAGAATATAAAGATTGTCACATCATCCCTGTGCTGCAAGATCTGTACTGGCTGCCCCAACTGTTTCTGAGCACACCTTTAGATGCTTGCTATTAGGTCCTGAACAGCTTGGGGCTGGGCCACTTGTAGAGAGCCTCATCCTGTACTGTACTGTCCACCAGTTAAGACCCTCCTAACTTTTTCCATGTGTGCACCTGGTCTTTGAAATGTCCTTCTGCTTGAAGTTCACCTGGCATGTGTCCTGTTCTCATTTAGGTGCTAGGCCAAAGCAATTATTTTTCCAGGCTTTTGATTAAGGGGTTGATTTTTTTTAAACATTTGTTTCTAGCCTGAAAATTTTTTAATGAGATGAGTTTTAAGCTGCTAAGTGCTTTGTGCTGTTTTTATTCTCTGGCTCGGTTTTTAACATTTAATTTTTAATGATTTTTATGCTGTATTGTGCTCTGCTTTGTAAGCTGCCTCATGAAGGTTCTCTAGAAAGGGCACATACATTTTCTAAATAAATAGCATATCTTTGTATGTTGCATGTGTTGGCAGAGAATGTTTGTCACTATTCATGCCATAGTTGTGAGCTTTCAGACAAAGCATCTGCCTGAGTGTTTGGAGCTGCTGAAGGGGAGCCATAACAAACATCAAAGTCAAAAAAGTGCAGTTAAGGATGTGATATGAAATTCAATCGGAAGTGTGTTCCCAATGCTATTTGAGATGCATCTCTCTGTGATATGGAAAAAAGTTCTCCCTCTGAGGCGGAGGGCATCTTGATGGGTGATTCCCACCCTCCATTCAGGGAGGCAGGAACAAGTTTTCTACTTCCTGTCTTCCTAGTGGGAGTCACCCTTTCTTTCAGTTGTCATTCCTGCCTCAACAGGGAGAGCAGCTTCATCCGAGCACTGCCTTGACTTTCAACTGTTTTTCTTCCTTTCCTTCACTTCTGCTTTCCAGAATCAGATTCTTGCCTTGTTTACTCCTTTCTACTCTACCTCCTTGCTATTCTGTGTGTGTGCGTGCGCGTGTGCGTGCGCACGCGCACCTGCTAAAAGGCTTGCAGGAGAAGCTTTCTCCTTCCTTCGGATGTGGCAGCCATTTCATGGCAAGACAGAATCATGAATCAGCAGAACGTGCTCTTCCATCAGAATAGGACAGAAAATCATGGGGGACGCAATGGATTCCTCTCTGAAGGAGAGTTGGAAGCCCCTCTCACTGTCACTCCTGGCAACAACCCCAGAGACAGTGGGGCAAACTGTTAGGAAGCCGCAGCTGTGGCCACTCATATTGTGAAGAGACCAGAAGGGGTTATTCCTTCCTGAGCAAAGGAAACATGGCAGCCGTTTCCGGCCTCACCAATGAGGGCAACATTGCCAACCAGCTGGGAGATGGCTATGGAGTGGATTTCTCCTCATCCTTAAGCCAGTCTAGTGGCGTAAGACCCAATTCGGGCCGACCTACACCAAAGGAGTACCATACTGTACTAGATTTAATGGAAGCGTATCTCCACATTTCAATCTTGTCTGGGCACCAAAGATTCCTCCATTTCTGCAAAAGGGGGCTCCATCTACTGTTCAGGGTACTTCCATTTGGCCTCTCCGGGGCACTGAGGGCCTTCGTAAAGAATTTCATCAACCCAGTGTAAAGCTAAGGGAGAAAAAGACTTACGTAGACAACTTGCTGATCAGGTTAAGCTCTGCACGCCTACAAGCTTACAGTTCCTGATCAACTTACAGAGAAGTTCTTTATAATCTAAACAATGACTAGAACATCTGGAAGCCCTAACTGAAGCAGTGGCAAAGAAGAGAAAGGCAATGTCACAAGTGATCATCAAGACCAGGTATTTATTGATGACATTAGCAAAACTAATGGGTCTACTGATTCTAAGTATCGACACCATCCAGTGAGGTCGACTACATACCAAGACCTTTACTGACTTCTGAGACCCTTCCAACTACAAATTATGAACAAGAAAGGTCTTTCCATTCAGTTACCCCACACAATAAAAATAAATAAAATAATATATTTTTTAAAAAGCCTCGTATGGTGGACAACTATGACAGGCCTTCTGCAAGGAAAGCAACACTGCATTGCAGTAATGGAACCAGTTCCATGGACACCAGTCTGTCCAGATGGGGAGAAGCACTAGAAGATCCACCAGTACAAGGTCGATGGTCCAGCAGTGAGATGATACCCTCTGTCAACCTGCTGGAGCTTCGGGCAATTTATCTAGCCTTACTACACTTCAGACCATGAATACTAGACAAATACCTTCTAATCAGAATAGACAGCATGTCAACCAATTAAGTGGACAGATATTTCACCAGGTGCTTCCATCCCAAGGCCAAAATAACTGATGCATTGACATTACAATGGCCACACATTCTGCTGGGTATGGAATCTCAAATCTTCTGCATGCAAAGCAGATGCAATACCATGGAACCATGCCCCTTCCTACAATACAGCCCCTGGGTAAAAGCTAAGCAGATCTGGATCAGATCAGTGCTTGGCGTGGAGACTGCTTGGAAACTTGCATGGTGGAAGAAAATTAAGATAAAAGTAAGAATAATGACTGCACGACTTGGATTGTCAGAACTCTAGCATCTCAAACCTTATGACTTTTGGGGTGGGGCTAGTGATGTCATATAGAATAGCAGTACTTCCACACACCATTAGGAATCGTACCATATGATTTTATTTATTTATTCATTTCTATTCCGACTTTCTCCCTAGTGGGAACACAAAGTGGGTTACATTTTCCTGTCCTCCATTTTATCCTCACAACAACCCTCTGAGGTAGGTTAGGCTGAGAGTGTGAGACTGGCCGAAGATCACCCAACAAACTAACAAATCAGTCAGTCAGTCCTTGAGTGTTTAGAAAAGACGGCTCTGATTACTAAGAGCCAGCATGGGTTTCTCTAGAACAAGTAATGTCAGACCAACCTTATCTCCTTTTTTGAGAGAGTTACTACTTTGTTTGGATCTGGGTGATACTGTGGACATAGTTTATCTTGATTTCAGTAAGTCTTTTGATAAGGTACCACATGATATTCTTGTTGACAAATTGGTAAAATGTGGTTTGGAGCCTATTACTGTTAGGTGGATTTGTAACTGGTTTGTAAATGGTTGACATATCACACCTGAAGAGTGCCCATAAATGGTTCCTCATTCTCCTGGAGAAGAGTGACAAGTGGAGTGCCTCAGGGATCTGTCCTGGGCCCTGTGTTGTTCCACATCTTTAAAATGACTTGGATGAAGGAACAGAGGGAATGGTCATTAAATCTGCAAATGATGTTAAATTGGGAGGAGTAGCAAACACAGTAAAAGGCCGAATTAAGATTCAGGATGATCTTGGCAAGCTGGAAAATTGGGCTAAAACTGTTGGGAGTTGGCAAGATCTAAATTCCAGTCACTATTGGGTTAACTCATTTGTTTTGATCTTGTGAGACCTAACCTGGAAGTGTAACCTTGGCTTAGAGTCAATGTGGAATTAATGTTAAATGTGATAAGGCTAAGGAAAGATGTGAAATTTGTATAAGAGCAAAGGGAACTGCTCCCAGTTACAGGGGACAATCTAACACACGTGATAAAGAGTTACTGGAAGAGGTCTATTCAGATCTTGTGGGTCCCTTGCCTTTATCTGCAGGAAAGAATAGAGATTTTCTTACCTTCACAGAGTCCAAACGCAAGTACAGTCATGTATACATGCTTAAAAGTAAAGATGAGACTCTAGAGAAATTTAAATCTTATGTTGCTACTATTAAGAACCTATTTGGCAAAGCACCTCTAGCATTACGTACCAATGGCGGAGGAGAATACTGTAATGTGGACTTTAAGAGCCAAGCTACAAGTGACGCCTGACACAGGTTGGACACTTGTCAGCTTCCCTCAAGTTCTGATGGGAAATGTAGGCATCCTGGTCTTGCAGCTGTAATGGAGAGCCAAGCTGTAAAACCAGGACACCTACATTTCCCATCAAAACTTGAGGGAAGCTGACAAGTGTCCAACCTGTGTAAGGCATCATTTGTAGCTTGGCTCTAAGAAATGTATGCAACAGGAAGGTATTGAACATAAGGTCACTATACCCCATTCTCCGCAACAGAATGGTTGTTCCAAAAAATTGAATCACACGTTGCAGGAAATGACTAGATCTATGCTGATGCAAGCTGGACTACCTGATTCATTATGGGCCGAAGCAGTAATGACAGCAGTTTATTTACACAATAGAGTTCCTTGCAGAGTAACAAGAAAAATGCGTTTTGAATCGTGGTTTGGAAAGAAGCCTGGGTTAAAGCATATAAAGGCTTTTGGCGCCAAAGCATACTCACATATCCCAAAGGAGAAGAGAGGGAAGCTCGATCCTCGAGCAGAAATTGGAGTCATCGTTGGATATCCTACTGGAGGTAAAGGATATAGTCTTGAATCCTGAGACCTTTGAAATTAAGTGCTGTAATGTCGTATACGTAGACGAAGGAAATCTGATGCAAACACCAAAGTCACTTCAACTTATAGCGACAACTGATTGGCAGGACACAGAAACTGTTTCACAGGAACTGGTTGATTGGTTACCTGTGGGGATCATTGGTCAACCAGCAAGCCCACCTTCAGAAGTCATCATTACTAGAACACAAGGGGAAGCAGGAACTGGACCAAGTGAAACAGAAACAACTACCCTGAGACGATCAGATAAGAGTAACAAAGGCAAACCACCAGAAAGATACAGATTCTGTCAAAATCTGCAAACAATAAAAGAACCTACAAATTCGAAGGAAACCAATGAATTGCCGGCATCAGAAAGAGACAAGTGGATACAAGTGATGGAGGAAGAATTTCGATCTTTACAACATAAACAGGTCTGGACATTTACCGAACTACCTGAAGACAACCAAGCCTGTATCACAATATGTAAAGAAGAAGGTGCAAAGGCTAGGAGTAGATCAATAGGATTGAAATGTCAATTTGTAAAGGACTTATGTCAGAGGGGATTAATTGAAATTGAATATTGCCCCACCAATGAAATGATAGCCGACATTTTGACTAAGCCATTGACCATAGAGAAATTTGTATACTTCTGTGACATGTTAAATATGACCGATCCCAATACCAAGAAAAATGACTAACTGTATTGTCGAAGGCTTTCACGGCCGGAGAACGATGGTTGTTGTGGGTTTCCGGGCTGTATTGCTGTGGTCTTGGCATTGTAGTTCCTGACGTTTCGCCAGCAGCTGTGGCTGTGGTGTAGCACCTCTGAAGATGCCAGCCACAGCTGCTGGCGAAACGTCAGGAACTACAATGCCAAGACCACGGCAATACAGCCCGGAAAACCCACAACAACCATCACTAACTGTATTGTTTGAATGTTAGATCTTGAGAAGGGGTGTTGGGAGTTGGCAAGATCTAAATTCCAGTCACTATTGGGTTGACTCATTTGTTTTGATCTTGTGAGACCTAACCTGGAAGTGTAACCTTGGCTTAGAGTCAATCCTGGTTAGAAGCCATAAAAGGGTTAATCACCAGCAGGTGTAATTAAGACGCTGAAGCAGATGCAGACGCACAGCCTTGCTACTGTATAGCCTTGTTACTTTATCTACTAGTTAGCTACTTGTATGTATGGTTTGACTGTTTATTCACTGATGCTGCTATATAAAGACTATATTTTTCTCATAACAAACAGCTCAATTTTCCATGCCTCAACCTTTTATCCCATAACAAAATGAATTTCAACAGCGATAAATGCAAAGTTCTTCATTTAGATAGGAAAAATTGAATGCATAATTACAAGATGGGGAAGCCTTGTTTTGGCAGTATACATGTGGGTCTCAGTTGATCATACACTGAACATGAGTCAGTAGTATGATACAGTATCTAAAAAGACAAATGCGAATTCCAGCTGCATCAACAGTAGTGTCCAGATCAGTGAAGTGATGGTATTACTTTATCCTGCTTTAGTTAGACATCACTTGGAGTACTGTGTTCAATTGTGGGCACTCGTTAAGTTTAAGAAGGACATTGACAAGCTGGAGTGTACCCAGTAGGTTGAGAGAAAAAACACAATATGAACTATTAATATCTGGAAATTGGAAGCATCTCAGGGAAGATTTACAAAATCTTATTGCAATATCACACAGAAATGGAGCAAGTTAAAACTTGTATGATAAAATGGATGGAAAACTTTGGAGATACTATCTCGATGAATGTATGGGAAAGTTTATGGATTAAGGACATAAAATTTACAGATTATCAATTATTGAGAGATAATTGGTATAAAATGTTCTCTAGATGGTACACTACTCCCAAAGACATTGTGAGAATTAGTAAGAGTTACAGCAGACACTGTTGGAAATGTCAAAGCATGGACACAACATTTTATCAACGTGAAAATATTGGATAAAGATACTTGAAGAGATGCAGAAGATTCTTAAACTTAGATTTGAATTAAATCGGGAAAATATGCTCTTAAATATCCTACCAACTAATGTTAGAAAAGAGCAGGGAGATCTTTTCTATTACATGGTGACAACAGCAATTGTATTATTTGCAGCAAAATGGAAAACAGATATCAGTCCTGATGTGTTAGAGTGGAGAGATAAGATTCATGAATATGCATCAATGGCTAAGCTTACTACCTATCTGCATCATAGATCGATAGCCAAATTTTGGGGGAAATGGAAGGATTTCTTTGACTACTTAGGTAGAAATTAATTTTAATTGAGGCAACTTAATATAAAGACAACAATTAAAAAAGCTGATATTGTAGTTTGTATAGGCTAAACTAACTCAGGAGAGGGAAGGAGAACTAATATGCAAATATGTTTAGGTATAGCAAATTTTATTAGTTCAGTGTAGGTTCAGTGTAGGTTAAATTGTAGTGCTTGTACAAGTCTCAAAATCCTATATGTAGTGTTTATGTAAGATTGTGTAAGTCTCAACTCAATTTCCAATCTAGTATTTGTATAATCTTTTATTATGCATTTCTATTTTCATATATTTTATTTTTTAAATAAAATCTTTATTTAAAAAAAAAACTGGAGTGTACTCAAAGGAGGGCAACAAGTCTCATGAGGAAAAGTTGAAGGAGCTGGGTATGTTTAGCCTGGAGAGGATGCAACTGAGAGGTAATATAATAGCCCTCTTCAGGTATTTGAAGGACTGGACTGTCATATAGAGGATGGAGTGGAGTTGTTTTCTGTTGTTGTTGTTATTTATTCATTTATAATCTCCCTTTCTCACTGAGATCCAAGGCAGATTATATAGTGCAAGTGAGATATAATATAATCCAAAGCTAGGACATTCACTGAGCAAGTGCCGTAGTGAACAACAGTTAGGATATTCAGTGAAGAAATACAGGAGGGTATGGTGGTAGGAAATTTGAAAACAAGTATAAAGTTGAGCATAGAGACTGTTGCCGCAGAGGGTCAGACCAGAACTAGTGGGTTAAAATTAAACCAAAAGAGTTTTTGGCTAAACATTAGGAAGAACTTCCTGACAGAGAGGTTCCTCAGTAGAAAGTCTGCCTCGGGAGGTGGTGGGCCCTCCTTCTTTTGAGGTCTTTAAGCAGAGGCTAAATGGCCACTGGACAGCAACGCTGAATCTATGAGTCGCAAGACAGAACCTTGATTGGCATAACCGTAACAGTGTCAAAAACAGGCGGAGCCTGTTAATTGTTAAACATTCTAAAAACACTTCTCCTCTTGTATACACGGTAAAGGAAGTTTGCCACCATTTTGGTGACTTCAACCTTGGTTGAGGCTAAAAAACTCACTATCTTACTCTCAACAGATTTGCCCTCCAGTGATTGCAGTAGGTAATCCAAATAAAATGCACATAAATCATCATAAAATCTGCACGATAAAAGTACGTGGGCTGTATCCTCGATTTCCAAGAATCTATGAGTCAATATGAATTTAGGCAGATTGTGAGAGAGAGGGCAGGAAGAGATGAGCAGGTGCTTGGCTCATGTGGCCCTTTCTTAAATGCCCAGGGTAATGCTCAGCACCTCTTTGGGGTTAGGAAGGTATTTTCCTCCAGGCCAGAATGGCCCTGGGATCCTGGAGGTTTTTTTGCCTTCCTCATGGTGTAGAGCAGGGGTCACTGGGGGAAGGGGGGTAGCTGAATTTCCTGCATTGTGCAGGGGGTTGGACTAGATGACCCTGAGGTCCCTTCCTGTTCCGTGTTCCTGTGTTTCTAATGCAAAGTGGAGATTTGAACCAGGATCTGACACTCTAACCCTTACAGCATGCTGTCTCTCTTCCTTACCTTCTTTAAAAGTTCTTGCTAAAGATCTTGAACTTGGTGTAAATCAGGCATAATTTTATTTCCTATCTTTGGCGAAAAAAGTAGAAAGATTGCATGTGCCAATTAGGAGAAGACCAGTTGAAAATATTGAAGCAGAATGTGAATCTGTTTAGCCAGAATCATGCAGCTATGGAGAAATGGACTATTTGCCACACAAAAAAATGTAAAAGCAAAACATGGAGATAAACTGCGTGTTTAAAGTTAGTTGAGCTGTTAGTATCTCTCATCTTCAAAAAGAGGCTTGTCCTCAGCTCTTCTTGGGGCTTCTGTTCACTACTGTTAAATTTATTTGCCACACACACACTCTCTCTCTCTCTCTCTCTCTCTCTCTCTCTCTCTCTCTCTCTCTCTCTCTCTCTCTCTCTCTCTCTCTTTAACAGGAGAAAAAAATACAAGGTCAACTTTTTTTAAAAAAACGGCGGTGTTTGTGTATGTGCGAGAGAGAGAAGGAAGGAAGGAAGGGGGAACTGAAATTAGAAAATGGCAACTGCTGGCAAAAGATGATTACAGCTTATTTCAAGGCTGCTTCCTGCATGCCAATGATAGGACAGTAAACAAACGCCTCTTCGGAAGCACAGCAACAGGCAGGGTCTCATGTGTGGAAGAGAAGGGTCACAGCAGGGTCTAGCTCTGCCTGGCAAGAGGAAGCCCCTAATCACGTGACCCTGGGAACCTGGTGCCTCTGTGTGCATGGAGTGAGAGAGCAGAGGAATCTTTTCCCTCATCGTTTCCCCATTGTCCACCCCGTAGATCAGAGCACTCCCTTTTGGATTGCTGTATGGGGGTATCAGATGGCTGCATTGTCGTCTTCCAAATTCCTTCCAATAATGGTCAGCCATTCCCAAGAGCATTATATCAGTGTAGGTCTCCAACCGGGACATAACATCCTGCCCTACTCTATTGCTAATTTATGTCGCTTGAAAATTAACCACAAGGCCATCAAAAGGTGCCAGCCTGCCCTCATGCTGTTTCTTAAACATCCCGTATAAAATTGTGGTGGTGGTGGTGGTCGTTGTGTGTGTGTTTCTTTTGGCCCTTGCAGAGTTTCCTTCTCCTCCTGGCAGAACATTAATAATAAAAAGGCACATTCACTTTCAAATGGTAGGTCTCATACTAAAAGGCTGTAGGAAATACAGTCTCTTAGGTAGGAAAATCTACAATCAATGCATACCCGGTGGCATAGAAACCACTTTCACAATCCCACGCTGATGGGAATGTGTGAATGAAGCAGCCATGTGAGGATTCTCCATATGATTGATTTGCCACTCTCTATAACAATCTCATGAGAGAGGGGTGTAATTGGCCCCTCCCATGTAGCTGTTTTTTTCATATACACTGCAAGGAGGAGGCTACAGAACCATTGGGTGTATGTATATGTACATATAAAAGTGCTTGACAGACATTATGGTATATGGACAGAGACTTGTACTTGAGCTTGGATTCAAACCCTACCCCTCAATTGGATTTGCATTATCTGGGTGGCTTTCGTTCACTGCCTATTGTTTGGGAGTCGGGTACATTCAGACTAATTACTTTTTCACTCTGTAAAGTGTGAAAGTGTTGTATGCAAAGGCAATACATTTCATCCTGAAGAAGGGAGCTCTGAATCTTAAAAGCTCATACCCTGAAAAACTTGTTGGCCTCTAAGGTGTCACTGGACAAAAATCGTACCTTCCATCCTGCTTCCCCTGCCCCACCTTTCAGTTATTTGCCCAGTGCTCCATGGATTTTTGTTTGTTTGCATTGTGTCTTACCAAAGTCTGATTCATTTCATTGGCTCTTACTCCAGATAAATCCCTGAGGGCTTGTGCCCTAAATTAGGGACAATAATCTTCTACTCGTTACGTTGACCCAGTGTTCCATCTTTGTTTTGGAAAGATTACTCGCAGAAGTCATATGGGGAATTAGCACAAAAAGAAGCACAGAATTATTCTTGCATCCTTCTTGCTCACCCCCTCCCTACTCCCTCTTGGTACTTGGACTCTTGAAAAATAAGGCCGCTGTATTTTCTGTATGAACAACAGTTGGAGGTACTACTAACTACTGGTTTTTCTGCCAGGCTGTGACTGGCAGGGTTGCCTTTAAAAAGATCTGCCAAGTGGACAGACTCCAGAGGCTTTGGGGTTTATTTCCCCCCTAAAGTATTGTGTAAGAAACAATGAACTTTTTCCCCCTGCTGTGGAAAACTAGTTTGGGCCCACTGGTTTTGTATAAAGCCCTCTTGAAAAGTAATGAGAAAGCAGGGGCGGGAGAGAGAGAAGAGGGGCTTCCCAAAGATCTACAGCTGCTTTTCAAAGCCATGCAAAATCTCTCTTCTTGCGTTGAATGGAGAGCAGAAATACTCCCAGCCAAACAAGGGACAGAAGTTGCTCTGGAAGGAATAATGAACAATGACCTAAATGACCCTTCCTTAGAAGACTTTTTGAGAGCCCGTATTCACCCTTGGCCTTAAGGCACTGTGGATGATGTCACATTGGCCTGGGAATTAGTTTGGACCATTGGGAGACTTTCTGCCTGATTGGACTGATGAGCAGTAAATATGTATTAGTGTCCTGTTTGTTGCCTGCTGAGGGTACGTCTTCACTTAGGGTCAAACTATATGTGCTGTGGGGAGATTCAGGATCTTCTGTATTTCTTTTAAAGAGTAAGTTGCTACTGCAGGAGACCCCAATTCATCCGCCCAGTCAGAGATATTTTAATAGGTTCACTTGGCAAAACAAGTTATACAAAAGTTGGCAGGATGCAAAGAATATGCAAACTCCTCAGGGAATCAAGTGTATGTCCTTGGAAGAAAACTGTTTGTTGTTGCTGCTCTTAATTGCTGTGCCCCGGTTCTACTTGGTACCACAAAAAGCTGAAATCAGATATAGTCCTTGCCACCAACTTAAATTCTGAAGACACAAATCCTAAATCCAGACATAGCTGTTTAGCTGTGAACCAATGTGGGCTGGCTAGCGCACTGAATGCTAGCCGCAGGGAGAGGCTGGTGTAGTGAAGCAATTAGTGTCACACTAAGAGAAGTTCAGGGTTCGAATGTCCTTTAGGCCAGTTACTCACTTCCTTAAGCCTCCTTTCTAACAGGGTTGCTGAGAAGATAAAATGAGAGAGGGTTTCTTTGAGAGAAAACCTTGAGTTCTTTGGAGAAAACCCAAAGGCTATGTAGATCACTGAAAATCTGTTCCAGACAGCTGGCTGTCTTGCTCTACCTTCTTGTTTTTGGCTTCCGAGAGTGGCCAGGCTTTATTTGTATATTCTTAAGCCAGTACTGGCAATAATGAGGGCTAAATACTTGTCTCTTGGCTTAGCGCTGGACATAGCATCCTGAGAATTAAATTCTGCACTTGCATGCTGTCTTCAGAATACTTATTGCCCTATCTATGATGTGCTGTCCAGACAGCAATTCGTTGGCTTCTGTAGGGTTGGTGTAGGGTTGTGTAGGCTTCTGTAGGGTTGGTGTTCCCCTAGTGGGGGTGGGGGATCCCCCACTCCCCCCATCTACCCCCTGCCATCACTCACCTGGCCAGTGAGGGGGAGAAGGCGGGAGAACAGGCCCCTCAGGCATGATCTCGGGGTGGTGTGACAACATTACTCCCATGAGTGACATGGTTGCGCCACTCCAGAAGTGTTTCCACGCTTTGTACACAGCTGATTTGAGCCCCAAACGGGCTGAATTGGGCCTGTTTGGGGCCCAAATTGGCCCGGTGCAAAGCATGTGCCTGCTCCCAGGCCTATGCAATGTTGTCATTTCCTGTGCATGAAGAAAAAACAAAAAGGTGAGTGCTGGGTGTCTCCTCCACCCCACCCCCTGCCAGGAGGGTAAGGAGATCTGTCAACCCTAGGCTTCCAGGATTCTGCCAGCACTGAACAAAGCTGTAGCCCAAGCACTGCTGGAACCTCTTTTCCACCTCTACCACCCTGCCACTGAGCCATAATTCTCAAGATTCTTTTTGGAGAGTGTGCAAAAGTATGGCAGTTAAAGAGTTTAAGGCATGCAGATTATCAATAGGACAGGAGTTTTTGCTGTTGTTACATGGAAAACGTTTTATCCGTGGCGTTAATTGCAAAATGTTCTGCTGTTGTTCCTCCCAGGTGAACTGCAGCCATGGCAGGTGCTGACACCATGACAGCAAGCACAGCAGCCGACGTGAGCACCAAGCCTAAAACCAGCGCTTGCAAATCTATCAAGAGGTGAATTATATCCTCAATACAATGTTTTTTCCCTGAGCTGGGCAGGGAAGAAATGAAGTCTGCCTAGATCTTAATGGTGCTTCTTATATATGACTGCTGGTTATCTGATTGGGAGTCTGAGGCTGTTATGTTAAACAACACTTACTTGGGAGCGAACTGGGGACCCACAATGGTTTTGATTCAGAGAGTTGAAAGGGGAAGCATCATTATTAGTGGATATGCACATTCATTATTTGTCATCCTCTCTAGTCATGGGTTTTGGAAGTGCTTCAAACCTACAAAGCTTGTCTTGATCAGAATCCGGAATGGGACATCAAGAATGAACATGTACTCTGTGGGAAACGATGTGTTTCCCATTCATTCATGAAGTCACTTTATATACTATGCCTCAGATCATTGGTCAGTCTTGCCCAGTACTGCTTATTCCATCTGGCTCTTGCCATGACTCTTAAATATAGACCTAGATCCTATTGCTCCATTTACCAAAACTGGAAACCTTCCTTCAGCAGAAGAGTCACTTGGAGGGCAGCTCCTTAGGGTGGGAGAAAGGCTTCAAATTTTGATGAGCAGAGTGATGAGATCCAGGCCATTGTTCTCTATCTCCACAGAAGTTCGTGGAATTTATTGCCTGGTAAAAGTGTGTAAGATTGGTATGTTAACGCTGCATGAAAAAGAGGTGTGTGTAAAATAAAGAATGATCTATAAAAGTTGGAGGGTTTTTAAAGCCAGACTTCCTCCTCCCCGTTATCCATATCTTCTGTTATCCCATAGAAGTTTAACATCTAAACTCATTTTGAGTGACTGAACAAGTACTTGTGTGTGTATACAGCCTCTGTTTGTCATTCTTGTGCCATCAGAGGGCACATAATACAGCAACCCGACTAAATCAAAGCGGGTTTAGGACTGGGTCTGATCATGGGAAACTTCCAGGCAGCCATATGTACACCATACTGAGTTCTGTGATGGAACAAAGGTGAGATTGCACATGCAAATAAATAGTATGCAAAGACTGCTTGCAGCCACCCAGTTCTGATGGCAATTTTTCTAGGGAGGGGGAAGTTGCCCAGTCCTGGTGGCAATTTTTGTGGGGGGGGGGATCCCTTAAGCCCTGAATCAGAAATAATTGCAAGCTGTCTCTTTGTATGGTCCAATTCATGCCAGACCCTCTGCACACAATCCAGATTGTGAGAGGAATAACATGGAAGTGGGGAAAGCTGGGGTTCGCATATGTGGATAGCTTTGTGACCACTCCCTTGTGACCATCGTAGATACTTTGATTAAAAAGTTTATACAAATGTTTTGAACAATCCACATGTTGTTCAAAATAAATTACAAAATGGATTTGATTGGTCTGAATAACATTCTTAATATCCCCAAAAGTGAATTGCATTAGGAAGATTCACGATTCAATTGGATGAATAGAACTTTTGGTAATGTATTCCAGAGGGGTAGCAGTGTTAATACCTGTAGTAGCCCAAAAAAAAATCATGTGACACCTCAAAGACAGACACATTTTTGTTCTAACGTAATCTTTAACATACAAGATCCCATTTTATCCATTTGATTGTCCTCATAATACTCATATACTTGATGAAGTGGATACTGGTCTATGAAAAGTTAATATGCTTGAATGGAAATTTGTAAACCTTTAAGATGCCTCAAGACAAGGGTCACCAGCGATGATTGGGACTGGGGGTGACTATCCGTAATGGCAAGATATCACTTCTGGGGGGAAATGGTAATGATGTCATGCCTTTCTAGCAATCACTCGAAACCTATGGCAAAACCATAGAAGCGTTTGGCAATTCTTAAGAGAGGCATTTAAAATCACTTGAATAAATGAGTTGTAGATGGCAACTGATTCTACTTTGAAGATAAATGAGTATTCCTCTTTCCAGAAAAAATTAGGATGAAGGGAGAATAGTGAGAGTCATAGGAAGCTTATTTTAAAATTCTATAATGTTTTTTTCTTTGGCTTAAATGTCTTCTTTATTTATTGGGCATCCCATGACGAAAATTGGAATAGTGAATAAGACTGTGTAGTTCTTCTAATTTTGTCTTTGGCCTTCTTTGCATAGGATCAAGTGTGTAAGTTTAAATATTGCAACTCCAAAGACAGAATTGTGGTGTGGGCCTTCAAGAGGAAAGTGCTCAGAGAAGGTCGCAATTACACCAGGACAAACTCATAAAGCAGAGCCATTTTGTGTTGTAAAGAGCACCCTGAAAGCACTGGAGAACTTGATGCTGGATCCGAGGATAGATTGTTTTCAACAGAACATGCTCAGTCCCAAGATGATCATTGGTGATCCATCTGTAGAACTCAACATACGGGAAAGCGGCAGGATTATAAGGAAGCAAATAGGAGGTGCTCAGAACTTGAGGGCCATTGGGAAAGTCAGTTTGAAGAATAAGCCTTTGAGTATCAAGGATAAGATTTCAGAATGGGAAGGGAAAAAGGAGAGTCCTTCTGCTGGATCCACCTGGAAGGAAGAGGAGAAAGGAGTTAAAGAGGAGCTCAGTACATTTTTGGGTGTGGTGGAGAAGATAACTAGGGAAAGTGTGGCGATGAGAGAAGTGGACTCAAAAAGGGTTATGAAGTGGCAGGTGGCAAGCAAAGAGAACGAGAGAAGAGTAGGAACTCCCAAAAATGCTGGGCAGCCTATTGAAAAACAAGTAGACATTAAGTTAAGGGCAGAAGAGCCAAATTCCAATACTGGGAAAGGCAGTGAATTGAAGGATGTCCAGAAAGAGAACTTGTCTGTACTCAGTCAGGTCAAGAAGCTGGAACGAGTCTTGAAAGGAGGGTCTGCAGAGCTACAGCCTCAGTTACCGGGTACTTACTACTCTCCACACTGTCTGCAAGAGAAAGTTGATGAGGGGCAGGGCCTGTCTGAGGGCCAGGAAACTACTAGCAGGCTCGAACTTGGCAAACGTCTCCTCAGCTTGGACTCTGAAACCAGCGAGCCAATCTTTGGGACTCTGGAAGAAGTGAAAGTGTCTCGTGTGAAATACAAACCAGACAGTGAGGAAAATGTATACACAGAGCCAGGATTGCCAGAGAAGAAACCATTTATCAATCCTCTCCCCAAGCCTCAGCGAACTTTCAAGCATGAGGGCGAAGAAGGATGGGTCCCTCCAGTCAGAAATAAAAGAAACTTGCCCCCTCTGCCCTCCATTCCTCCCCCTCCTCTCCCTTCTTCACCGCCCCCTTCAGCTGTCAGCAGAAGACTGAGGAATGGAAAACATAAAGCAAATGCTGACCACAGGTATTGCTAGTTTTGCTACTGTATGGATATGGAGTTGCCCATTATCCCTATCTTTGTTCTAAGGAATCATTAACAAAATGGTTTGTTGGCCCCTTATCATACCACCTGTCTTTTCAGTTAGTATTCAGAGGTAGCCAGAGAATTTGGATTTGGTTCCAGCTCAGACTATGCACTTATAAAATGACGTGGTATAGCAGTTAATATCTGGCTTCTTTAAACCATAGTGCATTGGAAATTTGAAGAAAAAACAGCAGTAATTTTAAAATGGTGCATTGTTGAACTTAATACAAAGACAAATGGGATTGGCTGTGGCTCAGTGATAGTGTATCTGCTTTGCATGCAGAAGGTTGTAGGTTCAGTCCTTGTTATATCCAGTTTAAAAGATCTCAGACAGCAGTGGTTGGGAGACCCTTTCTCTTGAGAGCCACTGCCAATCAAAGTGAATAATGCTAAGCTATCTTGACCAATGATTTGACTGTGTAAGGCAGCTTCATGTACAGATTTTGATGCTTGGCTTGAGTTGCCTTTAACTACAAAGATGAAGGAAGAAGGAAAGGTTCCAGTGGTGATTTAGAAACCAAGAATCCTTCCTATTGTGGGGAACTGCTTGTTTGTTTTTAGAGAATTGGGAATTGGTGTGTCTTTGTGAGATGAAGGGGTAAGGCACACATGGATTTTTTCTGAACTGAGAAACATTTCTTGTAGGAAGCAACACAAAGCCTTCTTTTTGAAGGGAATCCAAGAGCTTCTCTCCCTTTGTCATAGCCTTCCCCAGATTAAATCCTTGCTACCTTAGATTTTAAAAAACCCTTAAGCTATTTGAAAGTGGATTAAAATTATATTCACCCAAATGTTAGGAGTTATAAAAGTTTCTGATTTATCCAGCCAGGGGCGGAAGAAGGAATGATATATACTCTGGCAGATTTTGCAGCAGTTCCTTATTTGTCCACAATTCATTGAAACGCTTATCTTGGCATCTTCCAGTCATCTTTATAGTCAGTACTGTGACAGCTAAATCACTGGTTTTCAACTGGTATGTCATGAAATACAGGTGGCTTGCAACCATGTCCAGGATGGGAGGGCTGTACTGTAAGAAAGTGGTCACAAGAGATCCATCAGTAAAGGGATAGGAAATAGACATGGGCACAAACCAAAAAAAACCCGAACCACCTGATTCGTGGTTTGTCGCTGTTCCACAAACTACAAACCACGAACTTCCATGAACTTGTACAGTTCACAAATCGGTTAGTGGTTTGTAGTTTGGAATTCAAAAGCCAGGCGCGGGCTTCTGAAGCCGGTGCGGGGTGTTTGAAACTGACAGCCCCTATCTCCTGTCGCCCCAAAGCGGCAGGAGAAGTCTGTCAGTTCCAAAACACCCCCGCAGGCTTCATCCGATGGGGTGAAGCTGGCGCGGGGCATATGAAACTGACAGCCCTGTTCTCCTGTCCGCCAAGTGGCAGGAGAATGGGAGCTGTCAGTTTGACAGACCTGGTGCTGGGTTCAGCCCATAGGTTGAACCCAGTGCCGGGTCTGTCAAACTGATAGCTCTTGTTCTACTTTCCTTCGAGTGGCAGGAGAATGGGAGCTGTCAGTTTGACAGACCCGCACCGGCCTCAACCCATGGGCTGAACTGGCGCGTGGTCTGTCAAACTGACAGCCCTCATTTCCCTGCCACCCTGGGTGGAAAGAGAATGGGGGCTGTCAGTTTCACAGACCCCGTGCTGGCTTCAGCCCACGGGCTGAACACGGCGCCAGGTCTGTCAAACTGACAGCTCTTGTTCTCCTGCCCAGACAGCAGGAGAGCAGGGCTGTCAGTTTAACTTACCCTGTGGTGGGTTCAGCCCATGAGCTGAGGTCAGCGTGGGGCCTGTCAAATGGACAGCCCCTGTTTTCTTGCCGCCCTGGGCTGGAAGAGAACACAGGCTGTCAGTTTCACAGACCCTGCACTGGCTTTAGCCCATGGGCTGAACCCGGCGCCAGATCTGTCAAACTGACATCTCTCGTTCTCCTGCCACCTAGGACGGAAGGAGAACAGGGGCTGTCAGCTTCACTCACCCCATGCCAGGTTCAGCCCATGGGCTGAACCCGGCGTGGGGTGTATGAAATTGACAGCCTCGTTCTCCTGCTGCCAGCGAGCGGCAGGAGAACGGGGCTGTCAATTTCACAGACCCCTCAGGGGCGCCAGCCTGTCTGGGGTCACCAACGCTTATGACCCACACGAACCGATCCTGAAAAAGTCACGGGGTTTGTTAACACACGGCTCCGTGAACCGCGTGTTAACAAACTATGAACTGGCCCGTTTTGTGCAGTTTTTTGGGTCATAATTCAATTTGTGCCCACCTCTAATAGGGAACCCATTAGTAAAGGGACAAGAAGGGACCACAGACTTCACTATTATTGCTATAAGTATGATCCTACTAGATAGTTCCTATGTGGATTTAATACATCAGTCATGGAATTACCGATGCTTTTCTTTTAAGTCTTTATTTCTTTCTCTTTAAATCTTGCCAATTGCATGATGATACCCATTACATGTATATTGAAATGTGATTCTCAGTGAGAAAGGCGGACTATAAATGGCATAAATAAATAAATTGTATTGCAAGGCTAAATCGTATTTGATGTCAAGGGCAGACTCTTTGGGTTGTAGAAACAATATGTTTGTTTGGTCTCTGTTTGCAAAATGCTTCCTCCCAAGAGCAAAAAATGAATGCTTTTGGGAAATGGGTGCTTATCTACTCTTCTGTCAGCTGCTTTCCCTCTCTCCGCTTAGATTTCGGAACTCTGTTCACCTTACAAATATGGCCCAGGAATGGGAGATGGAATGTATTTGGGGAGTAAAGCATCACTCAGAGTAAGGATGGAACTCCTCTTCCCCACTGTGTCACCACAGTATAACATCCCCTCTCGAGAATGTTTTCCAGCAAAGAGATTTGTGGGCCATTGTTTACAAGCATGCTCATGTAATGCATAATTTGGCCTTTGGTTGGGAGGAGTTAGAGGCCACTGAGACCAGACAGCAGTGGAAGTGAGGTATCATTTAATCTATGTGCTTCTCCTATGAGGCAGCCACAAGCTCCTCCTTGTACAAAGTAGACTAGTATTTGATTTGCATAAGCAGAACTAAGAATAGGTGAACTGTCTCTCGTTGGTCCGGAATCACTTTATATTCTTGATCAGGAGGAGGGGAGAAGATCATGCTTGATTGATTTAGCATGGAATGAACTGTGAAGTGTTTTCTACCCTATTGGCTAAACATGCAGGTAGTTCACTTTTTTGTTGACCCCTTAAAAGTCACTCATTGTTCTCCTTCAAGTTGTTACTCCCCTCTTCCTCTGTTCCTGTCCCCCAAATGCCACAGGAAGTCTTATGAGTTTGAAGACCTGTTGCAGTCCTCCTCTGAAAATGGACGGGTGGATTGGTACGCTCAGACTAAGCTGGCCCTAACGCGCACTTTATCAGAGGAAAACGTCTATGAAGATATTCTAGGTAGGAATTTGGGAGATGGTGGTGGATGGTTACCAACATTGAGCAATAGACACTCTGATCTACAAACTGAGTTAAGTGGTTGAGTTTTATTTGATCTCCTTGATTGATAGGTTTGCTTTAATCCCATTCTAGAACAGCCAGGAATTAGTACACAGTTTATTAAAAATAGTTGCTAGTAATTGATTGTGGGTTTCCTGCTCCCTCCCTTCCTTTTGGTGTTCATAATCTCTTTGCCAGCAGCAAGAACAGCAAATACTGGCAGACTCCTCTAATCAATTATATAAAATGCAGATGAATTGGTAAGAGTAAGAACAAAACACAACAGCACATACAAGGCAAACAGTAACAGTTTACTCAACCACATCTGTAGAAGCTAATCCAAAAATGGTCCACAATATACTTGGAGAAGGAAATTTGTTTTGTTTTTAAATATTTATATTCTGCATTATCCCCTTACAATCAAGGTGGCTAACGATGCTTCAATAAATGGCAAGGACACAGAGATATTATAGTACATTGGCATGATGTAAATGGCTCACAGGTTTAAAACAGCTAGATCTGCCAAAACAAAACCCTCCACCCAATGCCCTCTGAAGTAAAGTTGTTTTACATGCCTTCCTAAATGTAGCATGTGAAGGCATCCTTTGTTCCCAATCTAGTTGCCTATTCTAGAGGACTGGGCCTACCACAGGAAAAAGCTGTGACCTAACTGTTCCCATATGCACAATCCAAGAGAGGGCACCATAAGGAGAAACCTGTCTGAAGAGCAAAGCTGGTGCAATAATACTAATAATCTGCATTCATATACCATTCTTCTAGAAAGATTAATGCCTCACTCAGAGTAGTGAATAAAGTTAATGTTATTATCATCCCCACAATACAGCTGGGGCTGAGAGGCTTACCCATGCTTACCTACTGATCTCATGGCAGTAGTAGGATTTGAACCACCTGAGTGCTAATTCACAACCCAACCACTTAACCACTATGCTACAGCATCGAAGTATGTTGGGAGATGCTGTTTGATAAGTATGAGGGCTGTGAAGAGTTTAAGGGGGTCAACTTGGGCTCAGAAGCAAACAGGTAACCAGTGCAGCACAGGAGTTGTGTGTTCCGAGTGGCTGACCCCAGACAGGAGTCTTGCTGCTGCATTTTGTTGCAGAGGAAGCATCCAAAAAATCTTCAAAGATAACTCTGCATAGAGCAATTGTTTCAGTAAACCAAATGGTTAATAGGTTTTAAGTAAATCCAACTTTGGTGTTCTTAAGCTATTTGAAATTAAAGGGTTGGGTGTGCCGAACTGAGTTTGGATGGTAGCTGTAGTATCTTATGGTACTGGTCTTCAGCCTTTCCAGTCCTAGGATACCCCATGGCCTTGTCTTCAGTGTGGTCTTTTGTCTCTTATTTTAACATTGCTCCCTCCTCCATATATATTTCTCTCCATTTTTAAAAAAAGTTGGCTCTGCTTCTCTGCCTTTAACAACCTAACACAAAATTGAACAAAGGAAGATTTTACTAGCACAGATATTAAATGATAAGAAAAGCTATGGGCGGTGTCCTTGCAGTATTCAGCGTTACCGCAAAACTTGCAACTACCAAGCGGGGGCTGGAGAAGAGTAGATGGACCTTGGTCCAGTCCAGAAAGGCAATTCCTTAGTCCTACACAGATCAAAAGTGTTACGATTTTGTGTGTTGTTTAACGATGTCTTTTGGTGTTCTCTTCCAGATCCACCAGCAAAAGAGAATCCCTATGAAGATATTGAAACAAATAGTCGATGCTTGGGGAAGAAATGTGTTCTGAACTTTCCAGCATCTCCTTCATCGTCTGTTCCTGGCACACCCACAAAGGTATCCTGGTCTAACCAGAGTGACTTGATCATCTAGTGCCCTAAAGTTATATGTTTTGGTTGGCATTTCTGAGATGATGGTGGTGGGGAAAATGATGTTGAGCAGGGAATGAAATTGCTGATTCACTCTCTGATGTGGTTTTTCATCCTGGGTTAGATCCATGACATACTTAATTTCCTTTTTGCTGAACTTGGTGACTTTAAGGGAAACCATCTAAGCCTGCAGAATCCTGGTGGGTTCTAGGATGGTCCAGGAATGAAGCCGTTTCATCTCCTTTCCACTCGCAGCTCTAAGTACTCTATATACAAAATCATGTAAGAACACTTGTTTCTTGTGTGTAGCTGGTAAGGAATAGTGACACAAATCTGTCGGCTGGGTCACTTTGGCTACAAACTACTTAGTATTAATCCAGTAGTCATTCAGGGGATGAATAATCCACAGAAGAGCAGAAACGGAGGATGAATTCATTTGTAAGAATATGTAATGGCCCTGAAGCCACTCAGTTCAGTTTAATGGTACGACAGCTGTGCCCTTACAAATATTTGAGGGGGATACTAGAAGGATACCCATGAATTTATGTTGGATGCCTGGGCAGAATGTCCTGGCAAGCACAGTACTGAGTTGCTGTAGTTTAAGTAGTGCTGGCAGGGAATGGTATGTCGCGAATTCCTCCTTGTTCCCTGGGCACTTTGTAAGGGTTGAGAAGGAACAATGCCAGCCCTCCACACTTCCTGCGGAGAAGCCAGCTGTTTGTTGTGGGAGGGAGCTGGCAACCACAGTCTGCAGCTCAGTATGGTTGCAAGTGGAGGACTATTCACCTCTCTGCCAACTGCATGCTTCTCATCCCAATGGGGAATCTTTCATTGTATTTCTTTCCTTGCCATCCCCTTCCTGTGAGCCCGCAAAAGGGAGGTGTTATGGCCTGCCATGAGAACTGGACCCCACACATAGCTGAGCACCATTATTGATGGTAGCTTCAGGCACTTTGGATTAAGGGCAGAGCCCAAGCCACTGGGGAAATAAGAACAGGTTGCTAGGTGTGTACCCTGCAGTGCAACACTGCTTAATATTTATTTTTTTTATTAGTCATTAAGTTGTGCTGAACACTGTACAGAGAGCAGAAGTCTCATGTTTGAAAGGTGTGTGTTCTAAATAAAAACAGTTTGTACGTACTGGGAGGAAGGAATCCTGAGCTACTGAAGATGAACATGGGTAACACAACAGACATACAGAAAGTCCCATCTCTGTTGCGAGTGTGTGGCAACAAGCATTGCTCTCCTGGTGTAGGGAAGTCTTGCTTATTTATATAGGACCCAAAGAAGAAGGTAGGAGGAGCAGAGGCAATTCTGCATAGGTTGGAACACTTGAGTTGTCCTGTGGCCTCCATATAATCTTAGAACTGCCTCTTCCAATTGCCAGTTGCATTGCAGAGTTCGAAGACTGGAAAAAGTGTTCAATTTGTTACTGGCATTTTTTACCAAAAAAAATTCCAGATTAGCTGTGCCCACTTAGTCTCCAGTTTCATTATATGTTGCCAATTTAACTGTTGGCAAGAAGCAGGTCTTCCATAGCAGCTTGCCAAGGTGAGACAACGTTGGCCTTTCCTCTGTGTCCAGGATTTTGAACATAAAAGATGAACTTCTATAGCAGTTACTAGTACACAAAGGGTGCCTTATCATTATTTCAGTTATGCTCAGGCCAACCCTGTCAACTTTCAGAAGGTCAACTTAGCAAACTACATGGCTGAGCCAGGATTTGAACTTAGATCACCCACGTCCAAACCCCAAGTACTAACCTCTATACCACAAGAGGCCATGAACAAGTGCCAGGCCACTGTGTTGCTACTGAGCACAACAATCACTAAATGACAGGGTTGTGGCATATGGACAACTTCAGGGTTGCATAAATGTGTGTGTGTGTGTATGAGAGTGTGTGAAGCAGATAGGAGCTGCTGTTGGCAGGCAGTCCGCTAGGCTACATACTTCTTGGATTTGATCTGGTACAGAAGCTTCTGTGTTCTCCAATCAAATGGTGTGGTTGCTTAGCTGGTTAGTTTTGTTGACTTGGTTTGTTTCTATAACATACCCCAACCTAGATTGTGCAAGCAGGGTTATTTTTGTAATGGTGGTGAACTTTCTTGGCAAACCACTGAGATTTCTGTTGTCGTGCCAAAAATCAGTTGGGGGTCACTCCCATTGTCTTGTCCTCTGAAAATTAAACTTCAGTGGCTGCTTTATCCAGCCAGCAATAATCTGCCAAAAATTCCTGTAAACTGTTGTTCTGTGCTCTTGCTTTGCATTGCCTGAGGTTAGTTTTACTGTGGAGAAATGCAGTTTCCCCAGGATATCGGGTTAAATTTTGATGCTTCCCTTTTCCTATTCTGTTTCTCCAGCTGCTCTCGAAACCCATCTTCTTTCGCCAAAACTCAGAACGGCGTAGTTTCAAGTTGTTGGATGTTCGGAAATTGAATCGTGATGGGACAGGTTCACCTTCCAAAGTCAGTCCCCCCTCAACTCCTAGCAGCCCTGATGATACTTTCTTCTCCTTAGGAGATCCTCAAAATGGCAAGAGAAGGCGAAAGATTCCTAAGGTAGCTCTCGTTTTTGGAAGGGAGGGGACACCATTCTGCAGGAGACAAAAGAGTCTGTTGCAGAAGTCATGTTTCACTGCTTTATAGTCTAACATGATCACTGAGAATCTGGTTATCTGAGATGTTTAACAGTCTGTATGGCTGTGTGATTTTGCAGAGAAGGCAGGTTCTGCTATTAAATATATTGGCTGCTGTGGTATCTGGTGAGTCTGACCTTTTGTGGGATGGTTGCTTTTTTTTAAGAGTGTGTTTTTGGTCATCACCATTGTGGAGAAAACCTGGAAGTGTGTGTTTGGGTGGGCAGGTGGGATCTGAAGCGCTTTTGAAATTGCAGGCTAGTCCACCTAGTCAGTTCCTCCCAGTGGAAACAACTGCAGTCCCTTCCTGACTAGGCACATTGACTGCAGTTGTGTGAGGAATTGTTAGTGTGACCCAAACTGTATATCACCCTGCTGTGGTTTTTCCTGAAGTCTGTAGCAGATGGGGAAAGTGAAGGGAGGATAGCTGGTGGTTCTGCCACGTATCGCTGCTTGCAGTTCAGGATACATGGATCTTTCACCAAGTGATGCTGATTTCTCACATGCAATTATGTGAACTTGCCTATGGGCTTGCCATAGTTAGGAATAGAGGGTTATGGTGTTGATCTTGGAGCCCTTTTATTTCTGCTCTGATTTTATTTTGCAGGACTAGGGAACATTTTTGTGTTTTCTAGTCCTGCAAAAGTTCATCCCTCATCCCTCAAGGTTGCTACACACATTATGTCTTTATAGTTCATTTATGTAAAACAGTGGTACTCACTCCACAGCTCATTTACTTCCATCCATGACATGAGGCCAGCACTTGAGGGAGGCTTACAGATTAACCACTCCTCTGGTTAACCTGTTTTAAGGTGGGAACCATTTACCAACTATGTGCCATGCTAGGGAACAGCCGTGCTGACTTTCCCAAAACATGGAGCAGGTACCTTATGTCAAAGAGCTATTTGTGGCTCCAAAGCCATTGAATGACTACCACTGATTTAGAGGATGTGCACCTCACCTTTTGATATAGAGCTCTCAGAGTGGGTAACAGGCAATAATAAAAATATGAAACAATAAAAACAACATTAAAACTATCCAACAAATAAAAATTAGCTAGTGACAGCATTAAAAATATGATAAAACAGGAGATGAAACCAGGTAAATGGTACTTAAATAATACTAAAGTCTAGAGAGGACAGGAGAAAATTTCCCTGCTGCCTAAACAATGGCACTGCACAAGGATATGCAGGGATTCTGGAGTTTGGGTGCTACCACAGAAAAGGCTCCCTCCGTGGCAGACATCTGCCTCACTTCTGAACGATGGATATATGGAAAGTGTCCTTGATGGTTTGAAATGACCAGCATGTTTGTTTGACAAATGTTGTGAAGAAGTTAGTCTGTAGCTTTGAAAATAAATCAGAACAAAAGTATTCTCCAAATCAGTTGTGCATTCCAAATACTAACAACCAAAGACTTGTATGTTATGATTGATTTACATTATTTTTTTTTAAAGGCAGAGTTGCAGCAGAATCAGAAAAGGCTTGCATTTATTTATACATTTTCTATAAAGGTGGAAAGATTATTATTAAATTGAAGAAGGAATAATTAGAGGGAAATGTATGCATTAGGGCAAACTAATTTTTTATTTTCCTGATATGGAGAGAAAGGAAAACACTAAACTCCCACTTTATGTTAAGCAGCTGGTGTTAAAAATCAATGCCATTTATGAGGCACGAAGAGGGAAGAAACGAGTCAAGAGGCTGTCACAGTCTACTGAGAGCAGCTCAGGAAGAGGTAAGGAAGCATTGGTGTAAGCATGTTGGTTATACAGACTTCCTTGGAGCTTCAACTGCACTTGGTGGTTTTGATCATCAGGGCATACTCTAAACAGCACTGATCCTTGGCCGTTCCTCAGAGGTGTCTAGTGTTGAAAGAGACATCCTAAGGGCAGAATTACACATGGGATTGCTGCTGAAAATGGCAGCTCTGGGTCAAGTTTACCTCTGCCTTCTGGAACATGAAGGTGGCTAGCAAGTTGTACTGAGGTGGAGGTCACAGCAGATTCCCCAATTCAACCATCATCTTTTTCTTCCAAGACTGACAGGAATTTGGAGGGGCAGGGCTATGCAGTAACAGAAGGATTAAACCCTCTTTCCACATCCCCCATGCACCTGAAATCCAGCTGTTCAAAGGTCCTGAGTGAACTGCCACATCCATATTGGCTTGGTTAACTCTTATCCTCTGCCCTGGTGTCATTGTTAGGTGATCACCCACCACCTTTAGCAACAGCCAGTCATGTGCAGGGGTGGGGCAACAACGGGTAAGGGTGAGTTGTACGAAACAGAAAGCAGGAGAAGAGAACATGGGGCTAACTGCATGTTCTACGTGTAGTTTTGATCTCTTCCAGAGGGTGTTCCTTGGTCCTGAGCATTTTAAATGAGAGTTCTTGATTTCTCTTTTTCCTTTCTCCCCCCCTTCCCCCCTGTGAATGCTAATTATGTTTAGTTCTTAATATAACTAATTTAGCCTAGGCTGTATCTTGAGACACTTGCATGTTGGTTTAATATCTCTGCAAAAATGCCTGTGGTGCTCAGCACCAGACTGTAGGCTTAAGCTGAAACAATCAGCTGACTGTCTACATGCCACAGGTCCATGTTAACTGCAGTGGAGGTGTTGAGATGCATATACTATCATTGCCATTCCTTTTTTGGAATGATGAGCTACATCCAGCCATTCTTTCTTACTTCCTGCTATCGTGTAGCCGCAGGAAAGGGAAATACGCAAATAGAAGTAGTTGTTTTTCCCAGGATTCACATCAATGCAAATTTCCGGTCTGCTTTTTAAAAATGTTCCCCCTAATTCCTGGCTTCCCTAATCCAGCAGCTGTTTAGCCGGCACAATACTTGGGCTGTGTTCACGTGAACAACAGAGAGTGGTTCCAGGTATTCCTGTTGGCCTTGTTTGTGTGTTAATTATTTCTGCTTTCTCATACATAGTTCTGCACCACAAAAAGGCTCAGATCAGTAAAGTCAAATGAAGTTTTTGTACAGTTCTCCAGGAGAGAATGGAATGTGTGTTTCTCACATAAGGGTACAACCGAAAGAATTGTGTGGGTCCTTCTGTGGTAACCTTTACATGGACAGAACAGTTTGGGATTAGATTTGTTTGTTTAGAGATGAATCACTTGCTTGTTTAGGGTGCTAATCTTCCATCCGTGGCTGCTGTCGCCATGGCAGAAATATTCAGGCACTGTGTTTCTCAGAGCTGCTACATTCCCTGTGAGGGGAACCAACTGAGGCTCAAAAAACAGTATAGAGGAAAAGGATGAAGCTGCCATGCACCCCTGGCCTGATATGAATCCTTTCCTCTCCAACAGTAGCAGCTATTTGCTATTAAACTTTCTGTTGGGATCTGTTCATGCTTCTCCATTGGCACATCTAGTTTGATCCTCTGTGAGAACACAACAGGAACAGAGAGCAATAAGAGTTATTGAACGGAAGTATCAAATCGCACAAATATGGTTTGGGGGTGAATAGCAGAGCTGTCCTTCAGACTGTTCTCTGAAGATTGGGAAGGGCAATCTATGTTCCTGCTAAAAGGTTCAATAAGGCCTGCTTTGCGTGTCCAACTTCTTACAAAGTTGCCTCCAGGGTACCTCCCAAGAAGCCATGCTGGGGCCGCTTTTTCCAGACCATCCAAATTCTTGAAGGGAAAAATATTAGAAAGATGGGGGGATGTAAATTTGACCTGTTCTACTGGTTAAATCAAGATTCTGAAGCTTATTATAATGAGTCTCCTGAAGTCTAAAACAATTTTTTTCAGTCTCCCTTCCATATAACCAGCCCAACAAGGCTGGCAAAGAGGCAGTAAAGTATAGTGGTTAGAGTATCGGTCTAAAATTGGGGTGATCTGGGTTCAAATCCATGCTGGGCCATGAACCTCAAGCCTGTCTCTCTTCCTCACAGGCTTTGGAGGAGAGAGGCATAAGTATGAGAGTGTTAGTTCCTTGGAGGAAGGCCAGGGTAGAAACATGACATACAGGCAAACAGTAGAAAAGGGCACGAGATCAGGGTTAGTTTCAAGCCCCAAAAGGTCACTGTAGTAATTATAACCTGTTTATACTAACCCCATCCCCCACAAAGTCATCCAGAAGAGAAAGCAAGACTGTATCTGTTTTTCGTCCCTGTCAAGATAGGCAGCCCTGACCTGGATAGCCCAGGTAAGCCTGATCTCATCAGATCTCGGAAGCTAAGCAGAGTCGGCTTAGGTTAGTAATTGGAGGGAGACCTCCAGTGAAGACCAGACTTGCAGAGGCAGGCAATGGCAAACCACCTCTGATAGTCTCTTGCCATGGGTTGCCATAAGACAACAGGGATCCCCCAGGGAATAGAACAACTCAAAATACAGAAATCCGGGGGACTAGAACAGTAAACGATCAATATCAATTAATATATGTATTTACATGTGCAAAGTGCTGAAGTGCAAGTGCATACAGAATCAATTCAAAGTACATAAGTATCAAACGAAATGAGGTAGTCTGTCAATCTATAAATAATTACAAAAATTCCATATACAATCTCAACTGGTGGACAGAGAGTACGCGGAGGTGGAAGAATTGATATGGGTTGCCATAAGTCAGCTATGACTTGAGGGCACCACACACACACACACACACAAGATAGGAATAAAATGGGAGGGTACATCTTACAAATCCTGCACGATAAGCAAACCAGAACAGAGAAAAATAATATCTCTCCCTGTTATCACAACAGAACATCATCTGAATTAATTCTTCTTTATTGGTAGCAAACATATCCAGAAAGAAAGAAAGAAAAAGAAAATGTGAGTAAAGGCAGATTCACCGTAAAATCTTTGGTGGTGGTAGGCATGAAACATGAAAGATAACTGGAGAAATAAATTTTTGAATATATTCATTTCTAAAACTCAAAGGAGTAGCACCAAGTAGACACAGTGTGGTTTTTCTCTCTTCAGCTAAATAACATTAACTACAATTTGGACATAAAAGCAACTTTCATGAGTCTTAGTGCGCTGTATTATAGAAACGCTCTTTCTATAATATTAACCATTCAAGAAGGGAACAGCCCCAGTATACCTTGACCAGTCATTCATATGCTGGGTTCACATGTTTCTGAAGAATCCCATTTCCATCTACGCAAAGGACTTTCTTGTGGAACTTGATGCCCAAGGCCTGACTCTGTTGGTTGGTGACAAGGACTTCTGTAAACCCAAGTGTCCCATTTAAACTGGGCCCTCAGTTGCCACGTGTGCAGTGAGTGCACTCCTGAGCCCTGCCTGGAAGAGAAGGAGGAGCTTGGTGGGCCCAGATGCAGGACTGGAAACTCAGATGTGGCCTGCAGCATACTAATGTTGGAGCAGAGCTCCAAAGCTTGGTTTTTACCTGCTATCCAGGAGCTGAAAAAATAATCTCTTCTATTTTTTTTTCCTGCTAGTGACTGATGAAAACAGTGAATCAGATAGTGACACTGAAGAGAAACTGAAAGGTGAGAGAGAAGCCATGGTAAAAGACACGGCCCTGGAAGCCATGCGGGCTGAACAAGTGGGTTTTCACCACATTCTTTTAGTTGGCCCACCCCCTCCAAGACATCCTGGTTTGTTCTGTGACTGCCTAGACATTCCAGTGTTGTGAAAAAGGAATGAATACATTTGAATTTCTGACAGATGTACTCCACAATGCATCTGATGAAGTAAGCTCTGACTCATGGAAGCTTATGCTGGAATACATGTGTTGTTAGTCTCTGTGGTGCCACTGGTGTGCTCTTCCTCAACCCCCATCCCCTGTCCCACTTTGTTCTTTTGCCTTAGATTTGGATTTCATTTTTTAACTTCCTGGAGTAAAAAATAAAGAGCACGAGTTGCCTTTAAGTGCAAAATTAGGATATTATTGTACAGTGGAGAAGCCACCTTTGGATGGAAATTGTAGTCATGGTGCATCCACACACATGGAACACAAAAGCACATATTTCTATTAATATATTTAATTTTTGTAAATTAATTTTGAATCCATCAAATCAAAAACTTCTGAATGCTTTGACTCATTGTACTGTGGGTGTTCCATTGCTCTAAGATGGCTCGTGGTACCACATCTGCTAATATCACACTTTATCTTAATCCTTTACCTGTTAGAATTGCTGTTCCTATGACATAATGTGCAAATGTTTCTGTTCTGGTCATGGCATAAAAGAACACCCAAACATTTAGAATGCAATGAACACACTGTAAAAAAAGGCAGTGCAGAGCATTGAGGGAATGGTATGCCAAACCTCAGTCTAAACCAACCTTCCGGGCCTGTCTTTGCATAGCTCACAGCCAGCGCTTGGTTCATGTGAAGTCCCGCTTGAAACAAGCCCCCAGGTACCAAACCTTGGAGCGAGACCTGATTGAGTACCAGGAGAGGCAGCTCTTTGAATACTTCGTGGTGGTGTCGTTGCACAAGAAGCAGGCTTGCTCTCCGTATGTCCCTGAAGTCACACAGCAGTTTCCATTAAAGGTGGGGATGAGATTGATTATTTTACTATTATAGTAGGCCCTTTAAAGTTACTTGCTGAACAGATAAAAGTGCAAGTTTTTTCCAATGGGGTGAAAGTAAGCTGGCGCTGAGAAAGCAGACAAAGTGGCACCTCTCATTTTCTGTTTCAGCCCCCCCCCCCCCCCCAAGATACACATACCAGTAAAAAAAATAAAGTTACTTTCATTTCTGCATATGGCAATATTGTTGAGTAAGCATGTAACCTAATTGTATTCTAAAGATTTCTCTGAAAATGTTAATGTTATCCCTGATGGTGCTCTAGCTGGCATCAGGCTCAGTTCCAGAAATCAACTAGATGAAGGAAATCTTGAGTTTGGGTGGAAGCTGAAGGGGTGTGTGTGTGGTTCAGAATAGAAAGTGAGAAGAAAAGGTCAGGTGGGTGAAACAAAGAAGCTCTTGTTAATCTTTTCCAGGCAGAAGCTCAGTCTCTGTCATCGCATTTCGTTTTATCATGGCAAAAAGTACTTGACACTGTTTCACCCCCACCCACTAATCAGAAACATTCCCTTCTTTCTCTTTGCTTAGCTTGAACGTTCCTTCAAATTCATGAGGGAGGCAGAGGACCAGTTGAAAGCCATTCCTCAGTTCTGCTTCCCTGATGCAAAAGACTGGACTCCTGTCTGCCAGTTTACCAGGCAAGTTGCGGCAATGCCTTCCTTTTCCCCTTATGCACCTCTGTTGAAGTAGGATATGAGTCCGGTACTGAGGTAAATCAACTGGTTAAGAGGTTTCCAGAAGGACAAGAATACAAGATCAAAACCATTTTCTGACCTGAGCAGTCTAAAAGTCCATTTTGCTTAGCATTTTGTCTCACACAGTGGTTCTAGCCTTTGGGAAGCACGTGGGCCTTGATGAAGATCTTTTGGTCTAGTCTCTTTTCCCAATATGCTATTCTATGTACAAAGCTTTGTTTTAATAAGGGAGTGTTCAAACCTGACTATTTTGTTCATTTATTAATACTGTTTATATCATACTTTAGAGGTATAGAGGCAGTGCCCGGGTAGGGTGGGGCAAAATTTGGTGAAAGGAGGGAGCCCTGTGGGGCTGTGATGCCATAAAGACTGCCATTTTCTCCAGGGAGAACTGATCTCTGACATCTGGAGATGAGCTATAATTCTGGGAGAACTCCAGGTCCCGCCTGGAGGCTGGTAACTACTTTACAGCTAAGTTTGCTTTTCACAGGAATAAAAAGCAAGCAATACAAATGACAATTTTTTTATTGCAGATGTTCTTTGAGGAGGGGATTCTCAGTGGAGGTGAATCCAGGCACAGGGGAGGCATGTCTGGCTGATTTCAGCCCTTTCTTTGGCCACCTCAGGGGCAGCTGGAAGCTGGGAGGAGGTTGGGTCTCTATGAACCAGCAGAAGCTCCCAGACCAAGATTCCGTCTTTGCACCACCCAGATACAATCCTAACATATCACATGGCTTGCTACACTACATAGATTCCTAGAATTTCATCCCCTTTCTCCCCCTGTTCCCTTCTTGACAAGCCTAGATCATGGCACAAAAGAGCAGCTCCTAACTAATTATCCCATCTCCCTCTTTCCTTCAGTCTGAAGTAGTACAGCCCCAAGATTTCTGAATGATTTGCTTTCCATGTATGTATGTGAGGGCCTAACCAGATGTGACTTTTCCCACGTGTACACTGATGTGTCCGTGCATGGTTGGTTAGGCCCTTTCTCTCTCTTATCTTTCTGAGAAAGCATTGTCCCCAAATAGTGGACAGTCCCCCTTATCCCTTTCTTTTGGGGCCTTGAATTCCAGTGGACCAACCCAGGCAGACCTCATCATCCCCTCTCTGTTCCTCTCTGCTATATTTATTTATATGTTTGTTTACAAAATGTGTATGCCGCCTTTCTGCTCAGTCAAGGCCTCCAGCTCCAACTGCTCTTCCCAGTGCCAAGTCCTTCCCCACTCAATTGCTGCTTGCTTGGCACTGTTCTGGGAGGTCAGCTCTGTCTGCTGAATCCAGGAAGGAAGAGGCAGGTGAGACCAGGGCGAAGTTGGAGAAGTGTGTCGCTCTCTGCCCTGGCTCAACCCCTTGTGATCAAGTGCCTGAGGAAGGGGGCAAGGGTACTGCTGAGAGTACGGGGAGGCTGCTTTCATAGAAAGGTCTAGCTAAACACAAATGACGTTTGCAGGCAACACATTAAGAGTCAAAGTACACGTTCGCTTTTTAAAGGGTCCAGGGGTTCCCTGCAGCCTCACAGTAGCTGTAGGGGGATGGCTATTAAAAATAAAATAGAGCCTGTTTGGGCTCAGCATGCTGCTGGGTTTTCTATGTCAAAAGATCGTTTGGGGGTGAGACTGAGCCCTTCCTCCCCCTGCAGTGGTGTTCTGAGCTCAAACGGGCTCTGCTTTATTTCTGTTTTTCAATAGCCATTTCCTGTAGCTGCTGTGCATCTGCGGGGAACCTGGATCCAAATCTTTAAAAAAGTGAACATCTTGTTTGGCCCTAAGTGTGCATGCGGAAAAGTCACATCTGGTTTAACTCTGAGAAGATAAAAGCCTTTTGTGGGTGTGTGGGTTTTTTTCCTCTTGTATTTATCTACTTTTAATTCTTTCTTTCAGTGAAACTTACTCATTTGTCCTGACTAGTGAAGATGGCAGCAGAAGATTTGGGTATTGCAGAAGGCTGCTGGTAACTATCAGTGGTTTTCTCCTAAAAGCAGCACGGTGTCGGAAAGTGGGAAGCTCCTTTTCCCTCTGATATAGAGTGATTAAAATGAACAAAAACATGTGTCTGCAATTCATTCAAGATATATTTTAGATGGTAGCCGTATCTGAGAAAATGAAACAAATATACATTTTCAAATTTGTCAGTGGAAATTTCTTTCCACTTATGTAAACAATTTCTTTAGAGATTTGGAAGTTGAGGGAGAGGAACAAAACCAGCACATTTTTGAACCCATTCATTTTAAATACTTCTTCCCCACGGCCAAACTAGACATTGCTGCCATTTCAAAGTAATTTTAAAATGCCCCGTTGCAATGGGCTGAGGCGCTTTTGTTGCGCTCCCCCCCCCCCCCACACACACTGAACCTTATCAGATGCTAAAATGACTGTCCACACAGTCCGCCTGCAGTGTTTTGGCACTTGAACAGGGGGAGGAGAGGGGGGAGGGGTACAAGAATGCTGCACTGCCTGGCTGCAGCATCCCTACACTGGCCACAAGAACATTGTCACGTATAATTTAGCCGCTAGATAAACCAGTCACCCTGGACATTTTATATTCCAACCAAACCTTTCCATCGATACATTTATCCTGCCCTTTCTCCAATGAGCTCAGCAAACGTGTGTGTGAGAGAGTGAGTAGCCCAGGATCACCCAGCAAGCTCATGGCAGACTGGGTTATTGAACTTGGGTCTCCTACATCCTAATCTGATACTCTAGTAACTGTTCTATACTGGCTCTCAGTGGTTCACTTTTGTAGCTTGTGAGGCTGCTATATAAATGTAATTATGTTAAGAGGGAAATATCTGCAGCAAGTCTCTGCCCAGATTTTTCCCACACTTTAATCATCGGTATATGGATGTTATTACAGACAGTAAAGCTACTATTCTGTTTTTGTAACCAAACCCTTGCAGCTTCCCTCTTGATGTTGCACCGTCTAAATACTTTAACTCATTTCATTGGGTCTGTTAATAAGATTTTTAGAAAATCATAATCCTGCTGTGTGCAGTAAGCATTTATGGAACCATACTGTATTCATGGGTTCAGGCTTTTGCAAGGAGGACTATAAGCTAGTTTACCTTTTTATCAAGATAAGGAAAATGGCATCTTGTATGGAATGTAGATTTCCTGTATTTTCTGGTTAATTAATATATATTTGTGTGGCCTGTCTTGTGTTTGTCCCTCTTGAAAGCCCAGTGGGAAAGGGAAGCGTCTCCCTGAAGTTTACTGCATCGTGAGCCGCCTCGGATGTTTCAACCTCTTTTCTAAGGTGAAGGCGAATAGGATTTACAATGTAGGCTACAGGGAAGGGAAATTGGATGAAAAAGGGGAGGCTGTGCTGGGCTGCCACTATTTAGGGAAAGTGGAGGGGGAGCAGGGGAATTTATCTAAGTTTATCAAGATTATTAATCAAGGGCACTTCTCTGGCCAGCTCATTGATTCTACATATTGAGTGGTCATTAAGAACAATTAAATGGACTTATGGTGCCATGTATAGATGCCAGAAGGACAAATCTCTTTGCTTCAAAGCAATGGTTACTGTTCTACGATGAGAACTTGTTATAATTATTAGGAGGTATGAGAAAATGATCATTCGAAAGCTCTTTAGATACTTTTTTTTTTTGCATTTTAACCTTAAACATATCCAAGAGAGACTCCTTGAAGCTCGTTATTATTTTCCTCATCCCCTCTTGTTGTGCCATTGGAAACTGGGGAAGATGAAAAGAATATATGGTCAAGAAAGGGAAGGGAGAGACCGAAGCATCAGAACCCTTCTGTCAAAGACTCATGTCCCCTTACTTATTTTTCCTCCTTTTCAGATCTTAGATGAAGTGGAGAAAAGACGGGGGATTTCTCCCGCATTGGTGCAGCCGCTCATGAGGAGTGTCATGGAGGCTCCTTTTCCTGCTCTGGGCCGAACAATTACCATCAAGAACTTCCTGCCTGGCTCTGGGACCGAAGTAAGATCAAAACGAGAATCGGAGGAAGGGCATAATGGGCACTGGGAGTAAATTCATGTAATTTTTTAATGAGGGAAAAGGTCCCCAAAGCATACCTGTTCAAGAATAGAGTCTTTAGGCCACCATTCCCACATGTTATTTCAACTGATTCAGTACGGCTACATTCTTTTATCCTTTCTTTCAGGTAATAGAGTTGCGTCGGCCACTTGACTCGAGGCTTGAGCACGTTGACTTCAATTCTTTGTTCTCCTCACTCAGCATTCGGCATTTATGCAGAGTCTTCACTTCCCTGTTGCTGGAGAGAAGGGTGATATTTATAGCAGACAAACTCAGGTACCAGTCTTTGCTTAATGTATTCCTATAGGGGGAGAGTATTAGGATCAAAGCTGCCCTTGGACCCCTTTCTGACTTGATTCATTAATTCTTACCGCTATTTCTTACAACTTAAAAATATTCAGCGAGGGCCCAAATTTTAGATTAGCAACTATTTCTGTTTGCCTGGATGTGTAGGGAGGAATGAACCTGTCAAACCATACTTCCAGGAGCTGATATGACCTGAGGTTTCTGTTGGGCTGTATTGTCAGCTTTCACTCAGGCTGATTCTGTGCATTAGTGTTTCCATGTTAATTGCAGCTGTAATATGTAGGATGACTAGAACAGGTCACAGTCTCTGACTCTGTGGGGCAGGGTAGGAGGCAAAACTCTGGACCTCATTTGGGAGTGGTTCACACAGTCAGAACTCCCTGAGGTCATAAATAACATGGAGAATGTATAATACGAACCCCCCCCCCCACACACACAGCCTTTCATAGATAAAGTTGCAGTTATTCAGAAGCAAGTCTTGTGATTGCATTAGTTGAGATGTTGCCACCATGAAGCTGCTGCTGTATCCACAGAGTGTTCAGGTCCTGACTTACGTTCTCTGGGCAAATGCATTTCCAGAGACGGTCAAGGCATATGACATAATAGAAAATGTTGTCCCTTAGGTTGAACACATGGACTTGCCCTCAGAATTTCCCCAAAGAGAATGGAGAACCAGAACCTTTTCATTTGCTCTTTGCAAAGGAAATTCCTGCCTTTTGGGGTCCTGTAGTAATTATTCCCTACATGGAAGGAAACTCTTGATCCTTATAGCTGACATTTTTCTGGTTCACCGCATTCTTAACCCCACCCCACCCATACACTTTTTAGGAGCAGAGCGATGATGTGTTTCCATGTATTCAAATGATAATGATTGAATAACTTTTTTGATTCTTTTGGAAGATCTTTCCCTCCCTCCCCATCCCCACCTCCATCCTTCATGGGAGTGTATATCTAGCCAAATTCTTGAGAAGTTGGAGAAAGAAAGCAGTTGAAGAGAAATGTCTCTTCTCCCTTCTACTGAATTTTGCTGTTTTTCACTGAAAGGTTACCTTGTGAGGTATTAGATCCAGAGGAGTTAGCCGTGTTAGTCTGTAGTAGCAAAATCAAAAAGAGTCCAGTAGCACCTTTAAGACTAACCAATTTTATTGTAGCATAAGCTTTCGAGAACCACGTTCTCTTCGTCAGATGCATGGAGGGCAGAAGGTAAAATCTGCACTTCAGTGCCATGCACTTTCAGCAGTTGTGTGGAAAGGTCTTATCTTATATGGCTTTAATTAGCTCTATATGGCTTTTAAAGTGGATTAGACAAATTCATGGAAGTTGGGCCTATCAACAGTTATTAGTGATGGTAGCTAATGGAATCTCTGTGTTTAGAGGCCCTTGGCATATATCCTTGAGTGCCAGATGTTGGGGATAAACAGGAGGGTGACTGTTGTGCCCTGTTCGTGAAATTCCAGAGGCATCAGGCTGGCCGTGAATGACTCGACAGAGACTGATTGCTACACTAGATAGACTCTGGTCTGATGTGGCAGTGCAACTCTTGTGCTAGATGGCCCTTCACTTTTGTTCATGACCGATTAGAAACAATCCGTTTCCCACCCACACCTTACGAAAAGAGGCCCAGGCCTTTTTAAGGCTTTCTGCAGCTGGTGCCTGGCCAGCCGCCATCTCTTAAACACTTGAGGATTGAGAGAGTGGAGTGTGTTTCTTTCTCTCTCTCTCTCTCTCTCTTTCTAAGTCGGCAAAGGCAAAACTTCTCAGATGAGTAATGATGCTTATGAGCGTGAGATCAAGTTTCAGCAGCCCTACAGTACCCCCAAGCTGTCTGTTTTCACAATTCCCAATAAATCCTGCAACATCCACTAGACGGAAGGGGAAGGAAAGCTGTAGAGGCCTTCTGTCACGAGAGGAGCCAAAAAATTCACTCATCCAGCAGGTTTTGGAAGGTGGAAAAGAGTCGCATTATCAAATAGACTATGAGAAAATGGAGCACAGACTGACAAAGTACATCTGCTGCAGACTATGTGAACTGGAATCCAGAAAAAAATCTCTGCTTTCAGCATTAGGGAAAAAATCTTACTAGCCCTCATGGATATAGGGAAAGTTTGGATACATATGGAATTGTCTGTTTAAAATCTCAGAAAGTCTTGAATGCAAGTGGTAATCCAAGGGAGTGTGGATTTGTTTCTGTGGCCTACCTGTTATCCTGTCCCCCTACCTCTTGTCAGGGCTTGTCGCTGCCGCCGCTGGGCGGGGCCCCAGCTGGGCCAGCCCTGACGTCAGAGGGGCGCCAGGGATACTGCAGGACCCTGCTCTGTGGAAGGAGGGGCAGTATACATCACCCGGACTCCCTCTCAGTCCACTCGCTGGCCTGCTCAACCTGGCCTGCTTACCCTCTGCGTCCCCCATTATCTCCTTCTCCCAGAACTCTCCTCCAAGACTCCACTCTCGCACTGCTCTGCTCTCACTCCACACCATCACTCCTTACTCACACCCACCACCTCAGAGCTCTTCCTAGCCACCTTATATAGGGCTTCCTTTCTCCGCCCCGCCCTCCTCCTAGGCTTGTTCCCTCTCCTGACTTGACCCAGCTGTGCCTTCCCTCAGGTGTTTCCCTCCTACCACTAATCCCCTCTTGGCTTCCCTGCCTTGCTGGCAGGGTGGGATTGAATGCGAGCCATCCCCAGCTGAGGTCTCCTTGGCCTTGCTCACAAGGAGCTGCCCCAGCCGGCTTCTGTGCTGCTGAGCCTGCCCGGCCTTGCTCACGAGGAGCTGCCCCAGCCGGCTTCTGTGCTGCTGAGCCTGCCTGTTCATTGATGCCGGGCGGGGCTACCCATCTCCTCCCCCAGAATGCCTGTGGCAGCTCCACCTGGAGGGGCTTGGCTCCTAGCACCTCCTGAGCCAGGCTGCTGTCCTCTAGCCAGGGTGTGGCTCTGGGCTGTAGTGGCTGCTTCTCCTCCTTGGAAGGTAAAGGCTCTGTTTGGGCTGTTGCTGTGTCCCTATTCCCCCTGCCTGGGCCCTTTTCCTCTAGCCTGCTTAGCCCCCTCTCTTCCCCCTGGGGGGTGGGACTCGCTGGCTTCTCCCTGCTCCCTCCAGCCTTCTGAGGCTTTGGCCTTTCGCCCCTTCCCCCTGGAGTAGGCAGGTTCTGGCTCTGTTTGCCAGACAGAGCGGTTGAACTGCTGTCTCCCGGCTGCCCCCTGCCGCTGCCTGTCAGCAAGTCCGGGAGCTGGGCTGCTGACCCCGGATACCTCTTACTGCCTCTTTTCCACAGTCCATCTTTTTAAAACAAAAGCAAAGATTGAAGTCAGAACAAATAGTATTGTAAGAGCCAGTTTGGTTTAGTAGTTAAGAGTGACGAGACTCTAATCTGGAGAACCGGGTCTGATTTCCACCCACTTGAAGCCAGCTGGGTGACCTTGGGTCAGTCACGGCTCTCTGGAGCTCTCTCAGCCCCTCCCACCTCACAGGGTGATTGTTGTGAAGATAATAATGACATACTTTGTAAACTGCTCAGAGTGGGTGTTAAGTTGCCCTGAAGGGTGGGTATATAAATCGAATGCTGCTGTTGTTGTTGTTGTTATAATAAAAAGAGCTCTGTTGAATCCAGACAGTCTAGCAGCTGAAAAGTTGACCTGCAGGGCCAGCAAAAACTGCTCACAGAGGCCAAAGACTTCCCCTGATGTTTCCTCCTGGCTCTGGTGTCCAGAAATTTGCTGCCTCAGATTATGGGGTTTTCCTTTAGTTACCATGGCAAGGTAACTTTTCCTTTAGTTACCTTAATTTGAATACCTTGGATACAGTCCAGTTCAAAACCATTGGGTCAGTATAATTAATAGGATGAGGGCATGCTTAGTTTTGGGCAGGAGGACACCTCCATTGGATCCAAGCCACCAGAAGTTGCACCAATCCTCTGACAAGCAAAAAATGCTCTTCTTTTTATGCAGTGGAGGGGCCATTCTCGTCAATTCTCCGTTCTTGCTGCTGAGCTCCAGATGTCCTCAACTGTTCCCAAAGGTCCCCCGACCCTCACAAGCTGCATTTGGGGTGGGGGAAGTATGCAGCTAGCAGGAAAGAGGGGAAGAGGGAAAAATCTAGCTTTGGCTCCAACTCAGCGTGTTTGTATCTAGTATACTCAACCTGGATAATACCCAGAAAAATTGCTAATCATTCAAACAGCCAGACAATAATGATTTTTTAAAAAATCATATCACATTCCAAAGGGCTGCCTCCCCAGTGCATATAACGGAATCTGTGCAATGTGGCCAACTCTAACTATGTTTGAAGGTTCTGAGAATCTCCACATTTTCAGAAAAAACTACAAAACTTTGCCCCCCCCCCAAAATGGGGAGAGTTATCTCCCCCATAGGTAGTGATTTTGATGTATATCCAGCCTTTTTTTAAAAGCAAAAATGGCAGGGAAAGGGGATGAGACAAGGAGTGGGAGAAACAAGTACGGGGGAGGAGATGGAGCTTCTATTAAAGGCACAGGATTTCACTTCCCCCATAATTAGTCACTAGTCCCACTTGTTATGTTTTAATGTCCCCCAGTAACTTTTCCAAGTGCAGGCTCCCCCCTTCTTCCTTGCTATATAGATCATATAGAAAAAACTCAAGAAGAAATGGACGTGAACTAAATAATGCTTTAAAGATGCAATTGTATGGTATCTTGAAGGTGATTTACAAATAATACTAGTTTAAGTCTACAAAGATCAGTGGAAATTCAGGATCTCTTTTTAAATATTCTCTGCAGAATTTGGCACCTTGCGGGGCTGGCTTTTCCCCACACGAAGGATTGGCAGAGAGTCAGCAGACTAACCAGTCACATAAAGCTGCCCTACCCTGAAAACAGACCCTTTAATCCATCTACCCCAGTGTAGTCTCCTCTGACTGGTAGGCTCTCCAGGGTCTTAATCAGAAGATTAACTCAACTCTGCTCCGCTCGGGATTGAAGTTCAGGGCTTTGTGCATGCAAAGTGTGTACTCTGCTATTATGACAGGTCCCCATATGTCAGTCCTCTGCTTTGAAGCAGGTCACCCTGTACCTTCTTTAAAAAAAACACCTTTCCTTGAGAATCATACATTCTAGATGTATTCTGGGTAGCTTTGGCCAAGGCACGACTGAATAGTACAGTGCAGCAGTGACTTTAGAAAGGGCTTCTTTGCATATGTAACTGATCTGGATGTAGCTCTATAGTCTTGATATCCCTATGTACTTCTCGGAAGAAGATGTGTGCGTAGGGTCGCCAGCGGGCCTGAAGAAAAAATCCTGTCCCTTTTAACAGAAGCTTAATGTGCGGAAATGGGCAGTTTTAAGCCTTCCATGGCATGGAGGTAAATATCATCTGGCAGCTATTAAGCTTCTGTTTAAAAAATGGAACACTTTTCTTCAGACCTGTTGGCAATCCTGTACGTGAAAGGTTTTCCTAAGTTAACAATTTTAGATCCATAATTGACTCAATGGAGTGCTTACGGGAGTTAGAAAAACAGAAATTCGCACCAAGTTTTAGTGGAAGATCTGACTCTTTTCTCTCTCGCCCTGGGCTAATAGCAATTTTGTAGTGGTGCAGGGCAGCTTAGGGGAAACAACGTGTGATTGGGAAGAGCTAACATCATGTCTGCTTTAGCCCCTAAATTTAGCCTTCACTGTGAGAAGAGAAGAATCTCCTACCTTGGCAGCATATAGCAGCAAGTTCAAGAAGGGGGGAAGGGGCAGTGGGTTTTCAGATGTCTCATTTCCAAATTGAGAGGAATAGCATGCACAGGAGCAGTGCCTGGACAGCATCAAGACTGCTACGCATTTGATTCAGGGTAGGGGTTAATTGGGAAACCATCATTACGAGCATGGCCCGGCAGGGGTCATCCTAGCGATTGTTTTCTGTAATTAGGAGTACATTACACCAGAAGTGGTCCTGTGTCTTTTTACCTAGTTCATGTTGCTTAGGATTTTTTTCCCCTAGCACCAGGTTCCTATGATATTAAGTGATACTTTAGGGAAAAAAGGGTCTTGTTTTGCAATTCTGAAAGTTTGTTTGCCTTTCTATCACATCTTCTTTTAAGTTGCTCTGGGCAGCATACATCTTTCTCCCCCTGCCCCCAATGTTATACTCAGAGGTAGGTTAAGCTGAGCGAGAGTGACTGGTCCAAGATCACCCTCTGAGCTTCGTGGCTGAGTGGTGGATTAGAACCTGGGATTTAATTTCTAACTGGCTAGCTTGTCATTTAGCTGTTCTTCATTTGTTTTTAAACCAAGACAGCTGTTTGAGGTTGCTTAGGGGCTTGGAATGCTAGAAACTATCCAGCTGAGAGTAATTAATAAACACATGCAGGTGAAGCGAAGGCGGATGCTAGATTATACTTATCAAGCTGCTCTGCCGCTTATCATGCAGATGCCAGCCCTGCTTACAGTGCAAGTTTGTGCATCTGCGCATATCTCTGCATACAATCCAAAGGTGTGCAAGTGTGTGATTCATTGAGGTCCCTTAATGGCTGCAAGAACCCATTGCCAAATGCTGTGTGAATTGTGCAGCATTTTTGAGCCTTGCCAAAACCATCTAATAAATATACAAGTGAAGTGCTTTTGTCGTTTCCATCTGTAAAATGAGCAAAGCGGATTCCTTTCCCGCTTCTCTTTTTAATTTTGTCTTTTATATAGAGATCTGTCACTCCAAACCTTGCTAATAGAAAAGGAAAGAATTCTTATACACTTCTCCCCCCACCTCAACTTTGCCATAGCAACCAGAGTAAACAGTCCTTTTCATTTTAGGAAAAAATGACTTGGTTTGGGGGTGGGGAGGGAAATCCATTCTATTAATCTTTTCATTAGCTTTGCTTATGCTTTATGGGCCAAAAGTTATCATTATAAGGAAAAGGTTCCAGCAACCCATGACAGAGATAGATTGTGGAAGACAAAGTGATTTACTTAGTGGGGGGAGGCAAAGTCTGTTTTTTAAATGTCAGATTGGTGAATAGGGGGAGGAAGAAACAATGCTCAACGTGCCTTACCTTGGAACTCTCCCAAGCAATCAACTGAACCATAAAAATATTTTATTGTAAAAAGAACCAGTTGACTTTACAAAATGCAACAATGATAAATATAATAATCTCTAATCAATATTTTTGCACTAAGCCATTTAAAATGCAGTATCTTCTCAAGGCCTCTGCTGTCACAAGACACTTGGAGCCTGCTGTCTAGAGCTCCTGCAGTCTTTTCAACCTCAATTATCAGCTGTGCAGTGCCTGACTTGCATCGAAACCATGGTGCAAGTGGGGGGGTGTTAAATTCTTCCCATGTCATTTTCCTGATCTAAAATGTCCCAAGAGCCTAGTTATCAAGCAAAGAAAAGATTGTGTGCACAGACCTGTTCTCACCCTGCTTGTTGTTGCGTAGCAGAGGTGTGTTTTCACACTCCAGTGTAGATGCAAACTCTGTCTCTGAAATGATCCCTGCAGTGTTAGCGACAGAATATCCAAGGTGTGTTTTGTCTAAGCCCCAGTATAGGTAGGGCTAGTACGCTGCAACATGAGAGAAATGTTGAGGTAAAATGGAGGGTTGTTTGAACCTCCAGTAACTTTTCAACAATGGTAGGTATCCATTGGTAGACACTCTCTGATGCCCACTCTACCATTGATAGACACACTCCGACTGTGGAAACTCCACACACACAAGAGCTTCTGTGTCTTCCCTGTCCACAATTGGAAACAGCTTAGATTCTCTGGTAGATTCTTTGAATGCTACCTTGCATCATACAGCAAGTCTGCAGTACATAAAGTAGGATCTCCTAAGAAAATCTTGTAATGGAATGACAAGTTATCTTGGCAAATGTGCGTTCCAAACCTGCATTTGCCAAAGGAGCAGTGGGGGGTGGGAAAGAAGGCATTTACTGGTGGGTGGGAAGGCTGTTTAACTCTTCCCCTATCTGCTGACACTCTCCTGCTAATGCCTCTCCACTGGACTTCAATCTCCACCCTTTAGGACTGTTTCTGATTTACAAATGGACAGGAGGTTAAAGGGAGGCAAGCAGAAATCTGGGAAATTACCGAAAGTATTTTTTTGAATTAGTACAGCAAGAAAAGTTGGAGGATGTGTAGAGAAGAGAAAATTCTAAAGGTAAAAACTTTACATACTACTCCGCGAGGCATGCATCTTTTTCAAGAATAGATATGATTTGGCATGCATCTTTTTCAAGAATAGATATGATTTGGACATCAAAAGAACTAGCTTTACGGACAAAAAATTGAAATTTTTCCAAGGGTGAGTTCAGACCACAACCCAATATTATGGAAAACTATAATGGACTGGAAAAAATTACGATGGAGAATAAATGAAGATTTATTGCAAAATCAGGAAAATATAAAATATTTAAAAGAGACAAAGCAATTTTTCCGAATAAATAATAACAATGAAGTTTCAATCCAAATGGTATGGGACACATACAAGGCAGTAATAAGAGGAAATTTAATTTCATTAAATAACAAGGATAAGAGAAGAAAGCAAGAGAAGTGGCAAGAGATACAGGAGAAACTATATAAAAAAGAACAGGAGTTAAAGAAAAAACCTGGGGAAAAATCAATAAGACAAGAGATTAAAATACTGCAGGAACAAGTAAGAGCCATTAGTAACAAAGAACTAGAATGGAAATTAAAGACACTTTTGCAGAAATCATTTGAAGGAGCAAACAAACCAGGAAAGTACCTAGCCTGGCAATTGAAAAAGAAAAAAGAGAAGAAAATTATTAATAGGATAATGGAAGAAGGAAAGACCAGCAAACAATTAAGCGTGCCTTTTACAAATATTATGCGAAATTATTTCAAAGAAAGGCAGTAAACTTGGAAGAAATAGACCGATATTTACAAAAAACGGATTTACCAAGGATATCAGAAAAAATGAAGCAGAGACTGAATGCTCCAGTAACAGAGGAAGAAATTATACAAGCAATAGAAGTAGCAAAGATTGGAAAAGCACCAGGACCGGATGGGATCACAGCTAAATTTTATAAAGTAATGAAGGAAGACCTTGTACGGATATTAAAAAATATAATGAATGATATACTTCAAGGAAAAGAGCTTCCAGATACATGGAATGAAGCGAGCATTGCTCTGATCCCAAAAGAATTACAAGATTTGACAGATGTGAAAAATTATAGACCAATTTTGCTTATAAATAATGACTATAAAATATTGGCAAGAATACTAGCAGACAGACTTAAAATATGGCTAATGGACTTTATAGGAGAGGACCAGGCAAACAGACAACTAAAAGACAACTTGAGAGTGGTTACAAATGCCATTGAATATTTTGACAAGCGACCAGATAAAGAAGTTGGCTTTTTCTTTGCAGATGCAGAGAAGGCCTTTGACAACTTGAACTGGGACTTTATGTTCGCATCAATGGAAAAGATGGACTTAGGTAAAGAATTTATAGAAGCAGTAAAAACAATATATAAGGAACAAAGAGTGACAATCTGTGTCAATGACGACCTGACAGAGAAGTTTGAAATAAGGAAAGGTACAGGACAAGGATGTCCACTATCACCATTGTTATTTGTTATGGTCTTAGAAATATTACTAAGGCAGATTAGAGAAGATGACAACATAAAAGGAATAAAAATAAAGGGATCTTCATACAAGTTGAGAGCTTTTGCAGATGATGTGATGTTTATAGCAGAAGATCCACTACAAACTTTGCCAAGACTAATGCATAAAATTGAGGAATTTGGAGATTTGGCAGGCTTTTTTATAAATAAAAAGAAATCAATAATAACCAAGAATATGACCAAGAAGAAGCAACAGGAACTGAGTGAATTAACAAATTGTGAAGTGGTACACAAGACTAAATATTTGGGAATAGAGCTGACAGCTAAAAATATTAATTTATTCAAGAATAATTATGAAAAGCTCTGGACACAAATTGAAAGAGATATGATAAAATGGAATAAATTAAACTTATTGTGGTTTGGTTGGATTGCCACAGTTAAAATGAATGTGCTGCCTAGAATTATGTTCCTAATGCAAACAATACCAATTATAAAAGACAAAAAACAATTTGAAAAATGTCAGAAGAAAATATCGGAATTTGTGTGGGCAGGGAAGAAACCAAGAGTAAAGATGAAAGTACTTTGTGATGCTAAGGAAAGAGGTGGAATGCAATTACCTGATCTTCAACTTTACCATGAGGCGATATGTCTAGTCTGGTTAAAAGAATGGGTGTCTTTAGCCAATCTTAAATTGCTAACTTTGGAAGGCTATAACAAACTTTTTGGATGGCATGTGTATATGTGGTACGATAAGTATAAAATGGATGCAGTGTTTCAGCACCACTATCTGAGAAGAAATTTATTGCTGACTTGGCTAAAGTATAAAAAATTTATAGATCAGAAGAAACCACTGTGGATTATTGCAGCTGAGGTGATCAACCCAAACCTAGAATATAAAGGGAAAGAATGGCTTACCCTCAAGGACTTAACAGAAGTAGTAGATAAGGAGATAAAACTCAAACCAAATGAGGAGTTGCCACTTAAATATGGTTGGTTACAATATAGACAAATTAAAGACCTATTTGATACAGATCAAAGGAAGACAGGTTTTAGAACTGAGAATTCAGAATTTGAGGACCTTTTGTTAGGAGACAGTAATAAAGCAATTTCTAAAACGTATAAATTGTTATTGAAATGGTTCACAGAAGATGAAACAGTCAAGGTACAAATGGTAAAGTGGGCAATAAACTGTAATAATGAAATAAGGATGGAAGCATGGGAACAATTGTGGAAAAATACGTTAAAAATATCAACATGTACCAGTATCAGAGAGATTGGGTATAAAATGTTATATAGATGGTATTTAACACCTAAAAAATTAGCCATAGCCAATAAGCGGCTATTTAATAAATGTTGGAAATGTAAGGAGCATGAAGGTTCTCTATTTCATATGTGGTGGACTTGCCGTAAGGCGCTAGAGACTTTTGGGCTAAAATATGTGCTGAGATGTCTTTGATACTCCAGTATAATGTGGTTAAAAATCCAGAAATGCTGTTGTTATCTTTGCATTTAGAAGATGTTAATAGAAATGATAGGACATTGCTATATTATATGATAACAGCAGCAAGAATATTATATGCTCAATACTGGAAGAAAGAAGAAATACCTGAAATTGAAGAATGGACAAGCAAATTGTTGTACATGGATGAAATGAACAAATTAACAAGAAACCTGAAGGATCAAGAACCAAAAACATTTTTGGAAGATTGGAAAAAGCTGAAAAAATATATGGAAAAGAAATGGGATGTTAAGGGACAATTACGGTCTTTTGAAGGGTTTTAATGATACTAAGTAAGATAATATATAGTTAAGATCTTTACCAATAACAAGATAAGAACAACTATAATATAGAAATAATGTGACATTAATAGCGGGGGGTTCGAGTGCTGTTGGAAGTCAACATTGAAGAGGGGGAGGGGAGGGGGAGGGGGAAGGAATTGAATTGGATTGTATTTGTGTTTTAATCTGAATATATATTGACCCATCCAATAAAAATTTATTAAGTAAAGTGTGAAGGAAAAAAAAGTACTGTTTCTGATATCTGGACCTGGTGGGAGGAGGGGATAGAGGAATCAAGCGTGCACATACACACCCCACTTTCTTCCTCTCCATTAGTATTAGAAACAGTTGAAGCTGGCTGGAGGAGTGGATTTCCCCTGCTTGAGGAGCTTACACCATTTCTGAGCTTTGCACAGAGATCCTTTTGAGTGTGACTCCAACATGAAATGGCTTGCAGAATGCTCCCTTGATGTTACCTGCTCTCTTCCAATCCCACATTTTAGCTTTCTAAAGGGGCGAGAGTAACCGGCCGCTTGGGGATGGCTTTTTAAACGGGCTGGTCCCTGACCAAGATGTCCATTTTCTGCAAACTTCCCAAACTTTCCCAGAATGATTTCTTGCCCAGATGGATAGGAATTGTAGCTTTCTTGGCCTTCCAATTGACTTTGGGAGGTTGAGTAAAATTAAGTTCCCTGGCAAGATGTCATGCTAGAGAAATCTGGGGAGAGTAATTTGCAGGAAAGATAGACCCTTTGCTAGGGACCCCCCCCCCCCCCCGCCCATCTCTCTCTGTCTCTCCCTCTCTCTCTCTCAAATAAAAGGGACGTGGCTTAGTCTAAGGAAACAAGATTCCTAGCTGCATCCCATGTGTTCTGAATATCAACATCCCCATTCTTTATATATTCTAAGTCTACACTCAACAAGTATCCGTTCTTTCTCCCTTTTGCAGAAGTTCTTTCCAGGTCTGAGGGATTTTTTCCTCTTCTTCCTCCCATTTGGTGTAAATTCCCTCCTGGTGCTTAACAAAAGCCAGCTGTGAGTGGTTTCCGGGCCATATGATTCCTTTAGGCTCCACTGTATATCTCTCCCTTCCCCTCCTCTTTCTGTTCAGAGCCTGGCTAATAAAACTAAATGACGTTATGTGCACAGTTTGTTAACATATGAGCCTCCCTAGATGGGCAACAGTGTTTGCAATCCTGTATAGCTGATGAACTGCCCTGCCCATGTTGAAGCCTTTTGTACGGTCGTGTGTTGCTGTTGTCTTCCGATGTTGCAGAAGTGAAGATTCTCTGGCAAAACTTTCCTTAGAACCCACCAATGGAGAGGTTTCTCTCTCTCCTTCCCCTCATTCCTAGGTAGCTAACTGTGAAGGGAGTTACATTTGTGTTGACATTTTAAAGAATGAACTAGAATTTTTTTTTACATTTTATTATTACATTTATATTCCGCCCTCCCCGCATCAGCGGGCTCAGAAGCCATCAGAATCCCCAAACTCACTCAATGCAGTGCACATGTGGATTTTATGAAAGAAGCGTAATACCACTTACTTTCAGGAGTTCATGACTATTTTTACTACAGTTTTTTTTTAAAAAAATTGGGAATGAAGCTATAGGGAGAGAGTGAATATGATTAATTGGATCAGAAGGACGTGTTAACCCCCAAGTTCTTAACTGTTTCTGTTCAAATGGAAGAGGGTGTGCAAGGACCCAATTCAGGTTAGGACTGTGGCATACACGGAGTGGGGGATGTATGCCTCCCATGCAGTGTTTTCAGGACCTGAAAGAGCCAGGAGGGGCCGTATCAGTGTGTGCTGATGGGGTGTCTGTAAGTTTTCCCCACAGGGCAAATAGTGCCTCCCCTGGGCCATTTGATTAGAAAGACAGCATCAGGGAGATTAGTAGACAAATGCCTAGAACTTTTCAGTTCCTTCCTCCACAGGCATGTGAACTATAAACAATTTTTAAAATTAAGAAGCCTACTGAGATGCTTGGGAAACCAGGCACTGTTTCAGGTTAAACCACCTTTGGTGTTATTGTGCTAAGCCCTGGAAGGAGAGACCAGGCTTGTTTTTATTTTTCCTCTAACAAGTTATTTTGTGTGAACCCTGCAACAGGGACTGGAGTGTTCTAGGCTAACTATTGTGTGTGCTTCATTTTCAGCACCTTGTCGAAGTGTTGCCATGCCATGGTAGCACTCCTTTACCCATTTACGTGGCAACATACCTACATACCTGTGCTTCCCCCTTCAATGATTGACATTGTGTGCTCTCCAACCCCGTTTCTGATTGGTCTGCTCTCCAGTTCACTACCACGCCTCAAGGAACTGCCAGTGGAAGAGGTGAGACCAGAATATGGGGAGGGCCAGAGTAGCCCAGCGGAAAACACGTTAAGCCCAGACGGTCTCATGCAGGCAGATGAGATAAGTAAAGTCATGATCATACTAACATAGAAACACTGGGGTGCTCTTAGGCTATGTTTTTCCAATAACTGAGTGGCCACTGTGACACCAAGCTGGAAGCAGAAGGGAGTTCCTTGACAAGTGTTATTTGGTGACAAGAGGGAGTAAGTTTTACCCAGGTGGTTGGAGTGCTGCAGTTGCTGCTGTAAGCCAGATGGGCTAGCAGAATCAGTCACACATGAACCTGCCTTCTACTGAATCAGACCCTTGTCCGTCAAGGCCACTGTTGTCTGTTCAGACTGGCAGCAGCTCTCCAGGGTCTCAGGTGGAGGTCTTTCCCATCACTTACAACCTGATCCCTTTTTCAAAACTCGAGATGCTAGGGGCTGAATCTGGAACCTTATGCATGGCAAGCAGATGCTCTACAGCTGAGCCACATCCCTTCCCCTGAATTGCTGGAAATGGCACCCTAGTGTCAGTACCTGTTCAGATGCCTGAACACACTGAAAAAGCCCTTGGTTGCCCCAGTAAACAGCTCCCTTTGTATATATCCACCATATTAATAAACAAAGGTTAGCAAGATACTGTTGTAGTTAGCTGCAAGTTTGGTGGGGGTGGGTGGGGAGGGATCCAAGATTTGAAGTCCTCCGTTCTCCTGATTAAGCTCCATCACTTAGTGTCACTGTTGCCTTGTGTCTTTGCTACATGCTCGAAGGCCTGCCAGGCTCAAAATGGCTTGGTTTGATTGTACGCTGGGGGGCTTCTTGTTCATTGCACCTAAGCAGGTTTGATGAGTTGCCTGCTTGCATGCCTGCAGAGTGCACGCTGTGATGGGTCTGCATTCCATTGGCATCCTTTTCCAGCCAATGTGCCCAAGATGAAGGAATGCCTTTTGGGTTACATGTGACATGCGCAGTAAGAAATCTATTGAGGGCAAAGAAGTAATCTTAGAGATTTGCCTTTTTTTTCTTCCCATTTCTACCAAGCCATGGTCTCCTCCCTTTAGAGACTCAGGCTTCCTCTCCTATTATGGTCTCCTCTATATTCTAAATCCCCCTCTGGGCATCTCGGTTCTTCCTACAACTACCTGTTTGCTACATATGCATTTAGTATTAGACTAGTGTTTTTCTTGAGGCAAGCATAATATACATCTTCATGTGCACATGCATCTTTAAGCACCAGGGCACACATGCCTGTGGAGCCTATCCCATTCAGGGCTCTTGAGTGCATTTTCAGGGACCCAGGTGTATATAAAAGACCTCCTGTATGGGAGGGTGGGGGTTGCAGGAAACGGTGATATACATGAAACAACTGAGCTTGCACCCTCTGGATTTCTGCTCCTGCTGGCACTCATGTATTTCTTGCTAGGCTTGCAGCTTCACTTTTCCCTAAAGTAGACAGCTGTAGTCTTGAGTTCAGCAGTGCAATACACTTTTGTGCTGAAAACTGGAGGCATGCTACACAGCCTGCACTAATCCTGCAGTGAACTGTGTGGTGGAACAGTGAGGCCCAGGGGGGCCCTGAAGCGTCCCACTTGAGTATCTCATATATACCAGATGCATTAGAGCAGCACATCCAGGTCCCAGAGTTTGTATATTCAGTGCAGGCTGTCAACCTGGAGAATGCCATCCTCTCCATCAGCCACGCATGAGCTGCAGGTTCAGAGGATGTGGCAGAGGTCTGTCTTTTATGGTCCAGCAGGGGAAGAAGTGGTGCCCTCCCTGGCAATTGTCATCTGTCTTGGCATAGCTGACCCTCAGACTGTTATTTCTGCATATGCTAATTCTGTCACATCACATGCTCCTTACTACTGATGGTGGAACCAGTGTGAGTTTTTGCAATCTCCATATTTTCTGTCATGACCCTCTCTGACCCTCAGTGACTCTTACTCGGAGGGCTCTGAGGAAGAGCCCGAGGAGTCAAGGCCCAGGAATCAGGAAGGGCCTGATGCTGTAGAGGCACCTTGCTGACCATACTCCAGCAGCGCTGAGGCTATTCTGCCAGAGTATGCAAGGGAGACTTTGCCATTGGCCTCTGAGATAGCCACTAGGCCTCCACCAGGAAGGGCACAGACCCGAGCCCATAGCCCCCCAGGACCCACTTCCCCACCATTAGAGTGATGTTGGCAGAAGGGCCAGGCCAAGGCAGCATAAAGGAGGCGGAGCGAAGCGCTAGACTGGCAGAGCGCATTTGCAGAACTGGGCTCTGAGAGCAGAATCCTGACCAAAGTCCAGCACAGTCTCAGTATCATCAACACCTGCCAGCAAGTACAGCTGAGCCGGATTAACTCTAGGCCAGTTTAGGCTGAGGCTTGAGAAGGCTGCATTGCTGGATCAGCCAGTTCATTAGCCCCAAGTGCTGTGCTCCAAGCTCCTGTTTACGCTCCAATGTCTAGCCAGTCACACCTGAGGCCTTACTTCAGAGCCTAGACCCAGTCTGCCTACAGAGTGCAGGACACTTGCTACGGGGAGGAGCATTATTGGGTCCTTACCTGGCACCATTGACTATGCCTTTTTATTTTTAATGTTCTCAAGGCTCTGACCTGCCTTATTCTTTCATCCCATCCACCCTCCTCCCCTTCCAGCATGGGGCAGAATTTCCAGCTGCATATCATAAGTGGAGAAGAGTGACACAAATGAGAAATTTGGGGCACCTTAAGAGCACCCAACAGGAGAACAGATGAACCTGAGCATGGGTGTGACCACCAAGAAATTCACTTGCACCTAAACACAGTGGAACTGTTGTACATCTTCCACTTTGTGAGCCTTGTGTTGAGACCTTCCCAGTAGATTGTGGTCCGTGTTAACTAGTGGCAAGGTGGTGCCATTTGCATTTTCCATTTCAGTCCCCAAAAGGTTTTTTCGGCTGACTCTCCACTTATTAAAGACACAGAAGTGCCCTTCCTGGCCTGATGTTTCAGTCCCCTGCTTGCCTCCGTAAACTCAACTTGATAACTTAAAAAGCATGAGAGAGAGAGAGGAGTGCGTGGCCACCTCCTACTTTGCTTCATCAGTTTCTCTTTCCCTGCTGTGTGCAAGAAGCCTGTGGTTTCTCAGATGGAAAAAATTCTTCGAAGAAGGGAAAGTGTGCACAGAGGGCGGACGGGGAACAGCTTGGTTGTGTTTTAAGTTGTCATTCTGTGGTTTTGTGGTGAAAGTCATAAAGCCTCTCTGGGATTGGTCAGGGTTTCATATCTCTTTGTGGCTCTGTGGGATTAGGTGGGGCAAGGCAGAACTTCTCCTTCCTAAAAGGAAGGCACGTGGCACGGTGGCTTTGAGAGAGAAATCAGTGATCTGTTTCCTTCTAACATTCTTCCTCTTTTGTGTCTCTGTGTCTTTGCTTGAGGCAGGTCCTTGTGGTCGACCTTGTGAATAATCGCTTCCTAAGACAAGTAAGAAGAACATTTTTTCCCTTTCCTATTTTTCTCATTTGTTCAAATTGAAAGGAAGAATGAGAAGTTCTGCTGTACTGTTGAGCCTGGATTTATTTATTTATTGTCTATTGCATGTTGTCCAGGTTTATTGCGTGAAAAAACGGGGGGTGGGGGGTGGGATAAGAACCTGGAGTGTGGTGGCTATGCTGTCACCACTTTTATATTGTGGCCTAGTGTGCTGTGGAATGGAAAAAGAAAAAAGAAATGAGGGAGGCTTCTGAAGCAACTTCCCTCTGGACTTACTGCTGTCCAAATCCCTCACTGGCTTCTCCTTTTATTTGTTTAAACCCCTCTTAGTTGCCCACAATCAATAAAAAGAGGAGACACAAGCTTTATCTAACTGATTGGTAGCATGTAAGCTTTGAGTTCCCTAAAAGGTGCTTTTTTTGTAACCCTAAAAATAATACGGTACTCGATTGTGAGGTAAGTATAACCCTCACCCTCCACTTTCGCAGCTTTTTTGACTTGGATGAGACATAGGTGGAACTGAACAACAAACATTTATTTACATAAAATAAAGTGTATAACAAATTAAAGGATTTGTGTGGAATGTACAATTGCTCTCATCTTCACTCTCCAGAGATTATAAGTTTTTCCCACCCATTAAAACTGTGCCTTAATTGCCAAAGACGAACTCTGAGGGGAGATTTGATTCCTTTTTCTCCAGATGAGGTTCCTCAGCATTCAAGGTTCAGCCTTTTTACCACAGCTGACAGGCCTACGACTCAGGTTCCAGGCCACTCCTTTAACTCACACAGAATCTGGTAATAGAACCTGTAGACAGAAAGTTCGATTTGATGGGCCCTTAACAGGGTACTTGTTTATTTCACTAAAGTCAAGTTTCCTTCCCTAAGATGACCCCAAATCCTAACTGAAAGCCAAAATAAAAAGCCTGTCTAAGTTTATGCTGTTATCTACAGATACCAAAATCCTTGTCTGAGAGGAAAAGAAACTCTTTTCCTTCGTAAGATGAGGCTGGCTCACCCTGTTTCAGACAGTGGAGTTCCAGAGGCTCTGATTGGCTGGCAGTCACTGGGATTCACATAAAGCTTCAACCACAAGGATTGGTTCAAAGCCCTGGAGGATAGGTGGGCCTTTGAGGGTGATTGTCACAGGAGACACACAATAATTATTGAGAAGCGAAAGCGATTTGTGAGAGGCTTCATTTTCTATAACCTGTATGTACTTTTCTGCTTGTGTTACTGTCCCCTCTGGTTAAACAGTTTTACAGGTTTTTTGGATAACTTGTTTGGACCAGAGATGAAAATGGGAAAGTACACTCACACATACACCCACGCTGATCAGCAGGCCCTCTTTTAAACCACTTTTGAATCTCTGACTGGAGACAGAGGCTCATGAAGACCCACTTACCCACCCTCCCAAGGGTTTTTACACGTGGGGCGCATCAGCTACGATGCTTCCTATTCATTGATACTGCTAGTCTGGAAATACAGGAATGTCATACTAAAAGGAAGCTGTGAGGATGAAGAGACTGCTGTTGAGGTTGTGCAGCCAGGACAAGATGTTCCGGCCCAGCTGTTGTTGAGTGCCTTGCAGAATGGCTGTGGACTGTCACTGGCTCATTCTGGCCAGATGTAGTTTGTGCTGATTGGTTGCCTGCACATGTGAACACACTTGAAGCTGCCTTAAACTGCATCAGACCATTGATCCCTCAAGGTCAGTGTTGTCTATTCAGAATGCCTGTGGCTCTCTAGAGTCTCAGGCCGGAGGCCTTTCACACCACCTACTATCAGATCCTTTAACTGGAAGTGCCAGGGGACCTTGAACCTGGAACCTTCTGCATGCCAAGCAGATGCTCTGAGCCATTCCCCCTTCCCGTGTGGCATCTCTTAATTCTCTCCCTTGAAAATCCTTTGCAGTTGGCACCCTGGCTAGTCTCCTTGGTGCTGAGGACAAATTTTCCTTTGGGTTATTGTGGTGAGAGATCCTGTGGGCTGTCTGAATGAGCTCACCAGTCTGTGTCTTATCTGCAGGCTCTTCTAGCATGGTGCACCTTGCTGTGTTGTGTGTGTGTGTGTGCAGCTTATGCCTTAGTCCGTTCATGCAAATATTCTTCCTGCTATATAAAGCCAACAATGGCCTTTCGGGTTGGCAGTATTTCTTGTTTTCAGTCCATGAAACAGAGGATTCTGTCACAGAGCAATAACAGAATTGGTAACCTTCAGGGCCAAATCTGAAGCTAATAAACCCAACCCTCTCTGTGGTGATGTCCCTTAGGACATTGCAGGTTAACCCTTTATTGTGCATGAATTCACAAAATATGCACTCCAACTAAATTGTAATGTGGACTCAAGAACTGTCCTGAAGGCAAGACAAACACATCCCTTGTTTGCAGTATACCTTTGGTGCTGTTGTGTTCCTCTCATTGACATGGATCATGCTACGGCCCCCATGCTTTATGGCCACCATAGAGAGGCCACTTCGAATTGCTCCAAGCAGCCTGTGGCAAGACATTCAGGTGCTGTGGTAAACATGGGTGACTTTGACCATGCCAGTGCAAGTCTCTTATATGGCTGCATGAAAATCTTTTCACAGAGACCATAGTGCATGTACCAGTCCATCACTGGCACTCAGAGCAGATACTTAAAACAAGTTCCGGTTTTGTCACAATTTGTTCCCAGCATGTAATAGTTTTACGTATACAAGTAACTTCTTTTTTTAAGATGGAAGATGAAGATTCTATTTTACCTCGAAAATTGCAAGGGGCGTTAGAACACATCCTGGAGCAGAGGAATGAGCTGGCGAGCGACCAGGAGGAGGGCCCACTCAGTGGCAAGCAGGGTAAGGATTAGAACTTGTCACCTCTTCCCTCGCCAGATGGGCCATTTTGCCCACAATACCTGCCTGATCAGGGCAGTGGAAAATCCTGAGAGGATCTCATGCAGCTTTATAGGATTTTTTGCAGGGAACTCTAACTTCAAGATGAGAAATTATTTGAAATCCTTTTGTAGCTACTTGTTCTTGCAAACCAGTAAGTTTCCAAAATTGTACTGACAGGGCACTGCAATAAATAAGACTTCGGTGAGCTGTCTGCTACATCTGTGCATGGTTCCGTCCAATCAGCCTCTCCTAGAAATGGGGTCACCCCTCCCCTTTGTAGTATTAAATGTGATGGAATAATCCAGTTGTGCCTCTTCCCACAGATGAGGCTTCCTGTTGCATCTACATGAGTCCTTGTTCTTTGCCTCTTTTCTATCTAGACAAGGACTTCTGCAGACCCACATGTGTGCATTCCTCTGTGTCTGGGTAACTGTTACCATTAGAGCAGAACCATATGTTCCATGCCATTCTGTAACTCCTTAGGTGGAATAAGATTTCCTCAAAGTAATTCAGGCTTCAGTTTGAAGTAAAAAACCTGCAGCAAGGAAGAGGGGACTTTCAACCCTTTCTCCTAACTTTTCCCACTAAAAATCACTGCCCTCCCAGCTGTTTTTACCTGTCCTAATGAAAATATGCATCCACATATTTTCACCAGCAGTATTAAAAGATTATAGTGGGGGGGTGTGTGAGAGAGAGAGGATCAGTGGGGAAATAGTGCCGGTCTGGCTTTGAAAGCCTCCCTTAAAGAAAGCCATGGAAATATACCTAATGCATAGTTCTAGCCTTTTCCACTTTCTAAAAAAACCCCTTTATTGGTAGGTCTGTATTGGGATTCAGGATAATCTGGCTAGGATCCCAGGAAGGCCCACCACTGACCCCCCTCAGCACCTGTCAGGATATCAGACCCCAGTGTCTCTACCTGACCAGGGGGGGGGGGAGCTTGAAGGAGTGTTTATTCAGTTGCTTCCCTCAAGTGTCCTTCCCTGCGGAAAATGGGAGAGTGCCTCAAAGTCCCCAGCAATGTGATGGGCTCATTTCCTCCTTTTCCAAGCCTCATCCCGCGCACATTTAAATTCTCCTCCTTGCATCTGCTCCCTTCTTAGCATGGTTTGATGCAGCATGAAACTATAATAAAAACAAATCCTGATTTCTGAATGACATTGGAAGGGGGGGGGTTAATACTGGCCTTGGCCATGTGTTTGGAGCTCTGTAGACTAGTGCCGTGCCATATAGACGCCCCTTGTGGCTTTGCACAGCTCATGGCAGGCTGAATCCACTCTAGCTCTCTGAACTGCATGGTGGTCTCAGCCTGGATACTGGCACGGTATATGGTTACAGGGTTGTAAAGCAGCCATCTATCTGTCCTTGATGCCTCCCCAGACTCCAGTCCCTTGAACGAAGTGGTGTCGGAGGCATTTGTCCGCTTCTTTGTCGAGATTGTGGGGCACTACTCCCTTTTCATGACGACCACGGAGAAGGAAGAAAGAATCCTGCAGCGGGAGGCCTTCCGGAAGTCAGTCTCTTCCAAGAGCCTTCGGCGTTTTCTCGAAGTCTTTATGGAAACCCAGATGTTTGGGGGCTTCATTCAGGAACGAGAGCTGCGGAAACAGGGAGTTAAAGGTAAGAGACTCCTCTAGGTAAGAGGAGGATTATGGAATAGAAGATTTTGACAGAATTTTAACTTAAAACGTTAACTATATGATTTGGGCAGGCTTCTTCTGTCCTCTCTCATTTTCTCTGGTCCAGATTAGACAAGATAGTGGAGATCCTTGATCAGATCTCCCATCTCTTTAAACTTCCTTTAAACGTAGAGATGGAGGTGGTTAGGACCCCTCCTTGAAGCTGATAACTTGACAGGAGAGGGAAAGCTTATGGCTACCCATAAGTCTTCCCCTGTGGAGTAAATAGCAGCTGGGGGTGCCGTTTCTCATTTACTCTGGTCCTTTGTTACTTGTTTTTCTTTGAATTTATAAGGCATTTGGGACAGCAGGCTGGATGATGGTGACTTGTCTGCCAAGTAAGCTTTATAATGAAGCAAAGAAGTGAACATGTTCTGCTGTGACATAAGTTTTTATTTATGTAGAATTATCCTACTTTTCTCCTCAAAAGATACCCAAACTGGGTCACATCGTTCACCCCTCTTTCATTTTATCCTCACAACAACAACCCTGTGAAGTAGGTTAGGCTGAGTGTGTGTTACTGGCCCAACGCACCCAGCAAACTTCCATGGCAGAGCGGGAATTTGAACTTGGGTCTCCCAGATCTCCCAGATCCTAGGCCAACGCTCAGGCAGGCTGGCTCCCCATGAAGTGTTGTGCACTGTTTTTTGGAAGCCCTTTAGGGGCTTTCAGACTCATTGGAGATGATGGTGGGTTTATGGTTAACAGGTTCATTAACTCAGTTTTCCTTCCCAATCAGGGGAAGTTGCTGCTTCTTCGATGTTTCCATTTGATTCTTCTTAGAAGCAGAATGCCTTCACGTGTTGCATTAAGCAATATGGCTGGCAGCCCTCTCATGCCCGCATCTTTTGTCATTGATGTGGAACTTTCAAAACAAAAGTTGTGCAGACTGAGTAGGGTCTAATAGGTCTAATTCCTAAGAATAGGAATTAGACTCATTAATGAAAAAATGTGTCTTCGGATGGTAATGCTCACCATGGGCTGCTTTGTCCAGATGGCTTGCTTCCATCTTGTCTCCCAGACCCAGTACAATTACTGGCAGAACCAGAAATATTTCGTGAACTAAGCTGCAGCCTGCAACCAAGGCTGTGCTCAGGGCCATGCTGGTATCAGCAACTGCAGTCATGGGAACCGACATGATCTTTTCCTTATGAGCTTTGTATTTCCACAGGAGGGCATTATGACTCTCTGCTGATTTAAAGATATTTTGGTTGATTAAGGTTGAACAAATTTTTAACAAGTTGATTGTTGAAATGAATTTGCATAGTACCAACATTTTCATAGAGGGTTTTTTTTTGCTTCTCTTTAAGATACTGGAGGCTGTGTAGAGAGAAACTTTCATTTTAAAAAACAGTGACTACTTGTTGGAAGAAAATAAGCAAGCACTGCTTCAACAATTGTGTCTCTTCCCCAACTTATTTCAGCATGGTATCAACTGATTTAACCAATGGAAGCTTGAGTTGGTCAATCTCACGTGCATACCTGGGATCAGCAGGAGTGCTTGTACTTCTGCACACATACGCACAAAACTGTGAGAGTGGGCCATAAGATTCCTCTTGAAAGGGCAGGAAGAGACAGGTGCTGCACATTTGAGAGCTTGTCCTCCTATTGACCTTTCCCAAACAGATTCTGTAACTGAAAGAATTGTCCTAAAATATTGAACTAGGTTTCAGGAAAACAAGGCTAGGCAGATGCAGTGTTCACAAACTCTTCATCTCTTTGAATCATCTACCTCACTGTGTGGTTAGGATAAAATGGAGACAAGGAGAGGCATGCACGCTGTGTTAGAAGAAGGGTAAAATAAAAATATTATATGCAGATATTCTGAAATTTTCTTTCTGGTCCCTGAATTATAAATACCAGGTGCCTGGTGTTTGTGGCTGAAACTGACAAATGATGGTCAATCACTTCTTTCCTTTTTCCTCTGCCCTCCCTATAGGACTTTTTGAAGTACGTGCCCAGGAGTATCTGGAAACCCTTCCTAGTGGAGAGCAAAGCGGAGTCAATAAATTCCTGAAAGGGTTAGGTGAGAAATCAAGCAGCTGTTGTTCATGCTGTTGTTGGCAGACGATATGATCAGTGAGTTGTAAACAAAAAAAGGTGTTGATATTAAGGATGTTTCTTCCAATGGAAAAGCCACTGAAGTTGGAGGCAGGTTCCTTAAACTAGAGGAAGGCTTCCTACTTGAGCCAAAAGGAAATTTGGGGCATAAATATTTTAATGAATATATTTAAATTTTTAAAAACTTTGTTCAATGGAGTGGTAGGATAAGGTAGGCTTCACGCCAGTAATAGAGGAAGAAAGATGAAAGAGAACAAACAAACATTCTTGTACTGTGTTTCAGTTGATGACCAGGTCATGCAGAACTGGGGTGTACAGTCTTTTTGCTCCTGTCCCTTTAATAGCTGTGTGGAGGGAGAGAGCATTATAGTGCTGTGCCAGGTTGAAAGGACACCACCTGCCCAAATTCCCTAATCCACCCAATAATTGAATTGCAGAAGCTTTTTTGGGGGTGGGGGGAGGACAAATTCTGGGTGTTTGACAATGTCAGCTTCACGTTCATTTCACCTTAACTAAGATTATGCTTGTTTTCTAGATACAGCCTTAGTGAAGAACAAAGGCATGCAAAATAGAATTCGAACCTCTTTCTGTATTAATTCCATTCTAGAGGGATTCCTCTTGATTAGAGTTACCATGAAGCAGATGTTGGAGGTGTAAGCTCCCAGGCATTTCTTTCTGCTTAGACTGATAAATGAGCTTCCACCTTAGGAGAAGTGGGCTGGTACCAGGAACCACTCAGACAAAGAGGCCATGTTAATCAGGCTTGTGTCTGCAACTCATCATTTAACAGAACTTTTTGACTGAGTCTGACAGTTTCATGCCTGAAAAACACAGCTAACGGTCTTTCTGTAGCAACTGAGTAACTGAAGCCCAGAGTCTCTCTGTCTTGCAAAGATCCGTATCCCATCTTTCCACTGTTCAGATTTTTCAAGGCAGCTTGGAAATGTTTTAAACAAAGTTTTCAGTTGTACTATAGTATTTGTTGTTGTTTATTATTACTAATAATAATATTTTACAGTATTTATATTAGGCATGTATGGTTCAGGAATCTGATTCGGAAAAAAATTCCAAATCGGACCCGATCCGTAAAGATTTGGGATTGGCCCCGATTCAGAAATCCTGAATCAAGCTTTCCAAAGCATTTGTAATGCTTTGGAAAGCCCCCCACCCCCACTTACCTTTGCAGCGGCAGGAGCAGTAGCAGCAGTGGCTCTGGCCCTCCCTGCTGCCCACGGGGCCGCGGAGCAGCAGAGGAGGCGGAGAAAGCCCTTCCTGCCCCTCAAATGGCTGCCGTGGCCATTTGAGGGGCAGGAAGGCCCGGAGGAGGTGGCTCCAGCATTCCCCAACGCCCAGCAGGCTCAGGAGGCGATGCGGCGGCAGAGGAGCCGGCTGGCTCCAGGCCGTCGCAGCCTCATGCTGCCATGGGTGCTGCTGCGCCACCGCTGCTACCGCTCAGCTGATCACCCTCCCGTTCTCCCTCCAGCCAGGTAAGTGGGTGGGGGTGGAGGGGTTGCCCCAGGGGGTGGGAGGTGGGCGTGGGGGAGTTGCTCCCCCTCACTTCAGTATGCTCCGAATATTTATGGAGCATACCGAAGCGAGTAAAATACCATAATTCCGAAGCGGCTTGCCGCTTTGGAATTATGGTATTTCCGATTTTTTTTCCAGCTTTGTGTAAACCCAAAGCGGGAAACCCAAATCTTTTCGGGCTGCACACCTCTAATTTATATCCCACCTTTTAGCCCAGAGAAGCCACCAAAATGGCTACATTAGAGCAGTATAAAAACACGTAAAATGAAAGCTAAAATACATGAATAAAAACACAGAAACATCAATTAAAATTTAGGAAGGCGGGATCATTGAGGGAATGGCAGAAGGAACAAAAAAGTCTTCAACTATGTCATTTCATTCATTGTGTAATCCATTTTGAGTCTCAGTGAGAAAAGCAAGCATGGAAAATGCTGTATCAATCCGTAGCCATGTACTGTAAATGCCTACCCCACAATGGGCCATCCTTGACTAATAATAGAGCCAGCCTTGTGCTCAGTTCTTAAACCTGCCAGGAGTGCAGAGGTTTTGGGGAATGGGATTTGGAAAGGGGAGAAAGATCAGTTTTCAACTCCAGGTATGGGAGCATAAGCCAGCAGCTCCCTTTGCAACCCAATAGGATGTAGATCTGTTTTTCCTCTGTGTAGCCAAGTAAGCATCTCCACATGAGTCTCCCACCTGTGATACCCATTCAACCCCACCCCATATGGAGAATGAGGGATCTATTATGCATTTTGTTACTTTGGACGTGCTTTTGATGGAAGAAACGTGCACATGTTGGTTGATTGTCTAACACAGCCTTCAGCCAGGATCAGCAAAAGACCTTGGGTTCTCTCTCTGTCTCATACTTTTTTCTCTACCCCCCCCCCCCCCACCTCCATAATCTATCCCCTTCAGGTAACAGAATGAAATTTCTCCACAAGAAATAAAAATGAAGAGCGCTGCTCTCGCAGGGAGAAGAACAGCTTCGGTTCAGCAGACAAAAAATGGACCAATTTTTCCTTAAGAACAATTTCCACTTAGTCCTCTCCAATGGAGGGGAAACCCCAACACAGGAGCCAGAACATCCCAGACTTTTGTGTTTCTGTGAAAAGCTGGCCTGTGGGAAATGGCAGCGTAAGGGTCTCGGATGCTGCCGGGACAGGTCTGTGGACGTCTTCAGAGGTCATGCACTGGACAAAGCCCTCTTGGAACTCTCCACTGGTGCTTTGCAGACGTCACAGCGGTTGTACTTCATAGCTATTAAACTTCTTGATTCTTTATTTATATTGGGAGGGTTAGGAAAACTATTAGCCAGTGACACTTGCCTGTGCTCCTGCCCTGAGTGGCAATGGGGGCAAACAGGACAGAGGCTGCATTAACTTGGCCTTTAGGTTGCAATCCTGAAATGAGAGATGAAGGGGAAAGGTGAAGGGCATTGGTGTCAGATGACATGAGTGCACTTGGGGCATGTGAAGACGGGCTTGGGGTTATAAAGGGGGAGGCTGCGATGGGGAGGGAAGAGAACCACTAGCTACCCAGCCCAGCAACCACTATGTGATGATGGGAGATTACTTCCCTTCCTCAACGGGAAGGCACATGTTCTCACTCTTCTTCGGTTTAAGCTGAGTGCACGATGTGATGAAATTAAAAGTGATGGATGTTTTAGAAAAAGAGGAAATGGTTTTCTTCATGTGCTTACAGTAAGCTCTGTGTTTGCATAAGCTGAGTTTGCTCTTATGAGTTAAAGGAAGGGAGAATTGAAGGGAGGGGGGAGCTTGCAAAGGTAAAGTGTATGTTCTGCATGCATCCCAGTGTGACAGAGATACAGAGCAGGAGTTAGCAGTCCTCAGGATGCATGCCTAGAGAGTACAGGAGACCGTTTTGCTCCCTGAAAAGTGCTGGTTCTCTGGCCGTGGGATCGAGGTGCTGGCAGTGATGCTGGGGGCTCAGCTTGATTCCAGGGTGCCTGACCGGGTACAGCCCTTGTCTAGCATATACCCGTCTTTTGTTTGCCAACATACAAAAGCATATTCACAGATCAACGTTGAGGGTGGGGAAGTGGCACTTGTCTCAAAAAGCCTGACTATTCGCTTCTCTTGTCGTGGGTCACCTGGTGATCAGAGCTAACCAGCTCAAGAAAACCTTGCTTTACCCTGGGTTGCAACGCCTTGATTTCTCTGCCTTTGATGATGGGCAGCTGAATGTTTGAAGTGTGGATGAGGGCTAAATCTGTGGGCGGCTCTTTCTCATGTGCAGATCATCACTTGCAAATGTAGGGACGTGGACATGGATGTACCGTTCTAGCCCTGCAACAGCCATTTATGTCTTCTGGATGTCCAACCTTAAGTTTTCCTAAATCCATCCTGCTGAGCATAAAATGTCACTGGAAGAACTCATTAAGACTTGGCTACTTGTGGTTATACTGTCGTAGGCAGAATCTCATGAATACTCATGCATTCATTGGAAGGAGCACTTGCAGGGGTAAAGAGGCTTTTCCACCTGCCGTTCCCACCCTCCACCCCTTTCCCTTCCAGCCAAGCTTCTTTCTGAGCCCAACTGAACGGGAGTCCAGAGGCACTGTTCCAGCTGGATCTTGGGGCAGAAAAATGCGTAAAGCATCACTTTTGTGTCTGCAGGGAGTGCCCATTTGAAAACAACTGCCTCAATCACAGAAGGATGCTTGGAATGTCCTTGAATTTGGTGAAGTCTTCTAAGGTTTTGTGGTGGGATAGTCCCCATGTTGTGGAGCTCGCTGCCTGTTCTCAACATTCCAAAAATGCTTCGCGGTTCTGACATGGTTGGGCCACCCCTGTTTTAAATGAATATGGAGCAGAAGGGTATATTTGGTTCCTTAGAGTGGTCTAGGAATGCTGCCTTCCTCCCCTGCTCCACACGCTCTTGCAAGTCTAAGAAATGTGATCAAACTAATGTAAGTTAATGCCTCAAACTGTGCCCCCCACTCGACAGACATGTGAGGTCCAAAGTACCAAATGGAATCTCCATTATTCCACACCTCCTGCTGGCCCAGACCGTAGGCCAAGTTCCCCAGCCCTCTTGAAGTACTACAGCTGCTCATCTTGTGTGCGTGTTTCTGAGTGATGAAGAAGGGGGCAGAGGGCAGGGAGTAGCCCAGCAGTAACATCTAGAAAGGTGTTCACACAACATTTTGTTTTCAGTTGGTCAAATATTTTGGCTCTGCAAATTGCAGTGTGTTTTGGTTTTTTGTGTTGCAAGCTTTCAGTTGTCAAGCACAGCTACAACCTACTCCGTATAGTAATGTATGTTACTATTTCTAAAGCTGGGGGCAGGGGAGCATTAAGTCCAAAATCCCAATTGTTTGACTGCACCACTAATGACACCTCTGCCTCAACTTCTAGTAAAGCGCAGGAAAAACTAATGCAGACAAGGGGAACTGAAACTACTGGAAGAACGGATTCCCAGCCACCCATATTTGTAAGGTCTTTCCTTAAAGACAACATTTTTAAAAATGAAAGATCGCATCTTGGTTGGTACCCCTGATCTAGTTCGGGGCTGGTCCCTCACCCCTCCCATTCATGTACTCATCACAAGGGTCCTCCAAATGAGACTCCTTAGATGTGAATTCCAAAGTACCAGGGAGAGGGTTCTCCGTTGCTTCACAGCTCCATCTGGACGAAACTGTAGGTGGAGTTGACCCCAACTCCTATGGTGGCAAGGGAAGCAGGGCTTGGGCGATAGCAGTAGAGCAACCCTGTATGTTTCTGCTTGCTTAGAGTCCCTTCCCAGAAGTATGCTTCTGCTTAGGGCCACGTGCCTCTTCTTTCTTGCCCTCAACCTGTTTGCCCCTGAGCTGAAGCAAGGACTGGCCCATTAACTGTTGCTCTTATTTCTTGGGATTAAGGACTCTGCTACCTACAGGGTTACAGTGGATGCCCCTGCTGCAGAGCAGAATGGGACCTGCCATGTCATGCATCTTAAATCAAGCAGCCAAGATAAAAATGGTCTGTTTATTCCAAATTGGTAACAATGAGAGACTGTGGTATCATGTCAGCTTATCCAGCAGTGCATCTCAGTTCCTATTCACTTATTTTTCAAAGCACAATGCACGGTTGCAAGCTTAGGAACCCTGACTCCTGATGGAATGTGTTTTGTTGGACTTAAGATTGACAGGAGCCATAGTATCTTCATCTGTTCTGGTCTGGATACTCTGGGAAAAACCACCTGTAGCAAAAAGAGAAAAAACACCAGATGTAAAGGGAGGAACAACAACCCCCTCCACTCAGTTGTGTTTGTCCTGTTAAGTATAGACAGGTAAGACTGGTCATGTGAGTATACACACACAAACACATCAAGCTGCCATATGCTATTAGTCTACCAAGGTCAGCATTGTCTACCCAGACTGGGAATGCTGTTTTGGTGTCTTAGGTGGAAGTCATTCACACCCCCTACTACTAGATCCTGTCTCTTGAGTGTATAATCATTCAACCTAATAAGATCATCCCATGTATGGCTCATCCACTTGCTCACCTTTCAGTATAAATGTAGGCCATCACATGTCAACCATGCTATTCGGTTCTCTACCCTGGAAAGACAGCTCAATCCCTATGCAAAAGAATAAATGGACCCAAATCTGATATGAAAATTTTCCTCCAATAGTTTCTGAATGTTGAGATTTTTAATAATGCAGGACACGCTGTTGTTGATCTAAAGATTACTGGGCTCAAAGGGAGAATCCAATATGAATAAATTGGAATTCATTTAGTTCAAGACTACTTATGCTCAAGCTCTTAACAGGGAGCTAGGATTCCTCATTCATTACAGAAATTAATACATCCCACTTCTTACAGATGTTAATGTGTTCAGCTATATCTCCATAATTTATATCTGCTTATTTTCCCAAGATTTTATCTAACAACTGTTGGTAATGGCCCTTATCTACTCTGACTGAACTAATTACTTTTACTGGATCTTGCTTTAAAATGGTATCTCTTTGTAACACCTCTCCTCCCCTTGCTTTTCTATTGTGAATATAAGTGTCAACCATACATTTCAATGCATTCATTGTGATGAATCAGCTCTGACGGATATTTTTTTGTCTTTAAAGTGCCATGGGACTCCTGTTTTAGTTTGCTGTGTGTAAAGTGCCATCAAGTCACAGCTGGCTTATGGTGACTTCATAGGGTTTTCAAGGCAAGAGACAAACAGAGGTGGTTCACCACTCCCTGCCTCTGAGTAGTAACCCTGTCCTTCCGTGGTGGTCTCCCAACCAAATATGACCCAGGACTGACCCTGCTTTGGAGAGCAGACAAGATCGGGCTAGCCTGGGCGATCTAGGTCAAGGCTTTAATTTTCCTGCCTCTCTGGAATTATCTTCCATATATAACTTCAGTTTGCAGCAGTACAGTGCAAAATCCTACTACCTCTGGTCCTCTTTGCATATTTTACAGGGGCAAAATAACACGTGCTCCTCCTGTGTGGCCCACAGCTTCTCACATTAGCCAACCAGCACAGGAAAAAGCTGCTGTGTTCGTCCGGTATTATAAAGGTCAGATAAGATGATGTCCTCATTCTGCCTTATACGGACAACACTGGCCTAGCTAGTCTCGTCTGCTTCACTTCTAGGGTTTGTCCATTTCCTAGCACATTATTGGCAATTCATACACATTAGGCTGGGAGAGAGTACCGTTCCTCAGACTGCTTGGGAAGCTGCACCGATGAGTCAGTGGAGATTCTACACTCATTTCCACCACCACACTGGGATTATAGTTGGTGTTCTTAGTAATGATAGTCATTTTGTTTCCCTACCTGACTGTATATGACCAGTGGAGGGGGTTGTGCAGACTGGAAATCCCTAAATGTGTTGCATCTTTACACCCATAATGCTATTTTGTGCTCACAGCGCCCCCTGCTGCCCATATTTTGACACTACTATGTAGTATTTGTGCATGATTCAGTAGCATCTTAAAGACCAACTAGATTTCTGGGGTGTGAGCTTTTGACAGCCAAAACTCCCTAACTCAAATACATGTAGTATTTGATTTAACAGTGTTTCGTATGTGTGCTTCTCCCTGAGGTGTTCAAACCTGGTCTGGACTAGGCTGTCTCCTGTGAGAATGTTTACATGACTGAGTAGTTTTGTCCACTACAATAAAAAAACTCAGTGTCTCTGGAAAACTAGCATGTCAAGAAGAAGGCTTTACTATCGTGATATCTGCTTTTTGTGTAGAACTTTTAAAAACACAGACGGTAATATAAAACCCTGCCTGTCACAGTCTGAGGAGGCATAGCCGAGATTCACGGTTAAGCTTCCCATGATGGTATCGTTCTGGGATTATAACTCCCGACATATTACTCCCCCCCCCCCCAGAAAAAACATGAGGGAGATACAGATTGGGGGTGTAATGTTGAAGGTTAAACATTTAAAAAATCTGGACTGCTTTAAACTCGTAGTAAGAATGAAAAGATAGGCATTTAAATTTGGCCTGTCATTCCCTGCAGAGGCCAAAAATATATTATGAGAGTTCCAGTTAGGAAATTCTGGTGTTTAACTCCCAGACTCACCACTTCAGTGAGAATGAGACCTGTACTAGGAAATTACATACATTTAGGTACAGATAGGGCAAGAATCCCACATTCACCTGTGTAAGGTTGCCTGATGAATTTATGGGGTACCTGTTTTCCGGGAGATTGCTTTTAAGTCACACTTCCCCCTTGGCAGTTTGCAGGTATAGAGGCCCAAGCAGCCGTCACAGTCTGAGGGCTTTTTGCAGGTCTTCGACTGAATTCCGAAACAGGAATACTAAAAAAGGAAGAAGAATTCCTATTAAAACCAGCCCCTATTTGTTAAAATGGCACTGAGTTAAGCACTTTTTCCCCCCGCCCCTAGAATTTTTGATTGTCCATAGCCTGCAGAATTTCTGAGATGTACGACCTTAATTACTGTTGTGGGTGTTTCTGTCTTGGTAGCAGCTCCCTTGCTGTCCTTTCCTACAAGTACTTCAAACTGAAGTTTCACAGATCCGCTTTTCCTAACTTGGCAATTCCTGAATAAGGCATTGTGCTGCACCTGTTGAACATCACACTGTTAAAAGCACTTGGATCTAGTGACACCTCCTTCTTTGGCAATTGCACAGCACTGAGACTTGTTCTTGACAAAAGACCAAGTGCAGCCTTCTTGGGCTACTCTCTCCTAGACCAAAGTACCATCGCCCTAAGCGGCAACGGTGATCACTTGAATATATGACAGATCCATTTCTTGCATGTAATTGAGGAACATGTGGAGAAGCCCACCCCCCTAATGATTTCCTGACCTGCAACGGTCCTTGAGGTGTGTTGTCAGGCCCTATTGGGGGCGCCAATGAAGACCAACTAGTGCCCCCAGGATAATGCTTTCTACATGCAGGCTGCAGTCACAATCAGAATCAAAAACTGTGCCTATAGGAACTGAAGGGAATTTTCACCTCATGTGAGACTCGTTTCAGGTGGGTAGCCTCCTTGGTCAGCAGTAGAAGAACAAGTTTCAAGCCCAGTATACCTTAAAGACGAACAAGATGTCCAGGGTATAAGCTTTCAAAAGTCACGCTCCTTTCATCATACAGATCAGGAATCGGACAAGGGGAGCTTGACTCTCGAAAGCTCATACCCTGGAAACCTTGTTGGTCTTTAAGTGCTACTGGTCTCAAATCACGTGTAATTGTTACACAGGATGGAGACCACAGAATGTAAATTGGCCCTAAAACGTACCATGTAGACTAGCCTGCCATTTCCTATGTAGAAGTAGTAAGACTTATTTTGATCAGCTGATAACCTCTTACAGAATAATTATTTTTTCCTGCTATACCTTTAATGGAAAACACTCTTTGCTTTTAAATTAGAACAAGAACATAGGCACAGTGGGAGGGGACCACTATCATTTTATAATAGCAGGGGCAAGCCTCAGGCAGTAACCCTTAATATCAGAACAGGGATATTAATGAAATTGCCGTTTCAAAATTTCACTACCCCCAAAATCGATTGCTCTTAATCAATCTATCAATCAATCTGTTTATTACAGTCAAAGACCAGCATAACACAGTAACAAGAAAGTACACTACGCTAAAGTACAATTTAAAAATGTAAAACCAATATACGATTTAAAATGTGATACCAATATACATTAATAATTAAAAGTTATATACATATAAATAATTCCTAACAGGTAGATATAATAGTTATGGCAGCACTATCCTATAAAATTATGCCATCTAGTTTGTATCTTCCATTGGCTGTGGTTTACTAGTAACGTTGCTACTATTCAATGTCTTCAGTCTTCAGTTTTGTTAAAACGATCCAAGATCAAAATTTGGATTGGCGTAAATAGTAAGATAAAACAAGTGCATTAATTCTAAATTTAAGCATATCTAAGAATTAAGTACAACAATGTACTAAAATGAATAAAATCATCAAAATCTAATTAAAATTTCTAAAAGTAATGTTCTGTCTGATTACACAAGCCAGGACATAGAATCTTGCTACCTTGGCAGTAATTTCCTTATGGCAGTCAGCTAAAAGGAGGGCTCTTTTCTTTATCTAGCCCTTCTTCTAAAGAACTCAGGGCAGCTTATATGATTTTCACCTCCATTTTTTCCTCAAAATCCTCTAAGGTAGATCAGTCTGTGAGAGTGTGACTGGCCCAAAGCCACCGGGATTTGAACCTGAGTTTCCCAGGTTCCAGTCTGACACTTTTCCCATTAGGAAACATTGTCTAAATGGTGTGCAGCTGTTCTCTCTGGGCTTGTTCAAAAGCAGAAAAAGAGTTTTTAAATAGTAAAATTGTATTTGACCCAGCTTTTTTATTCTGGGTCAGTTCCTTTAAGAGCCGTGCAAGGATATTTGGTTAATCATTTCAGTTTAATAATATTTGGGACTGAATCTGTAATGAGCCATTATCCTTGAGATCAAAAAATGGGCATGTCTGGAAATGCAATGAGCTCAGAAAATCCACTTAATCTTCATCATACAGCTGGAGTAATTTGTCCTGGATCTAGGAGGAAATCTGCCTAAGCTGCTGCATTGAGTATAATAAAAGTTTTGGTTAGAGTTACCCAGGATATGTAATAGCATTTTTCTTGCAGTTCGTCGTGATGCTTTGTCATTGCAATTTCAGAACACCGCTGCGATGTAGCTTGCTATCAGTTTCATTTAACATATTGAAAAATGAGCTGGGAGACAGTGAATTGGCCACAAATACCCAGTGGGGTCCACAAGTACTGAACCAGAGCTCCAGAGCTCCAGTTCAGCAAGCCATGGTCTAACCCAAACCAGTTCCCATCCTCAGCCTAGCAGTCTCTTGCTTTGCAGCATGGCTGATGATCCTGCTGTGGACCTCCTCAGCAGGGAATCCAGAAAATCAAAAGTCTTGGTTCATTCCTAAAAAACCCAGACATAATCAACCATACGCGAGCAACAAAACATACCAGATTAAAAATGAGTATTAAAATGAGCCTGAAAACCTCTAAATAAGAAACATAGCAAAGGATAGCACAGCTTTAAACCGACTGAAAGGGGTTTACAGTGCATGGGAGAATAAAAAGGTCCTTGCCTGGCACCTAAGCGTTACTTGGTGCCAGGAGAGTCTTTGCAGCGAGAGGGTGCACACCACTGAGAAGGCTGCATCTGTAGTGCTTGCCTATGAAAGTGGGGGCACATAGAGAGCAAGACCTCTGTTGAGGGTCTCAATAGGAGGGCCGATATGCACGAGAGAAGGCTCTGTGGTCCAAAGTCATCCAGATCTTTCATTAGACTCTCTTGAAGGCCCCTGCCAAAGAACGACAGGGAGGGGCTTTAAGCACCTGATGAAGTGAGCTCTGCCTCCCAAAAAGCTTATGCCAGAATACACAGCATTGGTCTTTAAGGCACCACTGGATGCCGGTTTGATTTTGTAGGCAAGACTTCTTGATGGTGAAGGGGCTGGAGCAGAAGAGGAAGAGAGTTCACTCACCGTGTCTGTATTAAACTTCCCATGGCCTTTCAAGTGGTCCTCAAGACTCTGGCTTTTCCTTTTTGGAGGGGGCATCTGGGGACTTTGTTTCTTGCTACCAACCACCACCTGGGGCTGGCTCACCACTTTGCTTTGGCTTCTGATAGGAGTGCCTCCTTCCACCTTCTGCCACCCAGCAGAGGGCTGCCTTCTCATGCCTCTCCCTCCTCCTCCTCCTTCATGGGACGGGGCAGGGATCTTCTTGCCCCTAGCAGATGCGGCAGAGTGCTCTTCAGCAGCCAGCTTTCCCCCAGCCAACTGCCCACCGACTTCGTCCAGGGAAAAAAACCGAATGGACAGCACAGTGAGGGTGGCCACTGCAGAGAGCCTCATTCTTAGCCTGTTTCCTCTCCCTGTTCTCTGGGCACTGGGCACTGCTGTTGCCTGGGAGCTTGCCAGAAGGGGGAATGCAGCTAGCTCCGCTCTCCCTCTCTGCTTGGGGCTGAGGCCCTTTTATGCCTCTGAATCCCCATCTCCCCACCCCTCTGGGGTATTGAAATTCTAGATCCGCACCTACAATCCTGGCTGCTCCTGTTCGGAAAATCCCCCCCCCCCCCCCCGCAGCTCCTTTGTAAAGGCAAGTCCCTTGTGCTCCCATACACGTGGGATGGTCTAATGCCATCTTTCCCCATCTTTGTGATAATGGAACATTTCTCTCTCTCTTTTGGCTAGGCAGGTGCTTCACTGAGTGAGTGCCTTTGCGAGTTTTAAAAAAATCTTGCCTGAGCTGGAAGGCATGTGTGTGTGTGTGTGTGTGAGAGAGAGAGAGAGAGGAATGAAGGAACTTGCTTGAGCTCAGCAGTGTCTTTTTAATGAGGGTAGATCTGTTGATCATTCATGCACTCCACTGTTCTTTCCTCAAAAGTTGCAAAAAAAATTGCTGCCAGGACTGATTTATGGGGCATAACATTTTTGGGTCCACGAGCGGGGCTGCCTCCACACAAGGTCTACAGGGCCACCAGTGGGAAGCCGCTGGTTTTTGGGGTGCTTCCACATGACATCATGCTCCTTATAAACACAACATGTGCGGCTCTCAGAGCATTTCCCTATGAGTTGGGTGCAGACACTTCACTCAAGCTTGAAGGGGAAACAGAGATGGCTGCAAATGGCGCTTCCTTACGGACACCACAGCTGCAGCCAGTCCAGGGAGGGAGTGGAGCTAAGGTCTGCTTTCAAAATGGCACAGCTAAGTTCTGCTTTCCTACCCGTTAACTCCCATGATAGAAAACTAACCTTGCACTGAAGACTAACACTGTCTTAAAGACTAATACTGAATGTACAATTGAATTATACTTTGCATTTTTAAAATGACTCCCTTGCACTTTCTTCTTAAGATCATTCACAGGAGATGCAAATAACTCCTTTTATTTGGGGTTTAACAGGAGTTAGAAAGCCCAGAGAGAGAATGTCAACTTGACCCAAGACTTTCTTGGGTCAAGTTGACATTCTCTCTCTGGGCTTACAGATGTAATTTTTTTATCATTGTTTGTGAAAACACTCCCATGGGTGAACTGTCTGGATCCTCTGAAGTCTTTGCGTTTCTGCTGCCGTGAGCTAGCAAACAGCCCAGTGTTTCCCAGATACCACCAGGCTGCCTTCAGTCTTTTACAAAGGATAGCCTGATTGTGTGAAATGGTGACTATTTTTGCACGGAGCTGCAAACCCACCATGATGCCAATAGCCATTGTATCTTTTGCCCCTTCCCATAATCAAGGTGCATCACGAGGCTTCTCTTCAATGTTGTTTCAGTATTTAGTATGTAATTAGCACCATCAGGCTACATAGTGCGTTAGAGCTTCATAAGCAAAAAATAAACTATTCCCTCCTCCTAAGGAGCTTACACTGTAAACATGTCTTACAACCCTGCCCCATGTACTGCTTTTACAAACAAAACAATCTTTTGATAAGAAACTTACCAACATCTTAGATTAGTCACAGCTGAAAGATAATGGTAGTTCTCTGTGCAAGCACTGAGTCATTTCTGACCCATGGGGGACGTCGCATCATGACATTTTCTTGGCAGACTTCTGTTACGGGTGGTTTGCCATTGCCTTCCCCAGTCATCTACACTTTACCCCCAGGAAACTGGGTACTCATTTTACTGACCTCAGACGGATGGAAGGTTGAGTCAACCTTGAGCCAGCTATCTGAACCCGGCTTCTGCCAGGATCGAACTCAGGTTGTGAGCAGAGCTTGGGCTGCAGTACTGCAGCTTATCACTCTGCGCCACGGGGCTCTGCTTAGTCACTTTAGTCACAGCTACTGATAAGTAAATTCTCTTCCCCACTAATCACAACTTGATTTCACACTGTGAGTCCCATCGGCGAACACTCTAAATACTTATTTTTTTCAACTGAGAATTCTAAACTGGTTTACAAATATTTTGCACATATATAGTCTTGCATTGCCACTCGAGAAGAGCCATGGTTCATTGACACAGCATCACTCAGCTAACAATGCAATGCTCCATGTACACATCATGCATTTAAATTGCCTTGATTCTGAACATATGCAATAACAATAGCCATCTGCCAGTTGCTTAGTTGCTGTTTGCCTACTTTGTCAGATACATTAACTGAATTCGCAGCCAGCAGATGCCTTTGTTGGTTCTTACAGGTGATAAATTTATTGACATTACAAAAGAGCTGCATAATCATCAATCACAGCTATTTTAAATGGTTACTGTATACGTTTGAGTGTACCATAGAAATAACAGGCAGTTCCCTCTGGAATTTCATGGCCTTTTATTTATTTTATTATTATTATATTTATTTATGTTATTTATAATCCATTGTTCTCATTGAGACTCAAGGTAGCTTACACAGTGTGAGTCAGTATAAATTTCCAAGTCATTTCAATAAACAATGTCATTGGGTATATAAACGCAAATTTGCAAAGCTTTAAAACTAGCTGGAATTTACTACAGAGTTGAAGAAATGCTAACAGAGCATAAACAATTCTGACATGGGCTGATTCCGCACACGTTGGATAATGCACTTCCAATCATTCTAGATCATTTGGAATGGATTTTTTCATGTACGGAACAAAAAATCCACCTCAAACGATTGATAAAGTGCATTGAAAGTGCATTATCCAATGTGTGCGGAATCAGCCATATTAAACAACATATAAACTATCCTGTAGGATCGTACTTATAACAACAGACAGTACATAGAAGTAAAGTCTATAGTCCCCATCCCTTTACTTATACATCTCTTTGGGACCACTTCCTTTCCATACAGCCCTCCAGAATAACAAGCTCTCTTGAATAATTGGGTTTTGCATCATTTGCGGAAAGCCAGGAGAGTGAGAGCCTTCAACCCGCTAATCACAATTTCCCCCACCCAGGTGTGTATATAATATACTATATATACATTCTGCTGACTGAAAATCCATGATATGCATCTGGCCAAAGGCTGTTCCACATGGTAGTGGTTTCCTTCGGAAGCGCCATTGTTTCTGTGGCTGCCAATGGCCAGAAATTGCTGTTTTACTGCGGAAATAATCGCTTACCGGCCACGCGTTCACTTTCGTCTCCATCCGCTTTGTCTCGCAGCGTGCCGTGCCGTGCCGCTTCCGGATGTTCGCACGGCCAACTGAGGTACCCGGGATTGGTTGTTTCCTCTCCGTCACAGTTGACGTCAGGGGCCTTCATTGGTTCGCATTTCGGGTTTTTAAATTTTTTTTTACGTGTTTTGCGCAAATGCGCAAACGTACAGGTATGCGAATATGCAGCATTGACTTTTGTGCACTTTTGTGCGTTTGTGCACATTTGCGCAGTTCGATGTGCACAAACGTGCGACTACGCGAATGGCGCCCGGTTTTAAAAAAAAATTAAGGGAATATTGTTGCCGGCCGGCCGGCAAAGAAAGGAGGGAAAGGGGAGGGCCTCTCCACATTTTCCCTGCCCCAGTCCCTCCATGCCAGCAAATGGCTTTTTGGAGGATTTTTAAACCAGTAACTGATATAGCAATATAGTTTTGCTTGTTATGGTCAATTACCATTTTTGAAGAAGCCCCTCAGCGGCTGCTGCAAGGACTGGGGAAAGGGAAATGGTTGCCACGTGGGAGGGACCAGAATAATCTCGATTTTCCTGCCCGTGTGGCAGCCATCTAGACTTTACTGTGATCCTTCCAAAATTTCACCGTGAAGCAGGTTTGGGAAAGATTGGAGAAAAGTCATGGAAAACCTGGGAGGTCCATGGATACATCACGAGGCTGTGAAAATGTGGAGGAAAAGACCTACGTCCCAACAGCATTGATCCTAGAGCAAATAATCCATTTGGAAAAGGTCAAAGTGAAAACTTAGACTAAAAAAAAAAATCTGATTATTTTAAAAATGCCACAAGGCTCCCTGCTATGTTTGCTGCAACAGACTAATACAGCTACCCATTTTAGCCTTGGGACACGGCTGGATATTGTATTTAACATTGCAATATAACAAGCACTTGCAACAGGATTTTCCTTTGTCGACAAGATTGTTAATTGATGTGTGGATGCAGCCTTCATGCAGAATTTAGGTTTTCTTTTAGTGTAGTATTGCCATATACACATGGAGGCACATAGTGCAGAGTCCACAGAAGAAGGGAAGGAAAAGAAGATAAGTCAGCTGTTTCCTTTGCTATGATCACAGACCCCACCGTGTTGAACTGCAAAAAGAGGCCCATGTTGGATAAAAGAATCCACCTTTTCCAAGTGCCACAGAAGTGGGAGTCCTCAATCAGAAGGCCTAAGACAGCTTCCATGTCTTTGTTCCCGGCCACCTCAGAGCCTGGACCTGTTCCACACTCACACTGGTGCCATTGATCGCTGGAGAAATAGGCTCGTAAGAACAGAGGGAGAGGCTGGCGGCTAAGAGGCCCATTCGGACACAGACATTGGTGCCCTCACCAGCAAGCAGCCCAGCAATTATTCCGGCCATTAAACTGAAGAGAGAAGAGGCCATTTCAGACTCGGCAGTACTTAAGACATGCAAACTTCAAGTCCTTTTATGCTAGTGTCACAGTTTCCCTCCCCCAAAGATTCCTGAGAATTGTGGCTAGAAGAAAATTCTTTGTTAGAAACTGCCGTCTTACTGAACTATATCTCCTACAGTTTGCATAATACTGCACTGAAGATGTGTCCAGACAAAGATGGTTTAACGGGCTTGTGCCCTCTCGGAGTCACATTACCAATTTCCAGAGACACAGGGCTGTTGCTGAAAATGGCATCTCTGTGTCCAACACTCCCCTGATCCCCTACAAGGTGCAGCAGCAATAACTCCATGTCATTAGCATCACGCTGTGCCTCTTGCCCTGGATAATGAACTCCATTGAGGGTCTACACTGCCAATTTCAAATCACCATCAAAATCATTTAACCGTCATGGCTCCCCACAAAGAATTTTAGGAACTGTAGAGCTATAATAGGACAAATCACCCTGAACTTTCATGAAGCTGCGGTTTCTAGGGTCCTTTGGAGGAAGCCATGACTGTTAAAAACCAGTCTGAAATGGATTTATGTGCGCAGCACAGCTCTAATCCTATAAATGGCTGAAACGCCACACGTCCCTATTTCTTTCACTGAAGCTTCCGGTGACCCATAAGAGTAGGCTCCTAATCAATGAAAATTCTCTTGACATTCAAAGGTGTCGAAGCCTCCCATTTATCCTGAGCACTGCTCTTCTCAATTAAGTGGGCTTGTGCTCCTAAGAGCGGCCAGGTGGTTCTCACAATTGCTACATCATCTAAAGACTTGAAGGGTTTTTTTCCAATTTCTTCCAGAGTTTTAATTTCCTCCATTTCCTTCCCTTTCACAAAGGCTCAGAAACTGACAGCTTACAATAACCTTCCCGTCTTTCGCCACCTCCAGATAAATATTTGCAGCAATTATTCCATAGCGATGCCGTGTATGTGCATGCACTGTTATGTTGTCACAGCAACCGGGGAGGAGGGGGGAGGAGCAGGAATCAAATAGGTGAAGGAGGGGAATCCCATGGCTACCTTGAGCAATTACACTACATACCTGTCACCTGCTCCAGAGACGTTCACTATCTCCTCCACAGGGACTGGGATCGGTGGGTAGTGAGTGGCACACAGCTCGCTTGCAGTGGTCTAGGGCATGAGACAAAACAATGTATGCAGGGGCAGCCAGAGAAGAACTGTACTGCATGATTCTCTCCTCTTCAGATTAAGATTACGGATGAAAGGACCCCAGTAACGAACTGAAATGAACAAAGCTCACGCAAGAATTGCTTTTTCAGTTCTGACCAAGAAAAGGTTGCAGTGGATAGGGCTTAGTGCTCCTTTCCCCTCTCTCATTGATAAGCATCTTAAGTCTATACTAGAGCTGAATTAATCCCAAAGACGCCGGAGAACAGGAATTTTATGAGGAGACTCAGATATCCAGGGACAGAGGACCAAGGATACTATCTTCCTTTCTATTACACAGTCCCCTCTCCAAGTGTGATTCATGCCTCCCATTTTCCATGCCTTTACCACCTTCACGTGTGTTGCCTTGGGCCTCTACCTTGCTGCAAGCTCCAGGATGAAGAGAGACACTCCCGTCCATGCTCTGGCCACAAACTAGGACGCCATGTTGACCGAGTGTTACCACCACACAGTGCAACTCTCTTAGTAAAGGGAGGACAAGGGCCAAGGCAGTCTCAATAACATCTTCCGGCTTGGAGGGCAGATCTTTAGATATCAATGGATGAAAACTGGTTACATGGCATCAAAGCTATAATAAAATCATCCCCCTGTCACTAGGCCGTATTAGGGAGTGGAAGATAAAAGAAATACTTTGCTAGATCTTAGCAGACCACTCAGCAGTTTCAATCTTAGTAAACCACAGGTCTCAGCAAACCAGACAGCAGTTCCATTCCTAGGGAGATTAGGAATGGGGAGAATGGAATGAATTGTGCAAAATAAGCAACTACATGCAAGTTTGCTAAAATTCTGACACTATTATTATTATTATTAATCTAATGATAATGATAATGATAGTCTGCATTTCTCACTGAAACCCAAGGTGGATTACACAGTGCAAGTGAATACAATATTCAGATTCACAGAGCTGACCCAAGTCTCTACTGTTCGATAAATACATTGCAAAGTGATAATTAGGCAATTGCCAGAATACCCATCAGCCTGCATCAATGCAGTGCATTGCTGCAGTGCACTCCCTCGGGGTGTTGCATTGCTGAGTCTACAGACCAGGTAAGGTAAAGGCAGTCCCCTGTGCAAGCACCGAGTCATTTCTGACCCATGGGGGGATGTCGCATCACGATGTTTTCTTGGCAGACTTTTTGTTATGGGGTGGTTTGCCATTGCCTTCCCCAGTCATCTACACTTTACCCCCAGGAAACTGGGTACTCATTTTACCGACCTCAGAAGGATGGAAGGCTGAGTCAACCTTGAGCTGGCTACCTGGACCTAGCTTCCGCCAGGATTGAACTCAGGCTGTGAGCAGAGCTTGGACTGCAGTACTGCAGCTTACCACTCTGCGCCACGGGGCTCCCTCTGAGTGTTGCATTGCTAAGTCTACAGACCAAGTGCATGAATATTTGATTCTGGACCTTGATTGAATGAGGTTATCTCCATACAATGCATTTTATGACACAAGTAAAATCTGAAAGTGTCAAGGAATGGCTGGTTTCTTGGCCTCTGCACTATGAATGGGAAAGGTGTAGGTGACATAAGAAAATAAAAGGTCACCATCCAATACAATACAGAGGTCACAGCTCAAAGGAAAGCTTTGCATTCAAGGTCCAGTTTCCAAGTTCCTCAGCTCAGTTTCCAGCGTCTCCCACTAAAGGGAAATATTGGAGAGCTGTATATTCATAATAAATGCTACTGGGTTCAGCGGGAAATACTTTTCCTTCTCAAAGTGTTCACCTGCTGGTACAGGATATCCCAGGGTCCGACTGATTGCTCTGAGTTCCCGTAGATTAGGAGAGACACATGCCAGGGCTCTCCAGCTGTCTGAAAAGAACGGCTTAGACGCCTTGTCCACATCTGTTGGCTCATAATACACTTCAAAACAACATTGCATTAGGTGAGTCATAGCAACAAAATCAATGCATATCTTTGTCCACCTCATTTTTACCATTGCCTTTTCTATTAAAGATGGCCAAGAGCTAATAATCATCAAAAACAATCCCTAGGGCTGTCACTCTTGAATTGGTCAATGTGATTCAATGGTTATTAATTATTATCAGAACTGGATAATCAGCTAGTAGTACTGAAATAGTTGATAGTCCTAGCATTCAGAGATAACCATTATTAAAACATCACAATAAAAATCACTGTGCTTATTACTGAGTTCATGTGAAATTTCATCACAACACACATTCCCATGAACAAAACGGGCCTCAGATTTTGGCTTAATGTTGGATTGCTCTTTTGCAAAACTTGCATTTACAAAACAAGGGAAAGAAATGTGTGATGGTGGTGTTTGGGCAGCAGGTGAAAATCTCTTGGCTTCAGTGTATGAAACAAGCCTTCCTCCGTGTTTGGGAAGGGAACATAGCTTGGAGCATGTGCTTTGCATGCAAAACGGTCCATAGTCAATTTACAGGACGTACCATTAAATGGTATCCTCTGCTTGAGGCCTTGGAGAGCCGCAGCCAATCAGAATATCCAATACTGGGCTAAGCAAACCAATGAACTGAATCAGTATAAGGCAGCTTCACGAAGTCATGTTGAATGAATTCAGATAGCATCACAATTGTCCACGGAGTGGCCCTGTTTTGAGTCATGCAGACTGTCTTCAATTTGCAACAGGTGTGGGGATACTGAGTATGGTTTAGGTTCAATGTATGAGAAAATGTCAACTAAATGAAGAGTAAATGAAAGCTGTGGGAATAGTAGAGAATCCATGTTTGCTGGGGTATGAGCAGCAAAATACCTCAAGCTTCAACACACCAGCTCTTGTCTGTTTCCAGCCACAGCACACAGGGAGAAACAGCTTTAGACTCCCTGTACACATTGTTCTTGCATCCACAAACCACCTCACGAAGCCACTATTGGCTTCATTGTAGAAATCATGTTACTGACTCAACTCTCCAACACTCTCCAACACAACATTCTATGAAATATTACCTTGTGACCCTACGGAGCAATACAAAAGAGAACTCAATAAAATATTAAAGACTCTCCCCATGGACATACAAGAATGCATCCATACGGACACACCCCAGGAACCACGACCAGGAAAATTCTACCTACTACCCAAAATCCATAAACCAGGTAACCCGGGACGCCCCATTGTTTCAGAAATAGGCACTATCACAGTAGGAGTCTCAGAATACATGGACTCTGTCCTCAGGCCCTATGCCACCAGCACACCCAGCTATTTACGGGACACCACTGACTTCCTCAGGAAAATACAGTCCATTGACAACCTACCAGATGACACCATCCTAGCAACCATGGATGTAGAGGCTTTATACACCAATATCCCACATGCAGATGGACTGCAAGCCATAAGGAATATTATCCCAGACAAAACCACGGCACACCTCGCCACTGAACTTTGTCACTTCGTACTCACTCACAATTACTTCGAATTTGGCGACAACTTATATCTACAGATTAATGGCACAGCCATGGGCACACGCATGGCACCACAATATGCTAACATATTCATGGCGGACTTGGAGCAACGCTTCCTCAGCTCCCATCCACTGGAACCACTACTATACTTAAGATTCCTGGATGACATCTTCATCATTTGGACCCATGGGAAGGAAGCCCTTGAGAGATTTCATCAGGACTTCAACAACTTTCACCCTACTATCAACCTGAGCCTGGACCCCTCTGCACAACAGGTGCACTTCCTGGACACCACTGTACAACTACATAATGGACGGATAAATACCACCTTATACAGGAAACCAACAGACCGATACTCATATCTCCATGCCTCCAGCTACCACCCTAAACATACCACTCGGTCTATTGTCTACAGCCAAGCCTTAGGTTACAACCGTATCTGCTCCAATGCTCTTGATCGAGACTCCCACTTAAGAGATTTACAACAAGCATTTTGGGGGCTACAGTACCCACCAAATGAAGTGAGGAAACAAATCAACAGGGCCAGACTAGTACCCAGAAACAGCCTGCTCCAGGACAAACCTAAAGGAACTAACAACAGAACACCACTGGTTGTCACCTATAGCTCCCAGCTCAAACCCATCCAACGTATCATCAGTGAGCTACAGCCCATCCTGGAAAATGATACCTCTCTCTCAGAAGCCCTGGGTGGAAGACCTTTCCTTGCCTACAGACAGCCCCCCAACCTTAAACGACTTCTCACTCACAACCATGAATCGGCCAGCAGAGTCACCAGCAACAGGTACCAGGCCCTGCAACAGACCCAGATGCCAGTTCTGCCCCTATATCTACCCAGGGAATACAATCACAGGACCCAATGGCATCAACTACACTGTCTCTGGCTCTTACAGCTGCTCATCCTCCAATCTGATATATGCCCTCATGTGCCAACAATGTCCTTCTGCTCTGTACATTGGACAAACCAGCCAACCTCTGCGCAAAAGAATAAATGGACACAAATCTGACATTAGAAATGGCAACGTCGAGAAACCAGTGGGAGAACGCTTCAATCTACCAGGACATTCCACCAAAGACTTAAAGGTCGCTGTAGTTCAACAGAAACCTTTCAAAAACAAAATCCAACGGGAAGCTGCTGAATTGGAATTCATATGTAAATTTGACTCTGTCAAGCTGGGACTGAATACGGACTATGAATGGTTCTCTCATTATCACAGGTAACTGATTTCATTTACATAGGCGGGGTCAGGGAGAGTCCAGTGGCACCTGACGTGGGCTTTCGAGGACCACAGTTCTCTTTGTCAGATGCATCTGGCGGGGAGGACTGTGGTTATCGAGGGCTTGTGCTGCAGTGGAATTGTATGGTCTTGGTGGTGCTGCTGGACTCTTTTTGATTTTGCTACTACAGACTAACACGGCTAAGTCCTCTGAACCTTTACAGAAGCAAACTGATCTCCACATCAGAAGGAGCTGTTTGCATTCCATATCAAAGGAGTTGTTTACATCCCTCCTCTCCTCCTCCCCTCCCCTCTCCTCCTCTATATTTGACCAGTTTCTTTCTGCCCTCCTTGCATCTGATGAAGAGAACTGTGGTTCTCGAAAGCTTATGCTACAATAAAATTGGTTAGTCTTAAAGGTGCTACTGGACTCTTTTTGATTTAACAACAACTCTGTGAGGCAGTTTGCAGGTGTGAAAACAGAGTTGGGGGTGGTGGCTAAAGCTGCTTCTCCCTGAGTAATGAGCCAGAGTGTGACTGAAAGGCACATAACTGCCATCATGCATGTCATACAAAGCCCTCACGTTGTTGCCCAATGAACATGAGGAATTCATAACATGTAGATAGAGCCTCTAGGTGCAAGATGATGCCAGGTACTTTTAATTTTTACTTGGTGAATACAAAAAGAACCTAGCACCCGAAATCAGGCCGTGCTTTGTGATTTTACCACAGTGTTGCTTCTTACCTGCTAAATGGTGTTCTTTGGCAAACTGACAGACATACTGAATGGTGGAAACTGGTACGTTCCCATCAATACACACCAGTGGGGCCAGGCAGAGACTCCCCTTGAATCTAGACACCTGAAGGGAATGCAGAAAACTGTTGGCAATCAACCGCCTATTTGAGTACATGGATCCCTCCCTTCCTAAAACAAAAGTAAAGAGATCCAGAGTTGGCCCTTTGCAATTTCACTGCAACATCTGGGCTGCCCCTGCTGGTTTGGGTCAATCAATAACATTAAGTGTCCAAATTCTGTCACTCATTTTTATTTTCCTCCTTCAAGCAATACATTTGGAATTGAGGCAGGTCCCTCACTGCTGTGCCGGAATGACTTAAGCACCAGCAGCAAAAAGATGCTCTTTCCACAAGGCTCTGTTTCCTGTGGGACAACTGATATGCCATAAGTTGCATTTTGGAATTGCTTGCATTTCATCATGGCACAAAATTATATGGACAGAAATTCCACTTTTAATTTGCTAGTCTGTCATCCAGTTGTCCCTTCTGCATGGTCTTTACAAGTAATCAGATTATTTCAGTGGGGTGGTAAAGGCGGGTGGGGCGGGGGGAGGAACAACAACACTGACTTGCATCCCTGTAATATTTCAGATGCTAGGAGGTTTTGAAAAAGGCTCTTTTTAATTTGTGGGAGTACAGCCGTCCCTAAAGGGCTACAAAAGAAGGAAATTTGTAATTGCATCATACACAACAGAGGTTAAAATCTACTCTGCCGGATAGCAGCTCTCCAACAGCCCAGCAAACAGGCTTTGATGGTTTTCCTGGACCACATTTTGCCTGGACTACTGACCTATGCTATATAGGTTTCCTCAATCTTGTACTTCATCAAAAAATCATGGGAGGAGACATCAACGCAGACTGTCTATCAACAGGCCCAGGCGGATGGAAATTCTGAGGCATTTTTGGTCTTGTTGTTTGTAGGGAATAATAGATCACTTGAAAGTCTTGCTCTCTTTTTCCTTTTCTTTGCTCCCCCTGCCTCTCCACCCTTTTCCTACCCTCCAGGAATAAATCTTCTCCCCTCCAGGAATAAATCTTTAGGTTTTTTTGAGGGTCTTAATGATAAATGAATAACTGGATTGTATGTCTCTTCCTAAGTAAACACTATCGGCTGTTAAGAGTCGACTCTTAATTTTTGTCAACAGTCATTTTAATAGGAGGAAGGGTGAGGCTGCTTCTAATCACCTCTTCCATTTGTTTCGCAAAATATCCCCCCTAACCACCAACCAGACAATGTTTATCTGTGTTTCTACAGTGCGGCACATCCTAGAAACACAAGAGTTGTGGGAACAGGTGGTGGAAACTGGAAAAATAGCTTTCAGCACTCTGTCATCTCGTTGGCCTCCAAAATGCAAGAACACATTTACTGTAGGTGGCCATGAACTCCGTGGTGGCTCAAAAAATGGTTCCTAGAATGACAGCTTGTCTGGCCCTGGCTACGAAATCATACAATTGCTTATTAGGTCACTCTCCAGTAGGAAAGTATAGTAATGAACTGAGGTTCTGCTCCTCTATGGCTCAGTCTAGACTACACAACAAAGGAAGCGGTGATGCTTCTTCAAGAGTGTGCATCTTCCCTTCAAGGACTTTAATGGCCCTGGCCATGCAGCCACCAGGTACTGAAGGAGGTTTCCTTCCTCCTCGGCTGAAGGGAGTGGACAGATATAGGGCTGTGCATGTGCATGAAAAAGCATAGTTCAGATGATGGAGGCTACAAAGAGAGAGGCAGACAGACTCTGCTTGGACTGGTTGAGGGTGGGTGCCTCTCTCTCCTTCTCTGGGATCTGATATGGGGTAGTGAATCTGTTGCTTTGCAGGGGTATCACTTTGCCTCCACCCGTGCTAAATTGTATATTTGGAAATAAAGCATATATAGCCTCTTGCCTTGAAAATCCCAGCCGGGTGGGGGGTGTCACCGTATGACTTGATGGCACTTTCCTCCACCACATAAAAGCATCATAAGTCTGCAATGCTCTCTCCTCCAAAGGGGACCAGCTTTGGTAAGCGCTAGCCCCTGGCACCTCTCACTGGTGGGAGAAGTGAGACATGCCTAACAAACAAGATATATGAAACAGCCTTAACCAACGGACATCTCTGCTATTTCTATATGAATCTCTTCCACCACTGCCTAGTCCCAGATCTCCCTTTGCATTTTCTCCGCTGGGAAGCTACTCCCCCCTCTTTAGGGGGGCAGAGGACCATGGGTTTAGATTTTGTGCTTTGCACAGAGAACAACAGTAGAACCTTACACGTTGCTCTGTTATCTGCTGGTGAATCTCCATGTCTCCCAAGCCAAGTTTGAGCTCTCCGCTGCCTGTGATTACCGCACAATAAGTGGCTGTGTTGTGTCCATCCAGCTGATAGACTCCTCTCATATCCTGAAAACAAGAAAGAAACACGTTTAATGAAATATGTTTTTCTCCTCTACAGTCTGCCAAGATGGGGTGGGGGTGGGGAACCAAGTTCTAGGAGCCCCCTGGGAGCCCATTTGAGTCATGGGATTTGCTTTCTGTGATGACTCAAAATGGTGTAAAAGAGGGACGAGAGGGAATCTTTTTCTGGGGTCATCTTAGAATTAAGAAGAAACAGGGAGAGGAAATAAAGACCTGTGTTGCACAGAACAATATCCACAGATTCTCCCTCATGGAGGTTTATTCTATAGGACTTGCATGTGTAGTTATTATGGAATACAAAAATTAAGCACAAAAACATCTCTACAACCATTGCTTTCCCCCCAATTTAATCGTCAATAAATCCAAGAATGGACCTCCAAATCTTGCCTTCCTCCTCTCCCCGACCTTGAAATGGCACCCTGCTGGCTAACCAAAAGAGCAAAAATACAGATGTAATAATCATCAGACGTTTTCATTCCACCTACTACCCCCTGATGACTGTGAAAGCCAGAAATTTTAAATGGATTTATTTGAAAGTTATGTGGCTGTGTCAAAATACGTAAGAGAATTTCTCCTGCATAAGCTCAATTAAGTGAATAAGAAGTGTGCACAGTGTCAGCAGTGCACTACAAGATCAGACCATCCGGCAGCTCTCAGTTAAAGCCAAAACCATGCAGAGTAGTTTATAGTCACATTCTGTGAGCTACCATATGCCTGCAGTATCGCAGGACAGACTCGGAATGTTCATCCTTCCCCATTGCCGAGATGAAGACAGGAGCCTTCCCAAGGCGACTTAAGCAATCTGAAAACAAAAAAAGAGAACCGCTTGGTCATTTCTTTTTCACAAGCAGCTGCAAGCTGAGTTTCAAGATCCCTATACAACACGTACTTAGTGCGCTACTCCCCATCAAAATCCAGCAGTGCCCAATCCAGCAGTGCCCCATCAAAATCCAGCAGTGCCCAATCCAGCAGTGCCCAATATACCTTTCTATATACTCAGGGGTCATTTCGTAGAAAAAGAGCTGCAGGAACTCATTAGCACAACTCATTAGCATATGCCACAGCCCTTGACGTCACCAGAAGTGTGTCATTAGCATAGCTGATTTGCATATGCCACACCCCCTGGCATCACCTATCCCGGCTGTTTTAGACCCAATCCTGGCCATTCTGGGCCGAAATTGGGCCCAAAATGGCAAAAAAGGGTTGAAAATGCCCGAAAAGGGGCCCAAAATGGTCAGAATTGGGCCACTGCTGAGCGGAAGAGTGATCCACCAGCTGTCACAGGCCCAATCCTGGCTGTTTTGGGACCGATCCTGGCTGTTTTAGGCCCAATCCTGGACATTTTGGGCCAAATCCAGGCCAAAATGGGCCCAAAATGGCCAAAAATCAGGTGGGTGGGGCCACCTGACATGTGACCTCTTGGGAGAACTACCAGAACTGCATTCCTGCGCGTTCCCCCTCAAAATGAGCCCTCAAATATAAGTACAGTTCAGCCAAAGTTCTATTTCACCCTGAGGTTTTCCTGTTATTTCTTCATTTGACCCTTCATTAATTACTTACTTTCACTCACAGCTGGACCATGAATCAATGGGGAATTATTAATTCTTGTTCCTGAGGTTTGGTGCACGATGCACGAGAGCTCTTAATTTGCTGTTTTCCCTTTGCAGCAACTATTCATTTCTTTAAAAAATGGCTGCAATGTGAGTGGGATGGGGAAAATCAGAACTTTCTCACCCACACAGCAGCCATCCAGGCTTTCTTTTGATCTTTCCCAAAACTGTGCAGCAAGCAGGTTTCGGAAAGACCAGAGAAAAGCCAAGGAAACCCTGGGAGGTGCACAACACCTCCCAGGATTCCCCCCACAGTGGGTTCTCCCCACAGCATGGTGGGTTCCCCCCATCATGCTGTGGGGGGGAACCCACTTCCCAATAGCATCAAACCTGGGGCATATAACCCGTATAGAAACGGTGTAGCACACTTTGGTTTTGACAATTGTTTCGGTAGCACGTGCCTCTTATATTTCAGCACAAGAATAGTCTTCCCAAACGAGATTTGTTCTGTCTCTCTTAATTGCATAGAAGATAGTTTCACACGGTATAACACAGAGCGAGAAAAGAACTATCACCACAGAAATAGGGGGTCTACTTCTACATGGAGATTTCCCCCTACATAAAATGCAGGAAGCCATCAAATGTTAATGAAACGTCTCTGTGACATCATCGTCCTCATTCTGTGCAAGTCTCATGGACTTTCCTTTTAAAGGCATATTTTAAGAAGACTTTCTTTAATCCAGTTCAAGGGGGAAACGGCAGGCTGCCTGCAGGAGCATCCGCTGGGGCATTCCGCTCATCACAAAGACTCTGCATTTCCTCCATTCCCACCTGTCAGCCTTTTAAAGGGTGTAATGATTTGCTTGTTTATCTTTAACCTTTGAAACTTTGGGGCCTTTTATTCAGCTCATGTTACCTTAAACTTATACCTCAGGAGGGCTCTGGTCACAACCAACACTGTTTTTATTTCTCTATGCTACCTCAAGAACACCTTCCCTTTTGGGTTTGTGTGACATTTCTATAACTGCCTCCCCGACTCCCTTAAAAGGTTTTCACTGCCAGCAAAGGCTTTTTGCCTTAGACCTCCTCAGTTTAACTGGTAATATAGGAAGGCTTGTTATAGATGGTAGTTTGCTGTAGCATAGTGGTTAAGAGGTTGGATTGTGAGTCAGCACTCCCACTACTGCTATGAGCTCAGCAGGTGAACTTGGGTAAGCTATTCCTCTCGGCCCCGGCTCCCCAGCTGTATTGTGGGGATAATAATAACACTTACTTTGTTCACCACTCTGAGTTGGACACTAATTGGTCTAGAAGGGCAAAATATAAGCACAGAATGGTCAGGTGGTTGTGAGGGGAAAAGGTATCTTTCTTACTTAAACAAAAGTAGAATTTATTTATACGAACATAAGCGTGATGGTTGCAGAGTTTTGGTAAGTATTTTGGTTTCAGTTCTTAAGCTTGGTGTGTTAGGTGTAGAGGCACATGTGGCAGCTGGCTGGTGCCTTAGCCCCTGAAAGGGTAGGCAGGTGGACTGTGCAGCCACCAGTTCTTACTCTTCTTTCCCCGTCCATCAGGGGCAAGGTTGTGGGCAGTTGGGGCCCACCAAGCCTGTGGCTCAGGCAGCTGCCTTGAATGACCTGTGGGTAAAACCAACCTGTGTGTGGTAGTTACAGCACAGCTCATCTGGGAAAGTGAAAGGGAGTGGGTGGGATTATAGTCTAGCAAAAGGGTGGTGACGAGATTGTTGATGCATTTGAGCAAGAACATAACAGGGCGAGGTGGGACTGCGGCAACGGTGTGAAGTGGGGGGATGGGCCATGTAGATGCCACTCCTACCTACTTCCATGCCACTTGCTGCTGCTGCCACGGCAGGGGCACATTTTCTTGCCCCATGTGGATTCAGCACAGGATAAAATATGAAGTGCAACACAAGTGGAGGGGGGCATTTACAACTGAGCACGGAGATCTCAGTCACACCAGGGAAGGAGGCAGGCTCCAAGGCATGCTGCTTATGGTTTTCTAATGGCAAACCACTTAACTTGATCATATGCCCATGTGTACCCCACAGGGAGCATAATTAAAATGAGTTACCTGCCAAGTTTCTCCCCACTCCGCCAAAAGATTGTCTCACAGTTGATGGGTTTGTCTGTCCTCCATCCTGCAAGTGCAGAGAAGTCAGTGGAGACCAAATGCTTCGCGCATGTCTATTTGGATGTGTATTTATGTATTTACTTCATTTATACCCCACTTTTCACTCAAATGGGAACCCAAGTGGCTTACAATATTCTCCCCTTCTATAATTTAGCCTCACTGTAAGACTGAGCATTTCTGACTGGCCTAAAGTCACCCAGCAAGCTTTCATGGCAGAGTAGGACTTTGGACCAGGGCCTACGAGGTCCTAGTCCAAAACTCTAACCATTAGGTAATGCTGATTTCATGGAGCTAGAAGGAAAGAACATTCAAATATCATGAACAAATCGTTTGTTCACTAAAGGGAGCACACCTCAGGCTCACACAGTTCCTACCTCCCTTCCCTCAGGCTGTATGCCAAGGTTAAAATTGTCCTAATTTAGAATGAGCTGCTATTTGTTTTGAGATTTGAATCAAGCGCTGTAACAAACCTCTGGCTTGTTTCTTGACTACAAACCAGAATTCTGATTGTAGTTTCCTTCTAGTTCAGAATCTTAGTTCATAAGTAAAAAAGAAACATTTTGGTAAAGTATGCAGTTTGGACATAGTAATAAGTTGTGCTTGGTCCTATATCAGGAAACCCACTTTGTGCACAGATATAAGGGACCAAGGCTTTAAATGTGATGACCTTCAATTGAGCTTGGTAACTAGGGTTGCCAAGTCCCCTGGAGCCCAACTCGGAGAATGCGGGGATCCTAGGGGAAGCGCAAGGGGTGCGGGAGGGAACCTAGCGGAAACCCTCCTGAATAATTCCGTTTTGCACAGTTTGTGGAAAGCCAGGAAGGCAATCAGACAGACCATTCCATAAGTTGAAGACTACCATACAGAACGCATGTGTGTGGGCAGCTGTTGATTTTGCCCAACTGTAGAGCAGTATCTGCAGAAGGCCCTGTCCAGATGAACAAAGCTGCCTTGGCGGAACATGGGGGAGAGGCGGTTGTAATCCCCTGGTGATGCAACAGAGGCACTGAATCACTGCTTGTTAGCTGCTGTCAATGGTTTGAAAGCAAACAAACTGAAACAGAACCCAGACAAGACAGATAATGTCTCAGCAGCAAGGCTGGGTTTGTGAGTTCCTGAAGTCATATTATCAGTGCATAGAAGACTAAAGTCACATTATGCCCTTACTGAATCACGATTTAGAAAGAAATCTTTCCAGAATGTCTCTGGTCCAGGCTGAAATTAAAAGGAGAATTTGAGAGTGGACTTTCAGATTTGAATATATTTTTAAGAAGAGGGAAAACCAGGCAGAACAAAGCAATGAGTAACAACTAGGGGTAGGGGGGACAGTAATTGTTATTAGAAACTAGAACTGAATAAATGAATTTAAAATGGGGGGGGGGGAGTACCAAGGAATGAGAAAACAAGAATCAGGTTGTAAAGAACGAAGATCAATATTTTTAAATAGAATTGTGCGTAGGCAGTTCAACTTTTAATTCTATAATAAGGTCATGTTGCTTTCACTATCTCCTAGTCTGGCATCTGAAAAAAGGATGGGCTATTGCAGTTATATAAATATATATATAATTTTCTATACCATTTGGTGTGCAGGTGAGTAGGGAGTCCTTCATTTTGATATTCTGGAAAACCAGTAGGTTATAAAAATCTGATCATCTTAGCTCATGTTTATCACCATTTTTACAATCTTCTCGCTCTAACCATCTCCCTAAAAGGATTTAAATGTGTTTTCTTAGTTCATTTGGAAAATGCAATAGCTGTTAATTGCACCCTGCCATTTCTCTTTTCAGCTACCTGTCAGCTAATCACAAATATGGCCAGACGTTCGGCTGCAGAACAAAGCCTTCTTTTCCCAAAGCAGCGTTACCTCACCCAGCACCAAAATTTTCCACCTGGACGCAAGGTGATGCAAAAAGCTTTTTCTGTTTATCAGTGTTAAGCCCTCTTTTTCTCATTCCGCTTACCTGGGGTTTCAGCAGTGACTGTGAAACATTTTTATGACTCTGAGCTCATGGGTCCAGGTGTCTGTTTGCCTTTTGATGGGGTGTCCTAACAACCATTATTCTTATCATAATAACTTTTATGACCTATAAGGGGGGAAGATGGGTTGCTCCACATCTGTGCTTCTCAAGACAATGGCTGTTTCTACATGGAGCTCTTGTTGCAGTTGTGAAGGCAGAAGTATTTGCAGAGGCAATGGATCATCCAGAGAGCAGCTTCCCCTCTCGTTTCCCTTGCCTCGGCCCCCCACAGTCACTATTCCACGACACACACATACCAGAGGGCTTTTTAAAAATAATTGAGAATTGCTACATCACTATAGTGTTGTAATGTTATAACATTCTGTTGCCAGATTTTATTTTTGGGATGCTACTTGCATCCCAAAATAGAGCAGTTACATCGATCACATTCCCTTCGCCTGAGGATCAAAATATTCATCTACCTCCATCCCCAATTCCATCCAAATTCATAGCCAAATTCTTACATATTCATTGTCTTTTTGGTCCCCAGGGCATGCAAGGATTCACTTGAAAACCTCACCTTAATACCTTGACCATATCAACAGATATTTTATGGTTTTCCCAGAACCCATTCACTCTCCAAACGTTCTAGCCCTTTGTGTTGCACAGTTATAAGGGTGAAAATGCATGGATTCTGAACCCCCCATGGCAGCCATTTTGTGGCAGTGCCTACTCCTCATTCTCAGAATTCCAAAAGCGTTCACAGGCTGAGCAAGATCACAGGCTTCTACTCTGTACTGCCAGCCCCTTACACTCTCTCACTTGTTGAGAGGCAATGGGAGAACAACTTGTGTCCATTTTTACGCAATAGACAGGGATATGGCAAGTATAATTCAACCTAAACATTGTCAAACATGCTTACCACTATAGCTGAACCTTTCGCCTTGGCTATGAAATCAACATTGATGCCACCAATCACCACCTGAAGGGAGGGGATAGAGGCAGAATCATTATGTGGAACTTCCTTACATGTCCAAAGCTCTTCCATGGTCAGAGACGACTTAAACATGGAGCTGGAACAGACCCAATGACTGGTTAGTCTATTCGCTTCCTGTAAGGAGGGTCAGACACACACCCAGAGTGTCCCAGAGATCAGCTCACATGTTACAAGTCCCAAAGCATGCCGCATTCTGAGATTCCTCTCAGAATGATGCCGGCTCAGCAAATCATCCAGGACCTCTCTGACAGGAAAGTGGTGTAGGATCAGGTGACCAATGCAAAGTGAGCAATCCTTGAGGTTTCTCTCAAGGTGAGGGGACACCCCTCTTGGGGTAGAAGAGCACTCACTGGTCTTGGAGCAGGAAGTGCTTTGTCACTCTGAGATAGGCCATCTCCCCTCCATTGGGCCTTCTGGATCTTATTCAGGGCCACGGCTATTCGGCTGCCCACACTGGCATTGTTCTTGATCAAAGCGATGTCTGATAAGGGATTGATGAAAGTAAAAAATACTCAGGAACGAACACAAAAGTGCTTGGGAGAAACAGGTGCAAAACCATCCTCTTCCTACGTCTGCTTCTGTGCCACCACACCTAGCGAGTAAAGAAGCATTTTCGCCCACTCAGTCATGAGCTTCACTGGGTGGTTTCAGGGAGGTTACTCGGTCTAGCTTACCTCAAAAGGATTTGCTGAGAAGAGGCAGTGGAGAGGAAACATATACTTCCCACTGCCCTAGGAGATCGTAGAAGAGACACAATACACATATGCGAGAGACAGGCAGACATCAAGCTATTGCAAGAGGCAATTAGGGACTGTGAAGAGTCCATTTCATTTGTGTCCCGCCTTTCTTCCCATAGAGTCAGAACTATGGTTAAACCTCAGGTATACTACACTAAGGATCACACATGACATGCAAAACTGTTCTATAATGTATATGCCATTCCAGTACACATGCCAAAGATCTAGGACTGTCAGCAGTTCCCGATTGTGTGCACACATGCTGACAAACCTACGCATTTGATGCCACAAATAATGTCTGGAATCTCTGAGATCCCCAGCTGAATGGATCTCCTATAGCCAGACTCTATCAATTGCATCCTACTAGATACATATTCTCATGCCACTGTGCTCAAAGCCTTCCAAGCCAAAATTAAGAAAGCAATCAGGAATGATTTGGTTCCAATTAAGAAGGATATGGTTTGAACCCAGCGGCACGATGCATTGCTTCTCCTGGAAAAAGATAGAAAGACGTGTTTTAAATGTTTGCGCTGGAAATAAAAACCAAATTGTGGGATGGATTTCTATATACTGGTGTTTTAAGATTTTCAGACAGCGTGAGGATTTTGGGAGAAGATTGGGCAGTTGGCTTTTGGAGCCAGAGCTGGACACAGGATGGGGTAGCGATATTACTGCAAAAGGATACTAGAATTCAAGGACTTTCCACTAGACAGTTCGTTCACCCTCTGCAGCAAGAAGGGTGTGAGCTCCTTTCCTGTGATCCTTCTTTCTCTGCAAATGTAACAATAAGAGGCCTTGAGGGCAGCTTTAAATGAGACCAGGCGACCCAGTCATAGAATTGTATGTACTTAAAGAAGCTAATCAACCATTTTTGCAATCCGTGGTGGGAAGAAAAACAGATCAAGTAATCATTTCATTTTATGATTGCAGGCATTTCCAGGGCTTTTTTTCAGCTGGAACACGGTGGAACAGAGTTCCAGAACCTCTTGAAAATGGTCACATGGCTGGTGGCCCCGCCCCCTGATCTCCAGACAGAGTTTAGATTGCCCTCCGCGCTGCTCAGTGGCGCAGAGGGCAATCTAAACTCCCCTCTGTCTGGAGATCAGGGGGTGGGGCCACTAGCCATGTGACCATTTTCTCCGAGGGCAACCCACTGAGTTCCACCACCTCTTTTCCCAGAAAAAAAGCCCTGGGCATTTCTATACAACGCATGTGCTTGGGAGTTCCCTTCTTACCATGCAGGCCCGATTTGGATCAAGACCAAGGCACATGTGGCTTAATCCTCTCTCCCTGCCAACTACAGTGATCTAAAATGACCCCATAGTTGGGGGAAGCCACTATTTGGTCTGGTTGGAAACTTACATTTAATGAGAGCTGCACAATTGCACATACATTTCCCAATGGAGGAAACAGAGCATCACCCGAACCAGTTCAGGCTGGAAAAATGGCATGGCGGGGGTGGGAGAGTAAAGCCCCTTCTGCATGCATACAACAGTATTGAGCCAAATGGGAACACTGAGCCCCATGGAAGCACAGAACCCCCAGCTCACGTATGAGCCACAGTCCTCGTTGCAGCCATGAGAACACAGTGCCATGTGAAATGGCCCTGTCAGTCTTCAATACAGGGCTCTGCACAGGATACTCCACAAAGAGCAGCGACAGTGGGGAAGTAACTCCCCACTGTACTGTTTTTGCACTGGAAAATGGCTCGGAGGGAGGCAGGAGCCCTTCTTCCCGCCATGGTGGTGTTCTAAGTCTGTTTGGGCTCTCCTTTCTTTAAAGAAATCTTTCCCCACAGCTGCAGTGTGGCTCTGGGGAACATGGGTTGGCTCCGTGGAGAACTCATGAAAAAGGTAACATCTAGTTTGGCTCAGGGTGTTCACCAGGAGAGAAGTTAGAGTGATCCTTACCTAGACTCCCTCAAAGCCTGCTGGATGGCTTCCTCAATTAGCTGCCCTGAAGCGGCCTGTTCCTCTGGGCAGGGCACGGCGATCAGCACTCCACTGCCCAGCGGCAAGGTCAATGCCCTGGCTGAAAACAGGAGAAGGCAGCTAAGGCTGGAAAGGAGAACTGAGGGAAGTTTCAGCCCAATAACGTGTGTGTGGACTCAGAAGCAAACCCCAGATGACTTCAGTGGGAATGACACATAGACCCTTGCTACAAGTGACATTTTACACGTGAAGTCTTTCTGGGAACTGAAGTTCCTCTCCCCCACCCCTTTCCCTTCTGTTCCTTCCCCTCGCTGCCTGAAGAGACAGAGAATGCCTACGGCAACATCAGCTTTTGCAAATCGTCTTGCTGGGGGGGGGGGGGAATGCTCCGGAGAAAGCTGAGAAAGTTGCAGCTGCCTGCCCCAAAGATCACTGAGAGCAGGCTTGTGACTGGAGGAACGATTTGCAAAAGTTGCTGTTGCCGCAGGCTTTCTGTCTCTTCAGGCAGCGAGGGGAAGGAACAAAAGGAAAAGGGGTGGGGGAGAGGAACTTCAGTTCCCAGAAAGACTTGCGAAAATGATCCTTTATCCTTCATGTGTAAAATATCACTTGTAGCAAGGCTCTCAGACATAGTCCATGTGCACAAGTGCATGGACCTTTGAGAGAGGAGCGGACAAGCTTATCTTTTCGGACTCCAAGCCTGCAACAAGCGCATCCTCCTCTTGCAACTCACCAATCAGTTTAGCGGCATCCTCCTCGCTTTGTACCTGATAGGGTGCCTGGAAGCCACTTTGACGGGCAAAGAAGGCTGGGAACTCTTTAGAGTCTCCAAGAGTGGCCACGCAGACACCTTGTGTTTCCTGAAGATGGAAACAGGGAAAAGAAACAAATGAGAGGGGAAGTCATCAAAAGTAGCTATTTTCCCTGCCTATCTAATCTACCCAGCACGTGCCACTGCACTAGTTCACATAACCCAGTGTTGTCTATTAGACGGCCAGCATGGCATAGTGGATAGAGTGTTGGATTAGGATCTAGGAGGCCCAGGTTTGAATCCCCACTCTGCCATGGAAGTTTGCTGGGTAGCTTGGGCCAGTCACACACTCTCAACCTAACTTACTTTGCAGGGTTGTTGTAAGGATAAAATGGAGGACAGTAGAATAATGCAAGCCACTTTGGGTCCTCAATGGGAAGAAAGGCAGGGTATAAATAAATAAATAAATGCTCTGGGTGACAGTAGCTCTCCAGGGTTTCAGGCAGGAGTCTGGCTCTTTTGAAGGGATTGAAACTCATGGCAATACCAGATGTGAGTAGGTTGGGTTTTCATCCACACAAGGATTGAAGATTGATATTGTGGAGAGAATATCCTCCGTATATTTTGTATTATTTCATTTGTGGTCCATATGCCATAGTTTCAATTTGAAAAAGAAAAGTATGGCCGTTTCTGCAACCGCAGTAAAGACAAGGGAGGGGTTACCCACAGAAACGTTTGCACTCTGTGTGCACACCGCAACAATAATGAATGATTATACAATTTTCAAAGTGCAAGTGCCTCTTGTTCATTGAGCCAATATTACAATTCATACAAAGACCATTGCTCATAGGACAATTCATACATGTGCAAATCGTACAAGTGCAAAATCATACATGTGCAATTTCATTTCTGGTGCAGTACAGCTCTACAATACCAGGTATATAAGTAATACAATGAATTTTATACAGATTCACTCCTTCCTCTCCTTCAACTAGTTCTTCCCAAAGGTGGTGTAAAGCCCAAATGAATTCCAAAAGAGGGAGTGGAGACCGCCACGCTCAATCTGGGGCCGGCTACGAACGCAGATTTCGTGCCCCCTTCTTCAGGAGCGTGCCATCTATGATGAAAACACTCTATGAGTATGCTACCCATTTACAACCTTTTCTCCATAATGCCCCTTCCCTGTAGTTCACAATCTTTCCTACTTACAAACACTCCCCAATAGAATGTCACCACCACATTTCTCTCATCGCCTGGTTAGTAGGTATGCTTGTTCTCTTCCTTGTACGTCATTGCAAACTGCCCCCTATTTAAATCAGCTGTAGCCTGTTGGTACCACCCTTTCTTAAAGCAACCACATACTGCATGCTGTAACCTCACATGCTATGTGCCTCAGTTCCTCACAAGAAACAATTCAAACATAATTCATTATTCAGTCCCTTTGGTTTTATCGTGTCGAGTTTGTGAATCCAAAAAGCTTCTCTGCGTAGAAGCCTTGTTTGGATTGTATCGGCGCTAGTTCTTCCCACTACTTCTAGAATCATTACCTTAAGGGCATTCTCTGGATGACTGCGTTCCCTGTAGTGTTGTGTGAGTGGAGCTTCCTGTATGTTATTGCGGAGGTTAGGTTCACCTGGCAATATAGTAAGAATGAGATCAATTACCTCGATGTGATTACCTTTAGGGATGTAGACAACACCATCAGGGTACGTTCCTTTAATAAGGAAACAGATAAGAATTCCTATCTACACTTTGACTCGTTCCACCCCCCCACCCCCCCCCCCCACCCCCGGCATTTGAGGGAAAACATTCCCTTTAGCCAATTACTGCGGATTAAACGCAACTCTTCCTCTGCTTTGGATTTCTTAAAGGATGGGAGGAGGCTTTGTGAACAGTTTAGGAGAAGGAGCTACCCGGTTAAAGTCATAGAGGCAGCTTGGAAAAGGGCAAATAATACAGGAAGACCGTTACTCTTCATGCCGGGAATGAGGAACCAGGGTGACAGGATAACGTGGGCGTTGGATTTCACCCCCAGAGCCAACCAGATCAAAAAGATAGTATATCGACATTGGCCTCTGATAGAAGGGGTAGAGGGTTGTGAGTCTAGACCAAGGATTGGTTTCCGCAAAACCAAAAGTTTAAGGGACGACCTGATAAGGGCAGACATTAGAGAGAGGGAGAAACATCTTGATCTCCCACAGGGTAACTTCCAGTGTGGCAATTGCCAAATTTGTAGCATCATGAATGTGGGTAGGGAGTTTAACATCAGAGACATTAAAGTGACAGTTCACCATTTCGCCAACTGCCAGACCAAGGGAGTAGTTTACCTTCTGGAATGCCCCTGCAGAATGCTTTACGTCGGCTGCACGTCCAGACCGGTCAAGGTCAGAATACTGGAACACATATCACGCATCCGCAATAACATACAGGAAGCTCCACTCACACAACACTACAGGGAACGCAGTCATCCAGAGAATGCCCTTAAGGTAATGATTCTAGAAGTAGTGGGAAGAACTAGCGCCGATACAATCCAAACAAGGCTTCTACGCAGAGAAGCTTTTTGGATTCACAAACTCGACACGATAAAACCAAAGGGACTGAATAATGAATTATGTTTGAATTGTTTCTTGTGAGGAACTGAGGCACATAGCATGTGAGGTTACAGCATACAGTATGTGGTTGCTTTAAGAAAGGGTGGTACCAACAGGCTACAGCTGATTTAAATAAGGGGCAGTTTGCAATGACGTACAAGGAAGAGAACAAGCATACCTACTAACCAGGCGATGAGAGAAATGTGGTGGTGACATTCTATTGGGGAGTGTTTGTAAGTAGGAAAGATTGTGAACTACAGGGAAGGGGCATTATGGAGAAAAGGTTGTAAATGGGTAGCATACTCATAGAGTGTTTTCATCATAGATGGCACGCTCCTGAAGAAGGGGGCACGAAATCTGCGTTCGTAGCCGGCCCCAGATTGAGCGTGGCGGTCTCCACTCCCTCTTTTGGAATTCATTTGGGCTTTACACCACCTTTGGGAAGAACTAGTTGAAGGAGAGGAAGGAGTGAATCTGTATAAAATTCATTGTATTACTTATATACCTGGTATTGTAGAGCTGTACTGCACCAGAAATGAAATTGCACATGTATGATTTTGCACTTGTACGATTTGCACATGTATGAATTGTCCTATGAGCAATGGTCTTTGTATGAATTGTAATATTGGCTCAACGAACAAGAGGCACTTGCACTTTGAAAATTGTATAATCATTCATTATTGTTGCAGTGTGCACACAGAGTGCAAACGTTTCTATAGTTTCAATTTGGGCTTGCGGATGCCTGGGAAGTGTGGAACTTCAAAACACCCTTCTTCACGTAGCCTGAGGATGTCCCTCGGAAAATCATAACATGTAGCTGCCCCCCCGGCTCCAGATAACAAAAAGAACAGAGGAAGATGGGGAAATTGGACCACACGAGCCTCTAAGAGGTCACAGAATTCTAGACGATCAGATCAGGGGGTGGAGAAAGACTTTCCATATTTGCAGGGCAGCCCTGACGGTGCATTCATAGCGCAGAAGGAGCAAATGCTTAGTGAGGCCGGTGTTACAAAACAGCGTTAGGCAGCACACCACTCACTCCCACTTCTCGTCCATTCCTTCGAGTCTGGTGCTCACCAAATATTCCAGTGTCCTACCAATATCCAGTATAGACTTGACACCCGCAGAAATCACAGCAACAGGAGTACGGCCTAACTCCGTCAGATCAGCACTCACATCTAAAGCTGGAAAGGACAAAATATACCACAAAATTTGAAATGCAGTTCCATTATCAAATTTCATAGCGGTGTTGCCAAAGGGGAATGCTTCTTTTAGATCTGTAGCATAAGCTTTTGAGAATCACAGTTCTCTTCGTCAGATACGGGACGCATCTGACGAAGAGAACTGTGAATCTCGAAAGCTTATGCTACAGTAAAGTTGGTTAGTCTTAAAGGTGCTACTGGACTCTTTTTGATTTTGCTACTACAGACTAACACGGCTAACTCCTCTGGATCTTTTAGATCTGATAACAATAAACACACAAGTGTTGAAGAAAAGGGATTTATTAAAATAATCTCGAGAAGTTTACAGAAATAAACAAGTATAGAGCAGAGAATATCCTTACGCCTCATACTGCTGTTGGGAACTCCAGGAAATGGCAATGGGACACACACACACCCCGGTTCTGGTCAGTTGTGCAGCGCTGCTCTGCAGTTCAGCCTGAGCTGAGGTTCTGCTGTGTAGGGGTTCTCTGAGCTTATACAGAAGCTGGCTGGCTACAGCTGAGCATTTATTTTCCCATAGTTGGCCTTGGAGAGGAGTGACATATTCAAGGCCAACTGATAAGCAGTGTGTGGCAAACATCCTACAGACCCCGTAGCAGGTGCATGGTTTAACTTGTGAACGTCCCACTCTCCAGTACAATGACAGGACACTGTTATCTGAGCAGGTGGATAATAAGATGGAAAACGTCGTTAAGACAGAAAAATATTTTACATTGCCAAAACTGTGGCACACCACCAACTCCTCAAGTTCACGATAGTCTTCTGCATGTACCACTACAATAGCCTCTACACAAGCAACCAGGAGCCCCCTTCCCAATACAATCTTCCTCTGCTCAAACCTCTTCAGCTGCAGAGCCACAGTTATGGAGCCGCTTGCAGGAGATAAAGTCAACATTATTGGTGACTTTTTCAGAGTTCATCTTCCTTGAAAGAGGCATAAGACTGAGTTATTGGGAGGGGTTTTTCATAGGGCTGGGGCCTGGAGATCTCCCAGAATTACAAATGATCTCCAGAGGAGTTAGCAGTGTTAGTCTGTAATAGCAATATAGTAAAGAGTCCAGTAGCACCTTTAAGACTAACCAACTTTATTGTAGCATAAGCTTTCGAGAACCACAGCTCTCTTCGTCAGATGCATACCCTCCATGCATCTGACAAAGAGAGCTGTGGTTCTCGAAAGTTTATGCTACAAAAAAGTTGGTTAGTCTTAAAGGTGCTATTAGACTGTACTATTTTGCAATGATCTCCAGACAACAGAAATCAGACCTAATGATTTGAAGAATGGATTCTGTGGCATTACACCCAACTGAGGTTCCTCCCCTCCCCAAACCTTGTCCACCCCCAAATCTCCAGGAATTTTCCAACCCAGAGTTGACAACCCTACTTTTTAATAATGGTTTGAAAAGAGAGCTAGAAAATTGCCTTCTGGTAAGTGGCTGGAGATTGGTGTGGTGTAGGGTGGGGTTTCTTGCTTTTCACAGGTATGTAGATTATGTGGGATGTTGTCAGGATTTTTAATTTGTGTTTTTACTTTTGTTACTGGATACCACAACACATTCTTTTGTGAGCTATTTTGAACCCTTCAGAGGAAAGGCAGGACATAAGTAAACAAAACTCAAATACCAGAATCTTGCATGAATATAATCAAAGAAAAGCTATATTACACATTTTCATATATGCATTTATTTTGAATATTTTTCTACCATCTATAAAGAGGGGGAAACTGCTACAACAATGAACAAGTGCCCTGCTCATCTAACAAATGACGATAAAATGGTGGGTGGTTGTGCACCCAACATGTACAGCTCAGAAAAGGAAAATAAAATAGTATTGGAAATCAACTCCAAATGGAATGAATATATAATTTTCCTCTTACTCTTCTCTCCTCCACGGTGGACCCCTCCAATTCCTCCTGTCACAAACACAGGGATGCCAGCTTTGTGCGCCACAAACATAGTTCCTGCCACAGTAGTACCACCAGATAAGCCCTGTTACAAAACAGCCAATCAAAATCCAGGTAGAATACAACCATCTCAGCAATTCATGAAACAGCATCATATGGGAAAAGGGAACTGAAGCAAGATGGGGCGAGGGCAGGGTTAAATCTGAGCCTGAAAATTCCCAGGCTTGCCTGGGTTGAGTAAAATGGATTCCCAGTAAAAACAAGATTTTAACACAGGCCAACTTCAGAATTTTTCTACTGACAATAAAGTGTCTTTATTCACTAAGCTAAATGATCCAGATAAATGTTAGGGATAAACAATGGGTGACCTTGCCAGAGGCTTATTCTGACCCACAGGATATCCTGTTTGGTTCCAGAAATATCCCCTAATCCTTCCCTTTTTGTGAGTTTGCCATGTAGCCGACTTGTGTTCCCCACAGCCACAAAGCAGCTGCAGGGAACAGCTTCATTTTAAAAAAAGGACAGTCCAAATGGGGAGGAGGAAAGAGAGGAGGAGGGGCTCCTGCCTCCCTCCCCGAAGCCATTTTCACACATGTGAAACAGTGCAGGGGGGAGTTATTTTCCCATTTCTGCTGTTACACGTGGAGTATTCTGTGCGCATGGAGCAGCAGAAATGGGGAAATAACTCCCTGTTCCCAGCCCCAATCCTGTGTCCTCAAGAAATTGAGGAGCAGGAAAAAATGGGTAGAAAATAGCCTCTCTACTAATGCTCTAGAAATCCCCCCTTATCTTTCTGGTATCTACAACAGAAATTAAGGGAAAGTCCTAGACTGTCATCCAGAAGTGATGTCATATCACTGCCAAATTCAACCCACTTCAGGCATCGCCCTCAAAATCTGATATCTGCCAAGGCAGCTCTGGTAATCCTACCCTTGGCTGAGGTGATGTGCACTAGGTACAAATTCAGCAAGACCAAAACGGAGCAACAGTAAACATCAATACCTGACTCAGAACATAGGGAAAGTCTCTTCGAGATGCCTTCACTACATTTTTCCTCTTTGCCAGAATCTCAAGTTCATCGTTCTGGAGGCCCACGTGGATACATCCATTTAGAATGCCTATAGTGGCTGGCACAACACCATTCCTTCTTACCATGTCTTCTACCTCTCTGGCCGTGCTGGAGCAATTCAGCAGAACGAAATACAGAGCAAGATAAGAGAAAACAATTAAGTCTGCCAAAATAAAGCAGGAGCTCCATGGCACCTTAAAGACTAACACAATTTATCCTAGCATAAGCATGGCTAGGCTTCTGGAACTAAACTGCCAATATAGTGGGACCTGTACTTCACTGACCTCCTTGACCCATACTTCCACTTAATTTCCTTCCACTATTATGAAGTGTCTCTACAGAACTGTTTATCTAATGGGTCTAGTTTTCGCTGTAAGGGCGGGCAGGTGGTCCTACAAACCAAGGAAGATTATACCATATTTTTTCACACAGAGATAGGGCTCCCCATTGCATTTCCTAAGGCTTCATTACCACCACAAAACTGCGCTGAAAACTTGAACAGGAAGTACTAGAGTAACAGAGCACCCTCCCCAGCACAGTCACATTCCAGTACGTCCATTGAAATCAATGGGCTTAGTTAAAGGATGCAACCCTGCTGAAGAAGGCATAGACTTCAATGGACTTTCAGGGGTATAACTCTGCTCAGGATGCCACCTGTAAGGTAGGAGGAGCTGTGGCTCAGTGGGAGAGCACCCGCTTTGTATGCAGAGGGACCCTGGTTCAGTCCCCAGCATCACCTGTTAAAAGGACCAGGCAGTAGGTGATTTGAAAGACCTCTGCCCGAGGCCCTGGGAACCACAGCCAGTCTGAGTAGACTGATGGTCTGATTCAGTGTGTGTTCTTGCTTTTCGAACACATGAAGCTGTCTTACACTGAATCAGTCCCTTGTTCCGTCAGCTCTTCAGGATCTCAGGTAGAGGTCTTTCATGTCACCTACTACCAGATCCTTTTAACTGGAGAGGCTACAGATTTAACCAGAGACCTTCATGCAAAGCAGGTGAGCTTCCACTAAGACACAACTCCTAATTCCCTGTAAAAGTGAGTTTAAACTCATATGCTCATCAGTTGGTGGGATGCAGTATCAGGCAATGGCTTAAATACACGGGGCTGTCATCACAGGACAATTGCCACTGACAATGTCAGTTCAGAAATGTCAGCCGAGCCAGTTCACAAATTCAGCTGTAAGTCACCACATGATAAGTTTTTAAGCGATGGGCAAAGGCATGTAGGTATCAGACAGTCTTTTGCTGCACCAGAAAAACCATAGACTTCACAACCTCAGATTGTGGGGATACGGCATGCCGTGGGTAATAATGGTGCTCTCCAAAGCAACGACGGGCCGCCCATTGTCCAGAGCTTCCTTTACAAAGGGGTGAACTTTGAAGCCAACATCTAGAACAAAGCACAAAATACTGGTAGTACTTAGAACAGTTCCCAAGCAGTCAATGGGAATGAGGCCAGTGAGAAGAGGGTAACTCTGCTTAGGATTGCATTGTGAATGCTTTTTCTTTACAGTGGAGGAGGCTGCTGTAGAGAGAACAGGTTTCATAACTTAAATGGAGACTATCCTCCCAGTTCTCACATTCTAATTCTTGGTAATTCTATCACAAAGTTCACACCAATCAATGAAATTATTTGGACCAGAAAACGCTGTTACTTTGGTATGGTAATGAGACAATGGGGAGACAGCATAGTGTAGTGGTTAGAGTGTCTGACTAGCATCTGGGAGACCCAGGCTCAAATTCCCACTCAGCCATGGAAGCTTGCAGGGTGGCCTTGGACCAGACACACATGCTCAGCTGAACCTACCTTGCAGGGTTGTTGTAAGGATAAACTGAAGGAGAGTAGAACAATATAAGTTGCTTTGGGTCCCCACTGGGGAGAAAGGTAGTAGATGAAATAAATATATATATAAATAAAAGAAATAAACTGGTGACATGGAAACCAACAGCACAGTCATACGCTTGCTGCCTCTCTCTGTGCCACTTGCACCCGTGCCCAGTTTAAGGATCAGTTGATCCATACTCATTCATCAGCTATAACCATTTCCCTGGACGGAAGACAATTCCTGCCCACCTCTACCTCCCACCCCCCACCCCAGGAGTGCCCTCAAGAAAAACAGGGGGTCGTAACATTTATGTGATTTTAAGAGTTACAGCAATAAAAAGCATCCAATTCCACCCAACAGATGTCAATCAATTAACGTTTAATAATATACTTTTAGCATTATGGCATGGGAAAGGGGTTGGGATGACTGGGATGTCTGATACCAAAACTTCTGCTGCTCAGCTGTCTGCAAGATTGTTTCCTAAATAAATACAATAAAAACAATTTTTTTCTGTATTGTAGGATTTGAGCCCGGTGGCACCTCAGAGACCAACGAGATCTTCAGAATGAAAGCTTTCGAGAGTCAGAGCTCCCTTCGTCAGACCTGTATTATGTTTCACATATATTTCCTTGTTGTAAACTGCTCAAACTGCTCAACAATTCTCCAGGATAGGCCAGTGTTATTATTACAGACAGGAGGCGGAGGACTATTTACAGTACAAACCTGTGCATGTCTACCCCAAAGCAAATCCCACTGGGTTTTCAGTGGAACCTCTTCCCAGGTAACTTTGCACAGGATCACTGGCTGGGTTAGTTCGTGGCAGAAATGTGATTTGATCTGGAGGTCTCTCAGCAGTTTATTTGGTAAGGGAGCAATCCTAGGAAGGTTTACTCCGTCAAACATGATTCTCATTGCATTTGGTGTAGTGGTTAAGATCAGAGAGATTCTAATCTGGAGAACTGGGTTTGATTCCCCACTCCTCCACTTGTAGCCAGCTGGGTGACCTTGGGTCAGTCACAGCTCTCTCAGAGCTCTCTCAGCCCCATCCACCTCACAGGATGATTGTTGTGGGGATAATAACATACCTTGTAAATTGCTCTGAGTGGGTGTTAAGTTGTCTTGAAGGGTAGTATATAAATCAAATGTTGTTATTATCATCATCAATGGGGTTGACTGCCAGAAAAGCGCCCTTAAGACTACAGCCTCAGCCACCATGCTAGAGCTGCTAAGCTGAGCAATGAGAGATCAAGTCACGTGCACACATGTGTGAATTTGCCACACTGCTGATGGAGCGCAGGGGACATACACAAATAGGAAACACTCACTGTGTAAAGCTCTTCTTACTTGGAGGGTACAACAAGCCATCAAAGTTGTATGGGCACCCAAGATACAAATAGGCATCCCGATTATTCCTTGTCTGATAGGGCCAACGAATGAACAGCTAGACCATGAGAACTGAAAGAAACAGGCCAGAAAAGAGCAATGTTTTGTCACTGTCCCACATCTTTGGATTGTTGTGAGGATAAAATGGACAAGTAGAAGGAACGATGCAAGCTGCTTTGGGTTCCCATTGGAGAAAGGTGGGGTATAAATGAAGAAAATAAATAATAAACATAGCTAAAGATGGAAGGCAAATAAAATGTAGGTTGGTTGGTGGAAAAAGTGAGGCTTTGAATGTTGCCAAGAGAAAAGCAAGAGGAAAGAGTGCAGGGAAATGAGGAAATGGGGGGAAATGAGGTCCTCCCACCAAATACTTGTGAGCTCAGCTACCCACAATGCAACTGGGCCGTAGTTTTCCTGAGAAGAAGCTATCATGGGGAGGGGGGGAGGGAAAAGGGGGTGTGGGGGGGCAAACAAAGGTAGATTGGCTGGTGAGTGGGAAGGAGAGCAGGAAAAGGAGAGAACCAATGGGGGCTTTCAGGAAATGGAAGGAGGAAATAGTGAGGAAGGGAAAAAGAAACACTCCTTGCAAGTCCTTGAGGGTCCCCTTGCTGAGTTATGATTCAGGTGAAATTTGAACAGAGTACTTGCCAGTTCATGTCCTCTCTCTGTTGCAATAAGATAAAAGACCACAGCCCAGAAAATCTACAACAACTAACATTCTCCGGCTGTGAAAGCCTTCAACAAAATATGATAAAAGTAGATAAAGGTAGGTAGGTAATCCCCCTGCGCAAGCACCGAGTCATTACTGACCCATGAGGCAGAGTGGTAAGCAGCAGTACTGCAGGCCAATTTCTGCTCACGACCTGAGTTTGATCCTGGCAGAAGCTGGGTTCAGGTAGCCGGCTCAAGGTTGACTCCGCTTTCCATCCTTCCGAGGTCAGTAAAATGAGTACCCAGTTTCCTGGGGGTAAAGTGTAGATTACTGGGGAAGGCAATGGCAAACCACCCGTAACAAAAAGTCTGCCAAGAAAACGACGTGATGCGACGATGATAAAAGTAGTAATATATAAATAGTTTTGAAACACTCAGGACATCAGGCCTTTGGAAGTAACTAGAAAAGTCTGTCACAAACAATGGCTTAGCATTCACAACTCACCTTTATACAGTTAGTGTTCAGTTACACAAAATTCCCACAGTATTAATCTCTGGAGTCAAATCAGAGTTAACATGTGAGAACTTCTGTGCGGAAACGTCGATATGACCTCTAATTCTTCTATTAAATTGACATACATTTTACAGGTATAAAAATTAGTTTTACAGAAAACATGAATTTTAGAAGATGAAACTATATTGTACCTAGCGAAGGCCTGGGGAAAAAAACAGGAAAAAATGGGGCAGGGTGTCCTTTTTTCCTAAGGCCTCTCCCACAATTTTTTCTCTTTTTTCCTGTGGCTTCAAATTTTCCAGAAATGTTACATCTCTGGTTGTACTATATGATAAAAGAGAATATTCCCTCCTGTATATGAGAAAACGGAATGCATCTTCTAAGATGGCACTTTCTAAGTACTGTCTCTGGTTAATTAGAGGCACTTTTAAAATTAAAAAAACTAATAGATTAATACATTATCATGCTATAAATTCAGACTGCTTCATTTTAAAAGGCCTAAAAACCATGTGGGCTCCACATTATCAAATGAAAGTCTACTTTGGTGGCAATCTGTACACCAAAAAGAAATGCTAAAATTCAACAAACTGTTCTTTGTTTTGATCAAATGCAGTTTGTTTGTGAATTTAGTCACTTTAAACTGTGTCCGTACTTCATTTAAACTAGACCAGATTAACAAGGAATTTTTCAATCTTGCCGCCTGTCTCTGGAAACTGTACTGAGTATCACATTTTCAATGGCATTTTCACACAGCTGTAATTTTAACTGTTTCACGCCCCTCTTTCCCCAAACTTGCTTTCCACCCCAACCTTTCATTTAGCCTTTGATAGGCAAAGAAGGTGATCAACACCAGCCAGCTTCTTACCTCTGTGTGTGTCTGTCAGCCATATGCTGGCTGGACATTTCATATGACCAGCACCCGTAAAAAGGCAGGACGGATGGGAATTGCGACATAGAGCTCTTGGCTTCAGCTGTCCAACATTCCAGCCAAAGGTTCTATGTGGAGCAAATCCATTTATCATTAACGGAATAAAGCAGCTGGGACCCTGGAACGACTCTCTGCTTTGGGAAAGGGGGAGGCTGTTATGTCAGACTCCAGGAGGGAAAAGCTGTGATTTCTTGTTTCATTTGTGCCTTTCCATTTCAACATCATGAACATACATGGAAAAGTCAGAGCCAACTTTGAACAATCTTTTAGGACATTTACGAGGTTGTAGAAAGTTATGAAATTAAAGCAAAACATACTGAATTGCAGGAAAAGAGCACTGTGGCCAATTTGCCTCCCCACTCTGAGATTAGATAAAGGGGAAGAAATCTGAAATAAACTGTAGGCTGCAATCTATAAATATTAGCTGTGACAAGCGCTGCCTTCAATGGGTTGAAATCACCCTGTCCCAGCTGCTTGCTCACCCTCATGCTGAGTTATTATGCACTATTTATGAACAGTCCAATGCCCCAAATTCAATAGATAAGTGAACAGGTTTCTGTTTCTCTTCTGAAGAAAACTGCTGCTTTGGAGTAGTGGATTCTATGGCATCGTACCCCACTGAAGTTGTTCCCCTTTCCAAATTCTTCCCTCCCTAGGCTTCACCCCCAAATCTCCAGGAACTTCCCATCCTGGAGTTAGTAACTCTAGAAACACACCGCTGGAAGGAAACCCAGAGGTCCTCTAGTCCAACTCCCTACACAATGCTGGAAATTCACATCTCTCCTCCTCTTACCTCCCCCAGTGGCTCCTGCTCTATGCCCAGAGGAAGGCAAACAACCTCCAGAGTATCCGGCCAATCTGTCCTGTAGGAAAATTCTTTCCCGACTCCAAAGTGGTGATCAGCATTACCCTGGGCATATAAGAAAGGGCCATGAGAGCCTAGCAGTGGCTCATCCCTTCATGTACTCCCTCTTCTGAGTGTGCCTTCCCTCTTCCAATTGAGTCATAGGATCATTCTTTGCCCTCAGAGGGCCATCTAGCCTCTTCTTAAACACCTCCAAGGAAGAAGAGCTCACTACCTCCCAAGGAAGCCTGTTCCACTGAGGAACTGCTCATTGAAGAACTTCCTGTTTAGCCAAAAACTCTTTTGTTTTAATTTTAACCTTCTGTTTCTGGCCCAACCTTCTGGAGCAACAGAAAAAAATTCTGCTCCATTCTTTATGTGACAGCCCTTCAAATACTTGAAGAGGGCTATTATATCACCTCTCCGTAGCCTCTTGTCCAGGCTAACCGTACCCAGCGCCTTCAACTTTTCCTCCTAAGGCTTGGTCTCCAGACCCCTCACCATCTTTGTTGCCCTCCTTTGGACACGCTGCAGCTTGGCAACATCCTTCTTACACCGTGGGGCCCCAAACTGAACACAGCGCTCCGAGTGAGGTATAAACAGAGCAGAGTAAAGTGATACCATCCCTGTTCCAAACTCTAGTTTGAAAGCAGGTGCATTTTAACGGAGCGCTCCTCTGAGAGATGGCATTGGCCTAAGCTCCCTTGTATACTTAGCGGCAAGCTATTTTTTGCTTCAATAAAATGGCCGTTGGTGGTGGAAACGTACAAATATACAGCATGGAAGGTTGCCAGCTCCAGGTTGGGAAATAGTTGAAGATTTGAGGGATGGAGCCTGGGGATGGCAGAATTTGGGGAAGGGCTGGAGCTCATAAGGTTGCCAGGTTTCCTTACCCTCCCAGCAGGGGATCCAGCAAGTCATCCTTTGTAACTTCCAGGAGTGACGTTATCGCACAGGCCCCGGGAGTGCTCCTGCGCTTCGCTTCGGGCTGATTCTTAAAGAATCGGCATGTTTGGAGCCCAAATTGGTCTGGTGTGAAGCGTGGGAGCGCTCCCAGGGCCTGCTTGGCGACGTCACTCCTGGGAGCACTCCTTGGGCGCACACCCGGGGAAGCCCATTCTCTTGCCTTTCCCCCCTGCCCGCCAAGCGAGTGGTGGCAGAAGAGTGGTGGCTGGAAACGAGGGTCAATCCGCTGCCCCAACAAGGGGGCCAGCGACCCTAGCAGCTCAGCAGGTTATAATGCCATAGAATCCACGCTCCAAAACATCCATTTTCTCCGGGGGAACTGGAGAGATGAGTAGTGATTCTGGGAGATCTTTAGGCTCTACCTGGCAACTGTCGAAACTGTGCGTGACTGAATTACACGTTGTAAATTATTCATCGTAATTAAGTATATGAATTACTATAATTATAGGAAAATGTATACAGATCACTGGTTATAATGCAATTTACACACACAATTTGTAATTTACATGTTGACCTGCACCACGCTCACGGCGACATACAGGGCTTCGAAAACATGTTTATCTCCTTGAGCGTTCTAAGGACTTATATGTTGCTACAATATATAAAAATCACAAACAGAAGTTCGCGCCGTTCGGCGCTGACTTGCCAAAGATCCTGGCCGTGAGTAAACGTGCATGTCATCACATTTTTAAAAAATTATTGTATTTAATAGTAAAATTAATTTTAAAATGTAATGACACGCATGCTTCCTGCTTGCCAGGAACGTGCGAATCGAAACCGCGCCCCACATTCTAGAGCGTTAAGATTGACACTTTCGAACGGTGACGGAAATTGGCGGACTCCGTAAATGGCCGAGCCGCTTCGTCTCTATATCCCCACCCCCGCATCCCAGCACATAGCATGACAACGCTTCCCAGACATTTCCCCAACCAATCGGCGTCCTTCCCCAGAAATATTATCACTCCATTCGCCACGCCCTTCGTCCTCTCCATAGGCGAACCCAGCTAACAGGGAACACCAATCGGAACTCTTGTTGCCGAGCCGGTCCTTCTCCCCCCTTTCCCCGCCCCTCCCAGCACGCCCCGCCCCTCGATCTGTGCCCCGCCCCGCTGTCCAGCCGGCCGGAAGGATGCGCTCCCGGAAGTTCCGGTGGGGCCATCGCTGTGTGGGGTAAACAGTAATGGCGGAGGCTGCGGTGGCCCCCGGTGGTGGCGGAGCAGCGGCCACGGCAGCAGGAGCGGCGGTTGCCTCGGCCACCAGCCCCCCCTCCGCCGCTGGCGCCGTCACCACCACTACCACCACGGCCTCCAGCCCCGCCGCAGCCGGACCCCAGCAGCCCCCGCCGGCCGGAGCTGGAGGAGGAGGCAGCGGCTGTTGGACGAAACAGGTCGCCTGCAGGTAACGTGCTGAGGCGGCGGCGGGTGATGGCGCCCGCTCTCCCTCCGTTCCTTGGGTGCCAGCCGCCAAATCTTCCCTCAGAGACTTTTTGCCGCTTCTGTTATCTATCTACCCACGCAGGCGCCTCCTCGCAGGGGAAAAAATCTTTTCCCGGCATTGTCTCTTTCTTTCTCTGAGGTAGATTCTTCTATTGGGTAGGCTCCCTGGATGCTCAGTTCACGCTGCCTGCTTGTTTTTAACCCGAGACTAAATTCCCAGGAACCCCACCCCAAAGAGACTAGTAGCCGAAGCGGCATCGGGGATCTGAATAAGTGCCGGTCCGCTGCCTGTTCATTGTTGCCTCCTTCTCCTTTCTTTTTGAAGCCGGGTGGATTTTCTTATTCAGTGGCTAGCAAGATGATGTCATTGCTTTGCTTCGCTGCCACAGTTGTTCCCTTGGCGCTATTTAGAATCTTGTTGGATCCACCTGGCCGGGATCTGCTGTACTATCTCTAGCATGCATCTATCGTTAGACTGGAAGGAGGCTTCACTCATTGGAGTGGTAAAGTACAGAGAAACCCCCAAGGGTCATCGTGTCCAACCCCCTGCACAGTGCAGGAAACAGTGTTATCGTTTCCTCTTTATCCCTTTCTCATCCTGTTGCCATTTGCTTTTCTCCGAGTTCTTTCCTGTCCTTTCCCTTTGCATGTACCACAGATAAAATTAAGGTTCTCTACCGTGAGAAGCTTAACTGATAAAGAGCAAGCATACTCAGGCATCTGTGGAGTTTTGCACACAAAACTCAAATACATCATTAGAGCACACTATTCGAGTTTTCTACAGTTTTTGAGGTTCCCTAAGAAGTGAAACTGGAGGAAAAATGTTTAGTACACTGGGATTTATAATTAGGGAAAGCTCTGTGGACTGGACTGGACATAATTGCTTGTGGGCTGCCGGCTGACCAAACCTGATGTAATAAGTGAGATATGATTATTGTTTTTAATCATAAGTGCTGGAAAAATGCTTCATATTGTTCTGAGTATGAGAGGTAGTATTGTTGTCTGGTGGTTTTATAGTCTGTTATTTCTGATCAGTTGGTGGGTCCCAGTGCGGTATGATTTCTTTTGTGGGGTTGGAGGGTTATCATCAACATAACTAATTTTCAGCATAGATCTATGGACAGTTAAATTCAATGACAGGAGCCTTGAACAGATGAGATAGACATTTCTATAAACCTGAGGAAAGACCCAGATTTCCAGAAAAATCTGAAAAAAATGGGGGGACATTAGAATTCCCCGCCAAATAATACTGTATGCTTATATACTGGTCTTCTAGAGAAATTAGTGTACATCCAGAGTGATGAAAACATTCAGTGTTGTTATTATTCCCACATACTTTTGGTAATAAAAAGTAATAGATAATAATTGATAAATAGTAGATGCAGCACCTGCAGATTTTAGAAAACAAATGTCCTCTACGGCCATTCTTAGGCAACCACAACAGCATTGCCCAATTGAAGCCTTGGTTTCTGTCACTAAAAGGTGGGGTGAGGGTTCTTTCCAGAAGTGTTTTGGCTTTAAGAGAGGACTCATCAGGGCCAGGCTCACCAACCACTCTTTCCTGCAAGAGTTGCTACCTCCAGACCTGCATGATTCATCCAAGCCTGGCTGCTTGGTACTACTGTTCAGCCACCCCATGAAACCAGGTGTGGTGTAGTGATTAGCGTTTCAGATTAGGATATGGAAGTTCAGACCCACACTGTGCCATGGAAGCTCACTGGGTGACCCTGGGCCAGTCACACACAGTCAGCCCAAGCTATTTGACAGGGTTATTGTCAGGATAAAATGGAGGCGAATGATGTCACTTGCTTTGGGTCCCTATTGTGAAGAAAGGTGTGATATAAATGTAGCTGATGATGAGTGGGAAGGAGAGAAGGAAACAGGAAAGGTGAGCATATGGGGGCTGCCAGGAGCAGGGAGAGAAGAAGTAGTGTGGGGAAAGTTTCAATGTTACTTGAATCCCTAAATACATAGACTCGTTTTTAGAGTTCTCCAAAAAGAAAGATAATTATGTCTAACTAAACACCTCATAGTCTGTTACAAAAAAACAAAACCTGTAGCCTCTTGCCATCAAAGTGTACAAAGTGTACATGTACAGGTGGGTAGCCGTGTTGGTTTGCTGTAGATCAGTAGAATTTGAGTCCAGTGGCACCATGGAGACCAACAAGATTTTCAGGGAATAAGCTTTCGAGAGAGGGACTTGTATCTGAGGAAGGCAGCTTTGATTCTTGGAAGTTTATACTCTGAAAATCTTGTTGGTCTCTGCGGTGCTGCTGGACTCAAATCCTGTGGTTCTATATATATATATTTATTTTTCTGGATAAAAAGTATTATGCAATGTAGGTGTAGTTTCAATAAGAGTTAAGGAACAGAAATTAGGTATATTAATCTTGAACCAAATGATTGACGATAGTGCTTTTGAGAGCTGTTTTTCCTGTAGCACAAGTTTGTGGCTTTTAGGTTTCCAAAGACTAGATAGAAGGTCTGTATGTCTTCTTTAAAATGAATTTTAGCTTTGAGTGGTGTTGAAGAAAATCAAACTATTCTGTGAGGCCCTTGGTTAAGTATTTTGGATTGGTATCCATCAGAGACAGGATTGGTTTAGATGTTAGAGATGGTGCTTGTTGTCGTGAGTGATGTGGGGCAGAAAATTTTCCAATGTTACATTTTTTCATGGAAAATTTTCCACCCCACTTATAATCTGTTTATAGTTGTTGGGGCTGCAAATAAATCATGTTAGGCTAAATATCAGATATGAAAAATTGACAACTGTCGGTGCCCATTTCATTTGCCAATGGAAGAACTGAAAATAAATTCGGACTGCTAGTCCCTGAGCACAGTGCAGTTCCTGGGTCTGGTCCAGGCTTGTGTCTAGTGTATTTGCCTTCTTTTTTGCTACCATTCAGTAACAAACTTAAGCAGAACATAAAAAGATTAGTGTGTGGCGTCACTACACAGGTGCAGTACTCACCTCTTCAAATTCTTGTACATTGTGAATTTATGAAGCCTGAGTTAGTCTTCCCTAAAGAAGCAACAAGACTTGGTACAAGAGGCATAAATTCATCTGCCCTCTATTACAGAACGTGTCTGTACTACCCAAATGCACTGCCTTCTAGTCAGTGTAATTCATTTCACATCTAACCCCACCTTTTCCTCCAGTGCTCAGTGCTGCTTACATCTTTCTCCTCCCCTCCGTTTAATTCTCACAACAACTTTGTAAGGCATGTTAGCCTGAGAGTGTATGAGTGGCCCAAGTTCACCCAACGAGCTTCCATGGCAGAGTGGCAATTTGAAACTAGGCATTGACTATCCCATCTTTTGCTTGTTATTCATGAAAATGAACAAAAATGTCTTTTCTCATTCCTCCTCAGGACACAAGTGTTAGCCTGTGTAATCCTGTTCTTTTATTCTTGTCTAGTTGTTAGGGTTTTCACAGGATAACAGCAAACCTGAGAACTATCAGGCCATCTGTCTTTTTGTACTTGCTGAGCTTGGGCAAGTCAGAGACTTCTTACAATTGTTTCCCCAATTTAGGCAGTCGAATCTGTTGTAATCTGTAAATCAAAAGAATAGAGGAGGGTTGAGGACGAGAGGGCAGCTCAGGAAGGGCTGAACTTCTCTTTTGTGGGGTGTTCTCTGGTGTGGGGGAAGTGGATTAGAACACTTCCTGATTAATGTGTTTATGTTCCTGTTGTATAATAGTTGAAATAAGGGGTAATCCAAGTTTTTGTCATTATGCTTGGGAATTGCTTTGAAAAATTGCTTTTCCAATGGATTATGTTCACAGCTGCTGAATAATTATGTTAGAAGATAGTAAGAGTCCAGTAACACCTTTAAGACTAACCACCTTATTGTAGTATAAGCTTTCAAGAGCCACTGCTCTCTTTGTCAGATGCGTGGGGAAGACAGCTCCATGCATCTGACGAAGAGAGCTGTGGCTCTTGAAAGCTTATACTACAATAAAGTTGGTTAGTCTTAAAGGTGCTACTGGATTCTTTACTATTTTGTTACTACAGACTAACACAGCTAACTCCTCTAGATATATGTTACTTTATAGTCAGCCTTTTACACTGAGACTCAAGGCAGATGAGAAGGTGTAAAACAATGCAGTCTGTTAGCAAGAGAGATTGAGTAAACAATGCAATTGGATTAGGATGACAAAAATTAGAAATAGTACAAAAACTATCAAACAAGATATATCAAGCAGTGCTGAAAATTAAATTACAGAAGTAAAACACAATGCAGTGAGAATGTGATAATAAATACAATACACAGTGATATAGACTACAGTCATGTTCCCTTTATAAAAAGGGGAAATGGGTATCCAAGTGAAATAAAATAGAATGTATTCAGCAATGTCATCATTTTCTTAGTACTAGATTTTTAAAATTAACTTTAGGACCAGTATCATGATCATTATTATAACAATAATAGCATTCAGTTTATATACTTCCCTTCAGGACAATTTAACACCCACTCAGAGCAGTTTACAAAGTATGTTATTATTATGTGTGCACTAAACAGCATGTATACTTCCTCTATTTCTGCTGGTCAACCAGTCATGCAAAAAGTTAGTTATTTTGCTATTCAAGTATATACATTCAAAAGCATATAATTAAGAGCATCTCAGACTCTTAACGTGTTAGTTAATATTATCCGGTATTGCAGAACAAAAACTCCATGGTTTACCTAAGTTCTATCTTTATCTTTCTGTGGGAAGTAATGGATACTCTTAATCTAAGATAAGGGACATACATAGAGAATAACTTCTGCCTTTTCAGTGTTGTTTGTTAGCAGCTGGGAAATAATTTCCAGTTGATAGGGCAGGACAAGGTAATATTTGGTAATATTTTGAAATGTTTTAAAGGATTTTTTAGGGTTATCTAAGTATTGCCACCGTGAATGTGCATTCTACACACACGCACGCACGCACCCACCCACCCATATACATTCAGCTTCTAACTCCCACCTCCTTTTCTAAAAGTAGATCATAACTTTTAAAAGGAAACGGATAGAGATACAAAGGGAACACAATCTCTGCAAACAGATCACCATACTTGTTAGTATTTTGGTAGATTGCAGAATGAACAAGCCTTCTGAACTGCACTGGGCTATTGCATTTGCATCTGTTATGGGTTTCTTTTAGATGTGCTTCATGTGTTTGTTTCTCTACATGAAGTACAAACCTGGAAGTTTATCATGGTATATAAAGTGCCATAAATAGTTTTTTTCTTTTTTTACCTGACAAAAATGTGGATCAGGTAGAGTTTGATGGTGGCATGACTGGTAGAATTACAGTGCCTGCCATACCTGTGCTACTTTTTCATAGTATGGTCAATTTGTATTTTCTCCTGCTGAGAAAATGTGAAGTGGCCCTCAGAAGAGAGTATTCTTTGAGAACTCTCCATTGAGGGAAAGATATGTGTCTCATTGCTTTAGGAAAACTGATGCTACATTGAAAAGTACTAATTCTTGAACTCTTAAGAGCACCTTTTCCACATCAACTTGTCTGTAGAGGAATTCCTGGGTATGTGCTGATGAACCCCTGTGTGTTATAGATGATTCTCAGACATCTTTTAGGGCATGTGCTTAGTTTTTGAGGTACCTTAGTTCTAAAAATGCACTCATTTTTAGAAAGCTACAATATGAAAGGGAAAACTTCTTTCTTTCAGAGAAGTTGACCTGCCAGTACAGATTCTACCAAGGAACCCTGGAGTTTCTGAGGCACCCCAGAATTTTCCCAGAATACAACTAGAAAAATCGCTCTAACACTGGACATTATTTCAGGCCTTATGAATAAAAAATGTTCATAAAACAAATTGTGTTTTAGCCACATCTAATTAGATTTTGCAGATCTGCGTTTAACTTCAAATTCAACCTCTAACATGGAGTCCACAATTTTTCTTTATCTCACTTTTTTCTTGCTTCGGTGATGTGACTGTCCTACCATAGGTCACGATGCAGCCCAGTTGTGTATCATGATACACCAGTTGAACAGGTTAGAATGTCAAGCTTTCTAGATTGGGGTTATACCAATCTGTATTAATTTGCTGTAGAACACTTAGTGTACACATGAAGTATCTAACTGCAGCTTCCCCTTCGTATTCCAGGGTGGAAGGAAGAGGCACTAGAGCACAAACTGCTCATATGTGTGCAAATTTGTTATTGACTGTTGTTCTGAAAATAATGAGAACCTGACTGTCCATACTTTTCTCAATGTAACCTGATTGTGAGTCTCTGATCTCTTAGCTAGAGATTTTAGAGTTTCGTATTTCATTCTGGAAAGAAAGAGATGCTAATTATATGCACAGTTATGGCTGTCAGTGAGATGGGCTCTGTTTTCAAATTTGGGAAATGAGATACTGTTTTAGTTTCTGACAGACTTTGCATAACTGAACTGATGCGTTTGCCTTGCATTTGGGGCTCTTTTGTGGTCAGGACTAGTGGCTCCATCTTCCGTGCTGATAATTGATCTTGAGCATGGGGCAGTGGCATGGCTATGTACTGCTGAGCTGCCGGGGTAAAAATAAGGATTTGAGTCAAGCAGAGCAGAAGTGCACATGCAGTGTGGATCTCTGTTTTACTGATGTGACAGTGGAGAAAATAATGGAAAAATTCAGAGGAAACCCTTGGATCCAGCTTAGAATTGCCATGGGCTTAAGAAGGGAAAGTGGTTTTCACCAATTCCCTGCTCTCACAACTGCCCCCCAAACCCCTCAAAATTCTGCTCTTGGTGGATGGCGGACCCGCAGGAACACTTTGGGGGGAAATCATATCTTCCACATGATTCATGAATTGGTGAAAATCCCCCCCCCCCCGCCGCACCCACGGAAATTCTAGACTGGAGCAAAGGCAGGTTTCCTTTCTGCACTTTATTCCAAAGGAGAAATTGCAACTCTGGGAAAGTACTAGAACTCTGGGAAACCCTGTAAAATATTTTCTTTTGGCATGATTGAAATGCTTTTTAAGAGAAACAGCTAGCCATCTGGAAAACGCCTCTTACGATTTTTTTTTACTCAGAATGTATAGTATGAATTTTTTAAAGAAAATCTGCAGCATTCAATAATCCTTTGTTTACTGTGGATATAGACATTTTCAAGCACATATTGCTTAAATGTGATTTTCCACCAACACACAATATTCTTTAATAGATAGTTCTCAACCTGAGATTCTGAACATTCGCTGTTAGAGTAGATAACAAGTGAGATAATAATATAATAACATTCTTTTTTTAAAGTAAAGGTTTTATTTAAAAAGAAAAGATAGAAATTACAGTAGAAAATGCATAGAAACTTATATAAAAAACAAAGCACTACATTTGAGTTATATTTGAGTTATATCTTCTGTCATTGTCAATAGTAGCATTATCTTTGTTTTCTTTTTATTCAGTTTATATCTAGAATTTTGATATTTTTTCCATTACATGGATCACAGAATTGTTCAGATTTGTTACCAATATAACCACATCATCCACATAACTTTTCGTTGTATGTATCTCTTTCTCCTTTATTCCATCAGTTCTACTGTCTTACCTGATTATCACCGCCAAAATTTCCAAAGCAATAATAAACAGTAGTGGTGATATTTGGGCACCCCTATTATGTTCCTTTTGTTATTTGTTCTTTCCATTTTCTCCATTAACTAGGATTGTGGCTTGCTGGTTAGTATAGATATTTTGTGTCCAATTCAAAAACTCAGTCTCACAGTTCATTCGATTTATATACCACCCTTCAGGACAACTCAGTGCCCGCTCAGAGTGGTTTACAAAGTGTGTTATTATTATCCTTGGGACACTCATCCTGTCAGGTGGGTGGGGCTGAGAGAGCTGTAGGAGAGCTGTGACTGATCCAAGGCCCACCCAGCTGGCTTTAAGTGAAGGAGTGGATTATCAAACCCAGCTCTCCAAACTAAAGTCCTGCTGCTCTTAACCACTACACCAAACTGACTCAGTGACCTGAATTTGTAAGCTTCACTTGTCATGGTAAGGTAGCTTCATATGTTTACTGTATGTTTGTACATGCTGCTAGATGAATCTGTCGGCTGACCACCATCACAGCCACCCATGTGTATTTATATAGCACTGCCACTGGGTATGGTATCCAGTCCTTACCTAGAAGGGTAGGAAGATGATGCCAGGCAAGCTGAACATTTCTCTCATTTCAACTGAACTGATATCTAAGCCCAGTCTAATCCACATAGGGATGTCAAGTTCATATTTCAAGTTTATCACATAGCATTCTCCATGCTGTGCTTGAGAGGCAGATTAATAGCCTAAAATAAAAGCAGATGATGCCAAAAGAAAACGTCTAGGAAGTCTTACATTATAACATATCTATTTAAATTAATGGTTGGGAGGGTTGAGAATATATTGCTTTAATTCTGAAATGACTAGTGGATGACTAAAGAATATTCAATAGAAGATTTATGAACTTTAAAAGTGTGTTTTTTGAGAAGCTTTACTTCATGAAATACTCACCAGCCAAAATGAACAAATCTTCTATTTTTAATTGGATAAGGCTTTCAGATGTTTCTCTAGGGGAAGGAACAACAAATTACTTTCTTATAAAACTTCTAAGATTAATCTCCCCTCCCCCATCTCAGCCTAGACTCTTCCCCAACAAAATAGAAGCTCACTTTTTATACAAGACTCTTTAATCTTGATGCTATATTAGGACTGTCAGCATATGAGAGCATTGTTAGCTGACTGACAAAGTTGAATAAACCGTGTTGCAAACTCAGTACTGGTGTGATTTCAGAGTACAGGAAGAAGTTTAAGATGATTTAACATTCAGAAAAAAAGCTACTATTCTTAGTTAGAAGGAAAGTGTGTCTTTAATATCTTTCTCTTTCCCATTACTATTATACACTAGAACCAAAATGGCCTCCAGTAAAATAAAATAGTAGTGCTACCTTAAAGGCTAACAATTTTATTCCACCATATCCGCCCTAGAACCCATTTTTTTTCAGATGCAGTATAATGGGTCCTCACTGGGCAGATATTTGTGTATAAGGTATGAAAAAATAAACAGTATGGTCAGAGGGCTGTGAAATACAGAGTGAAGCTTAATAATGTAAAATCCAAATATGAATCAAGTAAGTACAGAGATCATTCACAATAGCTGTAATGGGCCATTCCTGTATTTTTGCTAAATTAGTTAACAAGCATTTAACTATGATAGTTAACAATTGCAGTGTCTAAAGAGTCCTAAGATGGGGAGATAATATCATCAACCTCTTGATAAATCTTAATTCAGCCGCCTGGGTCCAACCCAGGGCATTTAAAGCCCATTTGAACTCTAGGGGAGATGCAATGCATTCTGTCTACTGTTCAGGGCCTACTAAATGCTTCTCTCGTCTCCCTCTGCTTCTTGTGCTTCCGTTCTACTTCTGAGGCCTGCAGTTAGCTAACACTTTTTCAAAATCAATGTTGAAGGAACTCTGCATGGGTGAGATTAGATTATTTCCCCAAATCTGCTGACGGCAAAGTCTGGCCCAGGTTGGTTTGTCCATTAAAATCAAGTGTCGTTAAATTAGTTAGTAGTCCAGGATTTTAATCTCAGGGGTTACAAATTAAGATCAGACCTATCAAATAAAGCAGTCAGGATCTGCAGCCTTACCTGAAATATACTTACTGTATCAATAAATCCTGTTTCATTTCATTGGAACTTAATTCAGAGTAAATGTACTTTAGATTCTACCCAAGCTAAAATGCTTTGTTGCTAAGACGTAAACAGTTTGTTATGACTCTCTTTATTTTTCAGTTAGATTTTGCCTTTTATCCTCTTCTTACACCCTCTGGATAGATTGCTGCCACCAGGAATTATATTCCAAAAGAAGTAATTTAAATTTCCCTTTTAATAAAGTGCTCAAGCGTGAGGCCTCCTTCATGGGACTATGTGGCCCAGAGGAAAGGAATGGGATATAGAAATAACATATACTCTGGGATGCGGGGCGGGGGGGGGGGGGATAACCTTTTATTTTTACAAGAAGCGTATCAGTTTCACACTATCACTTAAGCTTGATGGTTTCAAAGATAGTTCTCAGTTCTTAAAATTTCTTTTCATAGGCTCAGTCACACAGATCTACATAAACTTTCTCTCTCAGGTGCACACACAGTTTGTCTGCTTCAGATAGATCAAGCAGTCACTGAAACGTAACATAGACTTTCTCTCAGGTGCACACGCAGTTTGCCTGTCTAAACCAGAATCAGTATTTCTCTCAGAAATACATCAACATCTTCAGGTTGCACACAGCTTGCCTGCTTTGCCCAGAATGAATGTTTTTTCTCTGCTCAGTAACTAGAAACAACAGTTCACTCCACCCACACTCTCAGTCGTCAACCAGTCATATCACTCACTCATCCCTCTCTTTCATTGCCATTCTTCATCTGTAGCACACCAAGCATTTAAAGACACACACACACTTTTAAAATCATTACACAGTTTGTAACCAGAGCTTCTTTATAGTACACAGACATTAATTAATTATTCTGTTGACAATCTGTATTTATTTAGTCAGTGGAAGGAACTTTTGAATTTTAAAAAAAAATTAAGGTGCAATTGCACATCCTGTTTCCTCTCAGAATAATTATGAAGGCTTTTGTTGATATGTTAATTATTCTGCTCTGAGCTATTTTTCTTTTGTGTTTGTGTAGGCTTCCCCTCTTTGTATTGTAATATAGACACTTGAAATTTGTAGATATGCTGCATCTTACGTAAAAGCGGGAAGGCAGAATTCTGTTTTTTGGGGGTTTTTTTGCTTTAGAATTGTTCCTACTGACTGTTGATCATTGATGTCTTGCGGGGAAGTTTAGATATTTCATGGGAATTTCAGCTATAACTAAATTAGTAGTGTGTGTGTGTGTTCTTGACTATGATAGGAGCCCAACAGTTAGTTTACATTATAAGAGGGGTAATGCAACCATAGTGGGTTGGATCCCACAGAAGATTTCCTTCCACAAGGCGCAGCTTCCTTGCCTGCTCCTGTCTCCCTGCAGCCCAGAATGTCCCCTGCAATGCTGCTCCTGGGGAACCCTCAAAAACGGCTGGGCGCGGGGAGGGGAGTTGGTGACCTGTTGCAGAAATTGGTGAAAATCACACATACCCTTTCCACCCACGGAAATCCTCCATGGGATCCAACCCACTCCCTGGCAGTGTAGAAAGAATACAGGGAAGTAAATGCTCATCCTTTCTAAAGAGTACTATTTCAGGGGAAATCTGTGGAGAAACAAAAAGCTGCTTTTAAAGCCTGCCAGTCAAAAAGGGTACATTGCAAGGTCATCCAGATTTAAACATGTGTCTTCAGGGAGGAGTTGTGGTGCTTTTTCCCACGACATCATCTCACAGCATAAATGTTCTATTTATTCACATTTAGTGCCATTTCAGTACATTGCTCTTTTGGAGTAACATAAATGCAGAAAGGAAGGCCTCAAAGGGCTAAATTTCAACACCAGTAAGGAACATCTGCAAATCTTCTTGCTACATTGCCTGATTTTGTATCTTTCTTTAAGTATATCCACACTTGGGATAGTCAGCGTTGTGTAGTGACTAGAGTGTGGGACTAGGATCTGGGAGGCCCAGGTTCGACTCATCACTCTGCTGTGGAAACTTGTTGGGAGACCTTGGGCTAGGCAAACACTCTCAGCCTAATCAACCTCACAGGGTTGTTATTGTGAGGATTAATGGAGGAGAGAACTATGTCAGCTGCTTTGCATCCCCACTGGGGAGACAGGTGGGCTATAAAAATAAATTAAATAAAATTAAACACAGTTATGGAGATTTAAGATGTATCTATGGGGTGTGGACTAAGATCATTTGAACTAGCATGATTGAAAGCTTGGAGCTCCAATTAATAATTTGGTAAGACAGGCCAAACGAAAGAGGAACAGCTCCGAGTGTCCGTTTTCAGCGACGAAACTGTTCAATTAATGCTGCGTCCTGATGAATTGCATGCACACAGTTTGATGCGGCATGGGTTGCCTGTTACACAGAAACACACACATACTCTCACTCTGTTCCTAGAAGGAAGCGCAGTTAACTGTTTAGGCAGAACAAGGCAGTGGCTCTCTGCCAAAGGTATAAATGTGTGTCCTTTGGAACCGCATCTTTGCATCATGATTTGTTGAGGGTGTTGCTGGAACTGCACATGGATTCCATGAATGGGGATTCCAGATCTTTTCTTTCTCTTTAAGGAGGAGGCAAGCCTGGTTCTAATCAGGGCCGTGGCTTTGCTGGCTGAGGGTGGCGGTTAAAGCCGCCTCACCCCAGGGCATGATTTTTGTGACCTGAAACTTCTCCACCGAGTCACTGTTTTCCTTTCTGGGATGAACATAGAAATACCCACATCAGAGTAGATGTATGTGGAGCAAAAAGTAGCTCCACAATTCAGGTCTTTCGTTCTTCTCTCTCCTGGAATCTCCATCTGCAAAGTTCTGCAATTAGCAGTAGAACCATGTTTGCTCCTGCCCAGAGGTCTTATAAGACCCACAGTTGCCAGTCTATTCCTTGGGTGCTCCAGGTGTTTTAAGGCCAAGAGTTTGTCTCCGGTGCTATAAAAAGCCTGTATATGGATACAAGCTCTTAGCTCTAAGATGGAAACCATTCAGGCATCATTCCGGCATGCAGTTTTTGGTGTGCCTTGTTGTATGACCTCTTCGACTCTTTGATTCAAAGCCACGTTAACTACCATGGCTTGGACTGCTGCCGTAAAACTAACTTAAATTTATCTATTCCTCTCTTGTGCGTTCTCTCCCCTCCTCCCTCCCCCACTCTCAGATCTGACCCCTTTGTGAGCATTTGGAGCCTACAGGTAGAAGCAGAAGTAACAGGTTTGGGATTCTCTACCCCTCAGTTATTCACACAGGCATTCAACAGAGATTTTGTTGCAATAAGGAGCAGACTTGAGATGCAAGATCTGGCAGACCTCATATATGATGCCAAGTGTATCTGCTCACCTTTTGCTTTGGGCTTTTTACCTTTAGCCCCATTTGTCTGCAATCAATATGTTACTTTACAGTTTTCATTACTTTTCTATGGCTAGATTTAATCCTTTACTGGCTGAAGAACTTTTGGGGAGATTTTCCAGCATTCTCTGGAAGTGAACATCTTGTGCCTTTGGCTTCCGGATCCCTGAAACTATCAGGCATTCTCTTCTTCCCTGTAGGCTTTATGTGGAGTTGAGGGCATGCCTGCTTTCTCATTTTTTAGTGTCTGTTAATGCCTTTTTAAAGTGTTTCTACTGATTATCATTTCCTTAACTTTCTCTCTGGCAATGACAGAGATACCACATTGGCAGCTGCCAAATAAGTTTCTGCATCACTATGACTTTGGAATAGATAAATTACAGGTTGATTACCGTTCTGGAATCTAATTCCCTCTGCTTCTTTTGTTCTACTTTATTTTATGTTAATTTATTTGAGTTTCTTGTAATGGTCTGTTTTGGTCAATAATTTTGTTATGAATTGTTTAGCTTGGCTCTTGGTTTTTTATTATGTTAAACTGCTTGTTTGCTATATAGAATTTTGTCCTGCCTCTGACCCATATTGACATACCTGCCAATAAATGTGAGGATTTGATTCCTGGTATCCCACATTCTAGATAACACTCTTACTGCCAGACTATGGTGGCTTTCTGTATCCATGCCTACAGGCTTCCCATGCTGATCTTTGTGTTTCCACCACACTGGGATCCTAGGAAGCTTGGGTCTGAAGCCTTTCTCCTCCACAGCCCCTTCACCTGCTTGTCTTAACAATATCAACATGTTTTCTGTAGTTCAGTGGTGATGAGAGTCACATGTTGAACCTCAGTGTTTCACTAGAGGTAGCTGTTAAGTTCCAAACACCCTATTGAGCTGTATGATCTCATCCAGCGGAGGTGCTGATGATAAATGGCTGCTTTGAATTTAAGGGAACTTCATATTTCCATCTCTTTCTTGATATAAGCCAAGGCCTTGTTTCAGACACCTTCCAGCAGCACACTAATTAGCTGATAGCTCACATCAGCTATCAGCCCTTATGTGTTCTGTTGCTTGAGGCAACTGTTGATCTCAGTACCTAATTGCTGTGTTTGAAATGGAAAAGAACAATGTGGTCTAAACTGAGCTAGCTGTTTCCATAGGTCTTGATCCCAGTAAATGATAACTGTATTTTTACAGCGTTTGCATAGCAAAGAGGTTTCCCGTTAATTCTAGCACAATAAAAGCATGGTTATTTGACATATGATTGTCCAAAACACTCAGTTAACCAGCATCACCAGAGGGCAAGCTGTACCCCCCCAACCGCCGTACCACTACATCTTTGGGCACGTACATGCCCTACTGTCATCGCTCCTGCTGGCTAGCTTGATGCCTCCAGCCATTGCTGGACTTCTGACAGCAGGGATTGTGAGCTGACATCATGCTTGGATGCCTCCTTGCTCCTCAGTTTGCTCAGGAGTCAACTCTGCAAGGGGCCTCCGGGCAGCTTGTCTGCCTGCTGTGTAGGATGGCTCTTTGGCTTAGGGGGAAAGGGAAGGGTCCTGCCAAGTATGGGGACTGTCACCATGGCATTTCCAGTGGGATGGGGTTTGGTTGCTGTGGATTTCTGTGGGATAGGGAGCACAACCAAACTTGGGGTTCAGCACATTTGATTAACTGGCAGCCTCTATTCCCCATGAGTGCTGATTAACAGAGTTCTTACTGTATTTTAATAGGATTATTTCTCTTGGTTCATTATTTGTTTGTATCACTCATAGTGGAATCACTCAACCCCCTTACTGGATTTCCATATTTCTTTTTGACTGATCTTTGAACTTCTCTGTCTTTCAGGTATTTCATGCATGGCGTTTGCAAGGAAGGGGACAACTGCCGTTACTCCCATGACCTCTACACTAGTCAGTCTGCAATGGTGTGCAGGTATTTTCAGCGAGGATGCTGTGCTTACGGAGATCGTTGCAGGTACAGAACTGCAACTGAATATTTAGCGCTGAACAAAGAGTTAATTCCCTATATTCATGATCACTTACAGCATCACCATCTTATTCCAGAGGAGTAAAACGATGGGGTCCTATGTCAGATGGATGTGATAATGAGTGCCCTGTCCTTGGAACATTTTCCCTTAGAGGAATTTACACCAGTGCTTGATTAATGGTAATGGTAACTGCATTTATGGGGTCCTGTCATGCTCTTCCACACACTGCAATAGTGTTAACTCCTGCAGAAAGCTGTCACGGTGCTTGAAAAGAGGTTGCTAACACTAATATTGTGTTACTATCTCTGGTTTTCAGAGAAGCTAAGTTGTAAGACTGATAAAGAAATTGAAAAGCTTTTTGCAGCCCAAAAGTGCTGGATAAAACTAATATTAGTCCAGCTTATAATTATTCAGATTTACGCATATCAAAACTAGAAAATTTGCTGCGTGTCATTGTCCAAAAATGATTTACGCTTCAAAGAAGGAAACTAAAATTACTGTGAAAGAATAATTGAAACTTGAAGGGTCTAATTTGTGGAAGTTTACTTCCCTGTGAGTCCAAGAGAAAATGCAGTCTTTTTCAAACTGCTTTTTTGGTGTCATATTAAACACTAGCCTGCTGTACATAGCTTCTTCTTACCAAAACCACCTACACCAAATGTTTCAGCACCCTTGAACCCACAAATGGAATTAAAGAGGGGGCGCTCTACAGAAGCAAACAGTTGACTATCCAGCACTGCCTACAAGAGAAGAAAAATAATTCCTCTGAAGTATTCACTGATACTAATGCAGTCTTTGCAAACACAGCTCAGACAATATTTTAATAAGCATCAACCTGGCATCAAAATAAAACAGGACTCTTGAGACACCTTAAAGATTAATAAAATGTCTTCTAGCTTTTGTGAGACAGAGCTCACCACTGGACTCCTATTTTATTTCGCTGTTACAGATTAACATCTGGAACATCTAGAGAGCCAGTTTGGTGTAGTGGTTAAGAGCACGCGACTCTAATCTGGAAAGCCGGGTTTGATTCCCCACTCCTCCACTTGAAGCCAGCTGGGTGACCTTGGGCTAGTCACAGTTCTCTGGAGCTCTCTCAGTCCCACCCACCTCACAGGGTGTTTGTTGTGGGGATAATAATGACATACTTTGTAAACCACTCTGAGTGGGCATTAAGTTGTCCTGAAGGGCTGTATATAAAATGAATGTTGTTATTATTATTATTCCAGTACATATGCCATATAGATTCTTCTACCCATTTTTATCCCTTGAAGTGCAGAATAAATGCTAGCAATTCTATGAATTCCCTAGCTACATGGATAGGACCAAATGTCATAGTTGCTTCATAGCTGTGCAGTCCCATAAAATGTGTTGGCTTTAAATAGATAAGCTAGAACTGCTGTTTTTATTTTTGAATAAGGAAAAAGAAAAATACTTAACAGGTAGCATGGTGTACTGATTCTAACCTATGGAATGGCCTATGTAAAGAGATATGAACAATAATGTGTAAGCTCCTATAAGAACTTGTATAGAACATAGTTATGGACAAAAAACTTGTAACTTGTAGATGTGTGTTCTGCCAACATACCCACTCTCTGTGACATGCTATCCTAAAAACACACCTGTATAATGTCTTGTAGGAATTTTAAATGCCTCAACACAAATAGAATAGGTGTGAACAGAATCTTGTTGCCATTTTAAGCCACAATAACCTTCATACAGCACTGGTTATGTGTGCATGAAGTGGAAGTTTTTTTATATGCTGTGACGAACTGCACATGAAAGCTGGTTTCCTGAGTACAGCAATCAGAGAGCTGGGTAGGAAAGTTGACTTTTGCTTGGAATAGAGAGCTTGAGTGACAGATTGCTCTCTTCTCTCTGATTGGTTAGTTAGAACCCAGTTGAAAGGCTGACAGTTGGTTTCTGACAGGATCGTTCAAAGAGAGAGAATTTGTGAATGATTCTAAGAGGGAAGGTCAGACAGGTTCCCCTTTGGAGTGAGGGAAGAGGAAACTTTTGCCTTAACTGTAACATCACTGTCCTGAAGAAGAATTCTATTTAAGAATTCTTAGTATAGGTGTCAGCAGAAGCTGAAGCCCGATTGACATAGGACTGGGACTGTGTTTTGGTTAGAGTGATTGGGAAGTAGGTTGAAACTCCCTTTCAAGCCAGAAGATGAGTTATATCTTCTTAGAAGAAGATTAATTCCTGTCCAGTTTCTAAAGGGGGTTTGGCTCTGAGGAGAATCCCGAATCTGTTGTGAAGGGGAAGAAGTTTTAAACTAATTCCAGGAAACCGGAGCTGTCATAGGATACTCTGGGAAGAAGCATTGTTGCTGTAACTAAAGTATTAAATAAAACACCTGTCACTGTTAAGAACCAAGAATATAAGAAACTAAACTTCAAGGAAACTATTTTGTCTGTTACTTAAAGTGTATTCTGTACTACCAGAAAATTTTTACCTCAGCACTTTCATTCCCTGACTACACTTATTCAGTACTTGCCTGCTAAATAAAGCTGTTATTTCTTTTTAAAATTATATAGTCTCCAATGCTATTTCCAATAAAAAGGAAGAGGGCTTGTGCTTCTCAAGTTCCTGGGCTGGACTAAAAAACCAAAATTATATCAGAGTGGGACAAACAAACTTTCAAACCACAAAGATTAACTTGCTACTTAGGGCTGCTCAGGCAAACTGAATTTAGGTGGGAAAATCTGCCTTATAGTGGAGAAGTGAAGGGGGTGTCTGTCGTATATGCTGTGTTCTAAAGTTGCTGGGGAAAAACATCTCATCATCGACCACTTTGCTGTCAGAACTAGCTATCTTCTCTGTTCTGCTTGACATTTTGCATTACATTCAGTATCACTTAAAAGATTTCATACTCTAAACTAAAAGGAGTTGTACAGTACGTTTTATTTTCTTCCTAAACTAATATGACAGCCACTGTGTATACCTGATAGGTAGCCATGTTAGTCTGTTACAACAAACATTAATTGCAAGTCCAGATGCACTTTAAGATTAACGAAATATATTCTCATTCAAAGCTTATGCTGGAATTAATTTTGTTATTCTTCAGGGTGCCCCTGCAATCCTGTTTAAATTTCTCAGTGCCACCTTGATCTGAATGTCTCTTATTGGGTGGTTGTGTGATTTAGTGAGACAACTGAGAATCCATGTAGGTGGAGTGTTGGACTTAGATCCAAGAGAGCAGGGTTCAAAGCACTACTTGGTTATGGAACTGACTGGATGGCCTTGGGCAAATCACTATGTCTCAGACTAACATACCTTACAAGTGTCTTGTACAGATATAATGCAATAAACCCATGTATCCTCCCCACCTCGGCGGGGGGTGGGGATATAGAACAGGATACATCCATAGAGCAATAGGTAAAACACTTAACAGAAAGGTTGCTTTTATCTATTTAATAATGAATTAGAATTGTAAGTATTTTAAGTTATGCTTAAAATGAAGGGAGTTAGGTGTGTGGAGAAGAAGAAAGAAAACCAGTGGTCCCTGTTCTTTAAGGAGGTGTTCAGGGTCTGGTGGTGATATGAGAGGTACAAATTATATTTCCTTATTAAATTTAATAGATATCCATGCACTTGCTAGTTAAATGTTGTAGACTCTATAATGTGGCAAAAGTATGGTTTTGCTCAAATAAGCTTAAAATCTTCCAGTGTTGCTTAAGAATATTACAGGGTTCCCCTATTTCATTTCTATATAAATAATACACAAAAACATAGTGTATCTGTTACCAGCGGTTCCTATACCTGAACCTTCACCCTTGGTGCAGGATATGCATTTCTTTGGTTTGCTTGGGAAAAAAAGAAATCAAATTCCAGTTTTGCTCCCCCTCAGATATGAACATACCAAGCCATTGAAAAGGGAAGAAGTGACTACTGTGAGTCCAGCTGCAAAAACCTATCCTTCAGCTTCCACAGATATGACCCCAGCCCCTGGAACACTTGAAGCAAGCAGTGGTGAGACTGAAATCGAAGAGAAAGACCTGGCAGCAGCGGGGGCAGGAGCTGAAGATTGGGTGAATGCTGTGGAGTTTGTTCCCGGGCAGCCATATTGTGGCCGTGGTAAGTCGAATGACTGTGGTAGAGATTCGTGTCAGTTGCTGGCACTGTCAGTTTATGGGATTAGGACTGAAGGGTGAATGTTCCCTGGGAAGGAGCATGCCAGTGGAGATCTGGATTCATCGATTTGGCGTGTGGAGTCTCATCTGGTGACCCATTCAAATGCAGTCAGACAGCCACGTAATGAAGCCTGGTCAAGTACTTGACAATCTCTCCTGTTTTGCACACCCAAACAGGCGCCAGAAATGAAGTTTTTTAAAAAAATTATAAATGTTTAAATAATACCAAAGATATTTTATACACACACTCACTACTAAAGATAAATAGATACAGCCCTTTATTGAATTGTGCTGGTGGCACTGGAGCCTTGCTGAAAATATTCAATGCATTAGGCTGGGGATGGGAGGAAGCTAGAAACAGCTGGCAGGAGAAACACTCTTGATTAAAGCCTAATCCTTTGCATGTTTCCACAGAAGTAAGACCCATTTTGTTCAGTGTCTTACTTGCATGTCATTGTGAGCAGATTATTCTCTTTGCCTACTATGTGTATTCTTCAGAAGGGAGAAAAAGGAGGTGCTGCCTCTGTGTGCACACCTCCCCATCCCTCTAGTATGTGTGTGATCTGCCAACGTCTTATATCCGACTGGCTGCTGGTGGGATGTCTGAGGGCCTAATACTAATGTCAAGGGAAGTCATAGCAATAGGTTATCTTCCATTCCTTTTTCAGAGAGGGAAGTGAAGGTAAGTACCATTAGTTGTGATCCGGCACATAGTTACTTGAGAATATATTCAGTTGAACTCAGTGGAACTTAATTCAGGATAACATGCATACTATTGGGCGGATGATGGGTGTGTGTGGTGTTCAGTTTTTTCTGGTCAAAACACTAGCTGCTGGCCTCTGTTTAGTATCTAACAAATGGGATCTCTCTGTGCAACAAGGTGGCACAACCAGCAATTCCTTCTCGAGTATTCATCAGTCTTGTTAATGTGTCCATCTAGTAACCGACACAAGGCTAGCAGTTGTGCAGTGTTCTGTTACCTTGGCAACAACTAGCAAGTTTTCAGTAAGGGCTTTGTTAATACTGCATATTAAATCCTTTAAAAATACCAATTTTATAGAATGGTCTTAATTTTAGCTGTCATCTGTTATAAACATCATTCTGGATTGAACCTTTTCCCAAAGGTTATTAACAAGAGTTTCATCATATGGGACTTGCAGCTTTCAAATGGGGAAGTATCAGTAGAGCTTAGTAATTCTGGCATTGGGTACCATTTGTGTAAGATCTCACATCGAGCCTTTCTCTAATTCAGTGCTGAAGTAAATGTTATAATAGATAGAAATATATATTTGCAATATTCACCTGTAATTGAGTGTAACAATCATTATGCATCTTTTTTTGAATGTGCCTTCCTTTAAAGTGGTATCTAAGTTTATTTTGTGTATTCTTGCCAGTTATCCATAATTGTAAGTTTTTCTATCATTGTCAGTTTTTTGAGCTGAGATCTGTCTTGCAGTCTCAGTGTTGAACTAGATATATTAATGGGGGGGGGGATCCCATAACATTTTTCAAAGAAGGAGGTTTTATGATCAGAAGGTGCCTTCTCACTCCCAGCCTTTCGTTCCTTCAGTAAGCCACCACAACCTAACTTGAAAAAGTTTAACCCCTCACCATCCTTTTGGAGAACTGGTGAGCCGCTTTGCATGTGCAAAGTTCTAGCAGGTGGCTGAGCAGGAGGACCTGGGATGAGGCTTGGACACAGCTTGACTTAACCAAAGAAAGATCTATATTGTACCACAGTAGAATATAAAAGACAGAGAACACAATAATGTACGGGAAGCTACAGTGCACTAGGCGTAGCAGCTAATGAAAGAAAGAAAAGGAAGATAGGTCTACTACCTAACTATCTCTTGAGAGTTTCAAAAAGTACCTGGACATCCAGGCTGGATGGGTGAGCATCCCTTGGAGAATTAGGAGATAGAGGCAAGCCCCCTTTAGCACCCTGCTTTCTCTGTGGGTTGCTACCAGTAGAAATTCAGTCACAATCACATAAATGCCTGTTGTGCATGCACAGCCTGGCTTATGTCAGTCTTTCTACATGTACTCATGAATCTTCAAAAAATAAGTGTGTGGAGGAATTGATGCAAACCCATCCTTAATCTGCTAGAAAGCTGATTTGTATCAGACTGATTTAGGGCTATGGATGTTTAGGAAGCAGTGACTAAAATGCCTAGAATGAAGGTCACAAGATGATCCTCTAACAATGCAAAAACACACTTACAAAGATCTTGCGTATTCCAGGGTTGCCTTACCTATGTGGAAGTCATCAAAGTTTATTCATTTATTTCATTGATACGCTTCCTTTCTCCCCAATGGGGACCCAAACTAGCTTTCATCATTTCCTTATCCTTCAATTTATCCTCACAACAACCCGGTAAGGTAGGATAGGTGGAGAGTGGCTAACCCAATGTCTCCTAGCACGCTTCCATAGCAGAGTGGAGATTCAGAGCTGGGTCTCCCAGGTCCTAATACAATGCTCTTATCGCTATATCACACTGTGCTTACTCTTTGCAGAACATATGGCAGGTGTAATACTTAAAAGTCTCTTCCCTCACATGTGCCAGCCTGTATGCTTGCAGTATCTTCACATCAGTGTGGCTGTGTGCAGACACTATGCATCCTTGGGCTGGCATATAGATTAAGAGCCTTTTAAATGTGACATCTGCAGTATGGAATGCTGGTAGATTTGTCTGCTTTTTAGTGTTTTCCACATGGGGCTTTAATGTTTAAATCAGCTTTTAGTAAAACAGATTTGAAGTAAACCCTTTATATATGTTTGTCATGAAATAATTATCAGATAGTGGTGGTTTTATTTGAGGGTAGAGATTATGAAGGGCTTTATTCATCTACATCTGTTTTTGCTGCATAAATCTGTTTGCCCAGACTATTACATTGCTGGAAACTGTCATTCACAAGTAGTAGATTCCACATCTTCATTCTGCCTTTCCCAGCTGCTCCATCCTCTACAGAAGCCCCCTTGCAGGGAATGGTAATTGAGGAAGAATATGAAAAGCAGCAAACAAATCTGGAGATGAAGAAACAGCTGTGTCCATATGCTGCAGTAGGAGAATGCCGTTATGGAGAAAACTGCGTATATATCCACGGCGATGTGTGCGACATGTGTGGCTTGCAGGTCTTACATCCCGCTGATGCTGCACAGCGATCATTGCACATAAAGGTAAGGCAGGTGGAATGAGCACAGTATCCCTTGTTGGGGCAATCAATTTTTTGAAACTTTGCAAGCTGTGCAGACTTCACAGGCTCTTACAGTAGCTTCTGCTACAACGGTTAAACTGTTTGCCCATGCCTACTGCTCTAAAGACCTTGTTGAGAGCAGTCAGGTGGGTATCTGGGCTTAGCCTGGAGAAATAGCTTGTTGGCAGAGTCTTTGTTCACCAATCAGAAACTGTGTGTAATGCAGAAAGCTTGTAGAACCTACTATGACTTGGGATTAGGCTTCCTTTTATCTTCTGGGTTCACAATTTCTACCTCCTTGAACCTCTTCAAGGAAACAGCTGTTCTTTGGAACTACCAGGCAGCAGGATAGAGAACCTATTTTGCCATTCTTATCCTCCAGCCAAGATAAAAATCAACCCAAAGAAAAATGGTATGGGGAGGTTGTGGGATGGGGCGGGGGGAGAGATACATAACTATGTTGCATGCTCTAAAGTTCTTTGGGTTTGGGGTGGAATGGGAGGGCTAGGGTCATGCTTTGTGCCCTGCTGACGGTTGATGTAGGACTGGATGCATTCTGGTCTCCTTGCACATCACTGTCGTACCGGTCCTGGCTCGATCAAAATGCTCTCACTGGGTGACTTATGTGGAATCTTTCCCTGGAGAGCATGATCTTGTGATGTGAGAATGATAGTAGAGATCAAGTATCTCTACTTGATTCATACCTCATAGCAAACCACCTCTGTTAGTCTCTTTCCATGAAAACCTCACCAGGGGCTGCCATAAGTCAGCTATGACCTAAGGGCACTCTCCACGACCACACCCAGTAGTATAGTCTACAATCCCCGGCTCCTTCCAACACATCTCTGTGAACCGTTTCCTTATAGCACAGTGCTATTACCTGAGTGAAAAAGCTCTCCTGAATAATTATGCATAGTTTGTGAAAAACCAGGTGAGTGCATGTGTGCTTGACCAGTAGACTTCTGGTTCCAGGTTTTATTGTCAGAAGAAAGAGTTGAGAAAAGGCAGAGAGAAGTGATTCGTCTACTATACTCATGAACTGGTCACTGACTTTGTTTTTTAAATGAATAATTAAGAGGTGAACTTGTGGGAGGATAATTCCAGAGGAAGAGTTGTGTTAGTCAGATGTATCAAAAACAAACAGGAGTCATAGTTAAAGTTAAAGTTAAAGACTAACAATCTTATTCCAGCATAAGCTTTTGTGGACTAAAAGCCACTTCCTCACATGTATCTCAAGAAGCAGGCTGTAGTCCACAAAAGTTAATGCTGAGATTTTTTAAAACTTCGTTTATACCCCACCTTTCTCCCCAGTCAAGATTCCAAGCATCTAACATCATTCCCTTCTACTCCATTTTATCCCCACAACTGCTTGTGAGGTACGTGAGGTTGAGTGTGGGCCTGGCCCAAGGTCACCCAGCAAGCTTCCGTGGCAGGGTGGGAATTTGAACCTGGATCTCCCGGATCCTAGTCTGACACTCTAACCACTATACAAACACCAACACTGTTAGTCTTCAAGGTACTGCATGACTCTTGTTCAGTAGCATCAGTGAGTCTGTTTCAATGTGTGTTAAAGGGAAACACCACTAGGTACGTGTATAGGAAGGTAAGATGCAAGTGGGTTTTGCCTTCGTGCATTTGAACTACAAGCAAGAAACTTCTGCAGGCCTCACTGGGTTGAAAGCCGGAAAGGGCTTATGGACATGAAAGTATGGAAGGCCTCAGGAGGAGCTGAGCAAGAGAAGCACTGAAATATGCGAGGGGAAAGAAAACAGCACATTGCGCTTAAAGAAAAATGCCAAGGTTTCCTTCCCTTATAAAGATGCTTTTTCTATCTGTTCTCCATAAGGAAGGAATCCTGTTCTTAGGTATTACTATTTTGATCTCTCTGAGTAGGGAGCTGGTTATTTGGAATGCATCTTAATTTCCAGGGAGGGAATGTAATAGTTCAAGCAGTTCTCTGACTACTGTTTCTGTTTTTGAGAACGCCTAGTTTTTTTGTATTTTTATTTATTAATTTCGTGGGTCACATTTCTATGGAGTGATTCAAGGCAACTTGAAACAATAAAGCACACTTAAAAGTTAAAATCATCAAAACAATGACACTTTGAAAAAAGAACCCAATATAAAATATAGAAGGAATTACAGGCGGTGAACTAAGAATTCAGAATGCCCAAGAAGAGGGGAAATGCCTTATGAGGATCTTAAAGTGGTAGAAAAAAAAAGGCCAAGGAGTGTTATAGAAGACATTGAGATCATCCTCCAAGTTTAAGTTTGTTTTGGGGGGAGGGGGAGTTTTAGCTTCTTATTTTCTTTCTTTCTGTGTGTCTCTCTCTCCCCTGGCGCAGTCTTGCATTGAAGCTCACGAGAAGGACATGGAGCTCTCGTTTGCCGTCCAGCGAAGCAAAGACATGGTGTGCGGGATCTGCATGGAAGTGGTGTATGAGAAGGCCAACCCCAGCGAGCGTCGTTTTGGGATCCTCTCCAACTGCAATCACACTTACTGTCTGAAGTGCATCCGCAAGTGGAGGAGCGCTAAACAATTTGAAAGCAAGATTATAAAGTGAGGCACTTCCCCATGTCCGTTGTGCTTTGTTCCCTTGGGGAGAAGTTAGTGTGTTGTGTGAACTTGCAACATCACCCCCTCTTTCATCCCAAGACTGTAGTAACGTTGTCATTCAGAATTGAGGGTTTTTCGGATCTACTCTCTGACCTTGGTACTCTCTGTCGGTCAGCAAGATCCACTTAAGTTTGAATGTTGTCATACTTTGTTTTTTGTTAAGTGGTAGCAACATGCTGTCCTATTGGTTACTATTCAGAATCATTTGGGTTCGGATGAAAGACAGAACAATTTTAAATGTGTATTTCTTAAGCCTTCACTCTTCTAGTTCATAATTGAGCCAGTGACTCATCCCTCTTTTAAAACTGCTTGGAGAAAAATTAACCCAATCCAATATGGACATCCAAGAAAGCAAAGTTACAAAAATAAATTTATTTATACCTAAAGAAAAATGACTCTGTGTGTGAAATGTTTTTTCCCCGCTATGCTCTTCAGGGATGGGAAAGCTGCAGAACTGAGAACCCAAGAAAATGTTGGGGATTGGGCGAAGGGGAGAGCTTAGATGGTGTGTGTGTGTGTGTTTTTAAGTGAAGTACAAAGATCTGAGTTCCGGTAGACTGCTTTGAATGGTGGGCATATGCCATGGTGTGTCTCTAACTGGAAATCGTGCCCCTGGTCATGTGGAATTTTGCAGTGCAGTCTGTTCGTTCCCCAGGTCCTGCCCAGAATGTCGGATCACATCTAACTTTGTCATTCCAAGTGAGTACTGGGTGGAGGAGAAGGAAGAGAAGCAGAAACTCATTCAGAAATACAAGGAAGCAATGAGGTATGAGCCCTGCAGCCTTGGGCCCAGTTCGACTGCAGACATTAAGGGCAAACGTGGACAAAAGCAAGGTTTACATAAAGCCCTCTCATACCTCCTTCCTACCCTCCCTCTGTGTGTGAAATGCATCTTTGCCTAAGTAGTGGAAGATGCATGCAGGCCACACAAGTCACTCCTTCGTGCCAAACAGCCTCACGTGCTATTCCCTTGTCCATCTAAACACAATCTAGCCTTAATAGTACAGGCTAGCACAGACCTCTCCTCTGCATGCACTTACCCATGTGTGCACACTTCTTGAGTAGGCACATCCACATAACCCATTGTACATCTGTTATCTGATTTAAAATGGCTTCAGCAGCAAGTGGTACCTCATAACAAAAAAAAATCACCTGGGTTATAAAGCAAATGCAGTACTGAATTCTGATTGGCTATGCTGTGAGTAAGGGTTGCGATATTTTCCTTTCCAGCAACAAGCCATGCAGGTATTTTGATGAAGGCCGTGGGAGCTGCCCATTTGGAGGGAACTGTTTTTACAAACACGCATATCCCGATGGCCGCCGAGAAGAACCTCAGAGGCAGAAAGTGGGAACTTCAAGTAGATACAGAGTAAGTCCCACAGCTTTTGTTGATTCCTTTTTTTAAAAGGTAGGTTGTGTGTTAAGCTAGGCTCTTGACAATAGTTGACCAAAATTAAGGCTATGCTTTATTTTAGGTGCACAAATTTGGGGATAAATGGGGGATGGATTTGAAAAGGTGAAAAGTGTAACTGACCCTTCCCCTGCTCTGCTTACCTTTCCTGTGCGCTGTTTGCATCTGCTTCTTTTCCCTGGCTGTATCTTTTGCACCAGTCTTTTCAAAACAGGGTTTCTTCCTATGGTGATCCCAGTCCCAGATTACACTAATGGCATGATGATGTCACATAGCTAATCACCTTTGATATTGGATGTTCCAAAACCAGATCAGAGTGAAGGCAACACTTCCTGCCCAAGCTCTGAATGTACAATTTTTTGTCTGCTCATCCCACCCCCCCTCCCTGCTTTTTGTGAAGTGGTTGGGAGTATTTCACAGAAGAACATTTTTTTGTGAAACGTCTCCCTCTTTCCTTTGTTTCAGCTCATGCATTATCAAAATAGTTTGCGGATTTCATTTTCTCAATGAGCAGCTTATAAAATTGGTGAAGGGAAGATGGCATAAATCCCTTCCTGACTGTGAAACAAACAGAGCATATTGTTGACTTGGTGTGATTCTGCTGTCTTCAGTGTAACTGTATGATATAAGGAGGCAGCACACCCTCTCTTTCTGACTTGGAAATACAGCTGATTCTTCTGAGTTCCTCACTTAGACTAGCGCAATTTGTGACCGCCAAGCTAAACACAGCTCACCAGTCACATGCAGGCTCAATAATTTTTCTGTTTTGCTCCCTTCTTGAAATTGTAAAATTGGGGACAAAGTCAGAGCCTGGGAAAGCCCATGAACACATGGCCCAGTAAGATGTCTTCAGCTGTATCCAGACGGCAGCCTCCCACATTAATGGTTGCAGTTTAGTGCCAGATTGGCTCTAAGAGAACTGTTCTCAACGGGGTACATAATACCTAGACAATCTTTTATGATCCCTTTAGCTCCTTATTGGGAACTGGCGGGAACTGACATGGGCACAGCTGAAGGCATCAATTACACCAAATCAGGATCCCTGATTATTCCGCCCGCCCCGCCCCCCCCCCACGCCCACCTGATGCCATCAGCATGCTCCCATTTTCTCTCAGTATTTGACTGAATAAGAGATGTGGAAACTTGGAAGAGCAGGTTTTTTTTTTAAAAGGAGAAAGAGGAGCCCTTGTGCACTTTGACAGGCTTGTTTGGTCAATGCCACTCACCTGAAGACAATGCCTGTGTTCCCTTTAATAGGCGCAGCGGAGAAACCGGTTTTGGGAGTTCATTGAGGAAAGGGAGGGCAGTGATCCCTTTGAGAATGATGAGGACGAGGTGGTGACCTTCGAGCTGGGCGAGATGCTTCTCATGCTGTTGGCGGCAGGGGGCGAGGACGACCTGACAGATTCCGAGGACGAGTGGGACTTGTTTCACGACGAGCTGGAAGACTATTACGATCTGGATCTATAGCGTCTCTCTGTGGAGTTTGGACTGTCGGCTCAATTTTCAGGCAGTAGCTCTTTTCCTGTGGTGTTGTGGCAGTGCCTGTGTTTTTCTCCTAGGCAGGCCTATCCATTCCAGGTGCTGCTGTTGTAATAACTTACCCAGGGTCTGTCTCCTCCCCCCGCCCCCAACTTCCAGCTTCCCCAGCCCCTGGAGTGTGTTCCTCCCTTCTGTTAAACAAATGACATGAAATAAAACTTTAAAACATTAGTTTTTGTAAAAATGAATTTAACTGTCAAACAGTTAGCTTAGACTTGTTGCTTCATATCTGTGTTCCTGACAGGATTCATCCAGTTCCAGGGTTCACATGTTTACAGGACTTCCACACTCATCTTGAAAGAGCCCAGATACAAACATAAGAGCAGTGGCCACGTGTGGGAGGGGGGACGGGGAACGGGCGAGCAGAAGTTGGCCAATGGCCTCTTTTTCCGCTATGGACTTTGGAAACAATGTTTTTTACTTCAGGATTTCAGGCCAGCAGCTACTTTCTTGGTTGGCTTCAGCTCCATTCCAGCACCCCCCTCCCCCTGATGTACATGTGTTCATTTGTGGTTTTGGTCTCTTGTTTACTTGCACATTACTATTTACTACTGTGTAACCAGAACCAGGCACGAATGTTCCAAGTTTTTACTGTTCGGCATGAAAGGCAAATGTGTTTGTGTGTGAAAGGAGAACTTTCTATGTATGTATATACAAATAAAATGCAAAGTTGTATCCCAAGGGCTGGGCAACTTGATATAGATATATATATAAGTTGCCCAGCCCTTGGGATACAATATATATATGCGTGTGAGTGTGTGTGTGTGTGTGTTAAAACCTTTCACTCTCCCCTTTTATTCTTCTCTCATACACACTACAACCCCCACTCTTTTCTGGTGCATGAAATCTGACCTCCAACTGGACTTGGAAGCAAATATTGTGGTCTCAGTCAAATCTGTGGAAATGTTGTTTAAACCAGATACTATAAAGTTGGTAGTAGGCACCTTCTTAATGACACCAGCACATGCACATGAGCACACTTCCCAGTTTCCCTCTCACTCCTTTGGTCGGTGATTGGATAGGAATATGGTTAGCCAAAGTGGATTCAGACCAAGCAATTGCCCAGTAAGTCGTCACCATGTTGGAATCCCTTTGTGTTAGTTTTTCCAAAGTTGTAGACTATTACTACTAGAGCGGACTTTTATCTAGGCAATTGCTTCTGCATCTCGATTAAAAGGGGACTTGTTGCCTCACTGATCATCAGATATGGGCAGGTAGACTCATATTGGCTGCTCAATATGCATGCTACTTTACCCATAGAACGTAGGGCCACTCAATAACCAGGCTCTAGTTCTGTTAGAAAGAACTCCATATGCTACCAAATTCCTCTTCTCCTCAATCATTCAATGGAATTTTAACCTTCCATTACATTCAGTGCTGCTGGATTGTCCTTGATCTGTTCTGCTGCTTCTGTCCTTTAGATTGCGTCTCCTTTCACTTTTAAATGGAATCAAATTATTGCTGAAGTCTGTGTTACTTTGCAGCTGCCTTTTGTAAGAAGCACTTTTCCCAAATAAAAAAAAATTTAAAAGCACATTGGTGTTCACATTTATCTTACGTATGTGCCTGTATGTTCTTATAGTAATTTGTGTACTCTCAACAAAGGGTGCATTTTGGGGGGTCAGAGCTACACTTTCTAGAAGCCAGATAAGAACCCTTTTTGCTATACTCTGCAGCAGTCTAGGTGCCAACCCTGACATTTCGGGGCATTTTGATTGCATCTCATACTATTCAGATCAAGACTATTTGAAGAAGATGTAACATGTTGATTTTTTTTTTTGGTATGCTACAGTTCACGATTTATATCCTAATCGTCATTACACAGAATAAGGACTCCTCTCTCTCTCTGATCTCTTTACAGTCCTATGGATAGGTTCTGTGTATGTGCAGAAGTGGCTTTGGAACATTCTAGAGCTTTTCCCAGAGTTGGTGCTGAAATTCCTCTCCCATGAAAGAATAATTTTTATTCTGTGCAGTTCTCAAGGGAAGAGGTGAATACTTTCCCCAGTCAATTCTTTTGATGTGCTAGCTGTAACTCTGAAAATATCTTCACTTGTTCATGAGTGGGTACTAATTTTTTTCTCATCTCTGCTTACTAATTAAGTCTTTTTTGGTTTGTAGTCTTTGTTTTAGGTAGACTTAATCCTCTTAATTTCCTGCCTTTTTAAAAATTTGGTTTTGTTTATGCATAAGAAGTCAGCTCTGTTGGATTAACAATCAAACTTAAGTCTCTGGTTTTTGGCTATTGCTGTTAGTGGGACAAATTGTCTCAAATCAGAAGACACTGACTGACTAGTCTTGACCTGTGGAAGGTATGTGCAATGATCAAAATTAGAATTGTGAGGTTGTCACGCAGAAAGGGACAGTTTCCATCCTTTCGCGTGTGGTTGGACACAGCATGGACAATGATTGAATTGCTTTAATTCCAAGGTGTCCACTAATGGAGCAGACTGAGAGAAGTTTTGCAACCTTTCCTTTTTGAAGTCTTGGGAACAGCACCTGGGGTGGTACCAGTGTGGGCTGCAGCAAGAAGGGGAAATTAGCAGAAATCTCCTCCTAGACATAAACTCTTCAGTCCATTTTCTGAACTTACTGTGCATGTGTGTGAAATTTCTGTAACTGCTCTTCTTGCTGCATTCCACATGCAACATCTCATCCTCTCCATCAGTACTCAAGACTAGCTTTATGTGGGTTGCACTGAGAACGGGAAAAACAACAGCCATCCTTTCAGTTTGCAGAAGGAAATGGGTCCAACCTCCCATGTATCCAGTGCTTTTAAGAGAACTGAAAGCAGTATATGCAAACCTTGTTCTATTGGGGTTGTGGCCCCCCTACATAAAGACAGGAAGTCTTGGAAGCAAATGGGACGTTTTCAAGCCTCAAGCTTGGCTCAGGTAAGATGTAGCTGCGCTGTTTCAATAACTGCTCTATAACCAAGGTGCAACTTCAGATCACTGATAGAACATTTAATGAGGAAAGGAAGGTAGAAAGACAGGGTGGGCAATGCTGACAGTCCATTTGCTGGTGAATACTTAAGGGAACTAGAGTTAGGGACAACACGAACAGCAGCTGCATGTGTCCCAACCCCACAGCATTTTCTAAATACCATTTTAGATAGTACAGATAGTGGCAATTAAATGTCTTTACACTGGCCTGGTTCATGGATTTACTTTTTTAGGGGAGTGGCCACAGCCATTTTTCATATGCCTATCATCCTATGGCAAAAAAGCCTGTACCTAGGCAGCCAAGAATAAGTGAAGCAGGGTTCTACCTAATCTGTAATTATGGCTTTGGTACTAACAAAGAACTTATCTTGGGGATGTTGTGATGGATATAGACCAAGGAATGGAAAAAATGTAAATCCCAAAGAGTTGGTAATGGAAGAAGTTAAAACCATTTTTATTCTTGCCTATCAACAATATGCCACAGATTTCAAAAGTTTAGGCTCAGGCAACATGGCAATTAGCAACTCTTGGGCTGTTTCCACATGCTCTTAAAGGGATGGTAAACAAACGTAATGCTGGTGACGTCTCCGTTTGCAAAATGGATGAGGGCCGTTTGGCTTGTTTTTTCAGCGCCTTTTCTGGGACTGTGGAAAGCGCATTCCCCAAAAGGCGCCGAAAAAACAAAAGCTAAACGGCCTGCAACCATTTTGCAACCAGAGACGTCTGGATTTTTGTGGAGAAACTGCCAGCGTTTGGTGAGTGGGCTGTCTCTTTAAGGGCATGTGGAACTGGCCTTGTTCAGAAGTGAAATAGGAGAAAAGAAATACTGGCAAGTAGGCAGGCTGAATGTTAATAGTTGGAAGCCTACTCAGCCCTGAAGGAAGACATGACAGAATCTGCCGGTAGCAGTACTTCTATTCCATTTTTATCCTACCCTTCTTTCAAAGACTCAGAAGGGCTTACAGTGATTCTCTTAATTTTTATCCTCCCAGCAATCCTCTAGGGGAGGCTAGCTGAGGAGTGAGTGGCCCAAGGTCCCAGGTTGGGGGGCAGGTTTGAACTCTGGTCTCTTCACTGGTGGCAAGATACGTAAGCCTTTACACGCAATTGGTCTCTGAGGAGCTCCTGGACCCAAATCTTGCCCTTCTACTGCAAACCATCATGGCAACCTACCTGAAGCTATTACATCCCACTGCCATTTGAAATTATTAGATCACCCAAAAAGGCCCTGGTCTTCATGTCATGTGTATAGTACCCCACAGACAGGCCTAGGTGTGGTAGCTAATTTAGTGCTGATACAGTACAGCCCCATGCGTAGTACCATAAGCATTTCCCCCTGTGTGGCAAGTTACACAGACCATCACTCAGAGAAGTACCAGGAACCCCTGCTTTAATCTGAAGTACTGTTATGTTACACAGTAATGAAGTTTTAATATAAGTGTATCAAGGATAACCAAATAGCAAAACAGAACTCTACCATGTGTGTATGGGCTTTTTAAAAGGATAGTCTACTCCTTTGTTCACTATAAAGATCACTTGACCGTTGTTGTTTACCACTATGAGCTCTATATAATTGTTAATTGTTATCAGTCATTCCTCTGTATTCTATTCTACAATAATCTTTTACACTACAACTTCAGCTACAATGAAGTTAAGATTCCCCCCGCCCCTTTAATGTAACCATTGTTACAGTGTATTAAAAGGGCAGGTCGTTTTTATTTTAATATGCACCTGTTGCAGGAGTTAGATACTAATTAAAGAGCTGTTTCAGAACTCCAAGCACATTTGTTAGTATAGTAACAAATTCCATTTTAGAGAGGGGTAACAATGAAAAGGGTCAGTACATTACAAGGGCTACATTTGAATCCCGAGCACACAAACACACATCCCTGCCAAAGAATCAAGACCTCTTCTCGGTCAAAGAGGGCACTGCTTTTCTTCACTGTATTTCCTAGAAACTAAAATGGCAAGATACAAATACTAGCAAAACATCTAGTAGCACCATATCTGATAATTTGGTCACACATCATTAAAGCATCTCAGAATGAGGTCAACTTTTTATGTACTCTTCCCATTATCAAAATGAAGAAAGGTTACAGAATCCAAATTCATCAACCAGTTCCCCTAAAGGAAATCCATGCAATGCCTCCACTTCAAGTCATTTCAAAAGGGAACCAGAGGAGAAACTCCCATACACCCATTTACTGCATTTGAATCTAACAATTTTACAATGTTCAGTTTACCATGTAGCTGGTGCGGAGAATCTTGATAGCTGCAGATTTCAAAAACCAATGGTGCTCAATTCTTATCAAATATGTTGAAGTATAACAAATTGCAAGTAGTTTTTGCTCATAGATAAGGGGAAATTCAGATGCATTATCTTTGAAATTTAACATTGGCAAAACATGGAACTGGAGAACAGTATCTACAAACCCTTACAGCAGTTCTTTGCAATCCAAACTAAACCACTGTTAATAAAGAGACTAAATTAATTCCAAGTGGGTGAGAGGGACTAATCCCATGCCACAGTTACCTATGAAAATGCTGAATTATTCATTGCAATAAGTGGGGCAATAAAAGAAAACTGGCAGATAAGTCAGGTTTGCTAGACACTTGTGAAATTATTAGGCTTCTTAGGAGTCAGCTTTAAGTAATGCAGCTATGCAGCACTGAGCTCAATGTGCACAAAAACCAGATGCCACAGTAGACAAGTGACCCCACCCACCATTTTCAAAGCTACCACTGGAACATGAAAATCAACAGACTGCCATCTTCATGGCTATGAGAAATGCTGTGTTACTCTTGTTAAAGTTCTGCACAGTTCCTTCAAGTAAGCTAGTGGCTTCCAAGAGACCCCCTCTTCTCCTCCATTGCAGGGTGTTGCATGGCACCACCAGTTCTGACCACCACAACTTGCTTTGACCACGGCAACAAAGAGTGGCATCTACCTCTGGAGAACAGGTCAGCATTGCATGGCTGATATACAAATCTGAACAAGCCAAGGCTAGACAGAAAATTCTCAAACGGTATAGACCACCAGAACGACCATAGCTGATTCTTCTTGAAGCTTCTCATCAACATGAGCAGTCAGATTTGTTGGGCTGAGTGGCTATCACTGGTCTAGTGTCCAGATGAATGCTACCTGTAGGCCCGCTCTCCCCACTCAGCTGTAAGGAATTTCTAGCCATGAGCTCTTTAGCCATTAGTATAAAGACCTCGTCAACATTTTGGGCCTCTTTGGCTGAGGTCTCCAACACAGCCAATAGGCCGTGCTTCTCAGCTAGCGTGCAAGCGTCTTCAAACAGGACTTGGCGCTTCTCGGTTTCATCTGACTTGTTTCCTTAAAAACAAGAAAGAATTTAAAACATTTTGGACCAGGCAGGTTCTGATAAACCACAGTTCATACCAGAACAACTGGCACCTTGATAAACACGTGACATGAATCCACTTTTATAGGAGTTGTTTTCTCAAAACCCAACCTTTGCTGTCCTGCTGACAGAAGTTTCAAAGCAGCAGAGTGCTTGTAAAGATGATTTTTTCTCTAGTTTGCCAAAATTAACTGGATTATTCAAATTCTGAAAAATATGGAACCAGCCAAACCGAAACATGTTATAATGAAATCTGACTGAACTCTGCAGCATTTTCTACTGTGTATTTAGATCTGCAGTCTTTATGTGACCAGCTGAACCAACTCCAAGGAGGGGGGGGAAGGGGAGCTGTCAGTAAGCTCCTCTTAAGCATCTCTCAGCAGTTCTTCCTGCTCTCTCAATTTGGTTTACTTTGCCTTCAGAAAACAAGGGATGTCCCTTCAACAGGGGAAGGAAGAGTGGATGGGAATCTAAGATTGAAACAGCGATTACAACCCAAGAAAAGTGAATGAGAAGGTAAAGATCACTATCTCTTGAAACAGGACAGATTACTTAAAGTAAAGAAGAATTAAAGTAGACTTTTAAACTGCAACAGACTAAGTATAAGGAGGGGAGGACCCGGCAAGAATTATATTAGAAAAAGGACTAAGTTAAACGAAGTTATTAAAGAAATTGGACTATTGTTTTGAATACCTGTGGCTATAAGGAGATATCAGGCTGTGAGAAAGTTTCACCATCGCGAGAACTGCTGTGGGAAGTCGGGAAACAGGAAGTACGTAACAACAATAGAGTTGCTGGAGAGAGGCGGCCCTTGCCGGAGGGCAGGAAGTAGGGAATCGCCATTTTTGAAAGGGGAAGAGCCGCGGCTTCAGCGAAAGAGGAAGTAAGCCATATTGGATTACAAAAATCATAGAGGAACCATAGAGAAAAGACGCCCGACATTTTGGACTCTTTAAAAGTTTTTTTTGGAAAGACCGGGACATTTAAACTAAAAGGACATTAAATTAAACGCCACGGAGCTAAGGAAGAGAGCGGACTCGTGGGAGCAAGCCAAAGCAAGCCCCACGATGTCGAAAAAAGAGTGGCAATCGGCGATAGAGAATTTGGATAAAAAACTTTTAGAAGTGATTAAAGAGCTCAAGGACATGAAACCGGAGTTGGTGAAAGAGGTTAAAGAGACAGTGAAAAATGAGCTGGCAGAAGTGAAGAAAGGTATGGAAACAATGCAAAATGACCTGCAGGGAACACAGCAAAGAGTCAAGGTAGTGGAAAGCGCGGTGGAGAACTTAGCAGATACGCAACGAACAGAGATGAGGGTGATGAGGGGGAGAATGGCGGTTGCGGAAAGTAAACATATGGAGAAGCAGCTGAGGTTTCGCGGCTTGCCGGAAGTGGAAGGAAAGACAGCTCAAGAACAGATCACTGAGGTGTTAGCTGAATACCTGGGGAAGGAGGAGGAGGAAGTTGTGGCTATCCTAGATGTGGTATATCATGTAAATTCAAGAATCGCGACCCAGAGGAAACTACCAAGAGATGTGATTGTGCAATTCACGACCAGAAATATAAAAGAGAAGATTGTGACTAAACAGTTTCAAGATCCATTGGAGACTGATGGCAAGACGATTATTATCATGAAGGAATTACCCAGATCGGTGTTGCTAGATCGAAAAAAATATAAAACTCTAATTCAGATTCTGAAGGACATGAAAATAAGGTACAGATGGGAACTACCAGAAGGAGTGTCCTTTGAATTTGGAGGAGCGAAAAAGCGCATTAGATCTGAATCAGAGATGGAGCAGTTTATAAGGGACAATGAAAAGGACTTACCAGCAACAAGATTATGAATATAGAGTGCAAAGTTTTATCTTGGAATGTAAATGGACTTAATTCACCGAATAAGAGAAAAGGTATTTTCCACTGGCTATTAAAACAAAAATGTGATATTGTATGTTTGCAAGAGACTCATATTAGAAAACAGGATGCAAAGTATTTAAAATTGATTAAATTGGGCAGTGATTTTGTAGCGGCCTCTAATAAGAAAAAAAGGGGAGTGGTATTGTATATAAAAGAGGAGCTACAGCCAAAGTTAGTGATGAAAGATGCGGAAGCCAGATTTTTAGCAGTGGAATGTATATGGAATTTAAAGAGAGTATTGGTGATTGGAATCTATGCACCTAACGGAGCAAAAGAAAGCTTCTTTGAGGACTTGAGGAAGCAATTAGATGAACTTTCTTATGACCAGATAATTCTTGCAGGAGACTTCAATGGAGTGACAAACTTGGAACTAGATAAAAAGTCAGCAACTGCACAAAAGAAAAGAGGACTATTACCAAAGACGTTTTTTGTATTGACGCAACAGGAAACTTTAGAAGATGTATGGAGAAGACAAAATCCCAAATGCAGACAATATACGTTTTTCTCCGCGAGACACTCTACGCTATCAAGAATCGATATGATCTGGGCCTCAAAAGACTTAGCGCTTTGGACTAAGGATGTGGAAATAATGCCTATGGTAGGCTCAGATCATAATCCAATTATGTGGAAGTTGGGGAAAAGGAGTAAAAGGAAAGGATGGAGAATAAATGAGGATTTGCTGCAAGAGGGAGAAAATATGGAGATGTTGAGAAGAGAAACAAAGTTTTTCATACAATATAACATGAATAGAGAAGTACCAACCAACAAGGTATGGGACACCTACAAGGCAGTAATTAGGGGCATATTAATGGACTTAAATGGAAGAGCCAGGGAAAAAAAAGAGGAGAAGAGACAGGAGATCACGGAGAAAATAAAAGCCAAAGAAATACAGTTAAAGAAAAGACCAGGGAAAAAGAAAATCTACCAGGATATTAAAATTCTTCAAGAACAGCTGACAGCAATGAATAATAAAGAATTGGAATGGAATCTTAAGAGAATGAATCAAAAGGCGTTTGAAGGCGCAAATAAACCTGGGAAATATTTGGCATGGCAATTGAAGAAGAGAAAGGAGAAGAAAATAATAAATAAAATCTGTGAGGACAATAAAGTGTACCTGGAACAGACAGCTATTAGCAGAGCCTTTTATAAATTTTATGCCAAATTGTATAATAAAAAAGAGGTGAATAAAGACTCAATAGCGACATACTTGGAGAAAATGAAGCTCCCAGTAATTTCGGAAGCTTGGAGAGACAAATTGAACAATGAAGTAACGGAGGAAGAAATAAGAAAGGCAATACAGTCAACAAACTTGGGAAAGGCGCCAGGACCGGATGGACTTACAGCCAAATTTTATAAGGTAATGGCTAATGAACTGGCACCATTCCTAAAAGATGTGATTAATGGTGTTTTAAAGGATCAACGGATCCCAGACACTTGGAGTGAAGCTAATATATCACTGATCCCCAAAGAGGGGCAAGATCTGACTAACGTGAAAAATTATAGACCTATATCGTTACTTAATAATGATTATAAAATTTTTCCGAAGATACTGGCGGAAAGAGTGAAGGGATGGCTTTCTGAAGTTATTGAGGAGGAGCAAGCTGGTTTTTTGCCAAATAGACAAATCAAAGACAATTTAAGGACAGTTATAAATGCTATTGAATACTATGACAAACGTTGTGACAAGGAGGTTGGCTTCTTCTTTGTGGACGCTGAAAAAGCGTTTAACAATTTGAACTGGGACTTTATGTTTGCCACCATGGAAAAGCTACAAATGGGAGAAAGATTCATAAGAGCAGTAAAGGAAATTTACAGAGACCAGAGTGCAGCAATTGTGGTGAATGACGAGGTGACCAAGAAATTGACTATAGGTAAAGGAACAAGACAAGGTTGCCCGTTGTCTCCACTGTTGTTTATTTTGGTTTTGGAAATACTGATGATACAGATACGAGAAGACAATGCAATCCGTGGAATAAAAATAAAGGACTTTTCCTATAAGGTCAGAGCATTTGCGGACGATATAATGCTAATTGTGGAAGATCCAATGGAGAATATGCCAAAAGTAATAGAGAAGATTAAGGAGTTTGGAGATTTGGCAGGATTTTATGTAAACAAAAAGAAGTCAAAGTTATTATGTAAAAATATGACTAAACAAAAACAACAATTATTAATGGAAATAACAGACTGCGAAGTAACAAGTAAGGTGAAATATCTGGGAATTGAACTGACTGCAAAGAATATAGATTTATTTAAAAACAACTATGAGAAACTATGGACTCAGATAGAGCAAGACTTGATTAAATGGAACAGACTGAATTTGTCATGGTTGGGAAGAATTGCAGTAATTAAGATGAATGTGTTGCCAAGAGTGATGTTTCTGTTACAGACAATACCAATTATCCGAGACTCTAAGCAGTTTGAAAAATGGCAGAGGAAAATATCAGATTTTGTTTGGGCAAGCAAAAAGCCTCGAGTGAAAAAGAAAGTGTTACAAGATGCAAAAGAAAGAGGCGGAATGCAACTGCCCAACCTAAGACTTTATTATGACGCAATTTGTTTAGTGTGGTTGAAAGACTGGATGATGCTGAAAAACCGGAAATTACTGGCCTTAGAAGGATATAAAAAAATATTCGGATGGCATGCATATTTATGGTATGATAAAGTAAAAGCGGACTCTATGTTCTTACATCATTATATTCGGAGAAGCCTATTCACAACTTGGAAGAAGTACAGAAATTACCTACAAGATGGAATCCCTTCATGGGTGGTTCCATATGAAGTAATAGATCCGAGAACTGTCGATAATGAACAACAGTGTTTAACATACAAGGAGATAACCCGAATGGAATTTTCTAAACCCAAAATAAAGACGCAGGACGAGTTGTCTCCAAGTTACGATTGGTTTCAGTACAGACAGATCAGAGATCTTTATAATTCGGACTGTGTGAAGGGAGGGATAAGAATGGAGAATTCGGAATTAGAACAGGCACTTTTACAAGAGGATAAAAAGGAAATCTCTAAGGTATATAAAGTGCTGCTGAAATGGTATACTGAAGATGAAACAGTTAAAGTGCAAATGGTGAAGTGGGCTATAAACTTTAATAAAGAAATAACAATGGAGGCGTGGGAATACTTGTGGAAAAATACGTTGAAGATCACGACATGCACCAATATTAAAGAGAATGTCTATAAAATGATTTATCGTTGGTATTTGACACCAAAGAAAATTGTGCTAGGGAATTTGAATATGTCTAACAAATGCTGGAAATGTAAAAAGCATGAGGGATCTTTGTATCACATGTGGTGGACTTGTGAGGTAGCTAGGCAGTACTGGGGGGAAATAATAAGAGTAATAAGTGAGATTTTACAATTTCAAATTAATAAGAACCCAGAACTCCTGCTACTGAACTTGGGAATGGAGGATATTCCAGCACAATATAGGACATTGCTATTTTACATGACAGCAGCGGCTAGACTTTTGTACGCGCAAAAGTGGAAAGTGCAAGAAGTGCCAACTATTGAGGACTGGATATATAAATTGCTGTACATGGCGGAAATGGACAAAATGACAAGGAAACTGAGAGACCTTGATCCAGGACAGTTCAACACGGATTGGGAGAAGCTGAAACAATATTTAGTGAAGAAATGGGAGGTGGGAGGAGAACTGTGGCAGTTTGAAAATTACTGAAATACAATAAAAGTAGAGGGAGGTGACTTTACCGGGGGGTGGAGAGGTAAATGAGAATTTCTAAGCAACTACTTTATTAGACTATTATATATAGCATTAAGTATTATAGGTGTTATTACAAGAATTATAATGATAGAAATTAACCAATTATAAAGATAGAAACTAATTAATTTCATTTCTGGCAATAATTGTATAATGGAGATAATTTTATAATTGCAATGAAGGAATTTAAGTAAGGTGGGAAAATATATATTAATGTATAGATTATGTATTAAATTGATTGAATTGGTTTGGAGGTATATATGGGTCAAATTGGTTGACTATTTTTGGTGGATAGTTGCATAATGAAAGAATAATACAATTATATAATTAAAACAGTATGAAGATGAGATATGTAGAAAAAGAAATATATAGAGTATAAGTTAAATTGGTTGACTTATATTGAATGTACTGTTTATAGAAGTATCTAAAAATATGCTAAATGAGGGATAAATTGTTTGCCCCATATTGAAGATGAGATTATAAAATAGAGTATAGAGTACCAAAATTAGCTAAATGATTATTATCAAAAGAAAATATGCCAAGAATGTATTATTTAGTTATGTATTATTTAGTTGTTAAAGTAAGTAGGAAGACAGAAGGAGCACTGTGTTATATAGATAAGCTTAGAAGAAAGTGAAAGATTATGTTTGACAGATAGAATAAATTTAAAATGAGTAAGGGAAAAGGGACAAGGGGTTGGAAAACTGTTGGAAGTCAACAAAAGGGGGGAAAGGGAGGGGGTTAGAATTGGAAAAATTAAAGGAAACTGATTGTAATGTACAATTTAATGATATCTAATCCAATAAAATTATTTTTAAAAAAAAGAAAACAAGGGATGTCCAAGGTGAAGCAAGAAAATTACCACAAAATTAAGGACCAAGATGAAATAGAAGGATGGAAACTCAGGCAGTGGGGGCAAACCTCACCACTTACCAATCAACATCAGGACCAAGTTAGCTGCACCATATTTCTCAATCTCATGAATCCAGTGAGGGATAGACTCAAAAGTGGACCTCCTTGTCATATCGTAGGCAAGAATAGCGCCATGGGCACTGCGATAATAACTCTGGGTTATTGTGCGGAAGCGTTCTTGGCCTGCTGTGTCCCACACCTGGATCTGAAAGGGAGAGGGATGAGAAACATGAATGAGGCAGCCAAATCTAAAATGGCCCGAAAGAGGGAAGGCAAAAAAATGAAGGGAAGCAAGCTGAAGTATGGCATCGAGCACAAGGGTCTGAAGCCTTTTATCATGATAAAGCTAAACCATATTGAGCTTAATTCAAGGTCTGGGCTGTCACAGACAAAGCTCTTCATGGCCTTGGTCCCTCCAACTGGAAATCCAACTGGATTCAGCCGTAACAACCTGACCAAAGTAACCTTAATGAAAGTTAATATCACGACACTTAGAAGGGGCTGACTCACCCAACCATCAGTGAATGTATAAGAAGTGTAGGATAAAGAAACTCACAAGTCAGCAAACTTGCCAACAACTGGGCTAAACCAGAGAGTTTCTTTGCAACCTGGCAGCTGCTTCTCCCCCAGTCACCCAACCAGTTCACACCCTGACACCATTTCATTTAAACAATTAAATACCAATATAACTATTATTTTGCTATCATTGAAACACATACTGCCTCCTCTATTTTAAGGGTAGCTTTTGTTTGGATAACACTCACTATGCCTTGCTCTGTTACTCATTACTCTCTTTTGGTAATCCTAAAATGGTTAAAAAATTCAAATATCTGCTTATCCTGCATCTCTCTTTTAATGAGGTTTTTTTTCCAAATGGTTCTTCCAAGCCTGAACAGCTTCATCTTAATCCATTAGAGGCAGTTTACATGTGGAAAGTGGGCTTCTGCAGACATTAGCAATACAACTATGGGTGTCACTGGGGACTCAACTGAACTGGCAGAGTTGATCTTTTAATATAGAGAGGAATTCTCTTTCCCATCTGTAGCTATTAGCTTTGCACCCCTGGAGCTGGGTCAGGGCTTGGCCACAACTGCATGCTAGATTCGATTAACTTAATGATCATACTTCCTGTTCAGAGACCTTTAGATCAAGATAAAGACACAACCCTTACAGCAATTAATAAAAGCCAAAATGACACAAACAGTTTCGGGTAGGTAGCCATGTTGGTCTGCAGTAGAGCAGCAGGATTTGAGTCCAGTGGCACCTTCAAGACCACAATCCTAGAGACATCAGAGTTCTTATCTCACTATAGATGCTGATTTCGGCTCCATTCAAGCTGCATTGTACCTTTACATCCTGACTCCCTTCTTTGCTTCACCCCTCCCACCTCCTGTCTGAGATATAAAGGCCCAGGGATTGCCACACCACTACAACCAACATAACAACAACAACAGTAATGTACTTATATACAGCCCTTCTGGACAGATTAGTACCCCTCTCAGAGTGATGAACAAATTCAGTGTTATTGTTATCCCCACAATACAGCTGGGGAACAGGAGCTGAGGCTGACCCAAGGCCACCTGCAGAGCTCATGGCAGTAGGGGGAGTTGAACCACCGGAGTGCTGATTTGCACTATGCTACAGCACAGGGAACTTTGACTCTTGAAAACTTACATCCTGAAAATCTTGTTGGTCTAAAATGCCACTGAACTCAAATCCTTAAGATGAACAGTATTTGATTTCTTTGAACTGCCAAAATGGGGTAAGCAAAAACAAAACAAAAAAACCCCAAGAACCTAGCAATGGATTAGGATTCATACTGAATAAGACCCAGGTTTTAAAAATGTTTCTGAATAATTTAAAATAAATTAACCCTGTCCTTCTTGTACCAGGCACAGGAGAGGGAAAGTTAAGATAAACGCATTCCAGTGCTTATATTTCAGATTGTTCCCAGGAATGTTGTGCTCTGAGGAAGAGAGAAGCTCACCAGACTGATGGCAGCCAACAATACAGTTGGTAGGGTGGCCAACCTCTAAGTAAAGCCTGGAGATCTCCCAGATTTACAACTGATCACGAGACCAAAGATAATAATAATATAATAATAATAACATTTGATTTATATACTGCCCTTCAGGACAACTTAATGCCCATTCAGAGCGGTTTACAAAGTATGTTGTTATTATACCACAACAAACACCCTGTGAGATGGGTGGGGCTGAGAGAGTTTCAGAGAACTGTGCCTGGCCCAAGGTCACTCAGCTGGCATCAAGTGGAGGAGTGGGGAATCAAACCTGGCTCTCCAGATTAGAGTCCCGCGCTCTTAACCACTACACCAAACTGGCTACTTCCAAGAGATAATTTCCTGTGTAGAAAATTGTTACTTTAGGGGGTAGACTCATTGGCATTATACCCTACTGAAGTCCTTCCTCAAACCGTGCCCTCCTCAGCCTCCACCCTCAAATTTCCAGGAATTTCCCAATCCGGAGTTGGCAACCTGAGCAGTTAGGTATCTGCCAAGGACCCTGATCCAGAGAGTCAACACTTGACCCATACTTTGATGGAAGAAAGAACTGCACTGTTTTGCCTCTGCTAGGAAACACCTCCATTGGGAAACAAGATTGACCCAGAGGCCCCGGGGCAATCTCCCATTTTCTGGTGGGAGGAGTACAGTATGGAATTAAAGTATTTTTCCTACACTGCTTTAAGTGTATTGGTGCCATTGGGATAAAAAGAAGCACAAGAGAGTCATTGTTAAGTTCTTTGAAGTACCTCTCCCATATGGACATCTCTGAGGAGATTTTTTTCCTGATGTGACTGAGGTGGCGCCTGGAGGAGACGGCACAACAGAGCTCAACTCCTGTACTCCATTGGTGCCTTTGAGGCCTCAAGAAGCATGAAAGAATGCTTGCAGTTAGACAAAAGACACACCATTTTCCTTTCCAAAGAGAACACAAGAGTCCTTCTTTGGGGCCTTTATTCATTAGCGACCTTTGGATAAACATTTGTTTCTCCATACTATTTGTTTCCCTGCATATAAAATAAAGTTTGCCCTGGCTGGACCGCTCTCCAAGGACAATCCCAAGATATTTCAGTAGCTACAATAGAGAATCTGAATACATGCCCTTCTACTACTTAAGACACAGCAAAATCTATAGGAAATTCTCCTACACAAATGTTTTCAAAATGGAAAAAAACCCGTACCTCCAGATATTTTCAGTAAGGCTTCTACCAGGAAATTCCAAGTGGATTGCACTCCATGGGGCAGATTTTACTTCCCATCAAAGCCTGGGACAGCCGTCTCACCTTGGACTTCATAGTATGGCCATCTCTGATCTCAATATGTTTCTATCACCCACACAGCACATCCTAGAAATTTAAGGACTGTGTGCTTTGCTGGTCCAGGACGGCACCACTCACCTTGACCTTCTTGCCATCAATCTCCAAGGAGCGCACTGTGAAGTCCACCCCAATGGTATTCTGCTGCTTCACATTATACTGCCCTGACTTGAAACGATGCACCACGCATGTCTTCCCAACATTTGAATCTCCGATCAGAATGATCTTGAACAAGTAGTCAAAGGCCTCATCCATCTCAGAGGTGGAGAAAGCCATGATCTTCCTTGCCTCCAAGCGTCTTTGCCCTGGGTGAAGGCGTAAAGGGGAAGACCAGGTTCAAGGTGTGACCGAATATCTTCACAAGGGAGCAAATGAATGATTAGGATCTTCTACAGATAACTGTGTACCACTCAAACATATATCAGCTTGGATCCCAACAGCCCGCTGCCTCAGTGGAAATTCCTTTCATTTTTGCAAGGAGGGATGCATTGATGGCCTCCCCACAAAGAGCTTCCATTCCACATCCCACGCTACTCGAGAAGTTACCTCTACCCACAGTTCTCAGGAGATTTTCCAAAGGTGCAAAGGAGTTACAGCAGAATATTAGACAGCACTAATGAGCAAAAAGAATGTGTTTACTTTTCTGGATCATGTTCCTCTTTGAAATGTAATAAAGTAGTTGTTATTGTTAACTATAATGGAAAAATTTCAGTGGTTTGCTGAGTAACAACAACTGAAGTTTGCCAGAGGGCTTCTATCATTCCTCCAGCAGATCTGGCTTTTCTAATTATCAGGCTGCAGCAGCCCAGTTCTCTGACTTTTATACTGGTTTCCACTTAGTAGGAACCTGTCTTGGCCATTATAGCCTTGGACAAGGGAAAGCCGTAAAGGTACCATGAAAAGACCAAGAATGCAAGAATTGTATTGTCAAAGGCTTTCACAGCCGGAGAATTATGGTTGTTGTGGGTTTTCCGGGCTGTATTGCCGTGGTCTTGGCATTGTAGTTCCTGACATTTCGCCAGCAGCTGTGGCTGGCATCTTCAGAGGTGTAGCACCAAAAGACAGAGATCTCTCAGTGTCACAGAATGCAGAGAATTAATGCATACTTGGAAGTTTGACTTATATGTCTAGTGAAACATCAGATCTAAATAGTATAAAATTGGTCTGTGTACAAATGCCAATTGCTTGCCAACTGTCAGACACTGAACACAACTGCACTGCATTTCAGTGAACTGTTTTATTTCAATAGAAAGAGAACTGATGGCAAAAAATGCCCAAACCAAACAGAAGTTGACATCAGCATCGGTGGTAGAAAGTGCTGTCAAGTCATATGCGACCCCTAGTGGGGTTTTCAGGCAAGAGACTAACAGAAGTGGTTCACCATTGCTTGCGTCTGCAACCCTGGTATTTTGGGGAGGTCTGCCATTCAATTACCAAGCAAGGCTAGTCCTGCTTAGCTTCTGAGATCTGACAAATTTGGGCTTGCCTGGGCTATCTTGGTTGTGGCAAATATATGTTAGCCAATGAATATTCAGTATTCAGTTTGCAGAGAAAAAGATAGGGAGAGACTAGTTTAAAATCTAATTACAATCACAACTGGTGTTATTGTTTTGTATTCAAGGAACTATTCTCAAGTTAACATATACACACTGAAACAACATCTTGTATCAATCAATATCATTCATGTGGCTAAATGGTTGGTCTTATTGGCGCATTACTGACTTCACAAGGATATCCAATTAAACTGATACGTACTTTGCTGGCAGAGTCAGTCATATCATTCGTCCCTTGATATGGTGTGTATTTTGCATTCAAAAATAGGTTCCTAAACGCAAGCAAATCTTAGTTTTGACTTGGATCCCACTGAAAATTTCCACTGACAGAAAAATTTCTGTCAATGGAGTTTAAGTTTCTTGACTTCCCGCTTCTGTTGCACCCCAAAATGTTCCCCACAATGCTTCTCATGAGGAACAGGGGATCTTAGAAACAGTGGGGGGGGGACCATTCCATCAATGGAAATCCACCATGGGATCCAACCTCTTTTCTTAGAGTCCAATTTTCTTCCAAGAAATTCAAGATGGCAGATATAATTTCCATATTACCTTCACAAAAGCCATGATCTTTCTTTTGCCATCAAGCTTATACAGAAGCATAGCTTCTTTATTATGTATATATTTTGTTATGAGAACAGAGAGGTGAGATATAAATTTTGTTAAACAAAAATAGAGATCTCCTTGGCAACCCTATATACTAGTAGTCATTCATTTCTCAGCCAATTGTACACCTTCCTGGACAGGCAAAGTCACATCGGGGCAATTATCCCCCACCCTATTTATCCAACTGCTCTTGGTGTCAGCAGATCACATTTTGCAAAACTGTGCTTGCTGTATTTCTTACTCCCTTTGTATGGTAGTATCCTTCAATGCCCAGAGGTGCCCACTGTGTGGAAACCATCTTTTGCATTAATTGAAAGGAGTTAATTGGAATGGGGGTCCCCAAACTTGTTGGGCCCGTGAGCACTTTTGAAAAGTGTAGTGGGCACCACCACAAAAATGATTGTTATGAGAAAAGGGGCCAATCACAACATGTGGGAAGGTAGAGGCAGCTCGTTCTGAATGGGTATGCCCCACACACCAGAAACTGATGGCCTCTGAGCACCTCCTGCTCAGAGGTGGAGGGAAGCCAGGATTGGTCTCTTTATTTTTGTTTAACAAAACAAAAAAATCCACTTCCAAAGGATTGCTAAAGTGCATTATTCAACGTGTTTGGAAACGTCGTTGGAAGAAGTAGTGTTCCTCTTTGAATGTATTTATTTACATCATTTACAGTCCGCCTTTCTCATTGAAAGCCAAGCTACAAGTAACGTCTTACACAGGTTGGACACTTGTCAGCTTCCCTCAAGTTTTGATGGGAAATGTAGGCATCCTGGTTTTACAGCTTGGCTCCCCATTACAGCTGCAAGACCAGGATGCCTACATTTCCCATCAAAACTTGAGGGAAGCTGACAAGTGTCCAACCTGTGTCAGGCATCACTTGTAGCTTGGCTCTGAGTCTCAAGGCAGATCACACAGTCAATTTCAAGGACATTTCAATAAACAAAGTAATTGGGTCTATAAATGCAAATGTTCTGAATGGGTATGCCCCACACTCCAGGAACTGATGCCCTCTGAGCACCTCCTGCTGCTCTGAGGTGGAGGGAAGCCAGGGTTGACTCTTTGCTTTAGGAAAGAAGCAAGTGGGCACCAAGAAACACATTGGCAGGCACCACCGTGGGGCAAAATAAACTCAGAAAACACTTTCCATTTCTTCTGATAAATGCACGCTTGAGACAATCCACAATACTATGGGCGGGGGGTGGGTGGGGGCATCGTTGCTGGATTTTTTCAAAAGCAAGAAGCTGCCCTGTGACAAAACACGATCTCCTCCCCCCGTGAAGACCCTCCTCCCCACACACACACACACACACGCTCAGGAAAAACCTTTTAATACTCCAGATCGACAAAGAGAAAGAAGACAAACAGGAACCGCCAGTAGTGGCTTCAGGGAAGAGAGAAAGGAGACAGCTTTTCCCTCCCCGCGGGGCCCAATCCGAGATCATTTTCCCTTGCCCGCTTCTCCGCCACCCTCTCCCTTTGCAGCTCAAAACGGGTAAACACTCACAGGGCGATCCGTTTCCCACCATTACTTTCCTCCTTCCCAGCGCCAGTTTTTCCTCGACTTGCTCTAAAAGTTTTCCTTGGCGAGACCAAGAAAAAACAACCCGGGAACGTATCAATGCAGGCTAGTCCTTAAAAGCCGGAACCGCTCCTTCTTCGCCGGCAGCCTTCCCCGCCCCCCCCCCCCCGCCGCGTTACTCACCTTTCTCGTATACCTGCCTGAACAGGTAAACGCTCGCTTTAGGCTCCCCTCCCACCTTTCCTGCCTCTCATACCGCCTGATGGGAAATGTAGTTCTCCGCCCAGGGACCCTCCCTTCTAAAGGAATTGTGACCACAGCTTTGATTGTAAAGCGCCTCTGATTTAAATAAGTGCCAGACTCGAGAGAGAGCGTTCCAGGTGGGTAGCCCTGTTGGTCTGTAGTGGAAGAGCTAGGTTCCGGTCCAGCAGCACCTTGGCGACCAACTACATTTCCAGGGGATGAGCTTTCGAGAGTCAAGACAGAGGGAGCTCTTCCGACTCTCGGAAGCGCATACCTGGAAATGGAGTTGCTCTTGAAGGTGCTCCTGGACCCGAATGACACTCCAGACACATCACTGAGCCATTCCCTTTCTCGCCTTAGCAGCGCTTCTGGAAAGGAAGGGCTGCTGCGTTTATGGTCCGCGTCGGGTGTGCGGGAGTTACTGCAGACTTCGTCGTCTGTAACTCTGCAAAACTCACCCGGAACAAGACAGAATTGCAACAAAAGGAGTTCGTGCCGCGATTGACATCTGGTGGTTTAGGAAGTACATAACTCTACAGGCGTAGGCAGATAAAGCGAGTTTCAAAAAGAAGAATCTCGGCCCTTTTTTGTTAATGGTGACTGAATTGCGTGGGTATTTACGCATGCGAGACAAACAGGTGGTTAAATAGGCTGCTGCAGGCTGCTTCCACACACGTTAGATAATGCACGTTCAACGCTCTTTAGTGATCATATGGGACTGGCTGCTTCCACACACATTGGATAATGCACTTTCAATGCTCTTTAATGATTATTTGGAACTGGGCTTTCATGTGTGAAACAAAAAATCCACTTCCAAAGGATTGCTAAAGTACATTGAAAGTGCATTATCCAAGGTATGTGGAAATGGCCACTGGGTTTTAGTGTGTGAAACAAAAAACCCACTTCCAAAGGATTGCTAAAGTGCATTATTCAACCTGTGTGGAAACTGCGTTGCAAGAAGTTGCATTCCTCTTTGAATGTATTTACATCATTTATAGTCCGCCTTTCTCATTGAGTCTCAAGGCAGACCTCACAGTGCCTCAGCACAGTCAATTTCAAGGACATTTCAATAAACAATGTAATTGGGTCTATAAATGCAAATGTGTAAAGATTTAAAACCGTCAGAAATCCAATCCACGGAGCTGAAGAAACGCTGAAACTGAGCATTAGCAATTCTAAGACTCACATATTAAACAACATAGAACTAGTCAGTAGAATCATTCTTGAAGCAACAGACGGTACGTAGTAGTCAAGAGGGAGGGAAGGTTCCGTTTGGGTTTTGCTCCATGCTAAAAGTAGCCCTAGGTATAAAAGCCACAAAACAATTCAATCTTTCCAAACCCATCGAAGTAAAAGGATTTAGAAGGGGGTTAATCTGTTTCGGGTTGCACTGTTTAGCTCCCGGTTTTATAGTCGTCACATTTCTTTAGCGCCCAGTTTTGATTAGTGGGACAGGCAGAAAATCCAGGCGCGAAAACTTACCTGGCTTTCGGCAGCTCTTTCAGCCGTTGCAACGCCCCAGAACCTCAGGCCGTTAAACAAGAAGGTGGCAGCCCCGATAGCCTAACATGGCAGCCCTTCGAAATGCATTGAAGTCAGCGGGTTTAGAAAGCAAGGCGCTGGTTAGGGTTAAGCTGACAGGCACACCACATCCTGGTTACCTGGAATGAATGAAGAGTCGATTCTGGCGGCTTTGAACTTCATGAATGCTTGAAGAGTTCGGGGGACGGAAATCTCCGCGCAGATGGGCGGGGGGGGGGGCGGTCTAAGTCTTTCACCGTCTGGGGTTGCCTAACTGCCCCCCCCCCCTTGCTGCTTCAATCTGTCGTCAAAGTAGAACTAACTAACTACTAGGAATCAACTCCGATTCTAAGGGTAGCAGCAGGCCGGCCCAAGCGACACTCCGAGCGGAGTCAGACAGGCTAAGGTCACCAGGCGGCCCAGACGACTGGCGGGAGAGGGGATGGAGGGAGCGATCCTAAGCAGGTCTACTCAGGAGTAAGCCCAATTTTAGTCAGTGAGGCTTAGTCCCGGGAAAGTGCTCTTAGGATTTCACTGGAAGGCCCTCCTTCTGCATCCCCGTCCACGGAGGAAATGACTTGCTCCCAGCTATGGTTGCCAACCTCCATGTGGGGGGTGGGTGGGCTGGAGATCTCCCGGAATTACAACTGATCTCCAGCCGACAAAGATTAGTTCCCTCGAAGAAAATGGCTGCTTTGGAAAAGGGCTGCTCCAGGAATTCCCCATCCCGGAGTTGGCAACCCTACCACCACGATGTTTACAGTTACAATTTAGACACGAGGTTGGTTGGCATTTCCTCCAAAGCAAACTCGAGTCTATGTAACGTGTGGCGACGTCCAGAGTGCAGGCGACAGGGTTTTTTTCTTTTTTTTGGAATGCTCCTGTGTTAAAAAAAAGAAAGAGGCACTTCTTACAAACAGAAAACGAGCACATGCAAAGAGAGGCAATTTTCCTGCTATGCTCTTTTTCTGTTTGCAAGGGTTTAAAAAAAAATAAGAAGAAACGTACACTGACTCAGCAGTTAAAGCAAAAGGAGCCCTGCCAGGAAAGGAAAAAAAGTTGCAACCTTAGAAGCCCCCTGTAGGCAGAAATCCGGCAGATGAGGCTGCGCCTGCTTCCTTTTTGTTGCTGTTGCCTGTAACGTTGCTGCTAGAGGCAAATCAGCCAACCCCAAAGCAAGTGCGAATACTGTACCCTGCGACAGATCCAGAGGAGTTAGCCATGTTAGTCTGTAGTTGCAAAATAGTAAAGAGCCCAGTAGCACCTTTAAGACTAACCAACTTCATTGTAGCATAAGCTTTTGAGAGCCACAGCTCTCTTCGTCAGATGCATCATGAGGATGCTACTGGACTCTACTGTTTTGTAGCCTGCGAGAAGCGTTTTAATCATACAGTGTAAAATTGGTATTTAATGTTCTGTGAAAACTGTAATTACTCACTGCGGTTTAGATTTATACAGTTACACAGACCGGTGCTTTCAAACCACGGCGACCTTTTCATTCTTATTGATGAATACATTGTCAGGGTCGAAAACTTACACGTTAGTACAACAGGTTGGACCAATGGGGAGGCTGCTTCTGCAGCTGGATTTCTGAACTTTAAATGCACCAGAGCTTGAGAGCTAAAAGGATGGGACGATTAAAACCCGATCTATGCATATTTACGCAGAAGTAAAATGGAAAAAAGTCCAGTAGCATAAGCTTTCGAGAACCACAGTCCTCTTCGTCAGATGCTGACGAAGAGAACTGTGGTTCTCGAAAGCTTATGCTACAGTAAAGTTGGTTAGTCTTAAAGGTGCTACTGGACTCTTCTGTTTTGCTACTACAGACTAACACGGCTAACTCCTCTGGATCTATTACGCAGAAGTATGTCCCAGCTTAAACGAGAAAGACTTTATACACTACGTGGCGAATAAATAACAGCAGCATGCTGCTTTGACACACGCACTTTCAATTCACTTTCAATGAAACGGGGAAAATGCAAACGATAGCTAAAGTGCCTTGGAAGTGGGTTGAAAGGGCACCAGTCGGCGTGTGAAGAGACAATCTTTCTCAGTTGGAAGGTCCAAGAGGGGCTGTGTCCATAATAACTCTGTGCAGCTGGCTGCACCCGCGCCTTTGGACTCCGTGGGTTTAGGAACGCCGCATAGAATCGAACTGTGAACGGGGAAACAGTAAGCAGGAATTTGGGGGGAGTGGACTACAATTCCCAGCGTGCATCAGGAGAAAGGGGAGGGGGGCTGGAGCTGGAGCGGGGCTGGCTCGGAAGAAGGCGGGTCATGTGATTTCCTGGAAGTTGCCTTGGCAATGCAGGCAGGTGAGCCGCGTTTACGTGGAGGGTCTGAGGCCGCGGGGAGATAACCGGTGGCGGGTCCCGCTGAGGTGGGGCGAGCTGGGGAATGGGGCGCATCTGCTGGAGGGGGGACGGAAGGCGCAGGCCGCCCTGTTCTTGCGCGCTTCAAGGCCATCTGCTTGAGGGCAGCCCTTAGCCACGGTAGCCAAACGCGTCTGGGGCAGTCTCCCGCTGCGTGCCAGCTGCAGGGTGGTTATTGCTTTGCCCTACGGGTGGGCTACTTGCAAGTATCAGACTGGCCAGTGCGGGGAAACAGGTGGACGGACAGCAGGATTGTAGTCCAGCGGCACCTTAGAGACAAATGAGATTTCCAGAGTATGAGCTTTCGAGAGTCAAATCTCCCTTATTTCACATTCAGGGAGGAGGGGAGATCCCTGAGCCTTTTTATCCTACCAGGAAGGTGGGGCTGATGTTGCAAGGGAGGGCATCAAGGTGCAAAGGTACAGTGCAGGTTGAGGGAGTAATTAGACGCGTTGTTTGACCCAGCAGGCCTCCTCTTATGGAACTGTTTAGGTATTTAATGTGTGTGCTTTTTTAATGAACAGGGCTTATTTTTAGTTATATTTTCTGGGTATTCTAGCTATGTATGTCCTGACCTGGATAGCTCAGGCTAGCCCATTCCCATCAAATGGAAGCTAAGTAGGGTCAGCCCTGATTTGTACTTGTATGAGAGATCACGAGAGAAGTCCAGGGTTGCTACACAGAGCTCGGCAAGGGCAAACCGGCTCTGTTTGTCTCTTGCCTGGAAAACTCCTGCGTTCGCCATAGATCAGTTGTGACTTGATGGCCAACCCACCCCCCTGAAGAAGTGAGCAGTCACTCATGAAAGCTCCTACCTGACCACAAATTTTGTTAGTCTTATAGGTGCTACTGGACTCTTGCTCTTTTCTACTGCTACAGGTAGACTAACACAGCTACCCAACTTGATCAGCTTTTTGCATGTTTACTTGGAAGTCAGGTTGAGGAAGTAGTTTCTAGCCCATACAAGCTTAATCAAGAGTATAAGCTTGTTAGTTTTGAAAGTGCCACAAGACTCCTTTTTTATTTACTTAAGATTGTGTAACAGTTCTGACTCGGCTCCTGTGCCTTTAACAGCAGCTTGCCAAGCTGGAAATCAGCAGGTGCGGTGTTGTTTACTATGGCTTCAGATACTGTTCGAAATGGCTGAAACAGCAGGGGAAGTTAAAAAAAACACATAGGCAACTCTGGAGTTATTCTGTATTGAACATGCTGTAGAATGTTAGGTTATGGGAGAACTTTGATAGAAAGATACATAGTGATTTAATATTCTTAACAACAGCCCTTTACTGCTAAGGAATGTCCATATTTTGGTGCTCTCCAGCCTTCTAGGAAACCAGAGACATCCTTTGCAAATCTGATTACAGTACTACTTCCCTAATTAAACTGCCTGGCTAAGTCACAGGAAGTAGAAAATACCTTTGGTGTAAATTTCATTCGCACTGTTGTGTGCCCAGTTTTTTGTTGCTGATGATCATGCAGTAGGAGCATCTTATTTCCTTATCTCCGAAATACTGCACTCCTTTCTTCACCATGTTCTCTCTGCTCTCTTGCGTATCAAGAGAATTCTCTTGTAAGCACATTTCTGTTCCTTTCATGGTTTACCATAACTATGGCATATGGGGAGCAGGCATGGCTCAATGGCTAATTGTGTGTTTTGCATTTGGAAGGTCCCACATTTGATACCTGGCATAGGCAGCTGAAAGCTCTTGAGTGACAGGTGCTGTGGGAGACCTTTCTGTGCTCAGGGCCCTGGAGAGTCACTACCAGTCAGAATATACAACTCTGAACTAAATGGACCAGTGGCCTGGTTTGGTATAAGACAGCTTCATATGTTCTCAGTTGGCTTAGAATTGTATCTGCACTGGGGCTGACTGTAGTTATAGCTAATGAGTATATACTATAGTTGCCTATATAAATAGTGGGAGATCTCTCCTCCTATTGCTCATTTTAAAAAAATCAATTAATAAATTCAAAAAACATAAGACATGGACTACAATCATCTAAATCTATAGTTATCCACTACAGCAGTCATCTCAATGATACATGAAACCTAAACCCAATCACCTCTATTGCTCATTCTTGGCAGGATCTCTGTTGCCTCCTGCAAAACTATATACTGGAAGTGCCGATTGTTTACTTTCCTTCTTGATACGTGGCTTGTGGTGACTGAACGCCAAGACTTTCTGTACCCAAGTTTCATGGAACTAACTCATTCCAAGTCAACAGATGTCTGGCAGCATTACAGTTGTTGTTGCAGGGCTTCCAGGGCTTCATCTGCAAGTTTGAACTTTAGTGCTCAGAGAATGGCATAAACAAAAGTTGTGCTCCAAGAGATTGCAGTTGCATGACATGTTACTTGAAGTTAACTTGTTAGTTAATTTCACTGGGTTCTCTTGTCATTGTGGTATAGTGGATAAAGTGCTGGACTGGAAGCCGAATGATTCCGGTTCAAATACTGACATAACCTTGCAATTCACTGAGTGGCTTTGGGATGCTCACTCTTCTTCACAGGTATTATTCTCTGCATAGTGAAGATTGGTTGGGGAGAGACTCTGCGGGAATAATGGCTTCCTTAAGGTCGAAATAATTGAGATTAGAATTGAATTGGGCTCTTGATGGCTCTCACGCCTAACCACTGTGCTTTGCTGGCTGGCTCACTCTGCTAAAACAGAAGTCAGCGAATGTTGGGGGCATCTGCTAGCCTGTGGCTGAGTTGGTCACATGGCCCCAAGTCTGAGGATTCCATCTTGAGCCCCAGGCTCCCATGTACGGAGTGCATAACCTGCTTGCGCTTGTTGCTGTGACAACATCTTCCTGGCTTGGTCTTCATGCAGAGAAGAGGCTTCTGCTGTTTGCCAGGAGGAAATTACAGAACCTTTCCAATGGAGCACCTCCCCAAGTGAGGCCTTCTGCCCTTTTAAGATTCAGAGCTTTCTCAAGCTGCACCTGTGCTCTTCGGGATCAGTTTTGTGCTGGGCAACCATTAGTTCAGTAAGGAAAGCTTTACTGGGGGGGGGGTGCTTTTGTAAAATGAAATGATCAGCAACTCAGTGAAGAACAGTGTTTCAGTTGTGCCTTGACTCCTGGAAGCCAGGATGCTTCGATCTAGTGATAAACAGCTACTAATGATCCCTGGCCCCAGGGAGGCCTGCCTAGCGTTGACCAGGGCCATGGCCTTTTTGGTCCTGGCTCCAACCTGGTGGAACACTCGGTCTAATGAGACCAGGGCCTGGTGGCATTTGTTATCATTCCACCATGCCTGTAAGAGCTGTTCCACCAGGCATTTGGTTGATGCTGGGTAGGGCCTCTGTCAGCCAAAATAGGGTAGAATGGGGCCCCCCTATTAGAACATCCACCTCCAAAAAAGAAGTCTCCTTCTTTAATTACTTTTCAGTGACGTTTGGAAATGGATTAATGAACTGTTTGTGCTGCTTGTGTTTGTTTTTAAATATTTATATTGTATTTATTATGTTTGAAATTGTGCTTGTAATTTTAATGTCTATAGATGTGATCCGCCCTGAGCCTGCTGGTGTGGGGAGGGCGGAATACAAATGTAAACAAACAAATACATAAAAGCTTGGACCTGCTTTCTGTATTGCAAAGACTCAACATTCCGATCCTGTGGCCAGGATGCTGCGGGGCTTGTCCAGATGGCAGATAACGATCTGACCTTGAGCTTGAAATCACAGCATGACTTCTCTGCTCCATCTATCTGAGATCCAGACCTCTCCCCTCTTTTTGTTGCTGTGGGGCATTTCTTGAGACCAAATGTGTGTGTATGTGCATGTGTGCACAGAGGCAGGTGGCTCTCTTTCTGGCCCCCCCCCCCAACTTTCTGAGAGGTGAACGGGAAAGCCTGGCGACCTGTTCTGCTTCTTATGGGAGTTCACTCCTACTGCAGGAGAGTTCCACTTGCTGCGAACGCTCAAGTTTCTTTCCCCAATAGGCACAAAAAGCTGGAGAGGACAGGAAATTGTGCATGCAGTGAAGAAAGAGCTGGTGGTGGGTGCCTTTCCCTGTCTTTTGTCTTTGTTGGCCAAAACTTTCTTATAATTTGAGCTCATGAGACCTGGCTCTATTCTGCATATGCATAACAGGGCTTTTTGGGTGGTGGCTCCAAAGCCATGGGGTGCCCTTTCCCGTGAGATTCACCACCTTGCCTGATGTTTTGCAAACATTTTATTTTTAAAAAACGGAATGTATTTTCCTCCAGAATAGCTTTTTGGGGTCCTGGGGGGGGGGGTTCTGGAAAACGTTTGTCACCCACAGCTCTAATACTTTTGTGTTGTTGCTGTCCTGTTTTTCAAAGTAGTTGTATAATTTTTATTCTGCACATTGCTTTTAGAATTGTTGAAAGGTGGCCTGTACCCTTTTATAAACAAGCAGTGGTTTTCCCTTGTCCTTTACCCTTTCGGGGAAGACATTAAAGCAGAGATAAAGAAGGCATAGATAAGCACGGGAAGGTGAGAGCTGGCTTAAGCCCCTGTTTCCATGTATGTTTGCCTATGATCTCTACCTCCAGAAAGGCTCGAGATTATCAGCAGCTGAGCCTCTGGCTTGGAGTGGCCTCTTTTCAAGAGCTGAATGTAGCCTGGAGTGAGGCTCAGACGTGCGGAAGCAGCAGCCGTAGGCCCTTTCCACATGGGGTTTGTTGGGGTTTCCCTGTTGCCACTGCAGATGCAGCACAGTAGCCACAGGGCTTCCAAATGCTCTGCTTTCCCGGCTCCAGACCCCACGGTGGCCACCCCCCACTACTGGAGGGCTTCTTTTTGGAGATCTTTTAAAACAAAATGGCAATATACCATTATACTAAATACTAATTTTAAAAACTTCAAAAAAGCCCTCTTGAATTTGGGGTGGGGGTTGAAGGGGCCAGCACACGGGTGTTGGGGGTGGGGCTGAAAGAGCCAGTGTGGAGATGGAGGTAGGAAAATCCAGACTTTCCTGTCCACATGGCAGCCATCCTAGCTTTGCTGCAGTCTTTCCCAGAACATCATAGCAAAGCAGGTTTGGGTCAGGGGGGGAAACATGCTTCCTGGTCGCAAACCTATGCCGGGGCAAACCAGTTAGTTTGGGAAGCGTGGCGCACTGCAGCTGATGCCACTGGTTATTGTTTCTCTGTGGTAAGACTGTGCCTGGTAACTTCTGTTCCTTGTGGCAGCCAGTCCGCTGGCTGACTTCGAGCCAGAGCAGAGGAGACTTCTGGGACTTCTTTCTCCTAATGGCACGGGACATGCTTCTCTGTGCGAGTTGAAAGGAGAGCATACGGTGCTTGGAGAGTGTGCGCCGTACAGAAGGCACATTCTGCTGGATAATGTGTGGAAGAGAACCACCTTATGGGTACCTCTGTTTGGGTGAGTGTAGCTTGAAGTAGATTGGTGAAATGGTGCACAGCATCTGAATTACTTCCAGCTGAAGGTGTTGGCCTTACATTCTGCTCCCAACTGTGGTTACGCTGCAGTGAGTCCCGTTTTGTTAGCTGGGGCTTCCTCTCTAGAAAACGTGTGTAGGGTTGCGACCGTAACGACTTTGGTGAATGATTTCTCCTCCTTGATTCTCCCCCTTTCTTTTTAGGGAGAAGAAAGATGACGTGAGCCACATTCCAGCATTAAAGGCAGAGTGGCCTGGGGGGGGGAAGTCGGGGGGAAACCAGAAGGAAAGCTATGCCAGGATCTTTAAGGCGGCAGCCTGCAAACAGGGTCCTTGTGCCACAGTTCACCCATCACCATGTTGCCGTGTTCCTGCTCACGTTCTTCAGGTGGGTGGCTGTGTTCAGATCTGCACGGTAGCCTTCGAGTAAGATTCTACGGGGCGAGTTTGATGTGAAAGAGGGAGAGGCGGTCCAAAGTCCCCAGTGTGTCTAGAGTTGGGGGTAGAATTTGGGAGGGGGGGCAGGTTTGAATCCTCACACGGCCATCAAAGCTTGCTGGCTGGTCTTGATCCAGTCATTCTCTCAGCTTAATCCACCTCACAGCACGGGGAGAACAATGATGTTTTGGTCCCCATCGGGGAGAAAAGCAGAGTAAAAATATAATGATAATATCAACAACAACAACATTCGATTTATATACCGCCCTTCAAGACAACTTATTGCCCACTCAGAGTGGTTTACAAAGTATGTTGTTATTATCCCCACAACAAAATACCCTGTGAGGTGGGTGGGGCTGAGAGAGCTCTGAGAGAGCTGTGACTGGCCCAAGGTCACCCAGCTGGCTTCAAGTGGAGGAGTGGGGAATCAAACCCGGCTCTCCAGATTAGAGTCCTGCACTCTTAACCTCTACACCAAACTGGCTCTCACACCAAATCTGTCTAAACACAGATTTCTGACACCTGCCTGGCTTTTGTTCAGTGGTTCTTGTGTGTGTGTGCTAAGGTGCTTTGATGCCTGTGCTAACATCTCCTGGTTGAACTTTCAGTAGAATTGCTAGTCTGGGCATGGTTTGAAACATGTTCAGAACTCAGTGCTGCTTTTATGTTATATCCCAACATTGTGGCTGAGCAGGAAACTACTGGGAAAGTCTGCCCTAAATAGACACAGGCAGTGGTTCTGCGTGAGGGTATTGGTGTGTGCTTAGGATCTCCAATTTCCGTTGTGACATTGATATGGAGGACGTCACCTGTGCTGTTCTGGGATTCCCCCAGGGAGTGAATTCCGCTGCTCCACATGAGGCCCTTCTCTTCCAGCAGCAGCAGCTGGTGGGTTTGGTTGGGGGAAGGGAAGCCTTCCTTTCCGCCAGGTTATGAGGCGCCTTCTATGCCAGGCCTCTGGGGGTGCCTCTTGGGGCACGGCTGATAAGGGGCCCCATCCAGATCTTGCTTCTGTCATGTCATGGAAGGAGGCTTATTGGGGGCAGGTTGGCTGGCAGGTGGAAGAAGGGTCAGACAAGAGGTTGGCTGAATGATGAGATGCCCATTTGGACAAATGCAAGGTAGGGTGCAGTGGTGGCCTGTGTAGATATGCAGCCTCTGCCGTCTGAGCAGCCTTTCTGCTCTGCTGGGCTAATATCCCCTTGGACTTCTTAATACAAGGAGGGCTAATAAGCTTTGTAAAAATGCTCTCTCATCTCGGCCACCCTGCTACCTCGCGTGAATGATTTGGGAGGATGTATTTCCCACCCCCTCTGCATTGTGTGGAAAGAGGCAATATTTGGGGTAGGGGAGTGTGTAGTCCTTCTTGGAACCAGTTTCCCTGAAATCAAAATTACCTTTTGCTAAGAACAAAGAGCACGGGAGTGGGGTGTCTCCGAAAATCAGGCAGTGTTTTGTGCAGCCCAAAGGAAATACCCTGTGGGTGATGTTCTTCTCTGTCTCTCTCTTCATTTCCAGCTACTCTCTGCTGCATGCCTCCAGGAAAACCTTCAGCAACGTCAAGGTCAGCATCTCCAGCCAGTGGACTCCCTCCTGCCTTAACGACACCGCCCTCCAGCTTCAGCCGTATGAGGTGAGGGCGTTCAGGTGTATGGGCCAGCTAAAGCTGCAGCCTTGACCTCTTGGGTAGTGGGGGCAGCAAGCCAGTAAGCAGTGGGCAGCCCCTGTATCAGGATGGAATATGTGAAGGGGCCTAAATGTGAACGCCACCGGCTACGAAATTCCAGGTGATGCCTGAGAGAACTTTTTCTTTTATCACTTTCACAGTGTGGAAAGCTTCTCCCTCTGGAAAGGTTGGAGCCCCGTCTGTTTAAATGTCTCTCACAATTAATCGGCCTTTGACTTTGGGTTACGCCAAACGGAGCCATAATTATTTCTTGACATGGCTGCCAGGAACTATTTGATTGCCTTTCCTGTTGGATGACCTCATTGTGGCCTTCCTTGGGAATACTTCAGTGGAAGATGTGTTGAAATTTTTCTAAATAAACAAATTGGGGGTCAGGCTGGCCCAAGGCTTCCATTGTTAGCTGTAATAATGCTCTCCCCCAGAGCCCTGCAAATATTGTCATACTTAAAATCCTCTGACGCTTTTCAACAATGGGATGAAGGGGTTTGAGATACAAAAAACATTTTAAAAGCTGGATAATATTTCTTTGGCTCTGACTGATTGCGGTTGTAAATGATCTATACGCAACGGAATCACAGAAAACGTAGTGATACGTACATATATTTGTTCTTGGCCTGTGCCATGTCAGACTGCAGGTTACGGTAGAAAAGAGCAAGAGTCCAGTAGCACCTATACGACTAACAGAATTTGCTACTCATCTTGATCTCTGTGCAGGTTATAGGAATACATTTTTGAATGCTACCTTGAAAGAAACTCTGTGTGCATAGAAAGCCAGCAAGTCAAGGAGAAGGCTATCCTAGAAGCTTGACCGTGCTAGTTTTTGTCATGCAAGGAATTATTTTTATAGCAGAGCATTCAGATGTGATTTCTGGCCCACAGTTTGATGGGGGCGAAGTCCTGGGGAAGCTAGGGCATCTGATTCTGCAGCATGAGTAGTTTGCTTGGCAAGGGTTTTTCCCTGCTTTCATTCAGGTGGGTGGTGGTGCTGCCTTTCAGAGCTTCCTTCTTCGTTGAAAAGGAAAGAAGGGTGGTGCTGAAATGGTTCCTGGCTGTATCTTTTGACTCAGCCCAGCCCTGTTTCCGGTTGCCACAATGACATTGGCATATATCCATCCGCTGTAACCCTAGGGGCAGCTTCCAGGTGGCTAATCTCCATGTGCTGCAGTCTACATCACACAGATTCTGGCCAAAGGAATTATGATGTTGAACATGGACTAGACCCTACTTATTCCTAGACATCATAATCTCGCCCCTTGTCCCTGAATTAGGGAAGTTTACAAGACTTCCAAATAGGCAAACATAAAGAAGTAACCTTGGGTCGGTTAAACATTTACTCTGGTAAACACTGGCCCCTCTGCACTGCGGCAAAGGGGAAAGGAACTTATATGTTGGCTGCCTTCCGAACCTCCTGCCTTCTAGGATTCCTCCTGGCTCTAGGAACTCTCTAGGAACTGGAATCTTCCTTGACAAGGAACTAGGGAGGCATAGGAGGCTCGGGCAAGGCTGGCAGGCGTGGGAGAAGGCACCATTCAAGAGGGGGCAACCCTAACATGGAGAGGCCCAGAGCCAAAATAATAATAATAACATTTGATTTATATACCACCCTTCAGGACAACTTAACGTTCACTCAGAGCAGTTTACAAAGTGTGTTATTATCTTCATGATAATCATCGTGTGAGGTGGGTGGGGCTAAGAGAGCTGTGACTGACCCAAGGTCACCCAGCTAGCTTCCAACGCAGGAGTGGGGAATCAAATCTGGCTCTCCAGATTAGAGTCCTGCCACTCACCAAACTGGTGAGAAGGTGTCTCAGGCTGAGGATTCAGGCCAATCTGGGACCCTAGAGAAGCTGAGGAGCCCAGCTGAGGTGGAGCTAAACCCAATGTCCCTGCTGCACCCTGAAGTAAGATGTGGAACTAATGGGGTTCCTGGGAAGGGTGTGAAGAGGGAGTAGTGAACTTGTACCACTGCTCATGTCTGCATCTGCTCTGGTTGGGTGGTGGACCCCTGCAGCTGCACCAGCCTTGTTCCCCTGGTTTTGATTATTTACTTTGCAAATTTGAGCTTGTACCATCAGACCATTGCTCCATCCCATTTAGTGTGGTGTGCTCTGACTGGCAGTGGCTCTCCAGGGTCCCTGGCAGAGAGAGAGAGAGAGAGAGAGTGAGACAGAGAGAGAGAGAGAGAGAGAGAGAATTTTTCCCCAGCACTTGCTCCATTGAGATCCTTGAGCGGGAGAGGTCAGGGCTTGAACCTGAGAACCCTCTTCACGCAGAGCATGGGCTCAACCACTGAGCTGTGTCCCTTTCACTGACGTGCTCTCAAAATGCTTCCTATTGTTGCATTTTCATGCAAGTTGCCTTCTTGCATTAAGTACCCACAACAAGGGCCTGCAGATGATTCATGCTGTTCATATTTATAAAAACGTTTCTCGTGAAAAACGAGCCAGGGACATCTTAACCGAACCTTTGGAGCTGTGACTGTTTTTAACCAAAGTACAAACTGCCTGCCCTCTAGTGGCAGGAGTCAGAGTTGCAGTGGTGACAGCTTGTATTTTTTGACTGACTGGCCTCTTGGCAAGGGCCACACATCAATACTGAAGAGATAAAGTTGCAAGTTTTTGACGCCTGCAGTGGTTCATTTGCTGGCGTGAAGATAGCTTATCCTGCCAGCAAATTTATGGTCCAATGGCTTTATTGGTTCTGTTTGTTTTCCCTGCAGCTGTGGAACAGCAGCCATTTATTTCCTGACATCGGAGAAGCCACGCTTTTCCTTGGGACGCTTGACACCATCTTCCTATTCTCCTATGCTGTGGTGGGTAGAACTTCCTTCCATACAAAAGTACAAGCCTGAAAGCACCGAAGGGGAAGCTCTTCCTTTTGTTACCTGTGGACTTTTGTGCGTCTCCAACCAACAAAGCCCAGGAAACTGCACAGAATTCACAGTGGTCTTGGTTTGTGATCCATTAATATAAAAGCTGCCCTCAGGACTGTGTAGAAGATCTTCTGATAGGACAGCAGAACAAAGATGGGCCGCTGCTGCTGCCATTTGGGAGTCAAACTCTGGAGTCCGCTGCCAGAGTAGGAGAAAGTGGAAGCTTGAAGGAGTTTTAGAAGGGTAGAAATGGCCTTTGAATCTAAGCTGTTGCCCAAAACCGTGGGTATCTGGGGGGTGTAGGTAGAACTCTGAGCTAGGACTGCGGAGACTTGGGTCTGGGGAGCTAGGACTGGGGAGACTAGGACTAGGACTGAGCTAGGACTGGGGAGACTAGGACTGGGGAGACTGGGGAGACCATTCCCCACTCACCTATGAGGGTTGCTGGGTGCACTTGGGCAAGTGGCCCTCTGTCTCTGTTTATTTACTTCATTTATACGCCACCTTTCACCCCAGTGGTGAAAACATTCTCTTCTCCTTTTTATCCTCACAACAACCTTGGGAGGTTGGCTGAATGTGTGTGAATGGCCTAAGATCACCCAGCAGGCTTTCATGGCAGAGTGGGTATTCAAACCCTGGATCTCACAGATCCTAATCTGACACTCACCTAGTGGTACTCACTCTGTGGCTAACGGAGAGCCACATGTGCAGTTACCATGGACCAAAAGATTCACATTTACTTTCATCCCTGACATGAAGCCTGCAACTTAGGGAGGCTTGCACCTTACCTGTTCCTCCAGCAGCAGCTGCTTCATGGTGGAAACCAACTTCCAGCCACGAGCTCCATTGGGCAAGGGCTTTGTTGGCTTTCTTGAAATGGGGCAGGTACTATTTTGGGGAACGGTGCCCTTCTCCATTTTTACTCTGACATCAACCCTGTGAGGCTTGGCTGAGAGTGTGCGATTGGCCCAGGGTCATCCAGTAAGTTTCAGCCCGAATCTCTCAGGTCCCAGACCAACACTATAATTGCTGTCCCACCCTGGCTCAGAGAAAAACCGGTGTCTGAAATGTGGGTCTTGCAGACAGCATTCAACTAAAATATGATTTTAAGGACTTGCCTTGTATTGGTTCTTATGGAACAAAGGCACCAAAGGGTATAAGACTAAAATTTATCGTTCATGGGCAAGAACCTGTTTGTCAGGTGCTTAAACACTAAAATAAATGTGTGTGATTTTTTAGGGGCTCTTTGTCAGTGGGATCGTTGGGGATCGTCTGAATATGCGCTGGGTCCTGTCGTTTGGCATGTGCTCTTCTGCATTAGTGGTAAGTTGGGAAACTTTGGCTCTGTCCAAGTGGAGAAGAGATTTACAGTGCCTAAGTGCCCTTGTTTGTCTTGGAGAAGAATTTCCTTAGCTTTGTATTTAAGTAATGAGAATTAGGAATGAGTGTTTTAAAAAGAGAAACCTGTGATTCTTAGTCTTCTAACTTGAATGTATAAACTTAATCTAAGTTTTTATGATTTGTGGGTTGCTAATTGCAACCACTGGTCAAGAAAAATCTTTAGTTTGTACAGTGTCCCCCTAACACTCCATGATTTCAGACACAGTAATACTTGAGCTGGTTAATAGGAACCAGCTAATACACAAGATGGCTGCTTTACTTGAGTTTGGCATGCCAGTTCTTTCTGTCTTTTCTAGTTCACTTTTCTCGCTGAGATCTGAGGAGGATTACAGCTGAAAGCAAAGCTCACGGTAGTACATGCAACCAGCAAAACATAACATGCATACCACTCCATGGTGACTGTAAACAAAATTGGAGAACATCATACTAAAATAGGTTATAATACATACATTAAAGCAGGGGTTACAAAACTGGAGTGGAGAGCAGAGCAATATGTAACATACTACAGACAATGTAATCTCACTGATCGTGGAATTGGAAAGCAATGGAATAAACACAGCACGATGTAATGTATAATGCAATGAACAGGGCCCTCTGCAGGTGGCAACTTCCACATGGGCAAAATCAACAGCTGCCTGTACGCATGCATTCTCTGTGGTGGCCCCCACTTGATGGAATGGCCTACCTGGGGAGGTTTGAAAAGCTCCCACTCAACTGGCCTTCCACAAACGATGCAAAACTGAATTATTCAAGAGGGTTTTTTGCTCGTATAGGAGGGCTGTACTGTAAGGAAGTGGTCTCAAAGAGATGCATCAGTAAAGGGATAGGAAACCCATCAGTAAAAGGGTAAGGAGGGACCACAGACTTTACTACTGTTGCTGTAAATACTGATGGACTATAGACTGCACTATTATTGCTAAGACTGTGATCCTACGGGGTAGTTGCTATGTTGTTTAGTATGTCAGTTGTTCCTATGTTGTTTAGTATGTCAGGCCCTGAGCCTGCTGGAAATGCGGGGAGGGCGGAATAAAAGTCAATAAATAAATAAAAAATCGCTTATGCTGTGTTTCAGCATTTCTTCAGCTCTCTGCAAATTTGCATGCATGTGCCCATTACTTTGATATTGACTGTACTGACTCACACTGTGTAATCCGCCTTGAGTCTCAGTGAGAAAGGTGAACTATAAATAATGTAAATAAATAGCTTTAATTCCACTGGCACCAAAGGCAACCTTGTTCTTCAGGCAGGCTTTTGCAAATCTGCTGTGCCTTTCTGCTGTGCAACGAGACCTCTTTGAATCTTCAAATTTAAACCTGGGTCAGTTGAAAGCTTGCACCTTTCTGTATACTGCAACTCTCAACTCTTTGCTTGCCTAGGAAAACCCCAGTGCCAGGTCGCCATGGCACGTTGAAAATGTTGGGTATTCTTCCCCCCATCTATGTGTTTAGATAGTAGCGTGCTGTTGCCCAAATGGATTCTGGAAGCAAGCTGTAAGGACTTACCATCATCTGTACAACAGCCCCTGTTCCAGACATTTCCCCTTCCTTTTAGGCTTGAAAGCATTTTAATTCTGGTTCCTTCATACTTTCTGTTTTCAATCTTGCCCTTAATCAAGGCTTATGCGTAATCACTTTCTTGCCGAGCAGGAATTGCTTCCGGCCGTCCAGGCAAAGAAGTTTCTACAAAAAGCTGTGCTGCATAATTTTCTTTTAAGCCACCAATGAAGAATATAGGTATGCTTGGGCGAGCAGGCTAGTTAAAGATATTCTTGTGGACTAGCAACTGGTGGGCTTGTGTTGCCGGGCTGCTTTAAGCCCAGTATTTAGAGTGCTCCTTTCTTTCTACCCAGGTGTTCGTCTTTGGTACTGTCTCTGAATGGCTGCATTTCTACAACAAGTGGTTTTACTGCTGCCTGTGGATCGTGAATGGCTTGCTGCAGTCCACTGGATGGCCCTGCGTTGTGGCTGTTATGGGAAACTGGTTTGGCAAAGCTGGGTATGTTGATTACCACCCCCCACCTTTTTATTAGTAGTGCACTGCGTCTCCTGTTTGTGTGTGTGAGAGAGAGACTTTTAATTATCAAAAACTATGCCAAGGGACATATATGTTTACTCTTAAACGCATATTCTCCCTGTCCAAATTACTCCTTTCATTGACTGAGAGGAAACTGGTACTAAAAAAAATGTTTTCATATAATGTAGCCAGTGTGATATAGTTAGACTTCCCAGTTGCCTGCCGGTGGTGGATAGTTGTCCGGGGATTTGCCCCATTGGTGGGAGATGGCAAACCCCCAGGCCATTGCCCACCACTGGCAGGCAACCTGGAAAGCTCACACCAGGCATGCTCCCAGTGGGGTGCGACAATGTAACTTCCTGAAGTGATGTCATTGTGTTGGTCCCAAATGGGCTGAATTGGCTTAGCGTGAAGTGCGGGAACATGCCTGTAGCTGGCATGATGGTGTCACTTCCCGGAAGTGACATCATCGCACCTCATCAGGAGCGTGCATTTGCGCATGCATGAGGACATTACACCAGGTAAGTCCTGGATCCACCCCCCTCCGACAGGGAACCTGGGAATCCTAGGTATAGCGGCTGGAGGGTGAGACTAGGACTTGGTATAACCGGGTTTCTGTCTTGGCCCTGCCATGGAAACTCGCTAGGTGACCCTGGATCTCTCATGGTCTCTCAACCTAACCTTCCTCACAAGGTGGTGGTTGTAGGGGTAAAGTAGAGGAGGAGAGAACAATGTGATAGCCGCTTTGCATTCTGATCAGGTAGAAAACCAGAATTTTTTTGAAAAGTTTCTTGAGAAAAGAGTTCTGCATTGAGCTTCACACCCTTGAAGATGTATTTTTAGTAAACTCATTCCATGTTGCACAAGCTAATACTGGTTTTTCAGATATCAGCTTGATGCTTGTCCTGTCCTTGTTTTTATCATCGGAGAAAGTCAAATATACAAACAGTGCGTGTGCAGTTTTTGGTCGATGCATTAAGGGCTAAGTTAAGATTCAATAGAGAGGATTCTGAATATGCCCTGCATTCTATAGTGCAGATCGGATCAATGGTGTTCTGCAGGTGTAGATCTTTATGTGCCTCAAACATAACCATGAGTATTGACGACAGAAAATGTTATTTGCATGAGTGGCAATCTCAGGTGTGCAAGTTTGGTTGTCAACACTGCCAGCACGCAGTCTAGGCTGGTATTCCCCAGACTCTTGATACCTGTGGCAGCAGTCTTTTTGGGCTTGAAATTAGAGGCATGTATTAACCCATGCTCAAAATGATTGATTATTTTTTTCTCTTAAGTCCCGTTAACATCGCAGCCCACCCACCCTGTTGCCCTATCCATTTGGACTCTGTATTGGGGCTGTGCCTTCTTGTCAGTAGTGATTGTTATGGGGTTCTTCCCTCCCTCGACACACACACACACACAAGAAAAGAGGAATCTTTGTGCTTTCTTGCTCACTCATGTAACCTCACTTCCAGTCTGTTGGCAGTGATGATGGTCAGTTTCCCTTCCCAGTGTTTGCCCAACTCACTCCTGTCTCTGTCTTTTGCCTCCCAGGAGGGGTTTTGTGTTTGGCCTCTGGAGTGCCTGTGCATCAGTTGGCAACATCCTGGGAGCATTCCTCGCGTCCTCGGTTCTGCAGTATGGCTATGAGGTGGGTGGAGCTTCCTGCCTCTTCTCCTCTGCATGGATTGGGGCAGGTCGCCTTCTGTGGTTACTGTATACCCATCATTCTTTGCTAAGGAAAAATACGCTAAGAAGTTGTGCTACAAAAACAAACTTGCATGGTGCGCGGTGCACCCTCTTTGCTAATGATTTGGAGATCTCTCACGGAGTTGTTGGGAAGGAATTTGTACAACAGTTTGGCTGTGTAGAAAGCCTGGAAGTGCACCTGCAGTACTTAAAAAGGAGGCATCCGATTGATTATTTTAAGATGAGGTATGGAAGAGCTGCGAATAAGAGATGTGTCTGTGCTTCTCCCCCTCGTTCCAGTATGCTTTCTTGGTGACAGCATCGGTACAGTTTGCTGGCGGAGTCATTGTCTTCTTTGGCCTTGTGACTTCTCCCAAAGAAGTAGGTGAGTAAAAGTAGATTACGTGCCCCTTTTAGCTTCTTTCCAGACAGGCCAGGCATCCAGTATTGTAGTGTTTCTCAGCTTGTTGTGCACCCAACTCACATTACTCTGAAATTTGTGATTTTGACCATCAGCATGGCACAGTAGTACATAAGAAGGGCTGGATCTTTGGGAGGTTCAAATTTCTGCTAAGCCAAGCGGCTTACTTGGTGATCTTGGGGAACTGCTCCCCCTATGGAATGATTTGGGGCCTAATCTTCTTGTAAGCCGTACTTAGCACTGCTTTTAAGTTCTTGGCAGAAGAGTGCACTGCAAATGCAAAAAAACCTTCAAGCCCCATTCTTAATTTGCCACGTAGAGCAGTGGGAACATTTCTCTGGCCAAGGATATAGGACCAGTTCAGTCATCCATGTGTTTTCCTTCATACTATGTGCTCCTAATTGTCCCCAGAGATGCATTTGCACAGAAACCTTGTCATGGCTACAGCCAAAGCGCCCTGGAAGAACTTCCTGTGCAGCAGCTGGGGGAGGGGGCAGCAATTGCAGGGGGAGGGGAGGATGCTTCTGGAGAGGGGGACCCAAGTTGCATACGTTCAGTGTGTCAGTGCACTGCCAGGGCCAAGGCATTTGATAGGATCTCTGTGTAAGTGCCTTCCCTGGCTGATTGGTATGCATTGTGCACAGGAAGAAAGCTCTAAACAGCATAGCAATTATTAAGTGTTCCGAGGGCTTCATATAACAATTTCCTCAGCACTATAAGGTAAACCAGTACCAAGAGTGGAGAGAGAGTGGCTAAGGCCGCTTCTAGCGGTTTTGACCTGGCAGCCTCCCAGATCGCAGCTCCGTTCTTTTAGCCGCTGTGAAACACCAGATTTGGAATTACTTTGCTGCCTAACTAGGTTGTGGGTTAAGAAGACTGGCTCCAGTAGGCCACCCGCTTAGCTTGAGCCGTGCTCCCCAGTGATGCCTGTAAGAACAATACGTTTATGCCACACCCCCTTGAAGGCTATCAAGATTTTTTAAAACAAGGTTGGTAGTTGAGGTTGTAATCTCAGATACCCCATTTTACATTTGCTTTGTGTGGGCCTACAAGCTTGACTTCGGTGCGTGCCTTTTTCGATGCACGCGTGTTCTGTACTGCCCAGTATTGCCCACTTAAGGGATTGATGGATGTTTACACAGCCATCCTGGATATGAAAGCTGAGGAACAAGCCCTTGGTTATTCAGGGGCTCTTCTTCACACTGAACTTAGAGTTGGTTAATTCACACACACCCATTTTAACTTCTCTTGAGCAGTTCTAACCGTCCTCACGTAGGGATTCATGTGGACAAATACACTGTTTTAAAACCTGCTGGGAACATCCGCTGACAGAAGGATTTCCACCAGCAGAGGTCACTTTCCCCTTTGCCACCAAATGCCCCCTGAAATGCTGCTCCTGGGGTTGCCCCCCCCCCCGCTGAACTGCATGATGAGAGAATCAGAGCTTTGCTATAGGAGGGGAGAGCCTGTGAAAACAGCCCTCCTCTTCCATCTGAAAAAGTCTTCGATGGGATCCTCCCCACTGAATCATGGATTCATGGAGTTGGAAAGGGCCTTAAAGACCATCTAGTTGAACCCCCCCCCTGCCCCAAGCAGGAACAGCCTAAAGAATCCCCAACAAGTGTCCGTCCAGCTGCTCCCTGATTCCCCACTGCTGGAGATAGAATGCTGCAGCTGGAGAGACCCTGGGTCTGGTACAGCATAGGTGTTTGCCCAGATTTCTTGTTCCTTGCAGTTATTGAAGGCAAGGGAGATTTCAGTGTAAGCTGAAATAGTTGCAGAGGAGGAACTGAATTGTGGAGGTGTTGAAACCAGAGGTATGAAGACTGAGCTCAATCAGTTTTTAGGAAGAGTCTCTCTACACAAGATATCTGACACATGTTCTTCATATGTTGTGAGACACAATGTCAGCCGGGAAGCGTAGTTTTGAAAGACAGAGCTGGTAGAGATCGCTCTGGAGAGGACAGATTCTCTCACAGCTCTCTGCTGCCTCTGGTGTCTCCCTTTTTGGAGCCTTTGACCTGCTGAGGCTTGGTTAATTCAAAGTTTTAAGCAGTGAGGGTGGCAGGGTAAATGCTCAGGAAGGAAAGACAGTTTGGCACATCAGAGGCAGCGGAGGGCTGTGACAAAATCCATCCCCTCTGGAGTGATCTCCACCAGCTCTGTCTTTAAAACTGCACTTCCTGGCTAACATTGCATCTCTTGACACTTGACAAACACACGCCCAGGCGTCTTGCGTAGAGAGACTCTCAGACTACAGTTAGGAATAGAGATGGACATGAACCGAAATAAGAACCAACGTTCGTCATGAGCCAGGCTGGTTTTTGGTTCGCGAACTGGCAGTTTGTCGGAGCTCATTCCTGACGAACTGTGACAAACCTCTATGATTTTTAGAGCAGTTCATATGGTTCATTTTTCGATTCGTCACTGCAGACAGCTTGGTGCCGATCAATCTGTTACCCAGGCAACGGGGGTGGGGTGGGGGAATGGGCTTTCTGCAGCCCTGGAAGCGACGAACCAACAAACCAAATGAACTGGTTCATGAACGGGGCAAGTTCATGGTGGTTCATGGTTTGTGAAATGTGACGAGCCATGAACCGCAACGAACCACCATTTTCCCGGTTTGTGCCCATCTCTAGTTAGGAGTCTTCCCAGCAGCCTTAGTTATAAGTGATATAATTACTGAAGTGGATCTTTGACATTGGGAAGTCCAACCCTAATCGATTAGGAAATGCACTAATATGTAGCGTCTCCCCAATAATGGCCAGACATTCAGGAAAGACAGAGCTGATGCCAGCATGAGACAGGATCATACTTTTGCACGTTAGAAGAACAAGGGTAGAAATTGGTCAGTCTCCACAGAACAGCAAGTAGAAGAATTTCTAAACTCAAGAGGAAGACTGAGGTAGGGGAGGACAAGTGAGCCAATAGGAAGGGAGAAGCGATGACCCGAAAGAGCAAGCGTGGATTTTGTGCTGGGGGGGCGGGGTTTGGTTGGCCTTTCTTTTCAATTTGCGATTCTGTGGGTTCCAGGCCTCCCAGAAGTTGGGGAAGAGGGTGATGGTGGTGGGGCTGCTGAAGAAGATGCCCGTGAGCCCTTAATGGGCGGGAATGACAGTTATGATGAAGACGATCAAAATTACACCATCCAGGCAGCAGATCCAAGCAGCAGCCCCCAGCCCAGGGCCATAGGATTTTTCCAGGCTTGTTGCCTACCTGGTGTGATACTGGTAAGGATTCCTCCACCTTCTTCTGAACACGTTGCACTGTGATGCTTTTCCTAGCGAATTGTGCAGTAAGGATGTAGTGAGAATTGGCCAGTGTCTCTTAACACACAGAGAAATGTATTTAACTTTCAGGAGTCAGGGATGAACTGGGGGGTGGGCAGGGGCAGGAGAGACCTTTCTGCATACAAATTGCATGGTCTTCACTTTCTGTAGAAGGGCTTCCCATTTGTTCATTGTTTGTTCTCCCATTTGTTCATTGTTTATTCTCTGCAAGTTTCATAGCAGAGCAGGGATTTGAACTGGGTTCCCTCCCACTTCCAGTCCCATTTCTGTCTGCCCCTCTTTACCCACTCACATTTCTTTGGCTCTGATGGCCTTCCCTTTTGTGTGCATTTCAGTATTCCTTGGCCTACGCCTGTCTGAAATTGGTGAACTACTCCTTCTTCTTCTGGCTGCCCTTCTACCTCAGCAGCAACTTTGGATGGAAAGAGGCAGAAGCCGACAAGCTCTCCATTTGGTACGACGTCGGAGGGATTATAGGTACACGAAGCAAACTTCAACTTTGGATTTCCTGGATTTGCTATGGCCTATAAACTTGGGTGGTGGGGAGCCCCAATTCTGGCTTTTAACAGATTTTTTTTTGCCTTCAAACCAGAATTCTAAACCACAGTTCAACCCTGCTCTAGAATCCTGGTTTATCAGCAAGAAACAAACCTCAGTGTGTTAGAAGTACCCACGTTTATGTGTCACAACAAATTGTGGTCAGATTGAAGCCTTCCTCTTCAGTCTCTGTTCTACTTGGAGAAGTTGAAAAGAGGCAGGGGGAGAAATGCATAAGCCTCAGAATAATCCAGATTTTGTTCACGATGTCTGAATGCAACCTCCTAGGAGGTTGTGACCTCTTATTCCAGGTTAGGTTGCAAGGCTGTTAAGGATGTTGACCCCTACCTCCATGCCTTCTGAATTCCTAACCTGAAGGGCTGGTGTTCCCTTTGTTTCTGCAGGTGGCACCATCCAAGGCTTAATCTCTGATGTGCTGCAGAAAAGAGCTCCGGTGCTAGCCATTAGCCTCATCTTGGCTGTTGGGTCTCTCGTTGGATACAGCCGTGAGTACCTTTCTGCTTCTCAGCGGAGTTTAGAGGGGGAATAGACTGCTTGTTCAGGTCTGGCTTATAATCCACAATTGAGGAGACATGTGTGGTGGTCATGCTTTGCGTTTAACCAGGCCTGGCTTGGGGAGGTGGATGGAGTTCTGATAAGTAGGAAGAGCCTTGCTGGATCTGGCCAAAGGTCTGCCTAGTCCAGCATCTTGTTTCCAGGAGGCATGTATGCACAGCATGTTCCTCTGGATGGGCTCTTTTGAGCGAGCAAGAGAAGAAAGGGGCTCATATTACAGCCTGCGTAATTCATTTCAGACATAAAATGAAACTTTGATTACAGCTTGTGAAACGGTGTCGGATGACTTTTGTTGTATTCAGTTGCTCTAATAGTACACATGGCAGGTTTGGGAGCACTGTGTTGGACAAAATCCTGCATTTTCTTACCTGCTTTCCAAGTGTTTGGTGTAGCTTGAAGGCTTCCATGCTGTTGTTTTAGTAGAAGCTAGGGCTGTGGTGTCTTTGGTTGTGTAAAACTATCATGAGGTCACGGTGGTGCTTCTCAGCTTGCTTCCGGTTTGAAGCCTGCTAAGTATCTGTGAAAGTGGCATTATTGTTCCTTCCCAGGGTTATAGAATTGTGGCTAACGGGGAACAGAGTAGTTTCCTGGTTTGGGAAATAATGGCTTCTGTGATCCAAGGGCTAATAGAGGATTTCCCTTCACTCAGCCAGTTCTAGAATCCAGAGAAATTAAATCTCAGAATGCAAGACTGTTTCCTTTTGTTGCCTGGTCTATTTTTATTTAGCCGAACAGGCCAGTCCATCCTAAGGATTTGCCTGATTTCTATCACCATGCCAACCTTCTTAATAAATTGGTATATTTTCTAGACCAGAAGTGTTTTGTCCCTGTTTTGCAATAGCCTGTTCTGTAAAGTCCATCCGTGCTGACCAGGCTGTGTTGCATGGGGCAGAGAGACCATCATGAGTGCATTACAGCCTTGGCAAAGCTGTTTTAAGAATTAGCTTCTCTTTGCCTCAGCCAGTGACGAATTGCGACTCTCAGGGGGGTCTTTACTGTCCTCTCCATCTCTCTAGGGTCACCAAACAGCAAAGTCATCAATGCAGTTATCATGGCCATTACAGGTAAGATATCGGCGTTACTGTTTCTATGTCACTTTAGACTTAGTCCTAACTGTATTAACACACACACTGGTATTAGTAATTTCAAGAGTAGGTGTTTATTATAGTATATGTCTGATAAAGGTACAATCTAGTATGTTTCTAGTGCTCTGCAAGGCTCTGGACTAGCTGACATCCTCTCCTGCCAGTGTGGCTGCTGCAATCAAATTTGGAGCCCCCTAAAGCTGCATTATAATAGAATGCACACAGGGGGATCCAGTTGGGGGGGGCTCCCATACAATATGTAGAATGGCCAGGGAAGTTGGAACATGGAGAGAGAGGTCTTTTTTCCATAGTGTCTGCTCACATGTATGCATTTCATTGTTGACTGCACCATTAAGGATAGATGTTGCATACATCGCAGAGGCACTTTCACATCACCTCATGCACAGTGCTGGCAAGAACATCAGAAGGATCTTGTTGCTTCACTCCAAAGGCTCGTCTTAAACACCAACCAGATGTCTCCAGGAAGTCTGCAAGCAGGACATGCAGGACCAAAGCCTGTCCCTGTTATCTCCAGCAGCTAGAATTCATAGGCTTTATTACATCTGAACATCTATGAATCTTTATTTACATTTCTTCCAAGAGCTCTGAACAGTGTTTACACGGCTCTTTCCCATTTTGTCTTTCGACCAAGGCAGCTTAGGCTGAGAGTGTGTGATTGGCTCTCTGCCACCCCTTGAGTTTCTTGGCTGGGTGGGGATTTGAACCCAGGTCCTTAGTCCAGCACTATAACCCCCACATCATACTGGCTTTCACGGGTGGTCTCATTTAATCATCATGGCCCTGTTTGGACACTGATGGACCCTATCCTCCACAAATTTGTGTAATCCCCTTTAAAAGTCATTTAAGTTAGTGACTATTTCTGCATCCGCTGTCGGTGTGAAAGCCATGGGTTAGTTTTACTTCGTGTGAAATACTTCCTTTTGCTGCCTGAAATCTGCTGCCCATCAGCTTCTTTGTGTCTCTCCAAGTTCTAGTCTTTGGGGGAAGAGGGAGAAAAAGTTCTCTTAGTTCACTTTCTTCACACTATGCATGGTTTTATGAAGCTTTAGTATGCTCTCCTAGTGACCCATACCAGTGTTTAAAAAAAAACATGCAAGTTATAGACACTTCATTTTCGGTTATTTATATGCTGCCTCTCCAGATAACTTTCTTGAGTTGGCTCAAAGTTAAAAACAACAATACAAATTAGCAATATTAAAAAGAAACCATGGGCATAAAGATAATATAAAGCAACAATTGAAAGTCGAAGGGGTGTAGTAGTTAAGAATGTCAGGCTAGGATCTGGGAGATCCAGATTTGAACCGTTTTCTGCCATGAAGGTTGCTGGGTGACCCTGGGCCAGTCACACACTCTCAGGCTAACCTACCTTACAGGGTTGTTGTGAGGATAAAATGGAGGAGAGGAAAACAGAGTCAGCCACTTTTGGTCTCTGCTGGGGAGAAAGGTGGAGTATACATGAAGTTAAATAAATTAAAAAATATCCATCAAACAGTCCTCAGGCTGGAAGCAGACTATGTAACAGTTAAAAACAAAAAAAATCCTTTGTTTAAAGGCTAAGTAAAATATTTTTTAGTACAGTGCCTAAAAGACAGTATGGTATGCATCAGGCAAGCCTCACGGGGGGGAGGGTGTTCCAAAGAGAGATGCCACCACTAGAAAAGCCCTGTTTCAGTCTGTTACCCACCTCACCTCTGCAGGGAGGGCGCAGACAGCAAGATTTGAGAAGGGGATCTTAACTAGTGGGCTGGGTGGTTTGGAAGGAGGCTAGTTCTTCAGGCTTTCCTCATAGGGAATCTCTCCAGCTCCTTCAGCATGAGTTGGTTTATGGATTCAGCTGGGAGTCATCAGGTGTCAGCATTTGCAGAGGCGTATGACACCGCTGGGTGCTAAGCTAGGAGCATTTTGGATCAGATCCGAGGTGGTGCCTGTCCTTTACAGTTCCTTTTTCTCTTTCCTGGTCCTTCAGGCTTTTTCATTGGTGGTCCTTCCAACATGATCAGTTCAGCCATTTCTGCTGACTTGGGACGTCAGGAAATGGTGAGAGGAAGCAGCGAAGCTTTGGCGACTGTGACGGGGATCGTGGATGGCACTGGGAGCATTGGAGCGGCTGTGGGTCAGGTGAGACAGATATCTGGTAGGATTTAAAAAGCATTTGTCCTATTTCTGCCAGGGAAGGATCATAGGTCAGAAGGATCAGCTATCTCCAGGTCGTATGTCACATTTGCGAGTGGGCGAGTTTATATGAAGCAGCAGTGAATACAAATCTAACAAAAAGGGTATGTCTCACTGAACACATCCCTGGAAATGTGTTACACAATGTGCAGTGCTGATTTTTGTAATCAGGGAATGAGACGTTTACGAACTCATTTGAGCCCTGTCTCAGCAATTTGGGCATTCTCATGAGCACGCAGGCAGAGGTCTTTCACTTCACCTGCTAGCTGATCCTTTTAACTGAAGATGCCAGGACTAAAGCTGGGATCTTCTGCATGTAAAGCAGATGCTCTGCCACCGAGCTGTGGCCCCTCCCTCTATCAGCCCAACATGCTAAAATACACATTTACCAACTTCCCTGTCTCCAAGCTGGATGTTATCATCGGCTAAGCAATGTATTTGTGGTGGTGCAGGGAGGCCTGGCAGAGCCTCTTAATCTCCCACCTACTTGGTTACCTCTGGCGAATAAATTATACCTCCAGGCAGCCAGCCAAAGAGTCTTTTGTAAAATGGAAGAATCAGTTCTTTGTTCTTTCAGCCACTGCCATGTATACTGGGGAGAATGAGAGGGGTAGTAACTTTTGTTCGTCTCTTCACGGTAGGTTCCTATTCCTTATGCTTCCCTTGCGATTTTTTTCCCCTTCTTTCAGGCAGGGCTGGACTTTGGGGAACAAAATTCCGGAGGCCCTGGTCACCTGGGAAGCCAGGCAAGGTTCCACTGCTGTGCAGCTGTCAGTCAGTGGCCCTTTACTGGGAGTGAGGAAGGTGGTTTCGACCCTGGGACCAGTCACTATCTTTCATTAGACAAACCTACCTTACAGAAATGGGAGGATGTAGTTTTGTAGAGGAAGAGCAGGATATAAATGTGAGGAAGTGAATGGAGGTGGGGAGGAATCATAGAACCAATTGTTAATCTAAACACCCTTTAGTTAAAAATTTGGCTAAAAGGAAATATTCTGGCCTAGCACCTAAAATACAGTACTACACATGTCGTGAGGTAGGACATTTTAGAGGCCAGATAGATTCACCCCCTCCCCCATTTCCTCTCTACTACTGGGGTGGGGTGGGGGTGATTGGGTACATGGGAGGGGGGAAGAGTTTAACCGCTGGTTTCTTCAGGCTTATCAGAAATTGATTTTATAAAGGAAAGCAGCAGCTAAACTGTTCTGCACTCCCCCCCCCCCCGGCCATGTACCCAAGGCTTTTTTTCTTACCCCTTGGTCCTAGAGGGGAAATTGGGGTGATATAACCTGCTTTGCTCAAATAGTAAATAAGGCCATGTGGAAGAGAAGAAGCACATTGCTATCCGCTTAGGGATTCAGGGCTGGTATTTTTATGTGAACTTTTCCTTCCTTTATGAAACTTTCTCCCAGAAAAGTGACCAAGGTTGTCTTGGCCCACTGTATTACATGGGTAGACTAGAAAGCCCTGAGGTGAAAGACCAATTGTGAGGAGAGAGCCAATCAAAGTGCAGGCAGAGGTATGGCTGATTTTTCTCTCAGTGGTGGGAAGGCCTAGGAGCCGGGCCTAGCAGATCTGGGTGTGGGAACTGCACTGCCAGATACAAAAAAGGGAAGATACGGAAATGCAACACGCTACTGCAAAATGCCTTAGACTAACAAGTCTGTTTGCCAAGCTTTCTTCAGTGGCTGCTGTTGTTTCAGGGAGAGGCTTTTTCGAATGAGGGAAAATGGACAATGCGCCTCAAAGCAACACAAAAAGCACTTGATCGAAAGGAGGACAAGCCAGTTCCCTAATAATAAATAGAACTGCACACTGGAGAACAGGGCTCCAGAGGCTGAAGAATCAGTGTGGTGTACTGATTTAGTATGCCAGACTAGGACCTGGGTTAAATTCCCTCTCATCCATAAAGCTCACTTGGTGATCTTGGTCCAGTCTCTCTCTCTCAGCCTCATTTACCTCAGAGTTACTGCAAGGATCAAATGGGGGAAAGGAGGGTCACATTTGCTGCTGCGCTGAGCTCCTTGGCAGGAGGGCATGAAAGAAACAAAGCTGAAGAGAGATATTCCCAAACTGACCAGCAAAGCTGTACAAAAGAGGCAACAACTGGAAAAGGAGTTGGTTATTATGAAGTGACATGGCATGATGTGAGGTTTCTTTGAACCAAACCAATACATTCAGAGTGGAAACTCTTTGAGGGTGTTAAAAACAGTGGGAAACATGATGGTGCTGCCTGTAAGCTGTGTCGAGGGAATATGCAGAGGCAGGAAAAAAAGTACTGGAAGATTGGGACTGCTCCATTGTTAGTAGTGTAATAGTAGATGGAGGAAATGGTTTAAAAAGAATAGATCACCATCTCTCTGGATTTCATAAAGGTGGAAAAGTTCAATAGAGAATGGAGTTGTGGTGGGAGAGAGTGGCATCACCTGTGTCAATGCTGCTATTATCTGAGGGCAGTTGCCAAACACATGCCAAACAAAAAGGATAGTATCTTTAGTTAGCAATGGCGGAATGCACAGTCTAATTGCAGATGGTAAACACTGTCATAGAGGAGACACTTCATCTTCTGGACAGGGAAAAGTCTCACTTATACCCCTCCCTTCTAAGGAGCTTGTGGCAGCATGCAGAAATTCTCCCCCTCTCCATTTATCCTCACAAGAGCCTGGAGAGGTAGCTTATTTAGGCAGAGTCTGTCCTAAGGTCACCCAGTGAGCTTAGCTGTTCTGGACTTGAACTCAGGTCATCTTGAGTTCTAGTCCAGCACTCTAGCCCAGTGATACTCAGTGGCTCCAGGAGCCGTATGTGGCTCTTCTGGGTACCATTCCCCAATGTGGCACCTGCTGCATGTTTCAGGAATGTGGACAAAGCCCTTGCCTGGTTGGCAGGTGATTCAAACCTTGAAATAGCCACCACCAAAGGAACATGTGAGTTGTGGGCCTCCTTGAGGGGCAGGCCTCACGCCAGGGATGGAAATGAATGGGGCTGTTTTGTTTGATGGTAACTGGGAAATACGGTTCTCTGTGAGCTGGAGGCCAAGTGCCACTGTACCATGCTGGTTTTCCTCTTCAGATGTCTACTGCAACACAGGCATGCATCATCTTTGTTTTACAGCCTGTACTTTCCCCTCATATGCCAGTTTTAATCAGTTTAAGTAATGGATTGAAAATTGTACAGTTGAGATTTCTTAAATCACGTGTCAGTCTGAATGTTACTACTGATTTTTTTTTCTATCGTGACAATCCAAGCAAGCATCCAAGGAAGGTTACAGTCGTGCAGCCTCTTGAAATGACGCTTCCATGAGGCTGGATTTCCTGTCCCAATGCTGAAGTTCTAGCTTATAGACTCTAATAATATAGAGTTAGTGTTGCTTCCTTCCATGAATCTCCCTAGAATTATGTAGGAAATAACTGTTTGTGTAGCAACGTACTTAAAACCTCCTTACAGCCAATTGCTAATATGTGCAAAGGCATCGTCTTGTGAGCCAGCAGAGAATAAGGAACTGACTTTGGGGAAGAATCTCAAGTTGGGCAGGAAGGTAATTAAGATTCTGAGAAGCCATGGGGTTCTGTAACAGAGTGCCAGAGGTCCCTCTGGGACCAGACTGGCTGCTTCATATTCAGGTAGGCTTTGAATGGGCCCCAGGAAGTGTGCCGAGCAACTTATTGGTAGTGCTCTTTGGGAGGAGGAGATGGAGTGTGTGTGTGTGGTGGGGGGGGGGGGGAGGAAGAGTCCCTTTTTGCTTTGTACTGCCTCTGGAGAGGTTTTCCCTTGAGAAGCCAATAGTTTGCCCCGTGTATCAAGGCAGCATTGATGGTTCTGAGTGCTGTAACATTGGCCATTGTTTGATGCTCACAATGGGAAAACGTCCCCCTGTAGAATTAATTGTATCGAATGAATTCACCTTGCCTTTCTCCAGTTTTTGAACTCCCCTATTGCCACTGAAACTGCGGCTTTGTGCTTGACAAATTGCTTCCTTCTTTACCTGAGGTTGTAGTTATCAGTGACAATCCATCTCCATAGCAACCAGCTGAGATTCCATGAACTAGGCTGTCTCCCCTAGTGGGAACCAAGCAGGTGGAGTCTGTTGAAAATCTCAAAAGAAATTCAGAAAAGATGTAAATCCCCCCCTTTAGTTTGACCTGTCTTCACTGTTGGAAACAAAGGGGAGTTACAGGATCGAAGGAAGACTAAGCTTTTACCTTGACTTGATAGATGGAAGGAATAAAGCTCCAAGAAGTGTTTTTCACATAAAATTTAATGTATGTGTGTTCTTCAGATATATGTATGATATATGTGTGAGAGAGATTGCTGTGGGTTTGTGTTTTAATATTGTTCCAGAACCCTTTGGATTTTGCATTTAAAGATGCACACCTTTAGCGATTTTGGTAGGTTTTTGCAGGTTTTAAATTTGATTTTCATTTATAAAGCTGCATTAACTTTTCATGAACTATTGAGGTATTTTTTTTAATCATGGGAGAACAGAAGTAACTGTGGCAAAGCATCGGCTTTGCTTGTAGACACCCCTCCCCCCATTTCACTCTGTGGTATCTTTCATTAAAGGATCTCAGCTAGTCGACTGGCGAAGACCCTTCGAAGAAACTTTGAAGAGCTGCTGCTGTTCAAAGCAGCCAGTGTTGGAGTTTAACTGGTGGGGCTGGACCCAGTCAGCTTTTTCAGTACTGACACTGGAAAGATCACCCACAAAGGCCACAGTGATGGTCATGGGACTTTCATGGTCATAAGCCATGTGGGATGTGAGCTGTAGGAAGGAGAGGAATGTGGTGACCCTGAGTGGGAAAAGGTGGCTGGATCCAGTCCGTGGGCTACTAATTAATAACAAGAGAGTTCCCCATCAGTACAGTAACCTTTGCCTGGTTTCTTCCAGTTCTTTTTACCGTACATCTTTCCCTATGATAAAAATCAAGGGCTTGACCCCCTCCCCCCGAAAGACTCATTCACTATAATAAAGCTTCCTGTCAGCTGCTTGATTTTGATAATAAATGGGAGGTTGATGCACATGTGAGGGGTTACCTCAGGATAAGTAGTTACTCATGCTGACAAGCCTTTGGGGATAGTGAAGAACTTGGTTGAATGAACTTGGACTGCCTCTGAGGTAGAGAATGGCCGTGTTGCATGTGTGTTGGATCTCAATTCAGAAAAAGCAAGATGAACCTTAAAAATAAGGGGGGGGGGAGGATGAAGGAAGAAAAAGTGTCATTTTTGTGTTATGCGTCCCTCAGCGGCTTCTTAATATGCTTTTTCTGCTTTCAGTACCTAGTGTCCTTGATCCAAGAGAACTTGGGATGGATGTGGGTTTTCTATTTCTTCATTCTAATGGTAAGGACCCTAATTTTTATACTCCAGGTTAGAAATGATATTTTAAAGTGCAAAAGTACCATTTTAACATTTAGAGTGGTGCAAGTCTCACAAGGTGACTGTACCGCCTCAATTTCATGTTTGTTTGCAACATCCCCAAAGTTAGGGGGAAAGGCAGCTTACTTCATTGGGGGTGAAACTCAAAACTTTTGGATGAGGTGACTTTATTTTTCTTACATGGGCTGTTGCACTCTTAAATGATCCTCATGTGCAACTGAAGTAGCACCACCTTTATGGTGAGGCAGCCGCCCGTCAAACTGGTATCGGAAGATCTACTCAGCTGGAAAACTACAGCCTGTAATTGGCCTGCCTCTGCCAGAAAACTGTACTTGAGGGGTCCACTTCACCCATTAAAACTGTTCAGAGATGCAAAGAGATGTAAATGTGAAAGCAACGCACTGTACTGTACCAGTTTATTTATTTAAGTTATTTATACCCCACCTTTCTCTCTGGGACTCGAGGCACATGACACAGAGTATATTAATACACTTGGCAGAATGGGGCATCCAATAGACAGTTCTATAGGAGTTGGATTGTAGAAATCTGGATCCAACTGCAAATCCGAAAACAGAACTGCAGCAAAGCATAAGTGTTCACATGACCTGTTAAATGATGCAAAAATTACACAGTAGGAGCCTACTTGCAGCACCATGCAGTATGAGCTGTGCACTGAAGTATAGACCACAGTCCCTTTACCCAAGTAACTTTCTGAATCCTTTTGTAGAGTACTACCCCATTACTTGAATAGAAAAGGCCTCTTGAATAATTCAGTTCTGCATAGTTTGCAGGAAGCTGGGAAAGGGGGAGCCTTCCTGACCTCATCAGGCAGGCACCTGCAGATGGCCCTGCTCAGATGAGTACAGTTGTTGTGGTGGAGTACAGGGTAGAGGCAGCCCTGTAGATATGAGGAACCAAGGCCATGAAGGGCTTTGTATGTGATAACCAATACCCATACCTTAAACTGAGCCTAGTAACTGATGGGCAACCAATGGAGTGACTGTAGGATGGGAGTAATATGCATGCTATGTCTAGTTCCTGATAATAGCGAAGCTGTGGTGTTTTGCCACAACCAGAGACTCAGAGTGGATTTTGAGGGCTGACCAAAGTAGAGTGCATTACAGTAGTCTAGTCTCGATGTTTCTGTGGCTTGGGTCCAGCCATATCAAGGTAGGGGTCTAGCTTCTGAACTAGACTGAGTTGCTAGAAAGTGGGGTTTTGCAACTGTATCAACTTGCTTCTCCAGCAGGAATATTTGATCCGGTATAACTACAAACCTCTTAACTGAGTCAGCAAGGAGCAGAACCTCATTGAAAGTAGGGAGCGCAACGTCCTTCAAGATCTCTGCCTATGGACAGGCATTTCCTCTGTCTGTCTGATGGCTGCAGTTCCTAGCTGAACATACCCTAATGGCAGATATAGATTGACCTTGGTGTAATGTGTGAAATAAACCTCGAGAAGCTTCCAGAGTGAATTCGAACTGCACTGTTTGCTGGTCTCATAGTCTCCTTAACCCCCTTTCTCTTCACAGACGAGTTCAACAGTCCTGTTCATCACACCCTTGATCGTGAGGGAAATAAGTGTGCTCCTGGGAGAGACGCCTGTGCGCAGGTCAGCCGGATGACTGCCGTATCCACTGGGGAACGGAACTCTTCAAGGAAGGCCAGCAGAGAGAGCGGCTATCGGAATTTCAGACAGCTCATGTGTGCTTTTACTTTTATCTTCCACTGAGTCAGAACTGGTGGGAAACAGCTCTGAAAGGGTTTACGTTGGACAGTTGTTGATATCTGAAGTTCTAAACCCATCTGAAGAGGTGCTGTGGTCTTCTGGGGAGTGTGATTCTTGAAGAGCTGATTCAATGGGCCAGAGAAGATCTTTTTTCCCCCCTTCAGTTGTACCCCAAAATCTCAGGGCCGGTCTGTGCAATCATCAGAATCGAATGGCAAAGATATTCCGGGAATGAGCACTTTGGGCTGCTGGGGGCGGAGAACACGCATTATGCATGTTTCCTCGCCAAACAAGTCTCCTAGACCCCAGAAGAGTAGTGTAGCCAGGAGAGTTCACATTTGCCTGTTGGGCTGGGCATGTCTTTTATGGTTGGAGAGCATTCAAATGTGCAGCCCCCCGCCCCATGCAGCCACAAGTGGTAGAGTCCAGGGAATGCTTCTCCGCTCGTTTCTGTGTCAATTGGCCCTCCTAAATTCTTCGTACTGTTGTCTGCTTGTGTTTTTGTGCTGTGTCTGAATGCCTGACAATGACCAGAGAGACAAAACTGACAGCCCTCTTTGCTGCTTCCTTCAGCAAATGGGCTTTAAAAGGCCTTTTTGTTACTTGATACTAAAACATCCACCTCCTGTCAGCTCAGAGCCACTGGGTGGCTGGCTGGCTTTGTGTAAGCTGACTGGGCCCGCTGCCTTCCTCCTGCGTTCTGCCCAGCCCTGTATTTACTGAATGCCCATCAGGAAACTTTGAGTCTGTGGAAGCAGCCCAGGTCCTTACAACCTTCCTGCAAGAAGGCAGAGGTTGTGTTTTTATTTCCGTTTTAAATATTTGTCCTATTTTAGATATTGCAAGCTGCTCCTAGCCAGCAGTGCAGTTACATTCCGTACTTGATGAATTCTTCTGTTGATCTGCCTGAAGTGTGAGAATGAGGTTGTGTCTTTGGAGATGTGTGTAGCTAAGTCCTTCATAGGGAAAAAAAATAGTTTCCTGTTATTCTTGAAATTAAGATGAACGTTGATGTTATGATTTTGAATGCACTTGAGGGACTGACTGGTACAACGACAATGGGGTTCTGAATTACCTGAGTGGTCTCCCTTTCTGAACAGCACAATGATGATTTGCTGTCTGAGTTGGGAGACACCTTCGATATCCTCAGAGGCCTGTTTTCTCACTGAGGAGTCATCTCAAGTTGTGGCCGTTTAGGTTGAAGAGAATATGGCTGAAGTGTCCTTTCATCTGCACCAAAGACGACCTGTGGGTGTGAAACAAGTTATTAAAAGTATGGTGATGCTCTCAGAGCTGTCAGCTTCTCCTCTTCCCCCTCACCTGGTCTAACATTTAGTCGAGCTTCCTTTGTTCCACACTGTCATGCTGAGAATCTCCCTGTCCCAATGCTCTGAGGTGGGGAAATGCTTGGTGCCGTGATGTTGGGACATGAGTCAAGCTTACCTAGATGTTATAGAAGACAAGGGGCTGCTTATTTCAGCTGCAGAGTGGCAGTTTTTGTGTTGTTTCATGTTTTAAGTTTGCCTTTTAATTTTAGTCGGAGTCATAAGCCACTCTTGGCTCCCTCTCCTCATCTTTGGGTGGATTTTGTTCAGAAAACCAGGCCGCATAGCCCCCTGGTCGAGATTCAGTGTTGATCATTTGTCAATAGGATCTAGAAAAGAATCATGAGTTTGGGTTGGGTCACTTGGTTGACACACCAGTTCTCAGCCTGGTTCAGAAAATTTACCTGCAGCCTGGGAAGACTTAAGTTTCAGTTTTCCCAGGTGTTTCAGGTAGGTAGCCATGTTGGTCTGAAGTAGAACAGCAGGATTTGAGTCCAATTGCACCTTAGAGACCAACAAAATTTTCTGGGTATAAGCTTCTGAGAGCCAGAGCTCCCTTCTTTGGATACACTCCTCCCTGTAGCTGAAGAAGGGAGCTCTGACTCTCAAAAGCTTATACCCAGAAAATCTTGTTGGTCTCTAAGTTGCCGCTGGACTCGCATCCTGCACTTTCCCCAGAGTCCATCTTTTGGCTCCGGTGATTCTTCCTGCTGAAACTGAGGAGGGCAGAAACAGCTTTGAATTTTAGGGGAGGAAAGGGATTATTCCATTCCAAAAATGCCTTTTAAAACACTTAATGTACAGCATACCTTTTTATTTATGAATGTAAATGTTGAATCATGTGGCTGCACTTGAGGGTACATAGCTGGTACCCGAAAAGCCTCTTTCTGAATTGTGTGTTGCTCCGTTGCTTTCTTTGGTGGTGCTGCTCCATTTCTACAAGAAGTGACGGCTTCATTTCTAGGTGTCTCTTTTAAAGCTTGATCTTTTCTCTTGGTTGGTTTTTTTTTACCATGACCATCTAGCCGGTGAGGGGATAGACAAAGCATTGATTTGTTTTCTCTTCTCTTGCCCTTTCCTGTTTTGTGGCAATATCAGCTGTTCTGTGGCTTGCCCCAGGAGGAAATTGGTTTGCCAGATGATTTCATTTTATTGCTGAAGTACTTTTAAAAAATACACTTAAAATGATTTTCAAGATGGGAAGCAGCGCTTGTTGTAGTGTTTAGGCTTTTTTGTGCGTTTTAGAATATGTTTTACACAATCATTTTTCCTTCCGCTGTTTTGTAACTTGGTGCAGGAAATCTGTACAGAATCGGGTCTTGTGAAAGAGATCCAGTACTTGTTTAGCTGAGCTCCTCTGTCCTCATGCTTCAAGCAGTTGTGCAGTCTACAGTTCCAGAATCCAAGTTAGACGTTTCAGTCCGTGGGAATGTCTTGACTTAAATAATTTACAGTGCTTCAGAATAGTTGCGAAGGTTTCCCCTTGCAATGCAAACTGTCCTGGGGTGCTCTGAAACAAACAGAATTGGATTGTGCACACCCCCTCCCCATGCAAGAAGCCACCTTCTTATAATGCAAGAGGCTCTGCCAACAATGGAAGAGTCTCTTGTGTCAGCAGAAACGCTCTTCATGCCAGAGGAAAGTGCTCACGTTAGCAGAACCATTTCATAGGATCCAACCTACTGTACTCCGTGTCTGACAGCTGCTGATTAGGCACTCCCCCCCCCACCCCAACTTTTACCTATTTTAGAATCCTCTGCTCTGTGTAGATGGGGAAATGCTTTGGTTCTGACAATTGTGCCAAATTAGTTTCACATTAATAAATTATTTTTGGCAAACTGGCAATTTGTGTGTGCTTGTTTTTGCTTCCACAATAGATCACACTGAAGATTATGTTCCTCATTTTAGAGTACTTTCTGAAAAGAAATATGAAAACAGTCAATCAGCTTGCAATGACCTGGATAGCCCAGGCTAGCCTGATCGTATTAGATCTCTAAAGCTAAGCAGGGTCAACCCTGGTTAGTACTTTGGTTGGAGCCCAGCCAGCAAGTCCAGGGTTGCTACGCAAATGCAGGCAATGGCAAATGATCTCTGAACATCTCCTGCCTTGCAAATCCTACGGGGTTGCTATGACTCAGCTACAAGTTGATGGCAAAAATAAATAATTAAAATCGCTTTGTGTGTGAGGTTTCTCCTGGGCAGGAGCTGCCTCCCAGCTTTCTGCTGCTTTGCTGGAGTCTTCCCAGGTCTCAGATGCAGGGAAAAGGGTCTGGTTGCATTACCTGTGGTGGCCCTTCTTTCCTTGCAGGGCTGCCCTTCAGATCCAAAGCCAACTCCTCTTGTCTCCTCCCCTGCCCTGGTGTTGGAGCTCCCTTTTATTTGCCCTAGTTGTTAGCCCCACCGCCTATGCCCTGCCTCAGCAGCTTGTCCCATCATCTGGATCAGAGATCTGTAGGGCAGAAAAGACTGTAAATACAGTTCTTATGCCCAGTAGTATCTTAGTGGTTCAGAGTGGGTTCCAACAGTTTAAGATTGTCATAGTGTGTTCAAGTGCCTAACTTGAGAGGTGCTGTTATACAGTGTTATACAATGTTCAAGTGCCTTTAGGAGGTGCTGTTTCCAGCACTAAAATCTCCATGTAGAAGATTTCTGCATGGAAAAGGCTGTGCCACTGAAATAGCTGCCTGTTAAAGCATAGAAGTGCAGTCGGAGGGAAGAAAGTGTGACCTTTACAGGCAGGGCTTGACAAATCCCAGGCACTGGGGTGCCATAGTGTCTAGAAATTTTATTGTGGTATTTTCAGCAATGACTTTATTGTAGTGTCACCAATCCTCAGCAGAAGTGAAATTATAAATTAAACTTAAGCTTTGAACATCAACCTGCTTTATTGTAGGTCATAAAAATGCTTGTGAATAAAGTTTCTGTTATTCCACCATTCAGTGGTGGTAGATGAATTCATTTCTGTACTGCAGTCTGTACTGATTCCTATATTCAATTATGCGGAGCTCTTAAAAAGAGCATCCAAATGAAGTTATGAGAAATTGGAGAAGTTAGGGTTAGAGGTTAACTTTTTTGTTACAGTGATAACAACCATTGTGTTATGTGCTGTCAGTAGGGTTGCCAAATCTGAGTTAGGAGATTCCTGGAGATTTGGGGGTGGATTCTGGGAAGGGTGGAGTTTGGGGAGGAAGTTTACTGGGCATAATGCCATAGAATCCATCCTCCAAAGCAGCTGTTTTCTCCAGGGGAAGTGATCTCTGTTGTTTGGAGATCACTTGTAATTCTGGGAGCTCTCCAGGCACTACCTGGAGGTTGGCAACCCTAGCCATCAATCTGCTTCTCATAGCAGTCACAGTTATCCCTGTATTTATATATGACAATTTTTTGTCATAACTTTAAACCGTGAAGAGTTTAGGATTAGGTTTTCTGGCAGCAATAAGTAATAAATAAATGGTTCCAAAATGTTTGGGCTGGCTCATACATCCCAAATAAAATTTATCAAGCTACACCCATCCACAGAAGCCATTATGTTAGAGACTGCAGTCTTGGCGAGGTCAAATGTGAGAGGTCTGTCAGGAATACTTCCTGGATAATCAGTTTCTAGAACAACAAATACTGTTTATCCCATAGGTCCATGTGCCTTTCTTTAAGGAAGCAGCTCTGGGGCTATTGCATTATTTTGTTCCTCAAGTAACAGTATTGTTGTTGGAAGAATACCTTCCCAGCCCCCACAAGATACCAAGGACTCTGCAAGTTAGACTTAGGGCTAGTGATGATCCAACTGTGCTTGCCTCCTGTCCCTGTCTGATCTGGCTCAAAAAACTAAACTGTGTCCCTCACCTCACCGCCCCCCCCCCCCCAAATCAGGAAATTGCATGGTTAATTCTGAGCCCTGTTTATTACAATCAATCGTACCTCTAGCACTGGAATACTGCCATGGTAGCATCCAAAGCACCAGGGGTGCTGGGAAAACTTTGTATAGGATGCCAAATGTGTGCCTTTCAACCTAACCTAGCAGTGTTCCAAGCAGGAGTGCTTCATCGCCCTTCTATTCAGATAGCAATTTGTTTGCAAACTGCACCACTGAATCCTCAAAGTGTTTGTTTTGAACATGCAAAAATTCTCGGCACGTGCATCTCCTTACACTGCTCCTCCTGTTCCTCATCTGCTCATAGAATCACAGGGTTGGAAGGGCCCTCCAGGGTCATCTGTTGTTTTGGTGTTTTAAAAAAATCCTGCTGAGAGGATGAGGGAAGCTGCATGGCTTTTAGTCTCCAGCCCAGCCAGGCCCATTTTGTCTGACTTACTAAAACTGAGTGTGTTCATTTGTACTCAACTGGGTCCATGCATTCTTGCACTGCCTCCTGGGAACTGTAGTTTCAGCCACTTGGGTCTGAGCATGTTCCATTACGATGAATGCTGCCAACTGTGCATGCACATAACCGGCACCTGTGTCCTAATGTAGCCGATTTTCAGTGGTGCATGTCCTGTGTATGGTGGTGGTAATCCTGGGCCGGATCTAATCCAAGCAATTTCCTGAATTGCAAGCATGTATCAACCAGTCACCACACTGCTTTTGTGCAGGTGCAAAATTACTTGAAAGGCTTTGGAGACAATCAAATGAGGTGTTTGCTAGCATTGTGAACAGGGTCAGTTGGATTGGTGATCACTTTTTTAAAATGAAAAATGGCACCATCCCTGGTTCCAAGTATTTGAGTGAAGGCCAGATGCCTCCATCACTTTCACTGTACTGCACCAGCAGCTACAATGAGACAAGGGAGAAGGGAGCTCTTGTATGGCTTCTGTTGTAAGAGGAACTACTTGTGTTAGAGAGAGTACCTTGTTTAGAAGATTGGAGTCCTTCACAAGCATGCCAAATTTATATAATGCCCTGTGTCATGCAGACAGTTTCAGGGGGATAGGCATGCTGGACAGCACTTGAAAAGTAAGATCTGGATCAAATCGCACCTCAAGGACCAACTAGATTTCCAAGATACAAGCTTTCAAAAGAAAACTTTGGAAATCCAGCTGATCTTTGACATGCATGGCATGTGTTTTAGCTCCTTTGCTTTGTCACATAGAGACCTTGGCGAAAGATTTAAGAGCTGATTGGAGTCAAGATAAAGTATAGGTAAGCTCTCACCACCCTTCCACTTCCAGTTGTAGAGACCTGCCCTCTGCCCCGATGCAGCTAGAGTCCTTATGTACAATTCCTAATCTGGCCCAGTAGCTGTGCAATGTGGCTGCCAAACTGACAATTCCAGAAGGGGAGGGGTGGGTTACGTGTTGTCCCCCTGCTCTGCTGAACATTTGATGGGTGCCATTGCAGCTTATTTTATAGGACAGTGTGTGCAGCATTGGCTGCTATGCAAAATGTGCTGTTGGATGGGAGCCTTTGCTTTTTATTTCCATTGGATTTCAAACCAAGCAAAACTGGCTAAGCTTTTTGGACGGAGTCTGGCTGGCATCCAAGGAACTAAGTAGCTACTTCATTGGACCTCAGGAGACCTTGAGATTACAATCTTTTTTTTTTGCGGGGGGGGGGGGGGGAGACACCAGCACACTATGCAATAAAGCCAACTGTTTTTGAAACTAAAGACCCTTTCTCAAGCAGCTTGTGTGATAGGACAAATACTTGGGGTGTGTATGTGAACAGGAGTGGGTCAGGAGAGGGTTATAATTTCAAGCTCTCTAACTTGAAATGAGTTAGGTTCAGGTTCTGCTCAAGACACCTCTTTCTTTCTGCTACTGTCTTTTTCATGGGTTGAAGTGTGTATCAAACTAACCATGAAACCCATGTAATACCTTTTATTAGGTCTGAGCAAACTGCTAGAACAGGCTGTGCAAGGTTTCAAGCTCACTGGAGCTCTTTATCAGTCCGGATGTTACAAAATTTAAAAAGAGAAGGGTGGAAAGCAGGTTCTTCCAGGCATGACGTTAAGGTCTGATCTTGCATGCAGCGTCTGGTGATACGAGCAGGCAGTTAGCTTAACTTTATTGTGGATTGAAGAGTTCTGGTGAGCTTGAAAGCTTGTACAATATTTTGCATCCATCTGGTTGGTCTTATTTATTTATGTCATTTATAGTCCTCCTTTCTCACGGAGACTCAAGGCGGATTACACAGTGTGAGATTAGTACAGTCAATATCAAGAACATTTCCCTAAACATTGCCATAGGGTAATAGATGCAAGTTCACTAAGACATAGCATTAGCAGGAATCCAATGCAACATAGTACTGAAGTCTATCTATTACATAGACTTAATACATTAAAATGTATTACATGGATTTCTTTCTTGTTTTCGGACTTTACATAGACCAATATGGCTCTACAACGTTTTCTACTTCAAGAATATTGGTGGTGGAAAGTGTCATCAAGTCACAGCTAGTTTATGGCAACCCTGTAGGAGTTTCAAGGCAAGAGATGCTCAAAGGTGGTTTGCCATTGCCTGCCTTTGCGTAGTGACCCCAGATTTCCTTGGAGGTCTCCGATCCAATTACCAACCAGGGCTGACCCTGCTTAGCACCAGAGAGCTGACAAGACTGGGCTTGCCTGGGTCTATCAAGTACAGGGCAAGAATGTTGAACAGCCCTTTATTAAAAAAAAAAATCAAAAACGATTCTCCATGAATGTGTGCTAGATCCCGCTGTTAACCTTTGAGCCAGGATTATCCCACAAAGGCTAAAACTCTTATCAGGTGCATTCTGAAACAGTGGATAAGCTGCTGTTCTGATTCTGGCCTTCTCTGAGGCAGATAGGCTCCTTGCCCCGTCTCTCCTTCTATTATCTTAGGGCTTAGGGGTCTGGCAAAGTTCCTGTCTGCTCCTACGTTTGCTTTGCCTGAAGAAAACAGGCCAGAGTGATTAATGGCTTCTGATAACACAGCCAAAGCATATCTGATACTCTCCTCTTACTTGCCCCTGCCCTCACATTTATCTGCCCTAGGACATCTCTACTCCTTTATTCCCACCAGTGCGATGTTCGTTGGTGTTCTGCCTCACAATCTTTTCAAGCACAAACGAGAGACTTTTCTTTTAGCTAACTCACTGCAGACCTTGGCTTATCACAGTTCTGCATTTTTTTACACAGCTACATTTAAAAAATGGGAGGGGATTTTGCTATGGGTAGAGATACTCTTTCACTCTCTTTCGTGCTCCCTTACGTACCAAAGGAAGCCTGCCGTGCCAGTAATTCCTGTTCTTGGAAAGCAGCAGTTATATTAGTCCGTCTCTTGGGATATTTGCTGAGTGTCTTGAACAGCTTAGCTACTTGAACTTTCTAACACATTACATACAGGATTTTGGCCCTTGGGCTTCACCAACTACACACACTCATCAAGTATAATAAAGCCAAATGTTTTGGGCTTGAGCCAAATATATTATTTAGTGGCAGCAGCTGCTGAATCACTTTATGTCTCTGATTCCTATTGCTTTTCTTCTCATACCTTTTAGACATGACCTGTAGTGCTAATGAACAAAGTAGGAATGATCAAGGCAGATCTGTGATTGGGTCTCCTGTTTAGTTCATGAAAAAAAATCTAATAGCAGCGAAGGAGAGTGGGTAGGGTTGGGGGAACATAATATTTGGGGTGGGGGTGAACCCTATCATACTGTACTGTTTTCCTGATTTAAATCATACACATGATTGCTGTTATTTATCCCATAACAGAAAATATATATCAGGCAAGGTGAAACTGAGCATTCATTTCTCTGGTCCTGCAAAGTTAATTTGGTCAGGAAGGGGTTGGCTTACTTTGTTCTAGTTTCGTGTCCTCCATTCCTTCTCAGGCAATCTGGACAAAAACTTCTGGCACTTTTCACTATATATGTCCATAATGAAAAGAACTAGAAACTTTTTTTAAAAAATGAAAGATGAAGATTTAGGGAGAGGGCATGGCATAATTTCTGAGGGGGACATTATTTCCTATGCTTCCTAAAGAAAAGGGCCTGTAGTTTTTTCTTTCTTCAAGATTGTTGTTTCAAGCTTAGCCGATCTCCCCCAGCCCTCCAAATGCATTTCAAAAATGAAATTGCAATTATGTTTAGATAAGAGACCCCTAGATGTCATTGAGCTGTGAACAGAGATATGGAGTGATGTATTCCAAAGGGCTTTTCCTGTCACATAAGAAACTGTTGAATCTGTGACTAATTTTAAGAAAGGCATGCTATGGGGGGGGGGGATCAGTCACAAGACGGCTGCCACTCTAATTGTGGCACTCCAATAACTATATGTTGGGAAGTTCAACAAAAGAGCAAGTGGTTCCAAGCCAAGCATCGTCCTGTGGTGGACGAAGCTCTTTCCAAATAGGTGCTGCCTGAAAAGGTGATGCCTCCTAGATGCTTCTGAAACACCTCCTACCCCAATGGAGTAAAGGAAAGCCAGGTCTATATCTTTGGTTTGGAGAAGCAAATAGGCACCACGAAACAGTGGCAGATGCCATAATACCCATGGCCACTGCCACATTGGTCATCACCAGGGCTTTTTTTCTGGGAAAAGAGGTGGTGGAACTCAGTGGGTTGCCCTCAGAGAAAATGGTCACATGGCTGGTGGCCCCGCCCCCTGATCTCCAGACAGAGGGGAGTTTAGATTGCCCTCTGCGCCGCTCTGTCTCCCCTCTGTCTGGAGATCAGGGGGCGGGGCCACCAGCCATGTGACCATTTTCAAGAGGTTCCGGAACTCCGTTCCCCCTGAAAAAAAGCCCTGGTCATCACTGATGTAAAAGCTTTTGTTCAATTCTTGATGTCACCAGTTAAAGGATCTCATGGCTTTTCTCTGCCTGAAACCTTGGAGAACTGTGACCAGAGTAGACGACAAGTGCTTTGATTTGGCCAAATTGTTAATAGCTAAAATCTGAAAGGTTAATAAGAAGCCATTGGCTGTCTGGAATGGAATGCTAGTGCACAGAACAGTCGCTATAATTAGATTTGTTCATTTCTTTGCTTAGTACAGTGGACATAGTTATCTTTTTGCTGTCTGATTTATTTTGCATACTTTAAAAATGGTTACCATAAAGGATTAAACAAGAATCACTCCCCCAGAGAAATGGACAGCAATACTGGTGTGAGCATTATTAGCACTTTATCTGTTGTCAAAAGAATCGATCCTTAGTTTCGTTAGACATCCACTAAAGTGAGAATATCCAGGATTGTACCTGATGGATGATTGTGGCACTGCTGCAATCAAGGCGGCAGGACTGAGCCTTGAATGAGTTGCAAGAATGGTTAAGAATAATTTCCCCAGGCAAGAGGCAAGAACTAGAAGCTTGCTGTCAAGGTAAATGAAGGACCTCAGGGATACCTGACTTTTCAGGGGGTGCTTTACACACGTTTTGAAACAGGCTAGGTTCCTGGGTACATGCAAAGTTATTCAGAGAAGGGATGAGGGTACCATTAAAATAAATGTGAGTCTTGTGGCACCCTTAAAGCTAGCATATTTTTGTTCTAGTGTGACCTCTCATGGACGCTTTGTCAGATGCATGTAGTGAGTTCTCTCTAGGCAAGTATGTCTGTATAGAAAGTTATGGGAAAAAACTGCAAACTGCAAAGTCATGTCTTGAAATGCAGGAAGCTGCTTGTCCACCTTTCCTAGCAGCGTCATAATTACTTTTTCATCTGTTGTTGGTCAGTGATTATCAAACAAAAAAGATGTCTATCCTAGTCACCTTTAGATTCTCTCTTCCCATGGATCAGCACTCACAATCCATGGACAGCACTCCACATAGTTTGCTGCTACTCTGGGTGCAACCAGATGTTGGTCTGACTCAGCATAAGTCACTTCTTGTATCTTCTAGGCGTCTTGGCTTTCTTTACACCCACTTCACTGTTAAAACGGGAAGGACAGGATGACGGCCTTGAAATAAGTATGATACAGCAAGGAAGAACCCCCTACCAGCATCCTTGTCTGGGTGGGGCAAAAAGCACTGCCCACAGTTGATCCTGTTCTGCCTCTTTATCCCTGTCTGCATCTCCAATGAGGATGAAAAAAGGATGTGACTGGACTATGGATGCCAGGTGGGCACTGGGTGTGCTTCAGATAATTCTGCAGACACAGCAGTTGTTCCCCTCTTATTGGGAAGGCTTTCCCGGCAATGCAGGTATGTATTTTGGTGGATCCTCAATATCTTAGTCCAGTAGTCAGGTTTTGGGGTGGTGGTGGTAAAAAGACTGTACCCATTTAGATGTGGAATATACATGGAGTGGAACCTGAACCAATAAAAAGGTCACTTGTAATTAAAGCACTTACAGAATGCTAGGCCATTATTTTGACTCAGGATAGGCTACTTTACACCAATGGGATGGTCTGGAAAGAAAGAGGAAGTTCCTCAAAGAATCTTAAAGCCCTCTTCAGATGTCCTGTCTAGGGAGGAAACAACATGTGTGGTGGGGGAATTATGAAGGAGCATGTTGGTCCTTCCACCTATGGGTGATCGCCAGAACACAAGCACTGCATGTATGCACACACTCACTGCAGGCTCCATCCTCGTGACTGTGAACACCGCCTTTTTGGCCAGTTGGAGGAAGAGAGCCTTTCCTCGTACGTTTTGTGCTCGCTGAGGGGCTGTGCTCACGGTTGGTCGAGAGCAGGAGTAGGGTGCTTGTTCCTGCTCTCCCCGTAAGTGGGTTGCTTTTCTCTCTGGATAGATCATCTGAAGAGAGCTTAGCACTTGTATAGTTAACACATCAGAAGAACGAGCAGCTTCTGCAATTTTCACACTCTCGGATCAGTAGACACTAGCTGAAAGAGGAGGAGATGATGGTTGGCCTTAACTCCTACGGGAGTCTGCCAAATTGGTAATCGTTTAACAAAAACAGCTAAGAAGAATTCTGCTTTTAGAAGTCTTTGGCTGGGGAACTCTGGCAGGGCCCCTCTTTGTACAGCTTTCATCAGTAGCTTGAAAGGGAAGCTACACATTACTCTGGCCGCTGTATATTTCGGCACTGGAAGCTTGCCTGTTAATATTTCTCTTTTGTTATCCTTGCTGTGTTGCATATCTTGATTCCTCACTGAAATGTAGTTTCGGTTGGTCTGAAGCAAAAGAACAAAGTTGAGCCCAGTAGTGCCTTAAAGACCAACAAACTTTTCCAGGGTATAAGCTTTCATGAGTCAAAGCTCACTTCGTCAGATAAGAAATGCAGAATGCCTGTCTTCGGCCTCTTCAGATAGGTGTCCTTTTTTTGTTTCTTACAGCTCAAGGAGATCTGTGGAGCCATAAAATAGCCTTTTGTTAGCTGGTTTTCTGCTAAGGTGGGGCAGGAGGAGGCAGGGTGCTCCAGCGGAGTCCTTTTCGCTTGGGTTGAATTGTGGATGAATCACATTCACAAACTTCTTAGATCGGAGTAGAATGTAATCTAGGCGATTACGAGGAACAAAATGTTATCCTGAGCATTACTGGGAGACCTGCATTTTTTTCCTTTGTACCAGCCATTGAGTATGTTCAGAAGAAGTATGCTGTAAGACAAAGACGGGGAGATTTGCTTGCACTGTGAACGAAAGCTTTTATTTCCAGACTCTTATGACTAATATAAAAGACCTTGTGCACATTCACCGTCAGCTTGCTCATGCCTGGCAAGTGGGTGTTCCCAGGCTTTATTGCTTCTGGTGATTGTATCTCTGTTACACACTTAAACACTCGTTCCCTCACCCTAGGGAACCCCCACGGGGTGTAATGAGGGATTTGTACAGAATTCTCAGTACCCTTGCCAAACGATAGCGTCCAGGATGCTTTGGAAGATGTAACTGATAAAAAAACCTAGTTTTATGTGCAGATAGGCCGGTAGACAGTTCCGTTCATCCATCCCATTTATATTTCCTCTTTCTCCAAAGAACTCCGGAACATACAGGTCTACTTAATTCTGGCTACCTTTATAACTTCATAAAGTTATGAAACTATGAACTGGAGCTGCTGTAGTCTGTACACGTGAGGGTAAGGGTCAGGAAGGTCATCTATTAGTTCTGCCACAATATCTATAGCTCTAGAGCCAAATGAGGGTCAGTATGGAACCAAATATGGCTCTTCAAAAGAGGAAAAGGAAATATGTCAGTTAAAGGCCATTACCTTCTGCCGGAACATCGCGGAAGACAGCATCTTTGCGTGCGAAATCGCACCAGGAAAACGTGATTTCATGCAAAAATCCCAGATGACAGCGTCTTCCTGGCGCGATTTTGCGTGTGAAGACGCGGTCTTCCACGATGTTCCAGCAGAAGGTAAGATGTGTGGAAACAGCCAAGTTATATTGTAGGGGAAGATGGGATTCTAGAATAAACAGGATGTGAAGAGAATGGCAGGAAAAGGTTTTTGCGGAGCTAAAAGGCTTCTTGGAGATGCTTTACTGAATGATAGGACTGAACAATTGCCTGTAATCAACATGTGAACTATGCAGAGAGATACAGTGTTGTGTAGGGGTGAGAGTGTTAGACTAAGATCTGGGATGCCCTGGTTTGACTCCCTGCCCTACCATGGAGCTTGCTGGATGGCCTTGAACAAGTCATGCATTATCAGCTTAACCTACCTCACAGGGTTGTTGTGATGATAAAATGGACAGGCAAAGAGACTAATGCAAGCTGCTTTGGATCCCCACTGGGGACAAAAGGTGGGGTATAAATAAAGTAAATAATGGACAGATTTAAGCTGGTGCACTATAATAGTTGTGCCAGGTACTCTTGTGTATTTTTATTTCTGATTGTGAGGCCTCATAATAAAGGGCTTGCAACAACTAGTGTTTGGGCTGTGACAACTTTATGGATTATTAATCAGCATGTAAATTATCAGGGCTTTTTTTCAGCTGGAACGCGGGGGGAACAGAGTTCCAGAACCTCTTGAAAATGGTCACATGGTTGGTGGCCCCGCCCCCTGATCTCCAGACAGAGGGTAGTTTCAATTGATCTCCATGCCGCTGGAGCGGTGTGGAGGGTGATCTAAACCCCTCTGTTTGGAGATCAGGGGGCGGGGCCACCAGCCATGTGACCATTTTCGCCAAGGGTGATTTAAACTTTTAAAAACTCCCGCCTTGTTCCAGCTGACCCAAAGTGACATCATTGGTCTTGGGAGCGTGCGCGCAGTTTGTGCGTGCGCATGTGGTACCAGGGGCACCACCTCCCGCCAAGAGTTGCCCCCTGTGCTGGCAACCCACTGAGTTCCACCACCTCTTTTCCTAGAAAAAAAGCTCTGTAAATTATAATTAATGTTAAATTGTATAGTTCTAGTTATGCACGTGGGTTTTCTTATACTGGCTGTTTGTTGATTTCTTGCTCTGAGTTTTGATGTTGCATGTCTCCTGAGTTGTAAATAGTTGCAGATCCATGGTTTATATGGTCCTGCCTGCACAGATGCCTACAGAAGACACCCAAATACAAAGAACTGAAGGCTTGGGTTTGCACAAAAGGTTGGTGTGGGAAAAAAATAGGGAACATCAGAGCCAGCCAAACAAGACCCCTGACTGAGCAGGCTTGATCCTGTTCTCCTCCTCCACCTGCACAGTTATGCATAATTTGACTATCTAAAAAGGGTTGATGGACTTATTTAGGGGTATTTATATACTTCACCCAAAATCAGTACCATAAAAACAGCATAATAAAATTATTAATATTCAAAATGAGCCATAAAAATAGCATATAACCACTACTGAGTAGCTTAAAAATATCCAGAGGTTCATAGAAGTCCTCAGACTAGAAGTGGGCCATAAACAGCTAAACAAGATTTAAACTTCTAAGTCAAAAGCTTAGGTAAGAAGAAAAGATTTGGCCTGGTAGCTACAAGACAGTAAAGTAGGTATCAGTTGGTCTTCAAGGGGGAGGGCATTCCAAAGGTGATATGGCATCATGAAAATGCCCCGTCTCTCATCAACATGATAGGGTTGCCAACCTCCAGATGACGTCTACAGTGTTCATGGCATTATCTCTGATTGCCAAACCACAGAGAAAATAGCAGCTTCAGAAAGAAGCCCCTATGACATGACATTCCCACTGAGCTCATACTCCCCAATCTCTGCCATTCCCAAACCTCCAGGAATTTCTCTACCCAGAGCTGGCAACCCTGCCTCTGCAGGGGGGGGAACAGAGAACAGGGCTTCAGAAGCGGATATTACCTGGTAGGCTGGTGTTGTGATTCTTCCTTATTTTTTTTAAAGAAAAATGTTTAAGAGGGTCCAGGGTGTAAAAATAGGAAATGTGCAAGTTGTTGCAGCCAGGAGGATTGTGTTTCCTGGGAAGAAGACCAATATCCCCTATTCCTGTCAAAATCTGGGGAATTCTGTAGAAAGGAGCCTGCTTTCACATGGGGCCCCAAAAATCTGCCACTGCCTCTGCAGAAGCAGCAAATAGCTTGAAAGTGGGTGGGAAGGAACAGCTCTGCCTGCTCCCTTATGGAAGGAGCCAATGCCAAACATAAGACTTACAAGTTGTTTGAAAGTTGTGATACTTTCAGAAAAGTCTTCCTACTTAATCAGGCAATCTTAAAACAAGGGTGAAAAGGTGACTCAGCGAGCACTCTTAATCATACTGGGGTGAGGTTGCTACATAATCCAGAAACTCCGGAAGTGGAGCTAAAGGCCAAGTCAGACATGATTCCATGAACCATAAACAGATCTTCCTAGTGGTTTTTTTTCCTTTTGAAAGGGGGAATAGCAGCAGTGCTGGTAGAGTTGCCAATCTCCAGGCGGGGCCCAGAGTGTTCCAAATTACAACTCATTTCCAGACTGCTGCTTTGGAAGGCAGGCTCTATGGTATCGTGTTCCTGCTGAGCTCCCTCCTCTCCCCAAACTCCACCCTCCCCAGGCACAGCACCCAAACCTCCAAGAATTTCCCAAGGGAGAGTTTGCAACCCTAAGGGCCCCGACTTAAACTGAGAACGTTCTGTGTTGAGGGGAGGTTTAGTCCTCCTCTCTCTACTCAGTTTTGCAAATCATCTCCCTCCCCTACAGGATTAATAATAGATGCCAGAAAGGGCTGCCAACGACTCCTTGGGAAATTCCTGGAGATTTCGGCATAGAGTCAGGGAGGAGGTTGGTGTTTTGGGGAGGGAGCTCAGACAAGATGTGATGTTATGCCCAGATTAAAGGCCAGCTTTTCCAGCTCTTTCTTTCCCTGTTAAATCACTCCCTTCCACCAAAATTCAAACGTTCTTTATTTAAATTTCTTGTATCATATTATTCAACCTAAAAAAAAACCCTCACAAACTTACTTTCAGGTTTTCCCTTAACATGAAAAGGGAACAAAAATCCAACCTGAAGATTCTTTGGAGGGTGTCAGACCCTAGCAGTTCTATCCCCCTCTCAGCCATCAACCGGATCTTGCCTTTAGTACCTTTACATGTGACTATCAACCAGTTTCTTTTAGTTGCTGCAGTATACCATAGAAGAAATGGAAGTCATAAAGCATCTGCTCTCTGTAGCCGTTCTAGGACTTCCTTTTCTTCTAGACTCTATGATTCCTCCAAGGGAACTGATCTCTGTATTCTGGAAATAAGTTGTTATTCTGGGAGAACTGCAGGCACCAGGTGGAGGTTGGCAATTCAAGGGGAAAGAGATTGTTTTCAATCAAAGAATCTTCTCAAGCAGGAAAGGGTTAACATTCTTTTCTTGTCCATGTACTTTGGCTCCAATCTGAACTGGGGCCGTGCTTGGCTGCTATATTCATATTTTTTAAAAGGAAAGAAAACAATGAGAAGGTCTGATAGAATCTTGCCCCCTTAGTCCACAAAGTAAATATGCAGTTCTGAATCTGATGCCAAGGACTGAGAGTTTTGGTAATAAGCATTCTAAAATACAATTTTAAAAAAACGAGTTAGCAAGAAAGAGACTGTTTTCAGTTGTACCCAGTTTGCTGGAGGAGCTAGGCCCCAAAAGAACAAGATAGAAACAGATATGTGTATTTTCAATTTGTTTGCAGTCTTCCCAAATAGTTTTGTAAATAAATAGTTAAAATGAAGCATAGAAATACCTTATTTTTGTCATGTTCTTCCACTACATTGATAACTAAGACTTATATGTGAACTAGAAAGAAGTGCACCTACTTTATTTAAATACTTTTAGCTAATTTTTCTTCCAGACAAAACCAGTTTTCACCTGAGCAGAGGTAGATCATTTTCAAGAATGTTTATGAAAGATACTATTTGGTATTAAAATCTTCTGGTTTATACAACTGCAATGAAGAATTTGAAATTAAGATTTGTTGATCAGATGCTTCTCTGTGTGGAAGTAAGTTAGGTAGCCACTATGGATAGGGTTGCCAGCCTCCAGGTAGTGGCTGGAGATCTCCCGGAATTACAACTGGTCTGCAGGCCACAGAGATCAGTTCACCTGGAGAAAATGGCTACTTTTGGGGGTGGACTCTATGGAATTATGCCGTGCCAAGGTCCTTTCCCTCCCCAAACCCCACTTTCTCCAAGTTTCTCCAGGTTTTACCACCACCCCCCAGATCTCCAGGAATTTCCCAACTTATTGCTGGCAACCCTAACTATGGAAAGCGCTTTTTTTTGGTGGTGGCTCCACTCTGGCACCCTCTTATCAGACTCATTTTCAGTAGAGGTCTCGCTGCTAAACTTGCAAATTTTGGTTGCCAAACTAAAACTTCACTTTTCAGCCTGGTATTTAATTTATTGGGGTTTGGGAGATAGATGGGTTACTGTTGTGGTTGGCCCAATGTGAAACGGGATGCGGTACTACATGGACCATTGGTCTGATCCAATTGCAGGAGGCTTCTTATGTTGTTAGTGTCACAGCTGCGAAGTTATTTGTTTCTTTAGAGGACAGCTGTGGCCAAAATGATATGGGACAGTGCCAAAAGGGCGTGCCTAAAAGATTACATTTCTTTCACTGGATATTGACCTCTCTGAACAACATACCCAGGTTTTTTTCTCAACCACAGTCCCAGCCTAACTGAATTTCTTGTAAATGCCACTGAAATCAGAGAGAATCATTTGCAGGGAACAATGGCAAGGACTGGGTCATCAATGGCTGTCAGTCAAGCTGAGCTAGCCGGCAACCAAGCTGCTTGGAAGCAATTTGGTGTTCTCAAATGTGTCAACATGCACTTTGTAACTGCCATGGCTGGCTGGGGTTTGGTCCAGCTTGGCTTAGTGTGTTGTTGACATATTGCTGAAATCTTGAGTCAAGCTGGTTTGGCTGTGTCAGCTTGACCCGGGTTGCCATGGTGCTGTGAGAAAACACCCTGCATAAGCAGTTGTTTGTTCTTGGATCTTAAAAGAATACCTTCTGTGCACAACACTCTCCTGGCCTTCAGGAAGGGAGACAGTTGCCCAAGTCTGCAGCCATGTTGGTCCTGCAGAATGGGGGGAAAAAGACAGCAAAAATTATATAGAATTGGACAAACTTTTTTTTAAAAAATTGCAAACATTTTGAATCTGAGAGCACTGGAGTGGTAGAGAGTGCCCTCAAGTCATAGCTGACTTTTGGCAACCCATGGCAAGAGACTGAGATGGTTTGCCATTGCCTGCTTCTGCAACCAGGGTCTTTGTTGGAGGTCTCCCATCCAGTTACTACTCAAGGCTGACCCTGCTTAGCTTCTGAGATCTGACAAGATCAGGCTCACCTGGGCTATCCAGGTCAGGGTCCAAGAACACTACCCTACTATATAAAAAGCAAGACGTATTGGCGACGACTCACTTTCTGTTTCCATGCAGGCACACTCTGGCCTGCGCGAGGATAAAGGGCCAAGCTAAAAATGAGGAATTACACTTGAATGGCAAGTGAACACTCACATGAATTCCTCCCTGTTCACTTGCATTCCACGCAATTGCATGGAGAGCAAGTGGAGCGCAAGTGAATAGGGAGGAATACATGTGAGTCTGTTCACTTGCCATTCAAGTGTAATTCATCACTTCTAGCTTGTCTCAAAGAGTTGCCGCCGCCAATTTAGCTTGCTTAGGAGGGGGCAGGGAGGCCCAGCACACCAGTGGGGAGGGCTGTACCACCCCTCTCTGTCACTGCAGCAGTGTCTTCGGGGCCTCTGAAGCGTTGCGCGGCCACGAGCAGGCCAGGGTATCATAATGGGCCCTGGAGTGCTCCTGCACTGCACACCTGCCCAATTTTGGCCCCAAATGGGTAGAAATTGGGCTGGTGAGGTGCTGAGGAGCTCTCCAGGGCCTGTCACACTGCCTCGGCAGCGTTCCTGCACTCTGCAGTGAGCCTATTTCTGCCACAAATGGGCCTGCTGCAGCCTCAAACAGGGGCGCGGAAGTGCTTCTGGAGCAGCACCAGGAGCCCTGGAGTGCTCTTGCACTCTACACAGGCCTGATTTCAGCCCCAAACAGGCCTCGTTTAACCTCAAACGGGAGTGTAGGAGCGCTGCTGGAACAGCGCCACAAGCTCTGGAGTGTTCCTGTGCACCACAGCAGGCCGTTTTCTCGAGCCAGTTTTTTAAAAAAATGGGCTTGGTTGCTAGGGACATAAAAGACACGTTCCAAAATAGGCCCAGAATGCATCTGCAGAAGCCCCCAAGTCGCTGTAGATCCCAATGGCTTCTTTGCAGGAGAAAATGTTCCTCTTTTCAATACCTTACCTTCATGGATTTTTCACATTTGGCTCCGGGCTGGTCCAAGCACTTTTGGCACCCTAGGCAACTGCTCCTTTCCCCTCTGCCCCAAGGTGCAGAGAGAAGCTGCCGCCTGCACTCCTTGGCCCCCCACACTGTGGCAGGAATCTTCCACCCACCATTCTTGCCTCCTTGTCCACCTTGCAGCAAGGCAAGTCAGGATTCGAAGGTGGTGAGTCGAGGTAACATAGCAGTCCCTTCCTCCAATAAGGGCAGGAAGCCCTGCCACCTGTCCTCCTCATCCCGTAATGAGACACCAAGGGAAAGAGGAAGAGAGCCGCTCCTCCAACAGAGGGAGGGAGGGAAACAGCAACTCCCACTAGAGCTGGTGGTGGTGGGGGGGGGGTGCCCCTCAGGCTTGCTGTGGCAGACCTAGATGCTGTGGGCAGATGGGGGAGGGACAGGGCTGGTTGGCACCCACCTGCCTTTGGTGCCCTAGGCATCGCCTAACGCTGCCTAGTGGATGGGCCAGTCCTGATTTGGCTTACCACACAGCATTCTCAATGCTATTCACATGCTGATATGACCCAACTAAACAATTTACAATGAGATAAAAAAAGGATTGATTCTGAAACATCCAGGTTATACTGTGGGTTATACTGTTAGGAAAATGTGTTATTTTTAAAAAGATATGGAAGGTTGCTTGAAACATGGTTTCCAGATGGAGAACACACACATTTCTTTGGTCCATTAGTGATGGGCAAACTCTATTTCCCCTGGCTTGATTTGGCAGTTTACCTTTTCCCCAATCCTGGTTTCTAAATCCCATTAGGATCCCAATGACATCTTAGGTAGTGTGGTAGGCCCTGAATATTGCCCCTATTTCCCCTGAACTCTTGTCATGCCTCCCCCTTTCCTTCCCCGAAAGTTACCTGGCAGTGCTGTTGGCAGACTAGTGAGGAAGTCTTATGGCGGGGGGGGGGGGGGTAGGGGGGAGGTCTTTGATAGGGCTCCCTCCATGGCAACAGTCCTCTGAAAAGCGTAGTTCTCTAGAGCGCCTGAATCTCAATTAAGGGTTGTCACCTTCAGCTTAGGAAATTCTTGGATTTGGGGGTAGGGAAGGTGGAGTTTGGGGAGGGAGCTCAGTGGGGGATGTGATGTCACATCCTCTGATATCACATGCAGGTCAAAGTTCTACTTCTCCAGCTCCTCCCCTTCTTGTGACTTCACTTCTACCGACATTTGAATTTTAAATTCAAATTTCCCACCTCATATTGCTTTCCTCTGCCTTTTTCTCCCAACTTACATCTCTTGTATGCATGCATTCGATATGTCATACTTGTAACAATCCTGCCTCAGCCACCCCCCCCCCCCCCAGGATTTTCTCTCTCTCTATATACCTGCAACTAGCCAGCAAGTAGATGAGGGAGATGCCATTGTACCCATAGAGTAGGTGGATATTTTTTGTCTGTGGGAAACTCAGTCTTCCCTGTGGAATTTTTCCCTGCTCTCTGGCTCTCTCAAGAGCTTGGGGGGGGGGGACGCTTCATATCTAGTACTTGCCTTCTGAGTCATGCCCCTCACCGGTTTGATGCAAAGAGGAACATCAAACTGGGCTGTAGGCAAGGTGGGCATGGAAAGGCCTATGAGTAGGAAACAATGCAGTCGTTTGATTTCTTAAACACAAAGCTTTATTCCACTATCAACATCACTTGAAGGTATGCCGGCTACAGAACTAGAGTGCACGTTCTAAGAAATAAAGTAAAACAGTGACAATATGATGGACTGGAGCAAGTGAGGAGAAAGGGAAGCCTCACAGAGAAGTCACATTGAGGCATTCCCATCACTCCTGTTGCCAGGTAAAAGGGAAAGGAACAGGGCAGCTGCAGTGGTGAGGAGAGATGGTGCCAGGTAAGCTGGGGAGTCATTGTGCTCAGTGGCATAAGAAGCTAACTTGGGGTGGGGGGAGACTATCATACATTTGCTATTATGAGCCCCCCTTTTTTGCATTTCATGACCATTGCTACTGTTTGGAGCACTACAAAACCTGTGAACAGAGATGATAATGCATGCTGCAGGCCACAACATCTCTTTCATAAATTTCGTAACATCCTCAACACTCTGAAAAAGTGACAGTCAGTTTCCAGAGCAGTGAAGTGCCTGGGCTGCTGATCTAACAGAGGCTGCAAATCCAGGCACACTTACAAAGGAGTCCCAAGAAGATTTAATCCTCTTTGGGCTTGCGATACATATGCTTGTCTTCCAGCTCTTTTGCAACGGTGCTGCTGATCATTCTAGCTGTTAACATGTACTCCTATGTGTTAGCTATTTAATGTGATTTTTATGTAGTTGATGTGTGTGTTATACGCAGGGATCATTTCGTAGAAAAGGAGCTGGAGGAACTCAGTAGCATAGCTCATTAGCATATCTCATTGGCATATGCCACACCCCTTGACATCGCCAGAAATGTGTCATTAGCACAACTGATTTGCATATGCCACACCCCCTGACATCACCTATCCTGGGCTGTTTTGGACCCAATCCTGGTCATTCAGGGCCGAAATTGGGCCCAAAATGGCAAAAAGGAGCTGAAAATGGCCAAAAGGGGCTGAAAATGGTCAGGATCAGGCTGCTGCTGAGCAGGAGAGTGATCCACCACCTGTCACAGGCCTGATCCGGGCCATTTTGACCCCAATCCAGGACGAAATGGGCCCAAAATGGCCGAGAGTCAGGTGGACGGGGCCACCTGACATGTGACCTCTTTGGGGAACTGCTGGAACTGCGTTCCTGTGCGTTCCCCCTTGAAATGAGCCCTGGTTATATGTACCGTCAACTAGTCACCTCCAACCTATGGCAACCCTATAAATGAAAGACCTCCAAAACATCCTATCATTAACAGACTTGCTCAGATCTTGCAAACTGGAGGACGTGGCTTCTTTTATTGAGTCAAGCCATCTAATTTTGGGTCTTCTTCTTTTCCTACTGCCTTCTACTTTTCTTAGCATTATTGACTTTTCCAGAGAATCTTGTCTTCTCATAATGTGACCAATGTAGTTGATATTTATTGTATTTAGTAAGCAATCCTAAACAGGTCTGCTTGGAATCCTCTTCAGGTATATTCAATGGGGCTTACTTCTAGAAAAGTGTTCTTAGGATTGCGCTATTACTTAGGGTTAGGGTAGTTATATGCCTTAATAAATATTTTAAATAGATAAATATGTGCCATCTCTTTCTATCACACAGACCAAAACCCTAGATATTTTGCAGATGGACATTTTTGAAAACTAAGCTTTCTTGTTTGGAACTGTGACACAGTTAAACATAAATGGGGAAAAAACCAGATAGTCATATTCAGGGCTTTTTTTCTGGGAAAAGAGGTGGTGGAACTCAGTGGGTTGCCATCAGAGAAAATGGTCACATGGCTGGGGGCCCCGCCCCCTGAACTCCAGATGGAGGGGAGTTTAGATTGTCCTTCGCGCCACTCAGTGGCGTGGAGGGCAATCTAAACTCCCCTCCGTCTGGAGATCAGGGGGCGGGGCCCCCAGCCATGTGACCATTTTCAAGAGGTTCCGGAACTCTATTCCACCACGTTCCCGCTGAAAAAAAGCCCTGTGAATATTTAAGCACTTGCAATTGGGATATACTCACTCAGCTCTCACCAGCTCCAAGACTTACAATGTAGTCTTACCTATGTTTCCTCTGAAGTGAGTCTCATTTTATTCAGTGAGGCCTACTCGCAGGTAAGTGTTCTTAGGATTGCAGCCTCTAAGCACCCCGATTTTTGAAATCATGTCTGGCAAGCTTCTCTTGGGTATATTGCCAGAGTAAGGCAACTGTAATTAATCGATTTGTGCACTGAAGGTACAGTGTAATTTTATTTAGTGGTGCTTTTTCATTTCATGCCAGGGCAAACCAGGAAATAAACCATGTATGCAAATCTGGATGTGGATTAGCAAGATAAGGCAGAATAGGTGGAGGAGCCAGTTTAAATGACGAGGATTGTGATCATCAAACAACCAAATGCCGCTTCTGAAAAATGAACGAATACATCTAAGTCCACAAAGTCTTAGATACGGGGATGAATTTCCGAAGAGGATGCATGGTATATGATGATTTGGAAAGCATTTATAGGGTAGAAAGCTGAGATGATGATGTAATTTACCTGAAGTAAATTTACCTAGGATCACAGCTTTAAGAAGATTTCAGGTGTCTTGCTGCACCATTTTTTATTTGTATGCATGGGGGAAATAAATAGTAGTTTTCTGACACCTTAAAGACAAAAACATTTTTATTCTAGCATAAGCTTTTATGGATTTGTCTTGCTACAAGACTCTGTAAAAAATGGCTACACCTCTGGAATTTGCTGCATGGCACTCCGAACCCCATCAATGTATATCAAAGTTCATATTTCTGATAACATGATGCAAAGTGCGACCAAAAAAACAACAACCCTACCATGATGTGTTTCTCAGGTTGCCCACAATTGTTTTAAAGGAAAGCAGAAAATGAAACTGCAAAAGCATTATTATTGTTGTTACTATTATTTTAAGAAAAATCTAGAACCTGCTCTTCTATTAAAAACAAGACCTTGAGGCAGTTTACAAGATAATCAAGAAGAAAAACCTTACTGACAAAAAGGAATAATGCTTAAACTAGCCTCCCTTTAAACTATAAACACAGGGGCACCTTCACCAACAATCTGTGTACAAGTAAGTAGAGTACTATACGTGAAGGGAACAATATTGTCTTTACAAATACTACAGTGTAAAATAAACAACGGTTAATACAAAAAGAAAATAGAATTTTACTCAGACTAAGTGAAAAATTATACTCCAATAAAGAATTAAAACCCAATTATTAGTAAGTAATAAACAATAAGCAAACAATGCAAACTCAAGCCGCTGTTGCAGTGCAATATGTTGTATGGACCGTAAGGAAACTGTACTTCATTGGTTTACAACAGCGGCTTAAGTTTGCATTGTTTGCTTACTTATAATTGGTGTTTAATTCTTTACTGGAGTATAATTTTTCACTTTGCCTGAGTAAAATTCTATTATTCTTTTTGTCCCTTTAAACTATGGCATGGGGTTGGATCCCCTGGAACAACCTTTCCACGGATACACAAGAAGGCTCTTTCTGGCAGTCCAAGGCTCCTCCAATAGAAAACTGTTATAGGATCCAATGAATGTATAGCATTAGTGAACTGAGAACAACAGAAAAGCTAATAGCGAATCAAAGAGAGTCAAAGCAGCAGTAGTCTAAAACAAATTCCAGAATTGTCTCTATCTTTTAAAAAAGGTTAAGGTGAATTTGTATCTAACAGCCTTTCTACTACCATGGATTTATTTCAGATTGGGATTATTTATTCACTTAAACCATTTATATGCTGTGTCAGTGACCTCTATGGGAGAATATTCTGCAAGTGGGATATCACGACAAAAAAGAAAGAAACAAAAGAGCCCTCACTTTGATTACCCTTTTATCCTCTGACAGTTCCTGGAGCAGAGCCTTGGAAGATGACCTAAGGAAGCAGGTAAATTAGGTCCCTCACTGGCTTCTAGCCCTGGTGACTAAGGGGTCCCTCTGTATATCAGTGCTAGGAGGTGACACCAGGGGAAGGCCTTAGCTTCCATGCCCTGTTGTTGGCCCTTCAGCATGTGTGTGACAGATTGCTGGACTAAATGGAGCACTGGTCTGATCCAGCAGGGCTCTTCTTATGTTTTTATATGGGAAGAAATAGATTTGATGGTTTTTGCATTCTGGTTGTTTAAGACAGAGACAGAAGAATATGCAAAGACATTTCTTGCATAGGAAAGTTCAAGTAGTAATAAATATGTTAGGGGTTCGCATGACTTTTTGATGCTTTTTCTGAACAGACTAAACCTTGAACAGTAACAGTGCCATGCTAAGAAGAGTTGCACCCTTCAAAGCCCATTGAGGTCAATGGGCTTAGAAGGGTGTAACTCTGTTTAGGGATGCAGTGTAAATTACTAAAAATCATGAGAAAAAAGCCAAGCAAGTTATGCAGAAAACAGCTATCAGCCAGGAACAAATCCCGGGTTTTCATTTCGATTTGGCTGTAGTTTATGTTTGGGATGGGCCAGTGAAAGCTCTAGACTTACTGTCTCTCGATCCAATCTCTCATTCAAGACATCTACTTGTGATACTGAGTATTCATTGTACTCTATGCCTCAATGATATTGCATGTCCGTGTGTTGCCTGTTCATGTGCAGTGTCATAAGGAAGCATGGCGTCTGGCACCCACAGCCACTAAGATCATCCAGAAATGGTGCAGTCAACTGAGAGGGGAAGAGAGGCAGAGGCCCACTCTGGTTGGCCTGCTGTGCCCCACTATGGACTGCCTCAGGAAAGATGGGTATGCATATAATACTTCTTCACCGATAGATACAATTCACTATGTGTAATATTGTATGTAAACATCTTCCATGATCCAAGAAAACACAATCATATTTGTAGAAATGGCAGGGGAGGGGATCTAAGTGACTTGCCTAAAGCCAAGCTGCATTAAGAAAACAAATTCAATTGCTACGAGCTTTGTACTCAGACCATTAAAGCATTCAAACCCTGAGCAAATTGTATTATATAGAATCTGTAATCAGGGATACAGGAAAGGGCATTGTTAGGATGGGGGGGCAATAATGAGGATAAACAAAGCAGCATCTTCTTTAAGCACAAACATGCCTGCCACTGCAGACAGCTGCTGTGCAAGACAAGACCATAAACGGGGGATTAAATGTTTATTGGGGTACTTTGAAAATACAAAATACATTCTAATTCTCCTGTTAATGTGAAAGGAGCCTTGAGCCAGTGCACCTTAATGGGACCTTTAATGTATGAGGGGGGGGCGCTTTTCACTTAGAGTTTGGTTCCTGTTGCTTCTCCATCAATCTGCCTATTGTAGAGTTGATTTCTGTTCAGGAATTAGGAGTGGAGGATGGGACGGGGGCTTTGAGGCCAAGCAGGGCTGCTTTTAAAGTAGGTGATAAATGTTGTCTACTCCGTCTTGGATTTGTTTAACTTCAGTAATGGTTACACAAGAAGATGCAAGAACAGGAAGGTCATTTGTCTGTAGTCAGATGAGATAGTGGATAGTGACTCCCCACTCTTCTGAACTGATAAAGTATCTGTCTTTCTCTGTGTCCACAGTTAGGGTCTCTAGGATTAAGAAGCTTCTGGGCTGAATGAATTTAAGGCAGTGCATCCTGTGAACACCTCAGAAATAGAGGCATTCTGGATTTGCTCAGAAATAGGGGAATTTCCTTTGATGTTCTCCAGCATTATGATGCTGTGGAATCACTGAGAATCCTTTGCAATAAGGGATTTAATATGCAGTGACATGAGGCCCCACGGAAGATCAAAAGGCTGTTTATTGCATTTAAAAGCATGTGCTGAAGGTGTGATTCTCAAAAAGCAAATCATAAACGTGTGTGGCAGATGTGTCTGCTAATACTATGTTTTTGGCAACAGGTAGATGGATTAACAAACACTCAAATCATTTGCTTCCCTTCAAGCCACAAGTCATCTTCTATGTGTGTTCGTCAAGGAATATAATGAAATAGGGTTTGATCTTGGATAGGGTTGGAGTCCTTCCTGCCAGGTTGGGGCCTGTCACTTCCTCCTTATAATTTTTTTATGCCTACGTGTGAGTAAAGTTAGCAGTGGCAATGACCATGATCAACCTCCCTTGGTGATATTCCACCCTTTCCTACAGTAGTTGCCCACATGATTTTGAGACTTCTTGTTATGTGGGGCTCCCCCCTTTTAGAATATCTAGGGAAATTATGATTGCCTCGGGTTTTCTTTAAGATAATGAGCATGTGCCAGGCTTATCCTAAGATGATTTCTCGTTCTTCTTTCATGAATGGCAGTTCACGAGTCAATTTTAAAACAATATTTCTGCAATGTCTTACCTTCCCTGTCACTATATTTTGCCTTTGTAAAGGTGTGTTCATTGCAGACTATTTCCTCAGTCCTAGGAGGAAGGGATATTACCTCACACCCCTTCACTAAAATCGGTTTCCCTCATTGGCCAAGTGGCTGCAGCGCAGACGGTTTCTATCTTTTTCACTGTCTTTTCTCTTGCTGTGGAAGGTGTTTGAAAGAGCTCTCTCCCTTCCTGAGCACAGCCAGGGAGTCTTGCTGGCTCCCTCACTGGTCCCACACCCTGATTGCCTCACAGGGCTCTAAGTACCCGCTTTATATATGTGCCTCATGGGAGTGGGGGGGGGGGCAATGTCTCAATGCCTTGATGTCACTTCCAGTTGCCTCAGGAACGGAACGGCTGTTAACAACTACCTGGGGGGACTCGAATGCCACAGTGTGTGTTTCCTGAAACACAGGTGGGATAGGAATGGGTTTGCTCAGCTCCTCTTACTGTGCTGTCATATACCTGGGCTGTGTTTGCAACACATTGTGGCTTGGATGGATTAATAGGCAAATCTACAGGGGCCTGATGGAAGATAGCCTCAGCTCGGAGTTCGGAGCTGGACTAGTGTTTGCAGCTCCGTGTCACTGGGTGAGACATCAGCCTCTTGCTAACTCTGCTCAAAGCCCCCAAAGTATCTAATGGTCAAATTAGGGCTGACACCTTCCGGGCTGGTCCCTTGAAGGCGTTTACTTTGTAACAGGACTCGAGGGCTTTGCCAATATTCATGAATGCCACCCACACCTACTGGTACACTAGCCCTCCCCCCGCTCAGGGGGCACACTGTTCTGTCTTTGCTCCCAGCAGCTTCAGTGGAAAAACAACAATGAAAAGTAAACATGCGGGTGATTGTTTTGAGACAAGCCATCCAGTAACTTTCTGGGAATTTTGTGTTCTGCACTTTCAGTCCTGAAACTTAACACTGAGAACTTTGTTGCCTTAAAGCCTTGTTGGGGGAGGGGGGGGAGAGAAAAAGAGGAGAAATGAATCTCTCTGCTTTGGACTAAACCTCAGTGCCACCAGGATTGCACTATTAGACTTCTAATTCTTTTCTCTCTGTGACTCCACAATGTCCTGACAAAACTGAAATTAGCTGATAGGTGGCTGAGTTCCTTAGGATACTTAGAGGCAGAGGAAGCAATTTATTTATTTAAAATATTTATATGCCTGCCTTTCTCCCAAGAATCCTAAGGTTGGCCCTCATTTTCTCCAGATCTCTCTGGTCTCTTCCAGGGTGCTTTGGAAAGTTATAACAGCCCAACTGAGCTAAGCAACTTCCATGGCACTGGAAATGGCTCACACTTGTGCAGGAGAAGATGGTGGGTAGGCCTACTCTCAGGCACTGCTGGGCAAATTTGAACTGAACAGCCACTGTGGATGCAGCTCCATTCAGCTTGTTCTTGGCTGCCCATCAGAAATTTCCCTGGTAAGTTAAAGATCCAAGAAAACCTCTAGAAGGAATCTTCTGTGACATAATAAGAGCCAGAGCAGAGTAGTGGTTAAAATACTGGACTAGTATCTGGGAGGCTCAGGTTTGAATCCTCATTCTGCCATGAAAGCTTGCTGGGTGACCTTGGGTCAGTCACACACTCTCAGCTTAGCCTACCTCACAGGGTTGTTGTGAGGATAAAATGGAAGAGAGGAGAACGATGTTGGTGCTTTGGGTCCCCTTTCGGGACAAAGGCGGGGTATAAATGAAGTAAGTAAATAAATATTTGAACATTACATCATCCCACACCAAGAGCATCTCAATCTCCTGCGGTTGTAGCCATGTCCGAACATGGGAAATGTGTGCTTTACATGTGCATAAAGCTTTAGTATGCATGGACAAACCACTAGATTTTTTTCAGGGTTTTGGTTTGTGTGTACTGAGGAAAAATATATGGGCTCCCCTGTTCAGACAATGCGGTGACAATGCCTGTCAGGACTTATGAGCAATATGCCACCAATATCCGTGGTTGATGGGCTCCTGATACAGGTGGAAGAAAGATCTGAAAAGGGCCAATATGATTGCTCTCTGACATGACATGAAATGGCAATAACTAAGTGAAGTGACTCTGCTATTACAGCAATGACCCTGGCTACCAATACACTCCCAAGCACAATTCAAGGTGTTGGTTTTGGTCTTTAAAGCCCTACATGGCTCGGGGCTGAGGTATCTGAAGGACCATCTTCTCCCATTCATTCCTGCCTGGGAAATAAGATTGCAGACCCTCCTGACTGTCCCATCAGCTACTATGGAACAGCACCAGGCCCCCTCACTGCTTCTCTTCAGAGGCAACTGAGGATGTTTTTATTTAGGACTGCTTTTAATTAACTGGGTGTTTATGTTCATTGACTGTCCTAAATTGTGTTTTTAAACTTTTTAAAATTTCTTTTATGATTATTTTATTTATATTGTAAGCTGCCTTGAGTTCCTGCAAGATAGAAAGGTAGTCATCCTAATCCCAGAGTGAGCGCAGGTTTCAGACAATTGTGCTTCTTCAGTATATTAATTTTCTCATTCCTGTTGGCCAAAGTACAGTCTTTTTTGTCTGTTCTTTCTTTGTGTGCAAAGCCAAATGTATTAGATCCAAACGTTAATTTTGCAGTCTTTATGACCTGAATATCTTCCATTCTGTCTCCCAAGTATTGTGCTGTTCCACATCTCTGCTGTATACCAGACAAGACAAATTGCAAGCCATTGAGGTACAACTGCAATTTAACAAAGAATTCCCAGTGCATTTCAGCTGTCTTTTGTCATTGATAGAGGAGCAGCATCACCCTTGGAGAAACAGTTCCTTTATCAATGGCATGCCAGACGGAGATGGACTGGGAGTCTATTTAACTATTCAATAATTCCTTCTGAGAAGCTATTGGGAACTGTTGATTAAATTACCATTGTACCTTGTTCACTTTCCCTTGTGCATTTCCCCCAGCTATTGGTCTGGCTCTCTTTCTTTATGCTTGAAGCCTCTGTGAGAAAGGCGGACTATAAATGAAGTAAGGAAACTAAATAAACCCTCTTTGGCAGGTGTTAATCAATGGCTCATTTCTCAGCCTTTGGCTGCTTCCACAAGAGGGTTGGAAAAGCCACCCCTGCTATGGAAGCAGCAGCAAGCATGGTGGAGGCAAGTGGGGATAGTGTTTGCATGCTCCTGCCATGCTCGCTGCTACCCTGTCCTTCCAATTGATGGTACAGAAACACCAGTGTGCTGGTGACAGCATGACCTGGCAATCCCCTATTTCCTCCTTCACAGTCAAGTGCTTAAAAAGGCACCATGGCTCACCTGTGAACCGGAAAAACAAAACAGTTAAAGGCTGGAGGGGGGCTAGGATGTGGATCTTAGCCCCACCACTTTGAAGGCAGATCTTAGGTCCACCCCCATCCCTGGATTGTCTGTGGGAGAGCACCCATACGAACACACTGCCTGCAGCCACCTCTAAGTCAGGGCAAAGAGTTTTTCCTTGCACTGGCTTAAAGGGGAAAGCCCTGGAAACCACATGAGTCATACTAGGAAAAAACATGACATTGTGTGGAAACTTGCAAAAACTGTGGAAGCCAACAGGCTTCGTGTGCAAATAAATTGCATTATGAGCAATATGTAGCTTTCACATTCATTCTTACCCAAAAGCTCCTTCCCTGTTGGAATTCTGTAACTGTTAATAATTACCTTTTTATCCCACCTGTCTCCTATCATGGAATTTATGGCGAGTTCCCACCTAGCTCCCCATCCAAGCATGGAGCAGACCCAGAGCTGCTTAATTTCTTGTGCCCACCCACTATAGCCTGGGTTGTTGTCACATGTGCATCAGCCTTGGAAATGCTACTAAGTACAAGTGCATTGAACATGTAAAAACTGACAAATGCATATTAAGGAGATGTCATTACCCACTGGAAAACTGTGTCAGCCTAATTACCTGCAATGCTGGTTTAAGACTTCTATGATGCTAGTTTACAGTTTGGGTCTCTGTCCTTCCTTCCTTCCTTCCTTTCTCAATGTGCTATTATAGCTGCAGGAAGGCCCCATGCAAAAGGGCTATATCTGCTTGTGTGGCCAGCCTTAGGATTGTGTACTGTGTGAATCTGCCTCTACCCGTTAACACCCCGTGTCCCCTCAGATTTGGAGCTTTTGAAACCCTCGCAGATACTAGCCTAATTGCAGACCTGATAATTACTGTCTAGTTGAAAAGGTACTAAAGCAGTGGTCTGTAGTAGGTTTAAAGTCGATGAAGCTGAGGATACCACCTGGCCTTGTTTTAACTAAATGGAAGTTTTCTACAAATATGGGTTAACAGGCAGTCCATAGTATCTCAGCCAGGCTGGCCTTTTAACAGCTAGCAAATGAACTAGACCATTCGTTTTAGGGGCTGTATGCAGAGTAAGAGGTTTCTATTTCCTAAGCCAGAAAAGACAAACTGGTAGTCCAACTTCATTATTGCCAACTTTCTTACGAAGCCTGATGACCAGAGATTTGGTTACTACTGACCCCTAGTACTATATGGGTAGCAGAATGGCTTCCTAGAACAGAGAAGTCGCTATCCCTTTTTAAGCATTTACACTTTTATTTATTGTTTTATAGTCTGTCCTTCTCACTGAGATCCAAGGCAGCTTACAAAGTGTAAGTGAAAATACAACGTAATCAATAGGTAAAACATTCACTGAACAAGGTACAATATTGAACAACAGTTAGGACATTCAGGGAAACAAACACAATAGGGAATGGCTCTGTTACTGTGCCATGAATCCAGGTGGCCAGATCAGGGGGGCATTTCCCAGGCTAGACTGAGTTGTGAGAAGGCCTTTTGTGCAGCTGCATTTACTTGCTGAGTTAGCCAGGTTCAACTGAACCTCACCAAAGGTCGGAAGCACAGTGTCCTTCAAGATCTCAGTTTTTCCAACCAGCATCACTTCTGTCTGGGTTCAGTTTCAATTTGTCTGCTTTTAGCCAATTTACAATTGCTGTCAAGCAGTGACTCAGTACCTCTATTGCATCGCCAGGAGATTTGAATAACAAGATATAAAGCTGGGTATCATCTGTATACTGACGGGATTCCATTTCATAGCTACAAATGAGTTCTCCTAAAGGCTTTATATAAAGATTGGATAACATGGAAGAGCCCCGTGGCGCAGAGTGGTAAGTTGCAGTACTGCAACCCAAGCTCTGCTCATGACCTGAGTTCGATCCTGGCGGAAGCTGGGTTCAAATAGCCAGCTCAAGATTGACTCAGCCTTCCATCCTGAGGTTGGTAAAATGAGTACCCAGTTTCCTGGGGGTAAAGTGTAGAAGACGGGATAGCAATGGCAAACCACCCTGTAAAAAGTCTGCCAAGAAAACACCGTGATGCGTTGTCCCCCCATGGGTCAGTAATTACTCGGTGCTTGCACAGGGGACTACCTTTACCTTTACCTACCTGGATAACATGGGGGATAAGATTGTGCCTTGTGGAACTCCACAAGATAATTCCCACACTGAGGCGAGCTGGTCTCCAATAGCAATCTTTTGGGTCTGTCCCATGAGGAATGATTTAAACCAGTTCAAGGCACATCCCCTGATACTACTTCTGCCCCCAAATGCCTCAATAGGGATGGCATGGTCTACTATGTTGAAGGCTGCAGATAAATCCAGGAGGAGCAACAATGAAGAATGACCTTTGTCTACATTTAGGTGGAGGTCATCAACTAGAGCCACCAAAACAGTTTCCATCCCATTGCCTGGCCTAAAACCAGAGTGAAAAGGGTCTAAAGCACCAGAGTTGTCCAAGAAGACCTGGAGTTGGTTACCTATTGCTCTCTTAACCACTTTGCCCAGCAAAGACAGATTAGAGACTAGGCGATAATTGGCTACATCATTTTTGTCTAAGGATTTTTTAAAAAATAGTGGGTGGATGATTGCCTCTTTGAGTAGTGACTGATTTATGATAGACATCAAGGACTCCTCTATGTGGTCTTTACAAGGTTTTAGTAGCCAGGATGGACTGGGTCAAAATGATTCAGAAACAGACCAGACAGCGTGTTAAGCATTACTTCTGGCTCACCTGTATTACAGCTGGCATCCAAATCAGAGAATATCTGAGCTATTTTATCAGCAATAAACTTTGCAAAGGTGTCAGAACCAAGCCAATAGTATTTCTGCTAGTGGATCCAGAAAAGAACTACTCTGCTAGTTTTTGCCTGACCAGTTACTCCTATGTGAAAGGACCATTCTATCTGCATGACTTAATACCAAATATTTTAAAAGTGCACAAGCTAGAGAAGGCCCTATTTCTTTAATGTCATGAGCCAGCCAAAATTAAGCAATTGTACATCACACTGATTTAAAAGGGAAAGAATTAAGCTCACCACTCACTGGCATAATTCAGATGTAACTACAAAGCACAGTTTGCTTCAGCATGAATGAGCCTGGGGAATCCATGACTCACTCTTCCTCCAGTTGTGCACAGTGATACAATTCATGGTTTCCATTTTTGCAGCAAACCATAGTTTGCCATTTGTCAGGCTCTGCCAGGGGATTCTCCTAGACTACTTCACTTCATCAGACCAGGCTGGATGAGTTAAAGGTCTTTATTAAGAGATTACCACCGTTAGAGCACAGTACAAAGCAATTGCCAGGAATACCAGAGCAAGGCTCAGTGGGCTATTTATACTCTCCTCTCTCCTACCCCCCTTTTTGAGCAGAAGTCTATTAGTCTTGGTATGCAGTTTCTCGCAGGAAAGCTGGAAGAGGGAAGAGATGCAAGCACCGAGGCTCCAAGGTCAGACAGCTGGTTTCCAGGTGCCTCGAGCTCCATCCACCCCCACACCTATAGATAAGTCAGCTGAGTGCAGGATAGCAAATAACAACAACAACAACAACAACATTCGATTTATATACCACCATGTAGGACGACTTAATGCCCACTCAGAGCAGTTTACAAAGTATGTTATTATTATCCCTACAACAAAACACCCTGTGAGGTGGGTGGGGCTGAGAGAGCTCCAGAGAGCTGTGACTAGCCCAGGGTCACCCAGCTGGCTTCAAGTGGAGGAGTGAGGAATCAAACCCGGTTCTCCAGATTAGAGTCCCGCACTCTTAACCACTACACCAAACTGGCTCTCAATAGCAGAGAAAATAGTAAGAGAACAACAGAACTACAAACTATCTTCCCCCACCCCCCCCACCCGCCAAAGTAAAAGACAACACTGAGTATGGCAGGCAGGTCGTAGGCAGTATGAGTATGGCAGGTTGCAGGCACGGAGTATGGCAGGCAGGTCATACGTCTGAACCAGCAAGATGTAGTTTATACGTTTCCTGGAAACCAGGATTGAATCTGAGCTTGGAATGCTGATCTGCAGGGAAAGCATAAACACAATTTGCCAGTATGTAATAGCAAATGATGGTTTACTGCAAAAGAGGAAATCACTAATTATGTAGCCTCGAACAAGGGAGAAAAGAGCACACCAACCTGTGGATCCTGTAGGCTTGTTCTCGGAGTGGCAAACTATGTCGTTCTTCCCAATATGTTCAAACTATATTATTGAGAATGAGATCAGCAAGGCTCAAATATGCTTCACATTGGTTGGATGGTGCCCTATTTTTGAAGTTACTTGGTCATGTACATAGACCCTCTGTAAATGAATTCACTGATTTTATTGTTATTAAAATACATTTTAGATCTTCACAGGGCTTCATACAACCCCCTCAATCCATCTACTGGTGATTATTTTTAGATGACTGATGAGCCGTGCAGATGAGTTCTGCATGTGGGATTCCGCTTCCTGTTTTTAGACACAATTGGATTAGGACCCATGATGACCTTGGGGAGGGGGAGGTTTGCCCTCAGGTCAGAAGGTGCAATAAATATAGCTGGGAATCTCTCAAAACTTTGGAGAAGGGGGTCTGCTGCCAGTAGCTGGGGAATTGCTTTTAATCAATGCAGGTGTTCCCAGCTACACCTGCAGGACCTTAGACAATGGTCCCAGAACGCACCAATGAGAAACAAGGAAGGGTGAATGTCAGGAATGGGTGGCTAAACATTTCCTTAGTTTTTAGTGATAACTGGACTAAAAGGTCTCTAGGCATATGCAGAACTCAAAAGGAAAATGAAGCACCTCTTATTTCAAGTAAAAACAAAGATGTTTGTGGCTACCAAAGGGGAAGGATAAAGGTGAATGGGTGGAATGGGTACAGATCTAATTTGAGAGTCAACAGGCAGCATCCAAAAGGCAAAAGAGAGAAAAGTAGATACCCTACCGAGTGATCTAAAATAGCTTATTACCTTGGTGATAAGACCTGGGATCCATTCCTCCTTGCTCACCTCACCCCATGGTGGTCAAGAACAAAATAAAGAACACCAGTTTTGGGGTCTCAGTTTTATAACCTGTTTCGACACTGGTGCCCCACTGACTCAGTTTCCCACAGAATACTGGGGCTCATCCCCTCACCTGGTCAATTGGGCCAGTCAAAAGGTGTGAACTGTTCCCAGTTTGTTCTACTTGATGGCCCAGTCCACGACAACTGCTAGGTTTGGGAGCTTCACTTTCAATCATTCTCGAATGGGATATATGTTCCTCCCACCCTTGTGAAGCGTGTTTCTGCCAGGAGCAGCAGCAGCGCCCTTGGAGTTTTGGCTGTACAGATAAAACATTCTGGCTTGGTAAAGAGTGAAAGGGAGAGTTTAGGGTGAGGTGCCTGACTGCTCACCTCCTGGGGCTATTTTTCCTCCCAAAAAACTGCTTGAATATGGCAACAAGTATTACATTCTCAGAGTTAGGACTGGCTGAAATTCCTTAACTGAGCGCACACGGTCTGAGCAGCAATCCCCAGTTTATTGCCAAAGGCTTTCAGGGCTGGAGAATGATGGGTGTTGTGGATTTTCCGGGCTGTATAGCCGTGGTCTTGGCATTGTAGTTCCTGATGTTTCGCCAGCAGCTGTGGCTGGCATCTTCAGAGGTGTAGCACCAAAAGACAGAGATCTCTCAGTGTCAGATCTCCCTGTGACACTGAGAGATCTCTGTCTTTTGGTGCTATACCTCTGAAGATGCCAGCCACAGCTGCTGGCGAAACATCAGGAACTACAATGCCAAGACCACGGCTATACAGCCCGGAAAATCCACAACAACCATAATCCCCAGTTTGTTGCTTTGTAATGTGTGAAACATCACAGATGGGAGGAAGCCAGTTCTCTTTTTTGGTGTTTGTGCCAACTAGACAATACGATGGATGAACAAATGTGCCCTGTTCTGTTTCTCTTTATTTGTTCCTGCTTTGGCAATGGTTTCAGTTCTCTTTTTACTGCCAGTTCTGCAGCTTCGTTTGTATTGCGTACAGGTTGCCAGTGGCACCTTGACAAGGGGTGCTGTCCAAGGCCCTTTCTCCTGGCTGTGTTCTTTAAATACACTGTGACAAGCTGCGCATGGCCAATAGGACTCCCCGAACTTATATGAATCACAAGAGTTTGGGGAGTGTTATGGATCATGCACATCTTGTCACACAGAATTTAAAGATGCCTGGGGAATGAGGAAGGAAGGAGCACTGGGTCTCTTGTTTCCTCTGTGAGAACTGGAGGGGGTGGAGGTGGCAGAGAAGGTGGAGAGGATAGCGATATGAAGATGAGGGAGGCAAGGATGAGGAGGGGGTGGTACGGGCTGCCATTTCCCACAGTGCACTGCCTGAGGCTACTCTCTGCCTCACCTCACCTCAGTATAGAGTGGACTATGCTCAGGGATTTTTTTCTTGGAAAAGAGGTGGTAGAACTCAGTGGCCTTGGAGGAAATGTTCACATGGCTGGTGGCCCCGCCCCCTGATCTCCAGACAGAGGGGAGTTTAAATTGCCCAGTCTAAACTCCCCTCTGTCTGGAGATCAGGGGGCGGGGCCACCAGCCATGTGACCAGTTTCAAGAGGTTCCGGAACGCCGTTCCACTGCGTTCCAGCTGAAAAAAAGCCCCGACTATGCTCATTGTACAGGTTTTATGTACCACTTGTATCATATTTATGCAAACAATGTATGGCATTTCTACACATATAATCTTGATGTGTTCATGCAGAAATAATGCTGGAAACTGTGTACATTATGGGGAAAAATTCAGTGCAAGGAAACAGAAAATAACATAACAGTCATCACAAGTTTGATTTGCACAGTGGCTGTAGCAATTGCTATTTCGGGTTTAAAAAGCAAGGATGTGATATTCAAAAACACCCTTAGATAAAACATGCCAAACCAGGCCATATAGTACCCAAACTTTGCAAAGATCTGCATTCACAGCTTACTGTAGGTGTGTAAATCTATAGCACGGGCGGAAGACCACATTTTTATGTCACTAAGGAGTTCAGAGAGTATATATGGATCTTCCTACCTCCATTTTATCCTCACAACAACCCTGTGAGATAGGTTAAGCAGAAAGCAAGGGGCTGGCCCAAGGTCACCTAATAAGCTTCAAGGCTAAGCGTGGGTTTGAACCAGCTCTAGTCAGAAATGTGAGCCACTGTGCCACACTGACAGGGCACTCCTAAGCAGAGTTACACCCTTCTCAGTTCATTAAAGCTGATAGGCTTAGAAGGGTGAAACTCTGTTTAGGATTGCACTGTGAGTGGCCTGAAGGATATTAATTTTTCAAGTGACATAATTTGTAGAAAAATAGGGCATTGCAAGCCAACACGCACTGGTGCGGCGGTGACTTTTCAGGCACAAAGGAAATGCTGTGTTTCCTGTCTTGACAAATCCATTCCTCTCATTCAAAAGCCCAAGCTGAACTGACTTTTAGACAGAGTGTCTCCTGCTGAAATCATAGACTGCTTCAGGCTTTCAAGGCACAAAAGGCTGTTTTGTTGGGGGAGAGAAAAGGGATTCACTGATGTCTGCACTGGATACACTTGTCAATGTAAATGACTCTTCCAGCGCTAGTGGAAGCTGGTTATATTGGAGAGGATATGGGCAGTCAGTGGGATCAATTTACAGCACAGGATAGAGGAGACGGTAAATCAAAGATGTCCGTAGGGATCAGGTTTTTCCCAGAAAATATTTCTTCTTTATTGATGAGTGTTTGGCCAGGGTGATGCACACTGATAGCCTTTGGATACTTCCGTTGATGACTGGGGGTGTCATGTGAATGAGCTGGTAGTTACATTAGCATTTTCTTAAAAGCCATCAGAGCTGCTGACAGGATTTTGTGAGGCTGATACACAATTTGTATTCAGCCTCCCTCCTACCCAAGGGCTAGTGGGGCCTGATCTACCCATGAAGCAGAACGAAGTGGTAGAATGGGCTCTACTTACGACTGCCAACTGCCTGGAGAAAAAATGTCCTATCCCTTTTAAAGGAGGATTAATGGGATTTTAATTTTTTTGTTGGGGTTTTGAATACATTGTTTTCCAGTTATGTAATACTAGTCCTACTGCATTGTCTGTTGGATGTCTTATGCTGTCTACGTGAATTTTTTTTTAGATATTTTGTACTCCTGCTTGAGCCTCAGTGAAAAAGTCAGGTTATAAATGAAGTAAATAAATTAATGTTATCTATCAGGTGATGTTACTTACCTCCAGGTCATGAAAAGCTTCCGCTGCTCATGTCCACATATTCTGTTAAAGGGATAGCTTCTGTTAAAGGAATAGGATATTTTTCTCCAGGCCTGTGAGCAATCTCAGCTGTACCACATCAGACTGCCACATCAGGCAGGGAGGGAGCAATTGCATTTTAATGTACCCCCAGGTAAAAATTATTAATTAACTTCCCCCAGTCAGAGACCCTCAGCTAGTGTCAGACTAGGATCTGGGAGACCCAGGTTCAAATCCCTACTCTGCCATGGAAACTTGTGGGTGATCTTGGGTCACAAGGCCTAACCTACCTCACAGTGTTGTGAAGGTAAAAGAGAGATGAGGAAAATGGTAAGCCTTTTTGGGTCCCCAATGAGGAGAAAAGTGAGGTAGAAATGAAGTAAATAAACACATAAATTAGGGTTCTTAATTGGTAATGACTGCTGCCAGTAGGGAGATACAGGTCGTTTCCACATGCCTGTAAAGGGACAGCCCACTCATGGAACACGGGCGATGTCTCCATTTGCAAAATGTTTGTGGGCCGTTTGGCTTCTGTTTTTTTGGTGCCTTTTCTGTAACTGCAGAAAGTGCGTTCCCAGAAAAGCACTGAAAACATGGAAGCCTAACGGCTTGCAACTGTTTTGCAAATGGAGACATCTGGATTCCTGGGGGGAAACCGCCAGCGTTCAGTGAGTGGGCTGTCCCTTTAAGGGTGTGTGGAAATGGCCAGTCTCCAAAGTTTCCCCGAGGAAAGTTTCACAAAGAACACATTTTGTTCAGTTACGGAAATCCTAATTCAAGCCGATCTGGGGCCTTTTCAGGGCCCAATTAACAAAAATCTTGTGAATAAAAACTTAGCATGCAAGAGATTCTAGCCTAACTCTTGGCATGCTGTAGTTAGTTTTGCTCTTATTGATGTAGTGGAAGTTTTAAAAATAATTCTTTTCTTGTATTCTGAAGTAGTACTGTCCATTCTACCACCTCAGGACTCTGCCATATAGACCAGGCTGGTGTGATCCCTAGCACCATGACAACCCCCATCCCCCACCACTGTCTGCCCACATGAGGTTTGTAGGGATCCCATTATTTTTGACCCTGAAAGCCACCACTGACTTCCTGGTGCCACTTTCAAGGCATTGACAGAAACAAACAAAAAAAGCATCTGTCTTAAAATGGACCAGTGTAAACTGAATAAATGCAATGATCTCTTCCATTCAGAAGAGTCTGCTTGGTAGGGAAAGATGTGCCTTCTCACAGGAGTGGGTTGCCTAGAGCACACTGAGAGGCACCATCTGGCTACCCTATTGCCATCCTAGAGGTGAAATTAGGTATGAAGAAACATGCTAAACTGCACGCTTTGGCAGTGGCTGCAGCAAAGGGGAAAGAATACAGACACTGCCCCACTATCCTTTATAACTTTTTCAAAATGGTGCTCCATGAAATGCAGTTGCCGGCTAAGGATGCAAATTTCAGAGCTATTCAGAATGCCTCAGCTCGCTAAAGTGTCTTGTGTGGTGCGCACATTATCTTTTACACATTAAAAAAAAAGGAGTTACCATATTTTGTGTTCTTCATCCCCATAAAACCATCCCTTCTAACCAGAGTAAGCCACATGTTGGCTTCAATAGGACATTTTTATAAAGGGCTTTTGAATAGTGTTGACTTGTGTGGAGCCTACTTCCCTTTAAGAAATCCATTCAGCCTGTTGCATGCTCTGGAAACAGAATTGCTCCCTGGAAACAGAATTGCTCCTCTGTGGTATCCTAGCTGGTTGCCAGGAGAAAAGGGGCTCACAGAACACAAACAACCTATAACTTTATTTACATAATTCCTAGAGACCAGCTATTGCAAATAACATCCAAGTACATTAACACACTTTTAAGAACTGCTGACTTTTAAATCATAAATCTATGTATAATTTTTGAAAATAGCGTTTCAGGCATATTTTAAAACTGTTACTGAAAATATTGGGAACTTTATCCCCGCACTAATGAGACATTTCAAACAGTTTCCATTTCCAAGTCTCTTTTTCTGTGCGATCCTGGCTTTCCGCTGGGTTCTTTGATGACCTTCATGTAGTAAATTCAGTCAGTTCATACACAGAATTAATCCTTGTTACAAAATGATCGCAACCGGCACCCCATCAAAGCAGGTCTCATGTCTGCCAGGTTCTCCTTCATATGTGAGCCACTTCCTGAACCGGAGCATTTCTTTTGGAGATGACCAGACTCTGTTATTCATCAGCTTTCTCCTATTAATTTAGCTTCCAGTGCCTGCAGCTTTCTATACCCACTTTTAATTCAACAACAGTCATTCACAAGGATCTCAAGGGACAGGGATGCGGACTAGGAGGTAAGCATATCATGGGTGGCCTTAGAGACGTAGTTAAGGTATGTTTCTATCAGCAACATCCCCCAAGACTTGATGTGCTGTCTTTCAATCATGCATCTGGCATGCTGCAATATCCCAGGTCCTGTGTATGCCTTGCAATCCCTCACCTGATCATTCATTCATTCATTCATTCATTCATTCATTCATTCATTCATTTGTAGTCTGCTCTCCTTACATGCAGGCTCAGAGCAGATTCACAACACATGGATATAAATACAATTAAACAATAAACAATAAAACAAATGTTTTAAATTAAATTAAACGCTGTGTGCAGCGTTTGAGGCTGGGGCAGAAATATTGAGCGGGTGAAGAGATGAAGCATTCTTTCACCCCCACTTTGTACCTCATGGCAGGGGGCGATCAGAGGCCTTGTCTTTTGATCCAGCTCTGGAAGACTGTTGGCTCAAATCTCCTTCTTCCATGAACCGATGAGATGACTACAGTCAGAGTGCTATTCTTCAGAGAGAATGAAAATGATAGTGACCTCCCTTGCAAGGCTGTTGTAAAAATTATTGTGATCATGCACATGAAGGGTTTTAACTTCTTAGAATGCTATAGAGATGCTAGAGTAGGGGTCCCCAGGGCACCTGCCGACACCTTTCTTGGCACTTTTCTTGGCTAAGTGTTTTTAGAAAGTCAGAATGGCCATGTGGGGCTCTTGTCCAGCAGGACTTCTGATTGGCCATTGGAGATTTGATTGGCTGTGCTGATTAAAAGGTATCCTGTTAAACAGAGCTTCTGCCTGAAATGTTGATGAGTTAGTACAAGTGTTATGCATAATCTCACTCCCTGACATTTTGCGGTTGCCTCTGTCTCCTGTGATAGCCATTTTGTTGTTGCACCTACCATCCTTTGTCAGAATTCTAAAAGTGCCGGCATGCTTAAAAAACACTGGGGACCCCATGCTAGATATTGGCCGTTTCCATACGGCTTCCCTCTCTTCGTAATGTCCCGGTAGATAGTGCAAAAAACGCGGAAGATCGCATTTCCTCATGCGAGATTTGCGTGATGTCAAGTAACGTTGCACAAATCTCGCGCGAGGAAACGCGATCTTCCGTGTTTTTTGCGCAATCTACCGGGACATTACGAAGAGAGGGAAGCCGTGTGGAAACGGCCATCATCATGCTAGATATTATTTGATGTCAAAGCTGGTTCTCTACCCAAGTGCCCTAATGGACTGCTTGGTGTAGCATAATGAGGGGAGGGCTGATGTACCACAGCAGCTCACCTTGCTCCTACCTATCATCAGCAAGGAAGGTGACTGGCATACTTTCCTAGGCCCACACTGGCATGGGTAAGATTCTGCGGTCTTGCTGGTTGACAGCATTGGCCTAGGAGGGGATAGATGTGCCAAAAAGTGAAAAATTAGAGGATGATGTCGTTCGGATATGACCCAAAACAACACTCTGTGTGGAATTTATGTATGGAAGCAACTTCCTGTTATTACTTCTAAGATTTTATAATGACAAGGTTAAATATTATAAGAAATTATAACATGCCTTTAAAAATGTTTTAAATAATTTTTAAAGCACCACAACGGAAAACAATTTTAAAAAAATGTACTAGTGAATGATCATTTATTGATGGAATGGTTCCTCTTATGTGTAAATAAAATGCTGCTTATTTAAATTCATTGCATTAAAAAAAACTTTTGATAAATCTGTGCAGATGGGAATTGTCTAACCAATCTCCTATTTTCCATCTTGCTCTAAAACCTTCTTGCTGCCGCTCTGCTACAGATTTCGTTTGGCAGCACAAAAGAATTAAAACAATATAGTAATAAGGGAGCCTTCTTGAAACCCCTTGCAGCAAATAAATTAGCTGTTTCTGGCCCCCTCCTCCTTTCTTGTCTGGCAGGCCGCTAGTTGGCGGGCCCTTCATATTCCTCCTTTGTTGCTGCTGCTCTTAAGCAGAAGATGCAACGCTCAAAACCTGAAAACTTCCCTGTTGGTGAAAGGGTTCAACTTAGGTGGGGATCTCTGTCCAGCCACCTTAGCAGGAAAGGTGTAATATGCATTTTCTAAATAAATAATAGCTGAGAACAAAGACGGATACAGCTGACATGATTTAGGGACCTGCATTTTAAAAGAGGATCTTGGGCAGATATCATACATATGACTTGGTTTTACTGCAGTTTCCTATGTTCAGAGAGCTGGGATGACAATAGAAGCCTGCTATTGTTTTCTAGGAATGCTATTACTTCACCTGGTTGTATCAAAGCAATTTGCACCTTTGTCCGATGTCTGCCTGAACTTCTTGTCTAGTGGAGGTGTCTAGGTTTCCATGGCAATAAAAAAAAGAATCTGCCAATCACTATACTGTGCACGTGCCAGACATTCTCATTGGGGCACTTAATTCCTGCTTCCTGATTTACAGGAAAGAAGCCTAATGGGCTACCTTGCAAGAAGGACCAGGGTCCCAAGTGCAAAAGCAGCTCTTTTCCCAGGTCAAACATTACGAGTCATATTCTTTTCAGCCTCCTGCTTCCCCTTGCTTTTAAGAAGAGAGAGCAAGAAAGAAGCGAAGAGAGAGAACTCAAATGCTAGGACGTGAAGAAAAACAGCAAACATTAGGAAACTTGGGGGGGAAATTCGGAGAAGCAGCAAGGCAACCCACGAATTTCAAAATACTGGGAGCAAATAAAAATGTTAATTACACAATTATTTCTAATAAATCCACTCAACAAATAGGAATGTTTGCCGATCCATGACTCTCCTCTGTCACTTCTCTTCCCCTTAATTAAGATCCCCAGGGAACTGATGGTGTTTGGAAACAATTTGCTCTTTGCCTCTGCTCAAGCAGGTAATTGTCTACAGTCTGAAGTCTTTTGGGCCGTAGCCCTGTGCACAGATAGCCTCCTTAAATCCAATTAGAGTCAATAAGATTTATGCTACCTAACTCTGCGCATGGTTGCAGCGATGCCACAGGACTTTTATGCATGTCCGCAGTACAGATTTAACTGTCTTCCCAATTCCCTGGGAATTGCAGTTCTGTGAAGGGGGGGGGGGCAGGAATCTTTAACAGAGAATTCTTAGAACTTCACCAAACTACAATTCAAGGATTTTGTGAGAAAGCTGTGACAGTTAAAGTGGTATAAAAACTGGTATGTCAGCAAAATATATCCAGTGCTATTGTCTTTTTGTGCTGTTAGAGACTAGTAATGGGATTACTGTCTGAAATTTGTGGGGAAACCAGCAGAATTGCAGGACTGGGGGAGAAGAGCAGTGAGGTCTGCTGAGACAGCAGCATAGAAAAGAGCATTGAAATGCAAAAAAGGAACCTATTGGATAACGCCTGTGATGTCACGCAGAGGAATTCTGAGCTTCCTAATGTCTCAAAGGAAGCAACAATGGAATATGGCAACCTTTTTTTCACTTTGCTTGTCAGGCTCCCAATGGTTCTTTCGCCAGCTTACCCCCAATATAGCGGAAAAGAAAGCAGACTTGTCTTCTTTCTATACTAGCCAATGTTCCTGGATAGTAGCCTATCTAATCATGCACGCACAAAAGTCATAGGATGTTTTCCTGAGTTCCTTTCTTTTCAGCCTGCCCCTTCTGACAACTAGAATGATCGTTCCTAGGGTTGTGGGATTTGCACGTAGAGACTGCTGAAATGCTGCAATGGGAAGAGGGTGAAATCAGTGGATTCGCTGATTCACTGGGCAGAAAACAGAGGAGGAGAAATTTAACTCCTTTTTGTCTCCTCCTTGCATCATTACAACCTGCATGATTGTTGCTCCGCTTGAATCTCATAGCCCCAGCAGTGTTCTGGAATAGTGTTTATTTGAATGGATGGGCTCTGGAAGTTGGAAGGGGGTTCAGGAATGGAGAGGAATACAGGAAAATCAGAGTTCCCTGCATGCGTAGTTGAATACAGGACACTTTTTGTCTCCTCCAAGAAACTCAGGATTTGGGGGGGGTGAAGTAAAATTTCATCAGACCCAGAACTAGGTGCAGACTCCTGACCTGTCAACAGCCCCTTGTTGAACTGATCACAGGATCACCAGGGATGTCCAGGATGAAGCAAAGAAACTTGAGTTAATAAAAGGCAAAGGGGACAGAAATCTCAGTTCGGTTTAAAGGCCTATTCCGAGATGTATTTAAGATTATATAGCCACCCCTCCCCCACAAAAATCTAATGTATTTTAAAGAACCTTGCTTGCGGTTATGCTTTTATTCTTCATAATAACTATAGTTATCTTATTCTTTATTATTACTTATTATACTAATTGATTGATTAAGTGATGAATATAGAAGGATTTGTGCCATTGGTATCCATGACTCACATCCATTTAACTGTGACCCTTTTCAGTCATATTTTACCATGGGGAGGATGCGCTACACATGATTAGGGATGCTGCAAATTGCTCCATGAACATGTTTGACTGTCGAACCTCCTGTGTTTGAAGGCAGCAATCAAATATGAGTTGATCACTCAGTTTGTTCAGTTCATGCTGAGCAGCTGTGAATGCCTGGTTTGGTTTGCAAAGACACTGCCAATTCAAACTCATTGGTAGCCATTAGCTTCATTAAGGAACTACTTAGACAAACAGCGAAGGATAAGATTTTATTGAAACACAGCATTTATCGATGACTGATTTATATGGCTTGTGTGTGATCTAATTGTCTATTTAAACAATTTCCTGCTGAGTGGAGCCGTTAGGCAGTAAGGACTCAATTGGGCTGTGTGAGAATGCTCATGCATGAAAAGCCAATCACACTGTAGTGCATGATTAGAAAGGAATACACTAGGGAAAAAAAACTTGCCAAGCATCCATGAACAAATCAATGAACTATCAAACCGATCATCAAAATGTCAGCAAAGAGGACTTGAGCCAAACTGGTGTGTATTTGAGCATCACTATATATGATGCTCCTAAGATGCATGATGGCCATTTTGTCAGGAAGGGACAACATGCTTATTTTTAGCCTGGGTACATGCACATACCGGGACCCTAATTTTCCTCTTTCATACAAAATTTTGATAGTTTATATCAAAAGAATCAGGTATAGCTGGGCTGAAATATCATGTATAAATGAAGCACATGAGGTTTATTTCTTATTAAAAGTACTACTTTGTATGAAATGCTGGTGTTTGCCATGGAGCTGCATGCCACAGCTATCAACAATTGTGTAACCGGGCTGCACTGTAAACACCAATTACTTAAGGATCACTTCCGACCTCTGAGAGAAGTAAGGGGAAGTCACTTATGCATAATACAGCTGGCTCATTAATCTTTCAGTAAACAGCTACCATTAAAAGAAGGAAATGGCTTGTTCTGGGCACTAAGCTTGAACAAGAAGCAAGTTACCATTGCACAGTGCTAACATAATGTTAATTAATGGAATGTAATAAGTAGGGACAAAAAAAGAGTAGCCATTTTCTTGGTTCATTACTTATTTACTGAGCAAATCCCAGCATGAGCATAAATATTCCATATCATGGGATTGTGAAGGACAAAGCTACAAAGCAAGGGATACTGAGCTCATATCTGCCGATGACATACCTCCCTTGACTTCACAGAGACCTTCTGGTGAACTTGTAACACTCCTTTCCTCACATGTAGGCCCAAACTATACATGAACTATACATAAAGGGGCTTTCAATCATGTGTCTGCCCCATGTCTATATCAAGTGTGTGTGTCTTAGTTTAACAGAAAGTGGGAAGGTGGGCTGAACCTATCTCATCTTCTGACCCCTCCGCTGTCCATTGCTCCTGTTGCTTTTCTTTTTCCCAGCTCCAAAACTGGAAATGAGCTGGAAAAAAATAGCTGAGCAATGACAAGAGGCAAGGCATGTGTGATATTAGCGCCCCTCTCCAATGTGATCCTTTCACTATTATATAACATCCCCATCCCTTGCTTTGTATGTGAAAAGAAACATATAACTTATGTCACCATATTGAGTTTGGCCGTAAAGGTCACTGATTGAAATCCCTTTCCCACATATACTACACATTATTACACATTGATAATAGGGACATATTATAAGTGAACAGCATTTTAGAAAGAGCTTTAGAAACAATTCTCTTGCGTGGCATAATTGGTGTGCAACTGATGGTTGGTCCACATCCTTTTCACTTGCATATCAGTTGAATTACTCCTTTCCCCTAATGGTTTTGAACTCCAAGCCAGCCAGCCACATGCCAAAACAAAACTAATGTTTCCTAGCATTATCAGCTATTGTTAATTTTGGATTGGTTATGATAACATGTTCTAATCTGCCTCAGAAGATTATTTGGAAACGTCAAATAGTGCAGAATGCAACAGCAACTGGTGTAAATTATACATTCAGCCTGTTTTCAAAGCACTGGCTTCCAATTCATTTGTAGAAGAATGCAAAGTCCTGATTCTTACTCTTCAAACCCTAAATGATCCCTTCCCCCCAGCACATTGGTGTTGCATATTACTATTTGTTGCTACTATTTATGAAAGTCTAGTGGAAGTTTGGCTTTGATTTCCTCTCTTAAGTTTCCAGTTTGACCTTGGGCTCCTTGGAAGGCAGGAACAAATATGTTCTTTTTTGGTAAAAGTGTTCCTGCTTCACATCCTCTTTTTCTCCTGCGTAACTGAAACATACTGGTGAATGAGATGAAATCACATTGGTATTTTCAAGGAAGTCTGTGTAGGCTGAGTGTGGGAGAGAATTTCTTTCTGAACATGGAGTATTTGCTAACAGTCTGTGCCGCACGGGGGACGACTGAAAAGGCTTATATTTTCTTCCAACACTGTGTGGGTGAATCTTGATTCATCTCAGCTTTTATTTTCGTAAGAACCATGGGGGTGGATACATATGACTCAGTATTTCTTCTACTGATGTGAATTCTGCATGGTCAATTTTGGAAGGTTTCATGCTGAGATCTACATTATTTGCTTAATCCATAGCTTGGTGCTTTTTTTTGGCAAAGGGAAACCTTCTGCCTACCAGCTCCCCCCGCCAAACCCCAGTTGCAACATGCAAACATACATATTTATAAGCCATTTCTTAAATGCATTTTATCAAGCTACAATTGAATCCAGGGCAAGAGGTAGGTGATGCTAATTGATAACACAAATGGTTTAGAAGGAACTGTACTGTCTAATTGAGAGGGGGGGGGGAATCTTTCCCTTGCAGATTCTGGGACAACTTAGGGAAGTTGATCTAGCTTTGATAATGGTAGGGTTCCCAACTTCCAGGCAGTGGCTGGAGATCTCCTAGAATTACAACTGATCTCCAGGCGACAGAGATCAGTTCTGCTATAGTAGCTGAAGGGAGATTTTGTTTCTATCGGAAATGTTCCTGAAAGCAAGCTCTTAAAACAGAACAGTCATGTCTCAAATTGAAATCCTGCTTTTTTGAAATAGGTGGGGTGAAACAATGTTCCAGATGGAGTAGTACAAGCATTGGCCCCACCCTGGCTATAGTCCAAAGACATTCCCATCTATTGCCTCCCCACCATCTTCATGGTAACAGCGATATGCAATAATGTGACGTCTCTGCTCTGCTCCCTTGGCTCAAGGGGAGATGGGGGGTAACACATTATGTCCCATCAAGTGCAGTTTGACCCTGAGAGAAATCTCAAAAGCAGTTTGCAGTAAAATGTAAGGGTGTTGTCTACCGTTTAAGAAAACCACTCCCTTCCCCCACTGCCAGGTTCACACAAACTTTTGGGTGCAACTCATAAGAATACCAACCCTGAGGTAGAGCCTGAAGTTCTCCAGCAATTACAACTGGTCTCCAGTTCTCAGAGATCAGTTCCCTTGGAGAAGGTGGCAGCTTCAGAGGGTGGACTCTATGGCATCCCATTCACGCTGAACTCTTTCCCCTCTGTCCTTCCCAGGCACCGCTTGTAAATCTCCAAGAATCTACCAAGATGGAATTGGTAACCCTAATCTCATGTTTCTTTAAACATTTACTATACATTAAATAAACAATACAAAGTAGTAAAACGTCATCCTCCAGAAGCATCAACATCATCACCAAATGCCCACCTACTCAAGAAATTCTTACTGCTTCCTATAGATGTTCACTCTGTGATTAGTCTCTATAGACCTAGAGTTGTAGTGTAGCCATTGAGAATGTTTCTCGAGGTGCATGCAGTGTTGTGACTTGGTGCACCGATGCCTTTACTAAGATACTCTGATGAAGTTCATAATGGGACAAGAGGGAGGAGGAGATCTGTTATGCAGGCTGTTTTGCATAATGGATTTGTCTTTGGGAAAGCTATGTGCACGATCTGTTCCAATAAAACCACCCTTGGGCATTAGTACAGCAGGCAACAGATTTATATTAACAGGCAATGAAATAACTATTAAGGCAGTGAGCACTGAGTCAACCAAAGGTGCCATGAGAGTGGCTGAAATGTGCCAGGGAAAAGTTAAACTACCATGCTGGATGCATCCCATAATCTGTGGCTCTCATGGTAGACCCTGTGCAGCTCTGATTTCCGACTCCGCCTGTAAGGCACGATTCCAAGGGAGGGAGTCAGGATGCTCGGCTCTTCTTTTATGCAACTTGTGCTGCAGATGACAGGCGTGGGAAATCCCGCAAGCATCACCATTATTCAGAAGACATATCCCATCCCTGAGTCCTGATTGGCTAGTGGGAGTGGTAGACTGGAAAGCAATATTAACTAAACTAACCTGCAATTGCAAGGAGACTCCCGTCCCTACTCATTGTTCTGGAAACTGATCAAGAAAATGCAAACACTCCTTTTAAAGTCTAGATTGATGTATAGGCTCCCATTTTAATCCAGAAAAAAAGATCTGTCCAAGGCATTGAAAATCTCTTACCAGCCAGAAGCCCCTAATTATCCAAGGTCTCTCATTCTTTTTTGTTCCACCCCTATTATATAAACAAATAGGGCAGTCAAGTGAGTTTTTGAGGTTAGAGTCTCTGGTAACATTACAGTTCAATTCATACATCAGGAAATAAAAGCAGGATGGTGCCACAGGGTCAACCAGCCCTTTAGCAGGGGTGTGTAGAGCAAGGTCAGAGTGGGATAGTGGTCCATATATTCCTTACAAACTCACCCAGATACCCCAAGTCAAAGCTTTGGGCAAGTTACACCCTCTCAGCCTAACCTACCTTAAAGGGCTGTTGTGAGGATAAAATGAAGAAGAACGATGTAAGTCGCTTTGGGTACCCAGGGGGGCGAAAGGTGGGGTATAAATGAAGTAAACAAATCAAATACCAAAATAGGAGACTCAGGACACATACAGCTCTGTTTATACTACTTTAAGTCCCACCACATTCAGTGAAATTTATTTCTGAGTAAATGTGCGTAAGATTGGTCTGATTTTAAACATATTTGGGTCATGAACAAAATGATACAGCAGACAATAACATATATAACCAAAACAGTTCATTAAGTACTTCAAAGCTTATACTGAAAACCTAGTCTTTAATGTCAACATCTTGAATCCGGCAACATACAAAATGTAGCTGATTCCACACTTTGGGGGATGCTATTGAACAAAAATTGTCTCTGCAGCAGCCAATAACATGATAGGTGGCGGAACCTTTAAGGAGTTCTCAGTCCTTTATCTCAAGGAGTGAAGAGGAGTGAGGAGAAGAGGGGTCTAGATGAAAGCAACCTTTCGCACAGCCTCTCACAGCGAGGGATGTCCTCGATATGGAAGGAGTGGAGAGCAACCTCTAGATCCCCACAAAAAAACCCAACATGGTTTGAACCTAGTTCTGCTGAACAAATGTACTTCATCTCCACACAGACCTTGCGCTCTAGTATGAACCTATGGCTTTCTTACACCAGAGCTGTTTCCCTTTGGACATTAAATGGTCGAGGCTGGTTTGTAAATTGTAGTCAAAGCCATTTGCTACACCACGTATTCCAGATGAACGGAAGGGGTGAGGAGAGTGTACGTATGGCATCAAGGCATCCCAATGCAATATGATTGCAGCAGCTGCACTGGCAGCCGACCAGGGGCCCAAATGCTATTTTTAATTGCCATAAAATGGAGCAGATTGCAGCTGGCCTCACTGAATACCGAGGTTTGGCTTATGAGCCAGAGAGTCCCCTGCAGCTGGGACTTGTCATGCTGCAAAGAGAGGACGGGTCTCAGAGGCAACATCATTCTGTCAGTCACCATCTAAAATGTCAGAACTCACTCTGTCAGCCACCATCTTTTTTTTTTTTCCTTGAGCCCAAACAATACTGAGAGGGCAAAGAGCCACCGTTTCATTGAAGATGAAGCTGGCTCAAATGAACACAAGAAATGGGGTACTCTGTCACCCGCAGCTGGGGCCTCTTCAGTGCCTCCCCCCCCCCCACAGTCACAGACTGAATATATCGACACCCACAGAGGCTACCAATTTCCCCTCCTTCTCCTTTTGTATACTGAGCTGGGGAAAGAAGGCCTGTGCCTTAGAAGCAAAATAAAACTCGGGGCTTTAGGAAAGTCAAGCACAACTTCACCATTGTCTACTAGCTTCAGGCACTAAATTTACTCCTGAAAGGCATGGCTCTCAGTTGCCTGGGCAGCACTGCCAGTCTGCCACCTTTCATTTTGTGGCCTGCAGGGCCAGAATTCAGAGGTAGCGAGGAGCACCCTATTACCCGAGAGATGCTGCCTTGTGGAAGAGCCATTTTCATTTAGACTTCTAGGTGCTTAGAGAAGACCTCTAGGTGGGGCCTGGAGATCTCTCAGAGTTACCACTGATCTGCAGATGACAGTTCCCTTGGAGAAAACGATTGCTTTGGAGGGCGGACTCTATGGCATTAGCCCAAGCATCTTCCCTCCCTCCCCAAATTTCATATTATTTAATGGGAGTTATTTATTGACTTCATTTATACCCCACCTTTCTCCCAATGGGGACCCAAAGTGGCTCACATCATTCTCCTCTCTTCATTTTATCCTCACAACGACCCTGTGAGGTAGGTAGGCTGGGAGAATGCGACTGGCCCAAGGTCATCCAGCGAGAGGGTTGCCAGGTCCAGGTTGGGAAATTCCTGGAGATTTTTGGGGTGGAGTCTGGAGAGGGCAGGATTTGAGGTGAGGGGCCTCACCAGGGTATAGTGCCATAGAAATCATCTTTCAAAGCTGGTATTTTCTCCAGTGGAACTGATCACTATCGCTTGCAGATCAGTTGTAATTCTGGGAGCTCTCCAGCCACCAACTAGAAGCTGGCAACCCTACCAAGGATCCATGGCGGAGCGGGGATTCAAACCTGAGTTTGAATCTCAGATCCTAGTCAGATACTCTAACAACTACACCACGCTGGCTCCGTCCTAAGTAAATGCGCATGGATTTCACTCCATCTGGTTCCTTTGTCCATACACTTCGATTGCCCCCAAGATTAATACATTTCACTCATAGGTTGCCATATACATGGAAATACTTATACTGGCCTACAATACAGGGTAGTTGTAAGGATTAGAAGATAAATGTGGGTAAAGCACTCTGAACACCAACAGCACCATTAACCTACTGTTTTAATTAGTGTTACGCTATTTAGATAATCTCAAAGGACAAGTCATTTCACACAACCATCTTTTATGTCTACATTCTATTGGTACTTGGTGAGGGTGTCATAATTCAGCAAAGATTTAGGCCACCTTGAAGAAAGTACTTGGAAATATTGGCAGATGATGGGATAAATCAGGAACTGTGCCCTTTTGGGAGATCCCAGTTTAATAAAGCAGACCTGCAAACCAAGCCGCCAGTCAGTAGCACGAAGAACCGTCTTTTCTGCTTTGGGCTCATCTTCCTGTGACAACTACTGCTTCTTGCTAGAAACGTCTTAAATTCTGCAAAATTTGTTTTAGCTGATTTAACAAAAGGTATTTATATGGGGTTTTTTTGTTTTTAAAATTTGTTTTTAAAATTTGCTTTGGAGAAAAGCAGTTACCTGCAAACCGTAAAAGGTATTTTTTTAAAAATGCATTAATTTTCCGGATATGAGGTTGGCTGTGAGAAAACGCAGCCACAAACGCTACTGCTCGTTTCCCGACCGCACACTGCTTGAGAAAAGTCAAGCATCTTCGGGTGACTTCGGTGCTCTTTCGTCACTTTTTGCAGAACGCCCACTGCTGCTTCTGTCTCACCCAGTTGCATAACAGCAAAAGAAAGAGTTCAACTGCCCCCTCCCCACCTCTGTCCTCGCGGCACCTTCTCGCCCTCTTTCATCCTCGCCCACGTGACGGTTCGGGAGGGAAGGCGGAGCCAACGCGTGCCTCGAACTTATCCGCTTACCCAACCTCAAGCTCCGCCTTCCCAGCCAACGGGGGAGGGAGGAAAGATGGAAAGAATGGTGGGCGGGGACGGTTGTGTGGCGGCACGTGTTCCCTTCTTTGCTAGGGAGTCCAACTCCGAGGAGAGCGAAAGAGAGAAACTGCGCGACGCTTCCGGCAGAAGGGCGCACGCGCGAACCCCTCGCCGTCTTTTCCTCGCTGGCTCGCCTTCCCACCGCCCCCTTTTCGCGCGTGCGCACTCGGGATCTCTAGCGGCTTCTATGATGTATTTTTCCCCTCTTCTCCCTTTCAGGGCGCATGCTCCGAAATGTACCTTACGTGACTATCTTCTCCTCCTCTCCCCCGCCTTCTCCTCATGGACTGTCGCTCGCCCTTGCCATTTGTCCGCTTCTCAAGGAAAGGGGAGGAGGAGAGGAGGAGGTGTCGACAGCAGCCGCGCGCGCGCGCGCGCTCCGTGTGGGAGTCCAGCACGCGCGCTGTTGTTATTGGTGCGGCTTGACTGACTGACTGGCGGCGGCGGTTGGGGGGGGGGGGGGAGCGCGAGAGCGAGCGAGGAGAGCGGGGCGGCTCAGCCAGCCAGTCAGTCGGGAGAGTGAGTTCTTTAAAGATGGCCGGAGCGGCGGCGGCCACGGCAACCGGCGCGACTCCCGTGTATTGCGTCTGCCGGGAGCCCTACGATGTGAGCCGCTTCATGATCGAGTGCGACATCTGCAAGGACTGGTTCCACGGCAGGTAAGGGCCAGCCGCGGCGCTCTCCTGAGGGGAAACAAAACAACAACAAAACGCGACCCCCCCCCTTGAGAGGGGAGACCCCCTCCGGCGCCCCCGCTCCGCTGAGGGGAGAGGACAATGAGGAGCCTCTTATCTCCCGGTGTCTGTGTTCGCGGGAGGGAGAGCGGCTTCCCCTCAACCAGGAAGCGGCGTCTGCGAGGCGCTCCTCGGTCGTCCCCCCCCCCCATAGCCGGAGTTATATAAGGACTCGGGAGCAGCCGCTGGAGGGGAAGCCCTGGGGTGCTCCTTGAGGGGCGGCGGAAGGCGGCCCAAAAGTTTAAATTAAAAAGAAACAAGAGCGCTGTGCGGAAGGGGGCATCGAAACATTGTGTGTTTGTGTATCTCGCCACTCCATGTGGGGGCAGCCGACGTTTCTTCCCCTCGCCCGCCTGGGTTGACGGGCCGGAGCGGCGTGTGCTTTGGACTCTTCTTGACGTTGTGTTGGCTCCCCCCGCCCCCGAGAGAAAGAAAGTGCAAGTGGATAGCGAATCAAAAGGCCACACAGCGCAGCAGCACCAGCGGCCGCCTCCTGGCTGCGAGGCAGGAGGGAGGGGGCATCCGTGGGCATTTAAACAAAGGAGCAAGTTTCGGGGGCTGGCTCTGGTGGCGCAAGTGGCTTGGATTCCCCCGCTGGGGCTTTGATCTTGCCGGCTACCTGGCCGGAGCCAGATCGAGGCGCCAAGTTTGGAGGAAGAGGCAGTGATCAGGCAGGGGAGTATTTATCCGAGGACGCCCCCCATCCCCGCTGCCGAGGCTGTAAGGAGAAGTGCGCTTTGATTGACAACAGGACATTTAAATACTCCCCCCCCCCTTAACAAAAACAGAGTCACGATGGAGCAGGCGAGACAGCCTCATCTCCCTCTGCTGGCTTTCGACAGGAAGTTGATTTTAAAGGGCCAGAGCTCGCGTTTCAGAGCGTGCCCTGGTCTGAGATAAGGATATTTCTTTTAAAAGGGAACTTGGAGGCTCTGTAACTGTTCGCCGGGAGTTAAGCTGCTCACGCTGATTATTCTAGGGTGCCGTTCGCATCGGCAGGCGGCTAGTCAGGCCGGTTTCTAAATGCACCTGTCTCCCCTTGCAGGTGCAGAGCCCCCCCCCCCCCGCCCAGCCCCTGGGATTAATTCTGGATGCTGTCAAACCATAAATGAAATAGCTTTTTAACCAGTGTAACTGCTGAAGTCCTAAGAAATGGTGAATAAAAACTATCCAGGTCCCAATACTGAGTTTTTAACATGTTATGTAAGTAGTTGAACAAACCATTCCAAGAGTGTTCTGTATGTTAAATCTTATTAATAGTAATAATTACACTTATATACTGTTTTTCTAGACAGATTAGTGCCCCAATGAGAACAGTGAACAAAGTCAGTGTTATTATCCCCACAATACAGCCAGGGCTGAGAGGAATGGCTTACGACCTGCTAAGTTCATGGTAGGAGTGGGATTTGAACCAGCAGAGTGCTGATTCACAGCCCAACACTTAACAAGAGCCTAAGAGCAACAACAAAACTTGTTTAAAGTCTGTGGCAGAATAGGTGTGCATACTTATGAATTTAGGTGAAAAGTGGAAACAGAGATCATAGGACTGGACAGTAGGAAATTTATGAAGAATAGGGCCGTTTTCACATGCCTGAAACCTCCAGAAAATTGTACAAAATTTGTGGCACAATGGCGTCTTCATAGCGCGATTTTCCATTTAATGGCACAATTTCTGACATCATCACATTATTAAATGGGAAATTTAAGACGCCACGGTGCCACAAGTTTTGCACAATTTTCTGGAGGCATTTACAGGCATGTGAAAACGGCCTAGGTCAAAAGCTCCAGTTTGATAGCGTGAACGGAAATAGTTATGAATAAAAAGCTCAGTTATTTTATAGGTATTTATGTATGGTAGCATTCTACATTTTTTTATTTGTGTGTGTGGGCAAAAGGCAGTAAAAAGTTAAATTGCTTATATATAAATAAAACATGCTTTATGCAGGAATGTCAAGATCCAGCATCTGGTTGGTCAAATCCAAAATCTGGTTAGTAATCGCTGATGAGTATCGTTGCATAAAATAATTGAACATAAAGCTGTCTAAACATGCATCTGATCCCATGTGTCCTGGTTCTACTTAGAAGTAATTTCTGCTACTTTGTGTTTTACTTCCTGGTGAATGTGAATAGGATTGCAGCCCAAGAGTATTGTAGTATGCGTTTCTGTACACAGCTCGGTCTTTAAACTGAAATACTACTTGAATGGACTTAGAATAGCATTGTTATTGTTCCCTTCTGGTAGTGCCCAGCCTTTTGTCTCAGGGAAGTTCACCAGCAGGACATTAAAAGATTGCTAAATTTAGACCTCCGTATGTTTGCTGTTTTAATTGTTCACAAGGTTTGTATGTCTTCACTGCAGTTGCACTTTTCACTGACATTTTCAATCAGCTTTTCACTGTGACCGTCACGATATCTTTCCTGTTTTACTACAGAAAATTTGGAACTAGTTAATAGAATACATATTCAGTGGGTATTTTGTATAGTTATGAACATTAAATCATCAAGGAGTGGTTTATCAGTTTGAAAGATCTTCAGAAGTTCATGTTTTGCCTTGTTTCATTATTTTGATACTTTTGTTTAATGTTGACTTGGCCCTAATTTATTTACTTCTGCTGCTGTCAGTAAATAAGTTCTTAAAAACATTAGTTCTAGTTTAGATCTTTATAAGATCTTGGTCTTATCTGTTGCCTTTGTGCAAGTTATCCACATATTTGTGGATTCCCCCGCCCCCCAGTCTTTTAGGAATCTGCTCACTTTTTAAAGGAGTTTTTGATAAAGGACTTGTCAAATACAGCAAAAAAATTATTTGTAGGAAGAATCTACTTGATTTACTATTGTTTGTTTCTGGAATTCACACTGATACTTTGGAAGGACTTCAGTTTGTGTGGCATGACTTCCTTTTACACAAGCCTTACTGACTATTGCTAAAATACCGTCATCACATGTTTATTTAGCTAGTTGTTTACCCTAAGGGAAGTATAGCAAGTTGGTCTATAGTTTCCTGAATAGACTCTTGCAGCCATTCTTACCTTTTCAAGTACAAAATCTGAAATTGCTCCTATGCTGTGACAGTGTAACTGCTTTGTCAGTGTACAGTGTGTCGGATTAAAGCAATGAGTTGTATCTTGTCCAGTATGTCCAGTATCCAACTTCGCAATTTATGGTGTGTTGACTCCTCTTGGGAGCCCCCCCCCCTAATAATTCACCTGTGGGTGAATTATTGTGATACAGCTGTGTGAATTAGTGTGATACAGCTAATTCACCTGTGGATGAATCATCCCACGTGTAGTACAGAAATGCACAGTGGTCTCTGGGGTACTGATACAGAACATAAGCCACTCATCACTTATCTTATTTTACAGGCTAACTTTAAGCATGTTTACTGGATGTAAATAGTGCAGACTTTAGTGAGATATTCTATGAAGAGAGTTGTAGCTGAATTCTGCTCTCTTATAACACAAGTAAATTAATAACCTTTAGAGTATAGTTCACCTACTTAGTTCCTCAAGGTTTTTGAACTTGGCAGTGTTAAGGTTTTGTGTTAAATTCTTAACAAGTAAGTTTATTTCATATATGTATGAGAAAATATAGAAAATCCATATATGGAAAGGAGCTTCTTGCCTTAAGGGACATACTTATAACAGCAAACTAGCTGAAAATTGGATGTTGTGAATGAGAAGCACGGTATTTTATTAGGATATAAAGAATGCAGCATTCTTTAAACATATATGTATTTAAGAAAAAGCCTGCCTGTGTGACTTCCCCTGGTGGTTGTTTAAACTGCATTGCTTTGCTTGTAATTACAGTATTGGGCATGCTAAAGATCTGTGACCTGGGTGAGAGCCATAGTGGCATACTAATGCTAATGCAGCGAGAGCAGTTGCAGACTTGCTTTGAAAGAGACACCTCTGTGTGGAATAAATATTTTTGTTGCATGCCATGCAATACAATGTTTATATAGGACCTTGGAGTGTTATACTTAAAACTATACAGAGGTGTGTGCTTGAACTTAGTTGACTTAACTTATTACACTTTTTCTGCAAAGAGAATGTGTTCTGAGGCTGCCTACTTTGAAGATACTACAAAATTCTTTTGAACTGCTTCTGGAGGCCTGGACCTTTTCCATATATATTTGATGTTGTTCATAAGCATGTTTTTTTCTCCTACTTCCCCATAGTGTCATGGAACATTTGTGCACCTCCTGTGTTTTCACTGTTTTTTCTTCACTTTTGCCCAATCCTTCTTTGTTGTGTTGGTAAAGATTATACCAAAGCCTGGATGACTGTGATGTGGGAGGGAACATTCAGGTTTTCCCAGGCCTGCCCATCTAATAGCCATTTTCCCTGTCCCCATGGCAGACCTTCCCCCCCTCACTGCTAGGGAACTTTTTTGTTACAACCATCTGTGTATCAGGTTACCTTAATTCCCAGTTTTCATTTTAAAAGGCAGTCTCTATCTCATTTCATTGCAGAGAGATGCCTTTCCCCTTATATTTCTGCAGTAAAAGGGCTAGAGACTAACTTAAAAAAAAGGAAACCTTGGCGGGGGCGGGGGTACCAAGAGCCCAATGCACAAGTTGTTATATCGTTATATTCAGTTGCTGCTTTTGGGAAAAAAACCTGAAAAGGCCACAGTGGCATGGGGAGGGGGATGCTGTTATGTGAGTGGGCCAGAGAAAATGTGTGGACATCTGCCATGTGGAAGCCTGTTGCCACTGCACTGTATTGGCTACCATGGCAGCAGTGAGGAAATCATACAAGTCCATCCTCATGTAGAAAATACCTTGATACCTTCCTAATTCAACCCATATACCATGATTCTGATCTAGCAGTGGTGATGTCACAGGCATCCAGTACTGAATTGGGAGTTGTTCATACAGTCAAAACACATGGTCAGTGTTGTCCACATTTGTGGTGACAACCAGTTTGGCCAGATGTGGGAGGTTTGTAATGGGGACTAAATCATCCTGGTGATCTGATAGTTCTAGAAGTTTTCATCCCTTACTGTCTAAAACAGGACTGGAAGACTCCCAGATTCTTGATTTCAAGGATGTAGAGAATCTGATTTTATTACTTGAGAACTGGTAATATTAGGCTGAAAACAACTACTCTGGAGGAAATGAAATATGTAAGCTAATATAGAGATTACTGTTTCTTTCTAAATGTTTGTATATTCTGCAATGCTAGAACAATATTGCTGTGTGTAGCTATTGGTTTGCCTCTACAAGTATTTAGTATTGATATAGCTAATTTACAGAAACAGAATTCTTTAACATTGGCCTTTTAAGTGCTATGAAAAGCAGGTACCGTTTTTGGAGGGGTTATGCACCAGTCACTGTCCAAACTGTGCTAGTTTTGGTCCCATTTCTTCAACTAGTTTTTGTGAAACTTCTTTTTAGTTTTTGTTTTTACTCTTACATTTCATGTAGCTATTTGATAGTCTGGGCCTATTCTACTTTGGTTAATCTTTTAAAGCTTTTAAAACATGATGTACTGTTTGGACATTTTTGAGCCTTCATAGTCAGTAGAAAATATGGCAGTAATACTTAAACCTTAGCCTTGTTTTGTAACTTTGATTTTCAGGGTTCATAAAATGTGGTAGGCATTTTATTAATCATATGATTGTATTAAAATTAACAATTACCAAGCAGTTAACCTTATTTGAGACCATGCTCACCTTTTAGGAAGAATTAGAGGTAGTGGTCATCTTGTCGGTAAGCTTAATTAGATCAGCAGATTTGTTAGTTAAGTTGAAATGATTTCATTTCTGTCAGTAGTAGAATCTTAGCTTCCTAGCTGTTTGCCTGTGGAGATGGTATTTCTTTGTACATCCTATGACAAATGCAAGTAATAATGGCAATGTAGCATAGGTCTGTTTTCTACATTGAATGGTTGCTGTGTCTTAATACTCACTTTGACATATAAATCAGATTGTAAAGTACTAGTAATGAAGGATGGTGCGTAACTCTAGGAAAACTGTCAAATGCTTTGTGAAAGTCACTGAAATGAAAATAGGGTTGCTCGCAATACTGCTCAATAGATGAGGCAAATATTGTCAATAGGTTCGTTGATTGCTTGTATTTTTGGTCAAATATTCTATGAAGGCAAGAATACCTTCAGTTGATGATACCATTTTAATTATACCATGGTGCCAGTTGATAGGATACTTCATTCTGGTTTGTTATATCTCAGCTGCAGAAATTAGGACACACATGCGTGTACTTTTCCTCCCTGCATCTGTGTTCTGTGAGTACAGTGTGTTCCCACTGTGCTTTTCCTATTGTCTCTCCTTCTTCCACCACTATTTACTTGAGATTGCAGGAGCTGTTTGCGAGACTTCCCGTTTTTAAATCATTGCAATTAATGGAGTACTTAATGTTTCATAACAGCTAAATATCTAACTTATTTATGTGTTAACAGTTGTACTGCATTTGTTCTTTAAATTCTTTATTGTTCTTCCGCAATATTTTGTGGTTGGTTAAATAAATGGGTCTAATGTCCAATTACAACTTAATTTTTTTCAAGTAGGGATATATGAGACTCATGGGAGGATCACATACTTCTGTTTCTTTGGCTCTCCCTCCTGGCCCTCTCCCTCTCCTTTTCACCCCTGGCTCTTTCTCTTATTTTCCCTGCTCCCTTCTGCCTGCTCCTCCCCTGTGTAAGACTTACCTGGCAGTGGCACCTCTCTCACCCTCTTCACTCCCTCCTCCTACTTCCTTGATGCTTCTGTGGTTGCTGTCATGTCTGCCAGCTTGCCTGCTGACTCACAGAACTCCCTCACTCAGCAACATCTCTGTCAACCTCCATGTTGTCTCCTCCCTGTAATCTTTGCAGTGGCTCCTCCTGACCTGCTAGGGAATAATGCCTTCTAGCCATTTCTGCTGGCTTTGACTGTTCCTGGGATTGCTAAGCAGCCTTCGGAATGGTGGCTAAGATCTTGCACTCACAACATAGTGTAGTGAGATGTTTCCTCTCCAGTAGGTTAAATTTTTAAACATTTAAAAATTCCTGTTAAATTTATTTTCAGTTTGGAATTTTGTGCAAGCTCAGGGGCTGTCCCAGCTTTGTACAAATATACCTCTGGTCTGTGCATGACCCTAATATATGGTTTTTTTGATCTGCACTCTGTGGATCAGATTCAGAATTAGATATTTGATTATATTCTAGCCTGTGCGAGAGAGAATCTTCATTTTCTTAAACATGTACTTAAGTGTTTGATTTATTGGCTGCTTTGTTCCAAGAAGTAAAGACATTTTAAGAAATACTCATCACTCTAAGTTGACCTAATTATCCATGCTATATATCTTCCTACAGTTATCCATGTGACAGTTTATCTTGTCTGTATTTCCATGACCACTTCTTTCCTTCTACCAGCTAAATGGAATATTTGGTTGAGAGCAGTGGAATGTCTCCAATTGTTACAATAAATATGATGATAATTTGGCATACTGCTATTTATTTTAAATGCTATTTTTGCCTTGCAGTCCAAATATTCTTATAGTTAGGAAATGTAGTACTAATATTCTTATGGTTACGAGATACAGTACTAATATAGTTAAGAAATACAGCCTTAAAACAAGTCAAAACATACTATTTGATAAAGTGGAAATATTAAGGATTCTTGGTTGAAATATTTCATTTATTCTAAGGCAGCTGTTCTTTATGCAAACATTTTACGACTAGGAATAAATTTAGAAATTCTCATTAACCGAAATGGCAAATATTTATCTGGGAAGTACCAAGAATTTTTAAAGCCTTTAATTTAATATTTTAAGGTATTCATAGCGCTTCATATATTACACAAGAATCCTTACAGCAGCCCTTTGTGCCTAGAGGAATGAAATTCAGCCTTAAAAAAAAAGTCTTGATAGAAAACTTTATCTTAAAGAGCACTGTATATATAATACATTTATGTTTGGATATCTGAGAGCTATTGTGTAAGTGCAACAAGTAGGATAATTCCTGGAGGTTTTTTTTTGGGGGGGGTGAAGCCTGGAGAAGGCAGGGTTTGAGGAGGGAAAGGACCATAGCGGGGTATAATGCTGTAGAGTCCACCCTCCAAGGTAGCCATTTTCTCCAGTGGAACTGATCTCTGTGGCCTGGAGATCAGTTGTAATTCCGGGAGATCTCTAGCCACCACCTGGAGGCTGGCAACCCTAGCAAGAAGTATGTATATCAGTATTCCTTGCAAGAGACATACAAACTGTGAAGAGGAGATGTGTGTCTCCAAATGCACAGAAGACATGAATTGGGGGAATTGCAGCCAAGCAGAGCTCCCTGACTAGGGTTACCAGGACCTTATACTCTCCCAGTGTGTGTGTGTGGGGGGGGGGGGGACACCTGACATTTACCTTGTGCCTCATGTATCGCTCTTTTTGAGTGTGCACTTTGTACACGTGCGCTCCTGGTGGGGCTCCATGATGCCACTTCAGGAAGTGATGTTATCGAGCCCCACTGGGAGCGCACTCACTGCGAGCTTTCCTGGGTTGCCTGTTGGTGGTAAATGACTTCCAGCGGGCTTGTCAGTGATTGGTGGGCAATGGGGCAAACCCCTGGGAGATTGCCCGCCATCCTGATACATATCCATTCTGTGTTGGTGGAGAATTGTGCAGTATGTCTGCAATGCTGCGATGACCTAAAATGAGGGTGATATTGCTGCTGAAGCTACGTAATGTGTTTGACCTATCTGCTTCTGATGGAAAGATCTGCCTGTGCTGGCATCTTGAGATCATTGTGCACATAAATCTCTGTCTCTTTACACATGGTTTATTACAATAACTTCTGTTTTCATTGTATGATGCAGTTGCATAAAAGAGAAATGTCAGGAGGAATGCCTCCTTGCTGGCATAACTCTGATGAAAACATTCCCCAGTACTTCCCTTCTATAATCTAACATAGCATGTATAGTTTTTCAGGGTTTTTTCTGGTGTTAGCATGAGGCAGTCATTCTTTCATCACATTCTTCTTGGGTGAATATTGGATCAAAGTGTGAAAGTATTCTTTTTGGGAGCATCTGTGGTCTGCATTTCCTGGCACCAGTCTATTGGCTAATATTTGCCAGCATATCTTACAATTTAGATGATGTCTCATTTAGAGTTTGTGTGATACTTCTGGTTGGTATGCTTACTTGGAGGGAAAACTGGCTACTTAACTTGGTAATTGCTCATTGGGGAAAAATTCCATGTGTATGTTTTTGAAGTTCTTTAGAAAAAATTTGACATCTCTTGAGTTTAAGAGGTTAAAGAAGAATCTAAATAAAGCATTCAGTGTAGGTTTCACTATCAGTTTTTATCATGAAGCCCTCTGTGATAGCAAGGTAATGTATCATGATTGTAATTTGTGATGGGTGACCCACCAGCAATCGGATATATTATTCAGAACAACAAGGTTAATTTCCTAGATGCCTGCTATGAAGGTTGATCAACCTCTGAACCTGTGTTTAAGAGGCCTACAGGACATGCCTTTTTGGCATAAGAAATTCTTTTGATGCTTAATTTTCCTAGATACTTCAGGTATGTTCAGGAACGTTGAAGACCTCTGGTAGTTGTAGCATGTGAAAAAGAGATGGATATGACTGGAAAGATTCTGTTGATGCTGTCAAGGCTTGTTGTAGAGTCTGAGTCCCTTGAGCAATTATCCAGTAACATCACTGTAAATTACTGTGGAGCTTGAATCCAAGCTCCAATCCAAACCATTTGGGATCTCCTGTTGAGATTCCAGAGGGCCTGTTGGTTGATCCAGGGTGAATTTCTTCGTGTGTGTGTGTGTGTGTGTATTGAGTCAAAATAACTACAGTGTGTTATCAGAATATGGCATCATCTCTAAGGTATTCTATACATAAATTGCAAATTCATTTCTAATATTTGCTCATCATATTATTATATTTATGCAATGGTGAAAAATGAATCCTCTGGTTTATGCAAATATGATGAAATGCAGTTAGGTGAATTACACATTCTTTAAAAGTTTTTCATCTGTGTAGTAGACAAGCCTTTAGATAATTTTTTAATCTAAAAACATGTGAATAGATTACCATACATCAAGCAAATAGGACATAATCACATTTTAAGATATGAATCTCTGCTGAAAATCTGAAAGAAATGTCAAGTTTCTTCCAATTGTAATTTCTAAGCAACTAAGAACTTGGTGTTGTGATGGGCTTAAGATCCCTCAGCAGTAGGCATCTTCTTGAATGATGCTGTTTCTCATCAGCTGAATGTTTAACAAAATAATACTGAGGCCACAAAACCAGTCTGCTGCTTTCATTTCTGACATATAACATACCTTCTCCTTGAAAATGTTTAAGTACAAATGGAAAACTACATTGAATCAAGACTTTTTGCTTAATTACTTAAGTGTTTACATCCACAATGTTAATATTATAGATATTGATTTAATATGAATGCATGAATGCATTCATTTTCAATTTTAATTATACCATTAAAGTTTGACTGAGTCATATCATTTAGTTTTGTCATGGATTTTAAAACATATTTACTTTTTCTTCTTACCCACCTTGCTGAAATTTTGAAATAGAGAGTTAGTGATACCTTTGGTTATAGGGATCTTCTCAAGCTATTTGTTTGTTATTAGTAGATACAGGCCGTGTTGATTGAAAGAGTAGATTTGGCTTTAATATCAGCCACATGACCTTGATTGTAAATGGAGCAGGAAGGAAAAGTGCCTTGAACCTTGTGTTCACTGTGACTACAGTGGTCAAAATAGATTTTTTGTGTTTCTGCAATGTGGGGACAAGTTGTGTATATACCACCTGGCAGCATAACGATGAGGGGGCATGGAAAGTGAAAGGTAGGAGAATGCAAATATAGCTCATTGGAATATTTTATTAATATCAGTGATATGACAGCTGTCATCATAATGTGCCACAGAAATGATATATTCTTTAGAATTTTCAGATTTCTTTAGATCTGACTCATTGACACCAGGGGTTCTGAATAGGATAGGGCTAGTTTTCCAGGTCAGATCTGCTTTGAATGGAATTAATATTTAATCTCCATTAGTCTGGCATTATGTGATGTAGGCCTTTAAACTAGTGATTCTTGTGGAAAATGTTTTGAGTTCATTCTTGCTCAGCAGGGTATAATGCTGATGTTACCACAAAAGCAAAGAGCTTCTACATGAAATTGCTTTTACCTTATTTTTAAAAGCCAACTGGAGTAAGGAAGCATTATAAATTTTTAATATATGGACATATAAAATCTATTTATTTTCATCTGATGCTGTTGGGTGACCTACTGCAAATACTTTGCTGAGCTTACTTCATATACCTCATTAAGAATAGCATTTCTCAACAAACAGAATTAAAATTGCTTGTCTTCCCTCTTTCCTCAGTGGTGCATGCTATACACAGCATCCCTCCTTCCAGTCTGTGTAGCAGGTGGTAAGTGTCCCATGGTGGCCTTCAACCTTTGCTTCTTTAAAACAGTAGAATAAAAAAACGTATCAGCTATGTTTTTATAGAAAGCTTAGATAAAATGAATTGTCTGTACATGTTGTTCAAGGTCAGGTGTCAGAGGATAGCTGATTCTGTAGGGCCACAACTGAAAAGGCCCTGATCCAAGTTCTAATTAATCTCAATCCTTAATTGGAAGAGACTTTGTGCTGAGTAAGGTAAGAAACTTCATTATTGGGTAATAACTTCTTGCTGGAAGCCAGATGAATGTAGGTGGGAAGGATACTGGAAAATACTTTAAAGCTGCTCATAGAAATAGAAAGCAAACAACCTAAATTTCTGGTATTCAGATGAAAACCAGGATTGTCTGTTGTCTGGGGATGCAGAGTGGTGTTTTTCTCTCTCTATGCTAAAATCATTTGCAGTGGAATATAGAATGCAAACCAGTTCAATTTTATACTTGAAGTGATGCAGTCATCAGAGTGGAGACTATATCTCTGGGTCTCACTCAAACAATCGGTGCCCTTCTCAGGTCTAATGCAGGGGATGAAATTTATTAGAACATGGGTCAGGGCCTGTTGGGCTATTCTCTATAGAATCAGCTAGCTATCTGAGAAATGAACTAGTTGGCTATATACAACTATATTTTTTTCTTAAACTTTTAAAATGTAACCGATAATAGTCTTACTGTATTGATTTGAGGATTGCACGGGGCACATGTGGCTTGCTGTACATCCTTTGTAAAGGGCCTGTCTAGCATAAGGTGCATGCTGGCAAAGGAGGAGGGGAGACCATTTCCACCAATTTATAAGGAACGTTAGTCTAATGTCAGCTAAATGGCCTGTAATTTTCTGGATTTCCTCTGGAAGCATTTTGAAAAATTGGAATCATATTTACAACCTACCATTTCTCTGGAACAATTTTAGTGACAAGTTGCATATTTTTGTTGAGAGATCAACCATTTCACATTCATGTTACTTAAAAACATGCCTTGTATGTACCATCAATACCCAGTGACTTGCTAGTTTTTAATTGTCAGTTATCTTGAGAATTATCTCTGTTTGACACAGGTTTTCTGAACTCTTCCTTAAAACAGCAGCTCCAGTGTGGGTAATTTTCACAGGGTTTTTTTTTTTTTGCAGTGGAAACTGATGCAAAGAATTCACAAAAGGGGTTTTTTTTGGCCATTTCCTCATCTCTTTTTAGCAATCCTTTCATCCTTCTGTCAGGACCTGCCCTGGCCTTGGTATGGGATGAAGATGCCTCCATGGAGGAGGATTCTCCCATGCCCACCATATCCAGAGCACCAAGATCCTTGAGATTTTTGTATGGAGGTCTCATACCCACTATACAATAGCAGGGCCCATTTATAGATTTGGCGGAGATGGTAAATCAGGAATCCTCTGAGTGGGCTAATCTTCCGCTAGAACCCCCACAATCTAGGAGCAAAAAAAGTGGTGCATCTGATTGGAATTGTGAACCAGGAAGAGAAGTACATACTTGGAAAATTCAGGCATCTTGCAAGCCAGTCCTACTTGAGAGGAGAGCACTGCACGCCAAATCTTTGCAGGATCAGGGCTTCAACTCTATTGACAGGAAGAGTAGAATGGTCAGTTCCTATGAAACTCCTTCTTAGTTGGGAGTCTAACACCGGCTGATTCTGCACATGTTGGATAATGCACTTTCAATGCACTTTATCAATCGTTTGAGGTGGATTTTTTGTTCCACACACAAAAAAAACTGTTCCAAATGGTCTATAAAGAGGATTGGAAGTGCATTATCCAACGTGTGCGGAATCACTCAGCTTCTGGTTCAGGACAATGTAAAAACAGCTCATGTACCAGCCTGGACAGCTCCAAGTTGAGAGGGTCCTAGCTATTCAGCCCCTTGTCTGTCTCTTTAGTTTTTGCTCCTGATCCTGTGGACAGCTCCAGCTTTTCTCTGTCTCTCCTGTGCCTCTTGTGCCTACCTGCCACTGCCAGCCATGTGAAAAACAAGACAACTATTGTCTCCTTGGGTGGTTTTTTTGCTTCTGATTTATTTAAAGAAATTCTTAGTATTTGTTGTAATGGTTTTCATCAGTATACTCGTATTTTATTTTTCACCAACTTTTCTCAAATACTTGAGCAGTGCTTCCACCTTTTATTTCCAATACTTTCATGTTAATTTGTTGATTTAGCTTGTTAACTACATTAAACTGTTCAAAGGGGTCCCAGCAAATCTAATCTGCAATGTACTTTCTATTTGAGCTTCCATTAATGTAGATTTAAATAATTTTCAGATATCTTGATGGGATTTAACTCTGTTTTAATCTCAGTTCTAAGTCCTTATTTATTTATTATTTATTTATGTCATTTATAGTCTGCCTTTCTCACTGAGACTCAAGGCGGATTACACAGTATGAGATTAGTACAATCACTATCAAGTACATTTCAATACAGTATCAAGGACATTTCATAAACAATACCATAGGGTAAATAGATACAAGTTTAAAGACATAGTATTAGCAAGAATCCAATACAGAGCAGAAAAAATACTGAAGTAGAACAAAAACAATTCTAGGACTAACATTAGACAACATGGAGCACTGTTGTCTAAAGCAGCAGATAATATGCAAGGCAATATAGTGATGAAGTCTATAGTCCCTAACTCATTAGCGAAGCATCTTCCCTACAATACAGCCCTCCCGTTTGAGTAAAAAACCTTTTTGAATAGTTCGGTTTTGCATCGTTTACAGAAAGCCAGGAGAGTGGGTGCTCTTCTGACTTCTGAGTCTCCTGCTACCCAGCGTCTGGTTGCAGCAGAGACTGTTTACTGTACTTGCACACCACTGGGGGATCAGCGGTTTGCCAACAGACCATCCCATTCCCATGGTGCTAATTTTAAATAATGTGTTTGAACAGTGGAAGTCTATGTGGTACAGAGAACAGCTACCAGCATTAAAGAATTAAAAAGCATTTATTAAAAAGAAAAATGTTCACATGAATACTTTCTCAAACCCAACAAGAAGACTGAGCAAGGGTTCCCAAAAGAAAGGTGTAAACATGCAATTCTTCTGCTTCTCTACATTGCCTTAGCTGATGTTATTCAAAGGCAGGCTGTTTAATGTAAAAGATAAAGCTTTCTAGAAACCTTCCATTACCTTTTGGTGGTGGAGAGTGCCCTCAAGTCATAGTTGACTTATGGTGACCTCCCGGTGGGATTTTCATGGCAAGAGACTAACAGGTGGTTTGCCATTGCCTGCTTCTGCTACTCTGGTCTTTGATAGAGGGCTCCCATCCAATTACTAACCAAGACCAACCCTGCTTAGCTTCTGAGATCTAATGAGATCAGGGTCACCTGGGCTATCCTGGTCAGGTCCTCATTACCTTATACTCCTTGTTTAATCCTGCCTCCACATGGCAATGGCTGTAGGAGCCAGACTGGAGATCCTCCTAGTTTGGTGGAATCAGTTTCTTAAAAAGCCCTTTCCCTCTGTGCCAAAGAATTTTATTATATCTGTTATATATCTTATTATAAGACTAACCAGGAGAGAGGAAATAGTGGTGTGGTGTCTACCTTCTCCTCTCTCCATGAGTAAGGCTGTAGCTCTGTGGAAGAGCTTCTGCTTTGTATGCAAAAGATCCAGGTTTGTTCCCCATTAACTCCAGCTTAAGAGATTAGGTAGATGAGAAGAAAAACCTCTTCCTGAGACCCTGGTGACCTGCTGCCAGTCTGAGGAGATAACACTGACCGATGGTCTGAGTCAGAATAAGGCAGTTTGTAACGTTTACTTACAAGTGTAATCCCCAAACTTGGTCCCCAAAAAAACTGTCTGTTTGATCTTGGGAAAAGGTAAGCATTATCCCCACAATACAGCTGGAGAGCTGGGACTGAGAGGACTGGCTTATCCAACACCATGTGGCAAGTTCATGGCAGCAGTGAGAATTGAACCTGCAGAGTACTGCATCACTGTTCAGTTATTTAATCACAGTTATTAAAGGGTTGCCTAGATTAACCTCAGGATGGCCATTTGGAATCTTGTCTGGACCTTAGTAGTGTGTGTTATGAATAAAAGGCTGAGAGCCAATGGATCTCCTCTCAGATTGTTTGAGTGTTTTTGGCAACACATTCTTCTGTCCTAGGTCTCAATCTAGATCTTTCCCAGGGCACCCCCAAATAGCTTGTCTCTCTGAAAGAGGTAAGCCAGGATGATATTTTTAGAGTGTGAATCTGCTGGCCATGCTGTTAACTCAAGCGTGCCAGCTTGTCACTGCTGTCAAGACCATAATCCTAGAAGAAAAAGGTAAATGTATCCAGGATGATGTCTGTCTTGAAGGTATTGGCCCTTACATTTCTGTTTGCCCCTTCAATGGGGGCAGCTATTGTTGTACAGGAGGAGTTGGATCAGTTTCCAGATCCATACTCCTGACACTCTTGAGGCAATAGAGACAATAGCTGTAGCCTTAATAGCCATGGTCACGGCCTCGTGAGCTCTTGTTAGCATGGCCTCTCTCTTCTTGTCTAAGTGGTCTCTGACTGATCCTTACCCATCTTCTGACCAGAGCCCAGATGACTGAAGAGTAGCCACTGGAGGTTCCATCGCAGGTACCTGCAATAACTCATAGACGTTTACTTACACTTGTACCCAGATGATCTGATCGGTTCAAGAGAAAATCTCACCACAACACTTAATTCACCATTCAGTTCCTACAAGCTTGAACACCTGGGTTAGATCACAGTCACCAAAAGGGTTTTTTTTTCTATCCCTCACCAAAGAAAAGGTCAGGAAGACCAAACTGCTGACTGAGACTGTCATCAGAGTGCAAAATCACTTCTCACAACACTACTGAAACTGATGGGTTTGCTAGTTGCTACCTACAATGCAATACCTTTGGGGTCGTCTATAGGCAAGACCAGACCTTTCTTAGATCTCATTAACAACAGATCATGGAGAAGACAGATCTTCCCATTCAGATACCACTGCAGATCAAAACCCATCTGAGCTAAGGTCACCAACCCAATGCAAAGCAAAAGATTCATGATCCCTCGAGAACAACAAATATTTACGGGTGTAAGAATCAGGTTAGGCATGTCTTCCTATCAATGACGTAGAAAGGGGAGCAATTTGTCTGGCCCTGTTCCAGTTCAGAGCTCTGTATGGACAAGGTTGCAGACAAAATATATATAAACAAGCAGGGGGGATTCAAGACCTTGAAGTGACACAGGTGGCAGCAAGGATACTTACCTGGGAGGATGGTCACCTAGCTTCAATCAGAACTGTACACATCAAAGGCATATCCAATGCCCAAGCAGACTGGCTGAGGGGACAACGGGAATAGTCCCTTAAGAAACATCTCATAACATTGCACTTCACAACACCTCATGAACCTGTGTGCGCTCCAACACAGCCATCAACTACCAGGGTACATGACAAGACTTGTTCTACTCACAAGCAGATGCCCTGACATTGCAGTGGCCATTAGGCCTTCTCTATGTATTACTACCCTTACCAGTAACAGACCATGCCTTTCCACCCTCCAACAGATGGTGATATTTCCACCTTTTACCCTACTGACCTCTCCGGTCAAGTTACAGCAGGGACCAATTTGGTTCCCTCATTTAGACTTACTCTGCTTAACCGTGTGGAAATAGAAAGGAACACCTTCCTAAGATGGGGATATTTCTGAGAGGTGGCCAACACTCTCCTAGCATTCAGAAAACAGTTTATGGCTCAGAATTTACAACTCTTATTGGGAAGCCCTCACTCAGTAGACATTTTACACAGCCCTGACCAAGCATCCATTTGAACCAGTCAAGGATGTTCCCCTGAGAAGGCTGAGAATGAAGACTATCTTCCTTATTATGTTCACGTCTGCCAGAAGATTTAGTCAGACCTGAACTCTGTATCTTTCCCAATAGTAAGGTGATGCCTCCGACTGTCTTCCAAAACTATGCAGTATTCCAAACTGCATAGTTTGCAAGAGATAAGGCTACCATATTTATACCTGTACCCTAAATAGAAGAGGGAGAGGCTCTGACACAACCTAGATGTCAGAAGGAGGCTTAAGGCCTCTGCTCTGAATAGCGCAAATTAGAAAGTCAGTCTTACTGTTCTTAAATATATCTCATCTCAGTTTAGGGAAGAAAATGTCTTCAGCAGCAGTAGGTGCCAATAGCAAAATATACACTATCGAAACTCCTAAAAACTCTCTTCGCAGAGGTTCCTTGTGGAATACCAGCTCACTCTTTGAGGAATGCTACTACCAGTGCAGCATTACACAGGAACACTTTTGTAGAAGAAGGCTGCAAGTTTGTCAGTCTTGACCTTATTAAGATGCTACAAATCGAATCTATATGATTCAGCGGACACCAACTGTAGTAGAAAAGTACTGCAGTGCATGATCATGGACGAAGACCATATCCCACCCAGAAACTGGAAACTGCTTTGGGAGCACCCAAGATGTCCTCCGCCTCAGAGGGAGAACGGACCTTTGGACACTTACTGTGAAGGGTCCTTCTCCTCTGAGGAAAGGAGGACATCTTCTCCGTCCTTCTCTACCCTGCTGCCTCATTCTTATACCTCCTCCGGGTTATGCTTTATTTACAGTACATGTTAATGCAACAGGTGTTTTTTCTCTCAGTATTAACAGTTGCTGCATGATAAATTCAATGTTACTGCTTTGTGGAGTCACCTGAACTAAAGAGAGGGTGGTCCCACAGGCTAGACAGGAAGAGGAAGAAAGTTAGTTCCTGCCTCCCTGATTGGATGGTGGGAATCACCCAAGATGTCCTCCTTTCCTCAGAGGAGAAGGACCCTTCACGGTAAGTGTCCAAAGGTCCGTTTTAGGAGCTCTCTCAGCCCCACCCACTTCACAAGGTGTTTGTTGTGGGGATAATAATGACATACTTTGTAAACTGCTCTGAGTGGGTGTTGTTGTCTTGAAGGGCGGTATATAAACCTATTACTATTATTATTATTATTTGTGGCACTTGGGTCCTATTGGTTGCATAAATGATATGGTAATAGCAGGCAGGCTTGAGGGATAGTGGGGGTATAGCTCATGTTTAAGTATTGATGTGTGTCTGGTGGATGGAAGGTAGTAGCTTGCTTCCTCCTTATTTGGAAGTAATTTTACTTGTCAGTAGGTTGTATTTCTACATCATTTGGGAAATCATTGGAAAATGGAGGTTCTTTAGCCTCTTCAGTTGAGAAGTACTATGCTGGCCTCTCCTATTGTGGTGCTCTCCATATTCCATAGCCACCACCTTATTTAGATTGCAGTCAAGATTGAACATTCTTGCTTGCCAGGTCAGCCAGAAACATTCTGCACTTCCCTTCCCTTAAGAAATAAGGCCTTCTTAGGGAAGGAGCCTGTACTATTGGATTTCAAGGAGCAATGTTCCTGTCTAAATGCCTGCCTACTACCTGGAGGACTATTAGTCTTCTACATATTACATTTTAATTTTTTCCTTCCTCCAAGGAAGTCAGAATGGTGTACACAGTTCGCCAGTCCTCCATGAGAGAGGAGGTTAGGTTTAGAGTGAGTGATTGGTCCCCGGTTCATCCAGCAGGCTTCATAGTTAGTTAGGGATTTGAACCTGGGTCTTCCTAGTCCAGCACCCTAACCATTATACAACACTGATTCTTTCTTTACGTAAAGGCCGGCAAAAGAGGACAGGCTGAGAGAGTGAGAGGGTGAGCTGAGTGAGAAGATGAGCTGCTTAATATATATATGTAAATTATTGGCTACTGAAAGTATCTAATAGTATGTTGAAATGGTTTTCATTAATTGAGGATAACCCTGTGCCTGGTTGTCTACGTCTTTGTTAAGCAGAACAACTGGTTTGCCAAACTGTACAGTATTTTGCCCTCTTTTTGGCTTTCTCTTAGTTTGATCTCCCTTTGGCTACTAATTGTTACTTCAAAAATACTTTCAACATAACGTCCTCTCCAATAATTAAAGACAGACCCTGCCTGCTGACTTGTAGCATAATCAGCAGACAAATTCTATATTTCATACATTATTTGAGGATGATGTTCAGATTAATGATGAACATTTTTGGCAATACATACAAATAAAATTTTACAACACAAGCTAATTACTTTTTTTTTTTTTGCATAGATGTGAAATTTGTGAAATGCTTTAGTTTTTATACAGGAATAAGGAAATTAGATAATAAACGTCATGCCAATATAGTTAAAAAGCTAATTACTTTTATGATAGTTTACCTACCCATCAACCTATGCCCAGGGCAAGTACAAGTTTTAGAAGTATGCTATGATTCACTGGTTGATTTAATCTATTGACTTTATCGCCACTGAATTCATATAAGCTATATAGTAACACTATAGGAAAAGTGGAAGGCAGCAGGAAAAGAGGAAGACCTAAAACAAGATGGCTTGACTCAATAAAAGAAGCCACATCCTCCAGTTTGCAGGATCTGAGTAGGTCTGTTAGAGAGAGAACGTTTCAGAGGTCTTTCATTCATAGGGTTGCCATAGGTCAGAGATGACTTGACGGCACATAACACACACAGTAACACTTACTTCAGGTATATAATTATTAATCCTCAATTATGCAGATTTGTTCTTGTTTGCTACAGAATATTAACGGTTTCCTTCCTGCATATGTGAAGGAGTATCTGCCATATTCTGTATAGTTTAAAGTAAAACTGAACAAAAGTAATGCAGAACACAAGTAAATGCCATCCATCAAAGATGGCATTTCCCTATATGAGGCACTTTATTACTAGGGAAACATTGAAAGAGGTGTAAAGGATGGGACCTGATTAGTTGGATAGAATAGGATGCTTCATCATGGTAAGAGAACTAGATGTGGACTGACTATTTGGCGTGGAGACTTGATAAAAGAGTATTAGGCACAAGAGCTTTGTAATGATTCTGTGGGTGCTTCCTTCTCTCCGGGGAGTGGAAACCCCCTCCTAGTTTGTCTGATTCAGGCCTCTCAGAAGGGAAGTTGGAAAGGCCTCAGAAAAGGACAAGGAGGGTGGTTGGTAATGTACCCTCTTCCCTCTCTTCTGCCAGGATAGGCTGCCTCTCCAACTTTAAGAGTGCAGCCTCACTCTTCTTCCCTGGCCCTCTTTCCCCTGACCTTTTAAAAGCTCCCCCAGTTGTGGAACAGCCCTGGACTGTTCCTCCCTGTTGACTCATTGGAAGGTATTCCCAAGGCTGCCAGGCCATTGCGCTAGTGAGGCTTCTAGATCCCACCCCCAACCCCTTGGCCCATAGCAGCCACTATTCCTCACAAGGGTGGGGCTACCTGCTCCCGGTGGCAGCTGTGGCCTGAGACACCAATGCTGCTGGAGTTGTGTTCTCTGGCCAAGTCTCTGCTGCCTGCTGGGGTCTTGAGCGAAGGCTGGAGGCTTGGGTTTGAGTTGTCCCCCAGAATCTCCCATCGCAGTCCTGCCTTTTCTGTTCCAGTTGATACCAGGCCCCCTAGAGCTGCTGCCGCCTTACATCGTTGCAGCTGCTGGCCACGCCTCTGTCGACTTCTGAGGAGGTCATAAAATTGGCTAGCTGCAGTGGTGGTGTCTCCTCCAGCCCTGAATCCTGCTAGGATTAGAGGAGCCCTGGCAGCTCACTCCAGGTTGGCAGGAGTTCCCCGGATGCCTCTGGGTCCTGCAGAGATGTTGCTGAAGAAGGAGGGAATAAGGCTGGGACTGGGTAAACCGACTCCAGACAGTTTCATTGTGTAGGTTGCATCATAACAAATGTAATTTAGACTGCAGCTCTAAAATTGGCACTGAAGTACATGATTGTTTGATACTGGATTTTAAATACTGATACAGTATTTAAGAGATTGGATTTTAAATACAGTTCTTTTAAATAAGAACTGAATCTTGAGTTTAAGAACTTAGTCTTTCTTAGCTTGTTAAATCTGCTGTTAACTTTGTTAACAGGATATAAATGTTGTTGATGGATTTCTGACAACCTTTGCTGACCTTCTTTCCGAAAGAGAGGAGAGTAGTGATACTGACAAGATCCTAAGTGAGGAATATTAATAAAGTTAAGAGCACAGTATAGGAAAAAATACAGACAATGTAATGAGGATCTCAGCTTAAGTTTTTCACTAAAGTAGAACTTAAGGGACACTAAACATTAAGAAAAAAATACTGTAGTGGCCAGCCTTTGCTGATGCTATTTTTTTAGCACAAGAAGCTGTGGCAAGATTACTTCCTCATGGTAGAATGCTTTCCTAGTTAAACTTCTTACAAAAACTGTGGTATCTGTAAAGCTACAGTTCTTACAAGGAACATGCTGGGTGCTTGAGGATAACAACCCTATGATCCAGTATATTTACTAAAAATACAAACTTTTTTACTGTATCAATGAGAATGAATTGGTAATTTCCCCCATATAGTCCAATGACTACATTATAACTACAAATGACATTTACTTTAGAATTTGATATTTTTGTGTTCAACTATTATTTCTGTAGCCCTGTTACTGCTTAATCCCTTAAAGCAAGAGAGTCTTTCAATTTTTAGTAACCTGAAAAAGCAAGATTACATCTATTGAGGCCATCATATGAATGAAACTATACATTACATAAATTTGTACAGTTTATACTAACAAACAATATTAGATGGTCATTTTTAGAGTTAGTTCTTCAAAGGAGTCTTATTAGATGTTTTGTGGTACAGGGTGGTAATCTCTACTGGTACTAGTCTGTACATGTTTTTTATGGTATAAAATCTTGAACCCTTGTTTAGAGAGGTCAGCAATCTATAATATGGGCTGGTTTGAAATTAGACACAATATTCACGAGCTAGTTTGGTGTAGTGGTTAAGAGGGCGGGACCCTAATCTGGAGAACCAGGTTTGATTCCTCACTCCTCCACTTGAAGCCAGCTTGGTGACCTTGGGTCAGTCACAGCTTCTAGGGGTTGTCTCAGTCACACCTAGCTCACAGTGTGTTTTGTTGTGGGGATAATAACATACTTTGTAAACCACTCTGAATGGGTGTTATGTAGCAGTCAATAGTTTAACCCAGTGAGAAATAATATCATTCTGAGGATGTACTTGTTCAGATAATATTGAACTTCATTTAATAACTATATACAGTAAAGCAAACAGCAAACTATGAGAGAAAACTTGTTCATGACTTGTACATAAGATAGACAGTTACAGTAACAGACCTTTTTTAACTGACACAAAAGGAATGTTCATTCACATCAGGGAGGGGTCAGTTCAATAGCAACAGATAAACTGACACTGTACAAAATATTAAGCCCCCTTTCCATGTGCAAGTACTCTTCACTCTTTCTATTCAAATTAGGCTACAGTGATTTATTCCAATAGTCCAAATGTCAGCTGGGCAAAATCAGTTAAGGGCACACAGGAAGTGACATCAGTGCATCAGGACACTGCTGATGTCTTCCTAGTTTCCCACCATTCCCCCTCCCCCAGCCAGCTGACCAATGTCAGGAAGCACTGGCTGGTAGGCATTCTCCCACTGCTTGGCAAGTCAGCCCTGGGATTTCCTTCAGTTTTGTAGAGAAATTCTGTCAGGTCTGTTCCTAGCTTCATGTTGTGACTCTGTTGATCATATTCTCTGTGGCATGGTTCAGAAAGAGATATATTGATAATTAAGAACAAGGGAGGTGGTATATGAGGTGTGCATGTTTTTTTAAAAAGTCCAGATCTGGGTCAGGTTCTGTGATCCAAGTTAGAGAATCCTGGATTTAACCGGCCATTATTTTCTATGGGGAAAAATGTCCAGAGCGATGGGGGGGGGCACTTTAAAATAAATCTTCACCATATTTGCAGGGAACCTACTCCTTACTGTCCCCTAAAGACCCCTCCCCAAATTCCAAGAGGATTGGAGCCCATGGTCCAATTTTATGGGCCCTTGAACAAGCTGCCCCCTAGCCACTCTCCATCGTTTCTTATGGAGGAAACATTTCCAAGCCTTTTAAAGTCTGCAGCACCCCCACCACCTGCTTGGAATTCTCTGGTCATCAATTCCCTTGCAAGCTTATTCTCAGACCTGAGAATCTCTAAGGATTCCCTTTACTGAAGTGGTGGAAGCGGGGGCTAGGTCAAGCTGCAGGGTTTAAAAGGCAGCCAGCCGTTGGCCTGAAGGGGCTGTCTTGGAGCTTGGTGGGGGAGGGGGCGCAGAATGGGATGAAAATTCACATTGCCTGCTGCCTTCTCTCCTGCCAACCAGCCTCACCCCACTCTGTTGCCACAGTGTAGAGCTTGGCTCCATTTGTGCTGTTGCTGTCCCGCTCACTGCCTCCAGCTGCCCTAAGATAGTTTCCTCTGGCTCTCTGCTGTGGCTGGATCATCCGGCCCAGCAGAGTCCACGTGCTGGGATCAGGTCTGGGGTTCTTCAGTGGGTGCTGGGAAAGCCAGATTTAGCTGCATCGGCATAAGTTTGGCTTTTTTTCTTGGTTCCCGGACCAGGGTCACACATCCCTAGTGGTATGGCATAGGGAAGAGCTAGATGTGACATTTGCCATGGGTCTGCACCTTTGTCAGTTGATGCCATTCTTAATTGATTTGTACTTTTTTAATATGGAGCCACGAGATCCCCATCCAGAACAGGCAGCATTTAATATATGCTGTGACAATCCATCTTTGGCATGAAAAGAAGTAAGTTGATGCTTGGATTAATGGTGAACAAACAAAATTTTAAAAAATAGTGAACTCCACTTAGTTTTCTAATACAAGCAGCAGAGGCAGCAGGTGAATGATGGCAATTCAGCAGATGAGTCCATGTGATTCCGCCACTTTCCTCCTGATAGCACCTCCTTTCGCAGGAGAAAACAGTGACCGGGCAGTCTGCCACCACCATCTTCTTCCTGTTCTTACCTGTTTTCCTGCTCTCACAGCCAGGAGGAGTGCTGAGGGGCAATCTTTCTCCCTCCCCCCCCCTCAACCCGGCATGCCAGGGTGAGGTGGGTAGGCCGAACCTCCTGGTGAGCTGGCCAGCCAGTGAACCTGTGTGCCTAGGGCTTCCTGACCCTGTGCATGTTCTGGATGGGGCCTCGTGCATCTAAGTTAAAAAACTACAAACCATCTAGTCCCTAGTTTAGGCTGGCTGCTAGTCTGTACTCCAGAAGTCCTACTCCAAATCAGGCCAGCCTGCAGGGCACAGGACACTAGGAAGGCTTCAGTCATGTTCTGTTTGTGGAGGAGGAAGCAAGAGGAGTGTGTGAGTTGGACAGTGTGCTGCATTTGTGCCTCCTGTGAACAATCTTATTTGTCATGACATTGGAACAAAGTCCCTGATAATTTTCCTATAAAGGTATAAATTGATTAACTTTGAACATCTCAAGAGTTTCTAAACGTTATTTCCTTCTATTTTAGCTGTGTCAGAGTAGAAGAACATCATGCTGTTGACATTGACCTATATCACTGTCCCAACTGTGAAATTCTTCATGGACCCTCCTTAAGTAAGTAATGGATGTTAGGGATACACATGACAATATATATTTCCTAAATCATTTCTAGATTGGAGGAAGGAACAAAATTGAGAAGGAGTTTGGGATAAAAATAAATCGTAACTTAAATATTTAGCAGTTTATTGGGCAAAGAAGTGGGTAATAGGTTTCACTTTGATATGCCTGCCATCTCATTGTTTAAGAGAACAATATGTGAGCTGAACAGAATGTGAAGAAAGCTTACTGATTTGAGTATCTGCAGTACTTTACAATACTTCTTAATTTTACAAAATTTAAATTGGAATTGGGCAACAGCTGTTTTATTGGACTTGTAAGTCTTTCTTTTAAAGTATTCTAAATAGTATATTGGGGAAACCAAATTCTCGAAATAGAAAATGAGGAGATTGAGTTAATGCAAATTAAATTCTGCTTCAGGGTGTGGGTGGGTGAAATCTTGCCCTGCAGGATCGAATGTTATTATTACTATAAAGGTAGTTCCTAACATTCCATCACATTATAGCTCAGCAAGTTTAGGTCAATATTATATTATAAATATGTATCTATATAATAAAGTAGGAACTGGCTTGGTTTTCCATGGCTAGGGTCATTGGGGATAGGTTTAGCCTCCTCTCCCAAAGTAAGCCCAAGTACATTTCTTTTATTGCATATATGTGAGTGGTTTCCATTCACTCTTTTGTAGAAAAGTAGAGTAGTTTTCTTAAATGTTTGGTGAGGGCAATTCTGACTCCACTCTTGTTACTGGACCTTCATTAGTGGGATCATCACATGGAGAAGATATAAATTTTTTTGGCAGAGATATAAAATGTCTCCTTGGTGCATCAATCTTTATAAAGAAGGGAAACTAAATAGGTATTGAGTAGCTCATCTTTACCCCCCCCCCCCCCAAGTTCCATCTTACTTCTGCTGTGATGTCATAAACTCAAATTAAACTCTGTGCTTGGACTTCGCTGTAAAATTTCCTGGTTTGATCAAGCTCCAATTCACTACAGTGTCCAAATGCAGGCATCTTGGTGAGTTGGAGTTTCTTTCCTCCACATAACCAAGATTAACTGATAAAGATACCACTTGAGGTCTTGCCTTATTGCCCATTGTTTCCCAGAGCACTTTATTATTGCTTCTTGATGCACAAAGTGTCTCTCTAAAGTCTGTGAATCAGGCTCTAGGATACCTGATCTGGCTGGCAGGTGAATCGCAGAGTCAGCCTCTCTGGCACATGTTCATATGATTAACGTGGTAGCAGGTATGTAACACCATATGAAGGGAAGGGATTACTTACTGGTGCCATAGAGCAGGGCAGGCCACTCAGCAATTCATTATGAATGTTCTGTGTTACTATGCTCGGAGGTCACAGGTCAATCTAATTGCGCAAAATTATAGTGCTGAAAAGCCCTGAATGCAAGATGAACTAAGTCTCTGAATTAGTCTATTCTCTGGGTTTTTTTTCATGGAGGCAAATGAGGGTAGATATGTATCTTGTTGGCTAACTTTAATATTTGTATTTGTGTAATGCTGTTACCCTAAGAATCTCCAATTAATTCAGCTACTTCTAAAATACAGAACACTGTACTATTATCAAATAGTAATGAAGGATTACACTTGGAAACGTGTAATTTTTATCTATGAAAGATGGTTAAAGATTATTTGAACACTCAGATAATTAAACTTGCTGCTCAACAATATTGTAAGGTACAGCTATATTACAAGATTTAATAGATCCAAAATGTAAATCTTAACTATATATTATAATTAGTGGCCAGTGTATTATTTGCCACAGTGCCCTATATAACATACACAGATTGGAAGGTAAGATTCAATGGACGCCAGCTGTAATGGGTAATATAATGGCTGGCACATTTAGTCTAGCTGGGCTCTACATAGTAACATTTTTTTTTAATTTTATCCCTTCCCACCTGTGTATTACAGTTGAAATAGGGTTTTGTTTCTTTTATATTTCCCTTGCTAAATCCAGCTGACTCATTTTTAGAATAAATAATAAAAACTTTGCGCAGAGTAATCTCTGCCTTTGAAAATGCAATTTGTAAAAGTATAACTACTTGTAGGTAACACTAGCCTTTTAACAAACATACCGATTTGTCCTTAAAAGGTGTTCAGTTACATCAGAGGCTTTGTGTCACATCTTTTGTAGAGCAGCTGCCTACCTTAATAACTGTCAGATGCTATTGGCTGCTTTCCAAAGTGGTCATTGAGCTTGTAGAAACAGGTGTGTACATATGGAAAGAATGATATGCATCATTCTGTTCAGAAACACACATACTCACTTACTGACGGTTGGTATACATAAAATGTGTGCTACATGGAGGCTGTTTAAATTGCTTCCTATGGCAGCTGCCTCAGACCAGAAAGCTGTTTATGTGCTGCTGCTGCTGCTTTTGTTTCCCAGAAGATTTGCAGTGGTATAGAGAACATGCCACACTCTACATGGTGAGTTCTTATGAACAGTGACATCCTGTAGTGACAGCAATCACCGGGAGCTGTTTAAGACACTGTCTGAATTCCATATTTGTTGTTCCTTGGTAGGTTATGATTCAGGCAAGCCTAAACCTCTATTACTAGGCCCAGATTATTTGGTAGTACTTTTTCTACCTTGTAGTTTTGCACTGCCTGTTTGATTTACTGTACATAGCTTGCCTTGTGGTGTGCTTTAGATTTCTACGTAAGAATTATTTTGTGCATTTCTCCCACCTTCAGATTTCATACTCTTCTAAAAGTATTGGGAAAATGGAAAGGCAGTGAAGCATACATTGTAGTAATACTGTTTTGTTCTTTTATGGAAGTGAACAAATTGACAGCTTGGACTTTCTGATACTTTGCTAGAACCTACTTGACTAGTTTGCAAAAAAAATGCAGCGGAAACTTTAGTGGGCATTATTTCAAAAACAGGATTCATGCAAATTGAGAGTCTGCACAGAATTTGGGGTGGTGGTGGATAAGTGTAAAGGATGAGGTGGAGCCAGCTCAGCTCTACAGTCTCAAGCTGAGGGGCATGGCATGAGAGGAGGTGTGCTTACCTTTCCACTTACGCTATTGCTATACAGCTTCACACTGGCCTGCCTTGGAGCTGGTTGGCAGCAGTACAATAGAGCATGAGCCTCTGCCTCTGTACCCTCGCCAGCTCAGGCTTATCATGTACTTGCCCATGGTGGGCAAAGCTCCCATCCATGCAGGATCAATTAAGCAGTGTTAAAAAATGGGGGCGGGGAGGGGATATTGTGGATGCCGTAGCATCACTTCTGAGTGATTGCCTGCAAGTGACATCAGAACATCTACAATGCTTCCCTTCCCCTACAATGCCCCACCCCAAAAGCTCCTGGGAGTGCCAGCTGCTGAGCTGGTGACCATATGCTCAGAAGCCATTGAAGCTAGGTAGCCGTGCTATAAGTAGTAAAGGAACATGACCCATCTCTGTGACTTCAAGGAGGACTGCAGATGGTCCTGCACACAGTATTGGGAAATTTTCCCTTTCCCCATGAGCACAATGATACAAGACCAGTGCTAGATTAGTAGTTTCTTGCTAGTGAAACCCAAAACCTATGCAGTCTAGTGTTGGGGTGGCTTAATTTCTCTGAAGTTCTGACTGCTGCTCTTTAAGTCCAAGTGAGTGAGCTGTTCAAATAGTCTTGAACCTGTGCAATGCAATGTGTGTGCATAGAACCTCATATATTGGGGAATGGGAGAATTAGGGCAAAGGGACGTGCACCTCAAAGCACATATCCCCAGACTTAAAGCCCTCACCCTGGGATCCTAAAAAGTGTTAGAGGCTCAGTCAGGCCAATTCCTCCTCCACCCATGTTTCCTTTTCGTGTGTTCCACAAATGATACTCACCTTCCTTCAGCATTTCTTGTCTCTTGAAGGCTAATCAGTATGCTTAGTTTTTGAAGAGCTCTCTCTCTTTCTGTGAATTTACAGATTTAATTTTTTTTTGCTTATCTGGGGACTCCCTCAGCTGGTCAGAAACCACTGCTTTGTCTGTGGATATTTGCTATTCTGTTGCTTTGCACAGGGCCATCCAGTTTAGACATGATAATCGTATTTGAGAGTTGAATGATGTATCTGAAGCATAGGAACAAGAAATTGAATTTAAAGACAGATTGCTAGGGAAATAGTAAAAAAAATACAGGAGATCAACACACTTATTTTGCTTTTGTTTGTATATCTGTTATTTTCTACGAACAAGTCAGTATACAATTTTAACATGTATGAGAATTAGCTTTGTTTTAAAAAAAACACTTATGTTTTTCTATCCCAGGTTGATCCACAGGGTAATTTATAATGTTTAAAACAGCAAAAAATAAAAGCACAGAAACATAAAACATCTAGCATACAAACAGGATTCCAGCAAAATAAAGCTAAAGATAAATCTGTAGTGTTCTTTTCCTCTGAAGCCCTCCAGAAAATTGCCACTCAGCCAATCACAACTCAGTTTTCCAAATCCAATGGATTATTCAAGTTTGGAAGAAGGAGAGTACAAATGTGATATTTTAGAAGCTAATTCATATTTTAATCCTCTAGTGAAAAAGAGAAGGAACTGGCACAGACACGACTATACTGAATTTGATGATGGTTCCAAACCAGTTCAAGCTGGGACACGAACATTCGTAAAACAGCTACGAGCTCGTTCATTCCCAAGGTAAGAGAAGTGGTGCTAAAAGAAAAGTTCTTATGAGTCTAGTCAGTTATATCTAATTACTAACTGCTGATCAAATTCAGAAGAGGATTTCAGGAACAATATGAAGCACTTTGCCTGTTTAACTGTGAAACTGAGCTTATTGTTTGTATCAGAGGTTTTCTAGGCTTTAGGAACGATAAAACACAATTCATATGTAGTTAGATTTATAGTCTTTGTTCAGATTGAGGAAACAATTTTGGGGAGGCAGGTTATTTCACAATTATTCTGAAAGAGTTTCTTACATTTTACCTAGCTGCTTCAAACCATGGTTTTGCATTCATGCCCTAAACTTTACCACATTAGGAACTATGGGGTATTGGGTGCCTTTTTTGGTTAGGATATTTGATAATGCTAGAGAAACACTAACATTGCAAAATACTGTTAGCTTCAGAGAATTAGGATTACTGTGTCAATTTACAATGACATAGTGAGTTAATGTATACTGTAAAGATCTAGGGAATAATCTTAGATTTCTGCAAGTATGAGTTTCTCTGGTTTTAAATACTGGTTTGAATATTTTAAAGTTGTAGTCACTCCTTTTTATTAGAGATTACTAAACATTTTCATGTTTATTTTAAATTTTGTTGTTTGATTTTTAAACATTAGTGTTTGTTCTCTTCTAGTGCTGATGACATCATTTTGAAAATGCATGGCAGCCAGCTAACACAAAGATACCTGGAGAAGCATGGGTTTGATGTTCCCATTATGGTTCCCAAATTAGATGGATTAGGTCTGAGACTTCCTCCCCCTACTTTTTCTGTTCTGGATGTGGAACGATACGTAGGTATGGTCTGTAGTTAGGACAGAAAATATAAATAAAAATTGGCTTCACTAAATAACCTGATGGCCCTCCTGAAACATTTTTAAGGCCACAGATTTTTAAGTGTGAGATGAAACCTAAGGAAATATGTGAAGGCACTAATGGAGGCTTAACCTTTCCAAATTGCTTTGTGAATGTGATGTGCGTTGTGCTAACTTCTCAACTCTTGGTCACTACTATACAGTTTTGTAGAAAATCATGTGTGGTTATAGTGTCCTACTTAGAACTAGGAATACAATTGTTGAGAGAATGATTCAATCTTGAGAGTTTATCCATTGTTTTTCTTCTAAGTTTTCTTTGACGTCACATGTAAGCTGAATTCTGCACACATTACAATTGTAGTCCTGAGAGTAGATACATTATAGAGTTGAATGTCTGTCTTCAGAGTAATTTTATCAGAATTTATGACACCACTCCATAAATAGAAGTTTTGATATTTACATCTTAATTGCTGCTGGCATTGAAGTTCCAAGCTGAGAATAAGATTGAGCAGCTTGTGTTTGGATATGTAGGTTTCTGTATGTAGGATTCAAGTTTCTGGGACCACTGCATAATTAATTGAAAGCTGCACAAATTCTGTTTAATCCCTTCTACCATAAGAAAGAAATTAAATACATTACTGCATACATTTTATCTGTTTGGTAAATTATGTTACTTATCCTTGTATAGCTTCCAGTGTCCTTAAACAATAGCAGTTACAGCACAGTTGCTAAAATTTGAAATATCTTTCACTGATAGTTGCTGATGTTCCTTGCCTGTGTGAAAACATAAGGGTGTTTTGCTTTTATAGGTGGTGATAAAGTGATAGATGTTATTGATGTGGCAAGACAGGCAGACAGTAAAATGAAGCTCCATAATTATGTTAAGTATTTCATGAACCCTGACAGACCAAAAGTATTAAATGTGATCAGCCTCGAATTTTCAGACACAAAGTAAGTATATACTTTTCATATATTTCTTTGGGAATCCTGTAATAAAAGGAAGCACTTTAGAGAACAGTTAGTAAATGAAGCAGTATAATTGCTTGACAATTAAGTTGGAAAGTTGGTTTTGTTGCTAGCATTTAGCAACTTGGAAATAAACATCAAATGTAGTATTTTGTTGAAGTAATTTAACTAATACGAGAGTTCAAAGTTTTGTTGGGATTACCCAACAATAATTTTGCTTAAAGAAATATAAGCCCAGTTACTCCAGTTGAGTGGAGTAAAAATTGTGCCGCACTATCTCCACATCCCTTTCTAGTAAGGTTGCCAATCTCCCATTGGTTTCAGGTGAGTAGCTGTGTTGGTCTGTAGTAGTACAGCAACATTTGAGTCCAGTAGCACCTTAAAGACCAACAAGATTTTCAGGGTATAAGCTTTTGAGAATCAAAGTTCTCTGGTATTGGAAGCTTCGAGTCTTGAAAGCCTATACCCTGAAAATCTTGTTGGTGTTTAAGGCGCTGCTGGACTCAAATTTTGTTAATCTCTTGGTGTGGTCTGGAGTTCTCCCACAATTACAACTGATCCCAGACTACAGAGAGCCATTCCCCTGAAGCAAATGGTAGCTTTAGAGGGCAGGCCCAATGATATAAAATAGATTCTAGCTGAACTCCTCCCCCGTACCAAACTCCACCTTTCACAAGCATGGCTACCAAATCTCCAGGAATTTCCCAGGCCAGAGTTGGTGACACTACTTTCTAGGAAGATAAAGTGCTGTGTGAAAAAAATCTACTTTTTGAGGCCAGTGCTAATGAGATGATAGGTCAGGTGTTTTAATATAGGTTTCTTGTTGGGGAAGAGTGGTAGTGAGTGGCAAGTGATTGCAGGTATGGAGATGAAGGATCAGGAAGTGTTTTCCTATATTTCAGCAAGATAATCAATTAAACCTATGTTAATGATCTCTTCTTGTTTTGTGTATTCTAAATACCTAAGCTTTGCAATTTGTTCATTTCTTTATGAAAGTTTAACCCTTACCATCCAGCCAAACAACATTAATATTTCCAGTTTCATTGTAACGCACAGTAAAGTACTAGGCCTTATATGTTGAAAGTTCTCTGAGACAAGTCTAGATGCTGTAATAAAAGGACAGTGGTTCTTGCATGAATTCTTGCATGAGCAGAAAGCACTTGACCGGGGGAGAGGAGTGCTTAATGAGTTCCTTCCTTCAGCAGCCCCTGTAGCCACAGACCATACCTTTAAGAGTCTCTCCTGCTCTCAAAGGAAGCTTTGGGTTGGGCAGGGGTAAGCTTGCTAGGTACTGCCACCACCTCCTACCCACTGCTCAGTTGGTGCTGAGGGAAAATGGGGGGGGGGTGTTACCCTGATTGTATTATGTCACTACCAGCATGATCTGGAAGGGCCATCAGGTCTCGTGATGCTCTAGCATTTGCCCAAATCTCTGTGGTTAAACCATAGAGTTTTGGCTGAATGCTAGCATGTTGTTGGTGATGTAATACCCCACCCCCTCCAAATGTGAGTTTCCCACCGGTTGCCGGGACTGGCAACCCTAGATGAGGGGGCATTTAGCAGGAAAATCCGATTGTGCACATGCTCTTGCATATTGCTCTGGATCCCATTGTATTTGTGGAGTATGAGTATGAAAACAAATATCTGAAGTACAAATATGGTTTGATTTAAATCTAATTTTATCCCATGTTTACTCTTGGTTATACTATGACACTTGTTTAAGCTTGTAAGAGTCATGTTATCGTATCTAAAAGTATGTTTAATTTCAGTTAATAATATACATTGAAACTTTGGTTTTGACAAAGCTATTCTACCTTACCCAGTAATGTGGATCGGAATAGTGATACAATAGAGAAACTTGCTGCATCTTAATGTCTTCCCTTGGGGTGGTGATAGTCTTATTTACTCTTGCATTTCTTTGTATTTTCAAGGATGTCTGAATTAGTGGAAGTTCCTGACATTGCCAGAAAACTCTCATGGGTGGAAAATTACTGGCCAGATGACTCTGTTTTTCCCAAGCCTTTTGTTCAGAAATACTGTTTGATGGGAGTCCAGGACAGCTATACAGACTTTCATATTGATTTTGGGGGCACTTCTGTCTGGTATCATGTTCTCTGGGTAAGAAAAAGGTTACTGACTTCTTAAATATACAATACTAGCAACAGAGCCCGTTGTGTGGAAAAATACAATGGGCTCTAGAAAACTGATTTGGTGGGCCCCCGCTGCAGGGCTTTGGGGGGGGCCCCGCGCCACTGCACCAGGCCTCCCCATTGTCTCTGTGGCTGTTGTGAGGACTTGGGAGGGCTGCACCACTGTATTGGGCATTCCCACCGCTTTCGTCGCTGCTGCAGGACCTTGAGAGGGCTGCGCTGCCGTGCCTGGCCTCCCTGCTGCCTCTGTAACCCCTCAGAGGCCTGGTGCAGCTGGCAGGGAGCCCAGCACAGTGGTGCAGCCCTCCCAAGGCCCTGCAGTGTCTGCGTCACCATGCTGGACCTTCTCACCACCACAGCAGCCTTCTTGGGGCCTCCAAGACAAGGCATATTGGCGATGACTCACTTTTTATCCCTGCAGAGAAGCTTGCGAGTGTGACTGCGTGGGGATTAAAAAGTGAGTTGTTGCCAATATGGCTTGCCTTTTATATAGTAGGATCCTGATAGTTATAAAACTTTACCTTTCCAGGTTTCTTTCATATATTGTGTTTAACCCATTAGCTCAAGTGAATAGACAAAGGAAGATAAGTTGCACTTTGTCGCATCTCATTTCTAGTGACGTGTTGTAGCATAAGCACATGTTAGATGGTGATTGTATATGTGATAGATGGCTCCAGTTGCACCTCTCCCAGAAGTAGCTGATGGGAGCTGATGGAATGTTGGGGCCAGGTTGACAGTTGGGGAAAAAAGCAGTTAAGTGAGGAGTTAGAGAGACTTGAGGGAAAGCTGTGTAGAGCAGGGGAATGGTTTCTAAGCTCACAGAGACAAAGTGAGGAAGACTTCCTTTGCAGAAAACTGTCCTGTCCCGTCCTGCAGCTCTGTCATTGTTCCTTGTGAGGGACTTTGTGGGGTTGGGTTGTGTGTGTGTGTGTGTGTTGGAGTGGCTGTTTTTCAACCGAATGACAATAAAATCACAATAATAGCTAGTGCTGCATATCCACTAACCCCCCAAGATTCAAGCAAATTGAACCAAGGTTCCCCCAGCCATCCAACTAGCAGAGGGGGAAAAAGGCCCTGCCCCCACAAAGGAAATAAGGAGGGAGGAGGAGAGAGACAGAACTGCTACTCTGCTTGGTCCCATGCCTTGCTTGTGCTGGCTGGGAGCTGTCTTCCCCAGGCCACTGCCCAGAAAATCAGGGCAGATTTCAAATCTTTTCTTTTCAAATCAAAGAAAAACAGGATGCCTGATACATTGCAGATGGTAAGCACCCCAGAACAAAAAACAACACAGATTTTTCAAGAACAGAGTTTTGTAATTCCCAATTATCCCAGATTTGTGTTGCCATTCTGGAAGATTATGGTGATAATCCTAAACATCTATTTAATATATATTTTCAGTTTGAGAATTTCATAATACATACCCCTAGTTATAAAGTATGTAGCTTAAAAAATCAGCAGTAGTGAAAGTAAGTGGTCGGCTGCTGCACGTAGTCCAGAGGATGATTGAGAGCCAAATTATTGAATTACTTTGGAAGCAGATCTGGTGATTTGGACCCTTGACCCAGGGCTGTGTGTACTGCTTTGGTTATGCAATTTTCTCATCTTTCCTACATTAATCATCCAGATGTGAACTATTGAAAAGTTTGTACGCAACTTGAAGTTTTTTTAAAAAAAAAGTTTCATAAGTTAAATTATTTATATCAAAGAAGAATTGGTTAAGAGTCAGTTTTCAGTGTGGGATTAATTGTACATTTCAGTGGAAGGAAGATAATGATTCAGTGAACAGGTTTACATTGCAGAAAGAATACTTGTTATTATTGCTTAGAGTTAGAGACATAGGTTCTCTGACAAGAAATTTTGTTGTCTGAAACCAGAGGGTGGGGGAAGTTATAACCTGTGACAGAGGCTTTTGTGACTGCTGCCTTTCCCAAACAGCACCCCTGAATCACAATAGTTTTATAACCATAACACTATATACAGCTATCATCATATGGTTTTTAACATTAGGAGTTGATATAAAAGGATAAAGATATGCATGCCTCATGTGATTATTTTTATGTACAGGGTGAGAAAATCTTCTATTTAATCAAGCCTACCAATGAAAATTTGGCAATCTATGAATCGTGGAGTTCATCTGTCACGCAGAGCGAAGTTTATTTTGGAGACAAAGTTGACAAGTGTTACAAATGTGTTGTGAAGCAAGGACATACTTTGTTTGTTCCAACAGGTAAAATGCTTTCCCTATGAATAATCATGCTTATACTTAACAATATGCTGAATATGTTGTTGGTTAGTGTTAGAGATCTCAAAAAAAAAAAATCTCATTTTTAAATATGGTACTAATACATGTAACTAGGGGTGTGCAGCAAAAATGGTATTATTCATATCCAGATATCAGGAATACCATAAATATTTGGTATTCCTGATATTTGGGTCTGATTTAGTATTTAGATTGTTTTATTTGGGAATCCCAAATATATTCAGTGCGTTATTTTTAATGGGAAAACTATTTGGGAGACTAGAGGGGCCATTTGTCAAGCAAATTCCATTAAATTTGAAGGGGACGTAGTCCTTCCTATCCACTAATCACCCCCCAAGTTTTAAGAAGATTGGACCCATGGGTTCCATTCTATGAGTGCCTGAAGAAGGTGCCTCCAACAACTCTCCATTGTTTTCTATTGAGGGGGAGGGATTTCCAAAGTTTCCAGGGTGAAGAAACTTTAACCATACACACAGGAGCAGTCCCTGGCCAAAAGCCAGTCTCAATGCAAGCTGAACTAATAAATCCCAACAGAACCAATGTCAGACCAGAGAATCCTAGCAGAACTAAACTGAAGCAAGGGACACTGTTGGAAGCCCAACAGAACCAACATCAAACTGGAGAATTCCAGAATCCAACCTAATAAGCCAGGAATACTGAGACTGCAGCCAGACCTGGCAATGGCATATGGCAAGCAAGCAACACTGACATAGGCACACACACACAGTATTGCGGCCTCCCCCCCTCCTGTTGCTTAGGAAGCCTGCAAAAGGCGGGGGGAGACACAAGCTGCTGCAAACTTTAAAATGTGATTCACGAATATTTCTGAATGTATCCAGAACATTTGATAATGTAGATACTGTTTTATCCAAATATGCTGGATATATCCAGATACATATATCTAGGTAATTCAGAATAGGTATTTTTTCAGATATGTATTTGATATGGTCAAGCTGAATTGCACACCCCTAAATGTAACTATTTTTTATAGACCAACATATGAGAAAGATTGGGGCTTTTAATACTTGATTCATATAAGGGAAAAGGAAGAATTGAAAATGGGAGTGTTAACTGAATGCCCTTGTATAAAGCTATGGTGTGGCCTAATTTGCAATACTGTGTTGTGCTGTTCTGGTTACTGTACCTTAAAAAGGATATTGTAGAGCTGGAAAAAATACAAAGGAGGGCAACAAAGATAATGAGGCGGTTGGGGCACCTTCCCTATGAAAAAAGGCAGTCTAGAAAAATGATGGCTAATGGGAGACATGCTAGAGTTTTATAAAATTATGCATGGGGTGGAGAAATTGGATAGTGGGAGTTTTTCTTTCTTCCCCATAATATTAGAATGGTAATATATAGTATTAGAATGCTAATATATATTAGAACTTTGGTGCACCCAGTGGAATTGTTGGGAAATAAGATCCTGGAAACAGTTGTGATCTCCTGCCATTGCATTTAGTTCAGCCCTGACTCATTACAGGCTGTTGCACTAATATGCACAAGAAAAAATATATAAAGAAAATGACTGTGTGTTAAGTGTATGTATCTGTATGTGTGTGTGTGTGTGTGTGTATTACTCCCAGTGCTACAGTAAAATATTTATAAGAGCTTAGACCTACATAATTGCAGCCACCTAAATAAGGAAAAAAACTGATGTTCATACTTAGCAAATACATTGAGAAGAAATTTGCAGCTGTGGACTGGTGGTGATCATGCAATACTTCAGTATGTCTTCACTATTCAAATTTACTTTAAGAATGGCATGTACTACCAAGAGGTCATTTTTGGCCAGACGTGCCTTGTGGTAATCTTTATAGTATCTAAGATCAAATTACAGAAAGACTATAGTTTGAAATGTGCCTTGAAAGCTGTTTGGAGCCAGTGTATGGCCTGGTGTATTGGTAAAGAGTGGTGCACTAATCTCTTAGGAAGTAGGCAACCACATTTTTTAGAAAAGAGCTTTGTGTGGCATGTATGAACGTCTAGACTTGAGTTAAAAGAACATAATGGAACACAAAGCTTCACAGGGAAAATCACAGTAAGCAGCATTCATCCACCCATTTCTGTTTGTTAGAATGCTTGAGTTTATGAAACTCTTTCCAGTTTCCACTCTATAGTTTAACTTCCTCTCATAGGTTTAATATTATTTTATATGTGTTACCAAATATTTGCTCCTGGGGCACTGTACAAGAAATTATTCTAGCACAATGAGTAGAGCTCTTAAAAGAATACCAAATTCCATTCTACAAGCTAAAGTTGTTTTCATGTAGAGTGATAAAAATGACACAGTAATATTCTGTGAATTAAAGTCTGTTCCTGGTTTCAAGATAGCATTAGGCAAAAATAATACTTTGATTGTTATTCTAGTACCTCATGTGGGGCCCACTGAGGTTTGAGGAAAGATATAAAGAATCTCCTATTGCTACATTCGAATCACATGGTGTATGTGCATGTGTGTGAGAGAGATTATTTACAACTAAAGACAAGGTAGAGGAGTGGGGAGGTCTTTGTGCCCTAGCAAGATTAGTAGATGTAAAACACCTGGTGCAATATGTTAACTCTGTAGAGTCTGTCTGCCCTGTGAATATCAAAATACAAAATATAATGCATTTTGATATTATGCAAATTATTTTATAGTGAAGCAGTGAAGACATTCATGTTCTACTTATCATTTCAGGCTGGATTCATGCTGTGCTCACATCTCAGGACTGTATGGCTTTTGGAGGAAACTTTTTGCACAACCTCAATATTGGCATGCAGCTCAGGTTGGTCTTAGGCCTTTCTCTTTTAATTCTCTAATTTGTTTCACAACCTTGAACATTCTGCCATTCAGTTGATACCATAGTTATAAATCAGATAAAATCAAGAGAGATTTTTAATGTTTTTGCCAGTGACTAATGAGCTTTTACAAGGAAGCTGAAACAAATGATTTACTCAGATCTGTTTGCTTCTGGAATTAAACAGCCCGATGGGGAGATTGCTTCAAAAGAAACCTGCCTAACTGAGGATAAAATGGAGCAGAGAATGATGTGAGCCGCTTTGGGTCTCCACTGGGGAGAAAGGCGGGGTATATAAATTAAGTAAGCGAGTTAATAAACTGAAATTTGTCAAGCTTGCTAATGGGGAAAAAACCCATTAAATTAGATCCAGTATTAGTGAGAATACAGCTTTAAGTTGTTGTTTTTTCCAAACATATTCTAATAGTAAAATCTGCTTATCTTCTGTTTATTTAAAGTTGGGTTTATGCATTAACTTTATGAAGTCCAGCTTCATAGCACTATGTTCGATAGAGGAATCTAATAAGCCCAGACTTTGGCAGAGTTTAATCTAACTCTGTCAAATTTTGGTCTTCCAACACTTGAGTCTAAATGTATCTTGTTTCTCATGGACTGCTTCATTTTGCTTCCAGTCATAATTTGGGTGAACACATTTAACATACCAAATATTTGCATAAAATAATTCTTCTAAATTGTTTATTTAGGTGTTATGAAATGGAGAAAAGGCTAAAAACCCCAGATCTTTTTAAATTCCCTTTCTTTGAAGCCATCTGTTGGTTTGTGGCCAAAAACTTACTGGAAACTTTGAAAGGTAACGAATTTCATGTTTTAAAAAGAACTTGAGGCTAGGCTTTTTTGTATAATTTGAGTAAAGATCCAGGCCTAATATGTATCAGAGGAGGAGCAAGGTATTTTGTACTTTCTGACCGATCAATGTCAGTGGAACTGCTCCATTCAGTTCTGATATGGCAAAAACTTTGTTGATAAAAATGTTTGCCGTAAACAATGCTTTTCTAATTCTAAATAGCAGAATTTTCAGGTTGTCACAAAGGAAGAACTGTAAGCTCTATTTCTTAAAGAAGTTTTCCTGTGTATGCGTCAACATATTTATACAGAGGAGAAAAGATACTTGTTTCAGAAATAGTTGCATTCAAGCTCAGCCACTTAAACCTATATATAGTTGTCAGTCCCTGCACCTCATTTCAGAAAGCTGTATGCGCCTTCCCTCTGCCTGTATCTGTACTCTAAACACCAAGCTCTGACTTATCCTCCATTTAGGGGTACAGCGAGTCTAAGAGCATCTTTTATTCTAAACGAAAGCAAGGCATAGTTCTAGTGAAGGTTACAGAGCTGAATCACGAACTTGTACAAGTTCATTTCTCTGGAAGAAATGACTGAAGTTATCAACTAATTAGTTCATGGTGTTCAAATATTTATTTTCATTAATGGACCAGTTTTACTAAATGATAATAAAATGTGTAAAGATAAAATTTGCTCTCAATGAATGCTTGTCAACTGGTGTGTGAATATGAAAGTACAAGGTTCATTCTGAATCTAAAGAGGAATAATTGTTATATTACTATATGGGAGATATGTTCTTGTAAATATGTGGGGGGAGGGATGTTACGTGCAAGAGAGACACACAGCACAATTCCATTCCCCATCCCCCCCACCCCCAGCATCAACCTTGCTCCCCGTATGCAGCAGTCTTCCACCCAGCTTATCACATGCAGCGATGTTGGAGAATGAGAGTCCTCCACGGCACTCCCCTGGTGCCTCCCCCCACACATGGGCAACACTCAGTCCTAACTCGTTGCCTGCAGAGAATATGAAGAGTGGAAGGTGGGATGGAAGCTGGGCAGAGCTGGAGCCTCAAAGGTGCCACTGTACACCTTTGGGCAGCGGAGCCCCACAAAGGCACAAGGGCACCTGGAACCTCTTCAAGGCCACTCTATCTGTCCCAGCTCATAGTCAGAGACCATTCAATGGGAAGTGTGCCAGGGTAGCCCTACGGGGAAGTGGAGGTGGGCTACTGTCATGCAGAGGCAAGCAAACAGATGGGGCAAGTTGTTGTTTGACGCAGACTTTATTGAACTGCCAAAGTGAAGAGGATGTCTGGACATGTGTTGCCAACTTCCCTCACCTGGGGAGGGAGTTGTGCCTGGGCCAGGAGGGGCATTCCTCATGCTGCTCTCTCAGGAGCAGGGTTGACTCACGGGCTACCTGGGGAACTGCTCCTGGGGCTGGCTTGGATGGCAGTCGAGAAGATTACTGGGAGATGGGTCATGATTGGTCATTGCTGGGTCAAAAGAAAGAAACGTGTGGCAAGGGGCCTGGCTTCACACATGTCCTGGGAAGGCGTCCACGGGTGTGGGCAGCAGCATCAGTTCTATCGTCACAGGTGCTGCTGGCAACCAGACGAGTGATGCCCCTCCAGTGGAAAAGTGCTCCTCATCCACACTTGGCTGTTCTGTTCCAGTGGCAGCTTGGAGTTTTGCTCCTGAGAGGGAGACAGTCATGGGGTCGTGACCACCATTGCATGGGAGATACGAGAGCAAGCACCCAGTCATCCTGACCACAGTTGCACTCTCTCCTGTGGCTGAGGGAGTCTGAATGGAGCCCTGACATGGGTTGCTGGAAGCACCCCCCCAGCTGTGTTGAGAGCGGCTCCATGGGTGACTGCCACCGTGGCAGGCACAGGTTGCGTCAACTCATGGGCAGGGGCCACACCTCCTGGCGAACCTCAGCCACAGTGGTCAGCATTTTGGGGGAGCACGGGTGACAGGAAAGGGGAGGCTGGTGTGAACAACCAAGCTGGGGCAGCCGCCTCTCCAGCTCCTTATCTGTTGATGCGCCCTTGCCTCTCCCTGAGCCTGGAAACCTGCAAGGAAACTCGGGTGGTCATTGTTAGTCAGATATGCCAGACTTAGCTCTCCTCCCATATGCGAGCGCAAAACACTCCCCAAATTTTGCAAAGTTCTCCCTGCACACTCTTGCCCTTCCACCGTGAGCACCCTCTTCCACCTCACACTGTTAAGTCCCCACAGCAGGGAGCTTCCCAGTAGAGCCTCCAGCCACCTCCCCACTTACCTGGGATCATGAGTGCCCTGGCCGGAGGTCATGTAGGGTGTTCAAGGAGCTGATTGGGTGCAGGGAGAGGGGGCTTGGCTGTGGGGGGTGCGAGCAGATCAGTCCCTGCGGTAGTTGGAATCCTGTGCTTCACTGGGCTACTTGGGTGGGGCTGGCCACGTGGGGGAGGGGAGTGTCTTTCCCCATACAGTAGGCACCTATGGGCTATGCTGTCGTTTTTCATGCCATAAATTTCTGTTGTAGTTGGGGCTGTTCCTAGGCCCAAAGGGGCTTAGGGAGCCAACTGGCATATGCCCTGCCCCTAGGCCTCCCCACTGGCTGCTGACACAGGGACTTATGCTGCAGTTAACGCTGGGGCCCAATCACTGTGGATGGGCTCTGGCAGAGGGCCACAGCAGAGCAGCGCCACACCACTGCACTGGCGTGGGGGGTGGGATGGACTTAGACTGGTGTACATCTGGGATACACCAGCGTAACTCTTAGTCAGTTCCCTGAGGACTCCCCCCCCCCTCAGGATTGTGTTGACAGTTTATGAGTATGTATAAAAAGTGTGCCAGGGTTTCATCCGTTTCTCAGCACTGAAACTATGTATTTATTGATTTGTTTAAAACATATGTTGCCATTCTACCCAAAATAAGGTCCTTAAGGAAGCAAATGTTAAAAACAACTTAAAACAGTTTTAAAAAATTGTTTAAAACAATATTTAAAATAGTATAGAAACAATTCAATAAACACACACAAACACACAACACAAAAACACTGGGAAGGGGCCTTTAACATTGGAGGTATACCAGACAAAACAAAAAACCTAGTAGCCAAGTTTTCTTGAAATCCAATTTAAAAATCCAGTCTTAGAACATATCAAGGTTATTTTTAGTTCTGAGAAAAAGTTTAGAAATCTTTAACCTGTAACAGAATCTTATTCACAAAAAAACAAGAGTCCAGTAGTCCCTATAAGACTAACAAAATTTGTGGTAGGGTATGAGCTTTCATAAGTCACAGCTCACTTCTTCAGATACAGCTAGAATGTGAGTCCATCTGTCCTTTTATCTTGGAGAGTGGAGTGATTTCAGATGCCAAATGACAATAGCTGGTGAAGGACAATAGCAGGCGTAATTTGATAGGTTGGGGTATGCAGAGGGGTAGTGGGTGAAATCAACATTGGTAATGAGACTGGAAGCCTAGGTCTCGATTCAGTTCAGGTGGATGCAAAGTCTTGAGTTTTGTTATCTGTTTCAGTTCAGCAGTCTCTCTTTCTAATCTCCCTTTGAAATTACTCTGCAGGATAACTGATACTTTTAGGTCAGCAACTGACTACTTTTAGGTAAGCAACAGATACTGAAGACGTGAACTGTGACTCACGAAAGCTCATACCCTACCACAAATTTTGTTAGTGTTATAGGTGCTATTGGACTCTTGCTCTTTTCTACAGCTTCAGACAGAATAACACAGCAACCCATCTTGATATATCTCCATAGAAAAAGATTATTTATAGGTCTGATTCATTATTGATTTTGACATTTATTAACTTTGAGAGAAGGATACATCATAGGAATAAAACTGTCAAGCTAAATTTGACTGTACATATTAATGACTATATATGATTGAAAAAACAGAATTTCTAACTTCTGAACCATAACATTTTGGAAGAGTTTCAATAAAGCAGCTGAGAGGAGTGAGAATCACAGTCGTGTTAGAACACATGGATAAAATTATACTATTTTATGAGTTGTTTAGATTTCCAATTATGAAACAAAAGTATCCATACTCCTTTAAAATATGTAGTACTTTAGGTTTGTTTGAAAGCATAGTGTTGTACTATAGGCAAAAGTGTCTTGCTTAATGTGTTTGTTGCAGAAACAAAACCAGGGATATAGCTCAGTTTTTCAGGTAATACACTACACTAGCTTTTAAAAACCATTTTTATCTAGTTGGGTGATGATAATATTAATGAATTTGGGTTACAGTCATTTTTTTCCCTCTGGTGTGTGAAGGATTGCCCCCAAATTTAAAGAACAATGGGTAGCTTACATTCCAATATACTCTTGGTTCTGGGGATTTGTGTGAACAAGTTTTACTTCATACCCCATTTCTCCCTGGTGGTTGAATCAGGCCTGGATAGTGATTTTTTCTCTCTCAAGCAGAAATTGACTAAATCCTTTGTAGAGATGTTTTGTTTCCTGTAGTGTGTAGATTGATTTGGTTGCCCCATCATATGTTGCTACTTTCTCTGCCTTCATGGTGATTGTACCCTTCTGTTTGGCACTTATAGCCTGGATTGTGTGGATTAATTTGTGGAGAGCTAAATGTAAAGATCTTGCTTTGAGGACGTTGTTGAGCTTGATGACTTTCTCGTCCCTTACCTTCTTAAGTATTTGTACTGAACTAACACTCTTAATATTACAAAATTACTGCAGTTTTTGCGAGGCTCTTGTCACTGATTGCATGCAAGTGTTAGCTGAGGACCATACATATTGCAGTAATTGTAAGGGCTTTTAAAAAGAGGGTCTATTTTTGGAACTTGATGCAGAAAACCACATTTTCTGTTTCTCTTAATTTGAATGCCTGAGTCACTTCTGACAGGTTTAAAAGTTCAGAGGGAAATCAGCTGAATAATACCAGTGTAAACAAGGATTTATCTGATCTGCATTTTTTCCCTTTTAGAATTGAGAGAAGATGGTTTTCAGCCCCAAACCTTCTTGGTGCAAGGAGTAAAAGCTTTACTTACTGCTTTAAAGTTATGGATGAAAAAAGATGTAAGTTTGAATGGTTTGTTAATGAAAGCTTTGTTTTACATCATTGGAGGGGAGAGCCTTCCAAAAAGCAGCTCTACTTTATAGTTCCTATATATAAATATGCTATTTTGGTTTATGCTTAGGGAAATGTCGCTGATTGTTTTTCACGTTTTGCTTACAGCTGGTAACAGAACATGCCTTTGAAATTCCAGACAACATTAGGCCAGGGCAGCTCATTAAAGAACTCTCTAAAGTGATTCGTTCTGTAGAGGTAAGAATAAAAACATCTAATTAAAAATGATATAATTTTGAACCATTGTATTAGTTTCTAGGTTCCCTCTCCTCTTTGTACATCCTGTTGTTTTCCTCTTTTTGAATATTTAGTTCTCCAGCGAATCATTTCCAAACTCTTGTTTTGCATGTTTTTCTGTTAGGTTTATATGAACATAGAAGGCAGTTTCAGGTGGGTACCTGTATTGGTCTGTTGTAGAAGAGTAAGATTTGGGTCCAGCAGCACCTTAAAGACCAAATAGATTTTCCAGAGTATGAGCTTTCAAGAGTCAGAAGAACTCCCTGACTCTTGGAAGCTTATACCATGGAAATCTAATTGGTCTTTAAGGGGCGGCTGGACCTGAATCTTTCTCTATGAACTTAGAAAAATATTTTAAGAATGACTCATCCTATCCAAAAAATTCTTGCACAATTCAGAATTTTTAATGTTCAGAATACCTATAGGGAATTTGTCACGCTCCGTGCTGGGATCGTCGGAGCCTGGGGGTGGCTGCCCTCCAGGTTGGCCTGGGCACTGAACCCAGTTTAGGAGATGCCTCAGAAATGGTGGGTGGAGGGGGGGTTTACAGCACCGTCTCTTCCACCATTGGGCTGGCTCAGGTTGCCTTTTCTCTGTTACTTGTCTCGCTCTGCTCTCTTCTCTCTCTCCCTTCTCCACCTACACTCGCTCCCAACTACTCCTCCATGGCCTACTGGGCTGGGCTCTTTTTTATAGGCCTGCCTTTCTTCGCTTCCTTCCCCAGGCTCTGCCCACCCAAGGAGTATCCTGCCTCTGCCTGGGTGACTGATGGATCCAGTGGCCAGTCTGGGTTTCTCTTTGGGCTTGCTCTCCCCTCAGCCCCTCTGGCTCCTCCAGTGGCAGCCTGTAAAGAGGGGCTGGCTGGTCCCCACCCCCTCAGCTGGCTGACCTATCATGCTGGGGCCCTCTGTCTGGCCCCACCCCGATTATCTGGGCCAAGGCCGCTCCTGCCTAGCCTGTGCTGCTGCTGCATTGAGGACAGCACCCTGGGCTCTCTGTGGCCTCTACCTGGGCTGCACCTCCCTCAGCAGCTGCCTCTGTCCTCCATGCCGCCTTGTTGGGGCCTTCTCCATCCCCTGTGGCTCTCCCAGCAGGCCCTTGGAGTGGAGAGGTGTTGCTGCTGCCCTGCTGGCCTCAGCAGCGCTTCTGGGGAGCCGTGCCACTTTGCTGGGCCTGGCTGTTGCTCCTGCAGCACCCTGGGAGGGCTGCACCACCCAGCTGAGCTCCGTTGGCTTGAGCGCCGTCTCTGCCGTAGCCGGCCAGGACGCTGCTGTCTCTCCTGCAGCTGGCTGGATTGTTGCACTGTCCTCCACCGCTCTCCTGGCGCCCTCCAATGGGCCAGGTAAGTCTGGGAGCTGCGGAGTGGTCGTCCATGTCTCTGGACAGAAATAATAAAAGAAACTGGGAGAAAAAGACCACTGAATCAAATATAGATGATTTCCCCCCTTATTTACAGTATAAAGTTGTCTTACTTAGATTTCAGTAGTATGCATGGTTTCATAAAGTACTGTTGTGCGAGACCATATGGGCAGTGGCTAGAATAACTATATTCAGACTGGCAGACTACTTACCCCATGATACAGTTGACTTAAAATTGATGACCTTGCTACTACATGGAATGATCAGCCTAATCTGAGTAACTCTTTGATTTAAAGGAAGAGATCAGCAAACCAGTGAAAACTCAGGGAATTCTTGGTGTGTGCCAAGTTTCACGGTCCTCAAACGAATCAGCCTCCACTCATCATTCCAAAAGAAAAGCAAGGAAGCTACGAGACCATGCTGTTAAAACTCCTTCAAATTTGGACATTCTGGAACTCCACACAAGAGAAGTGCTCAAAAGACTAGAGATGTCCCCATGGGAAGAGGCAAGATTTTTCTTTTAAGAGAAGGGAGGCACACCTATAACATTTAAATGTACACTGTAGGTGCCATATTTGGAGGAGTAAAATGTGTACATTGACACTATCGAAATTTCAGAATTTTCTCAGTTTCTGTGTTTGGCAGAGATGTTGTAGGGAGGGGAAACTTTTCTGAAATGTAACATTTTCCAGTGCTTTATTCATCCATGAAAGATGTTCTATTTTTAAAAAAGATTAATTATTTAATAAAATTAATAACAACAAATGGATGATGAATACAGTATTAGGCAAACTGGGTGGATTCAAAGTTGCAATTAATGTTTTTCAGATTATTATTCCTAGGAATGTTTAGGCGTATGCATGTATGTTTTGTTGATTTGTAAACTGAGGCTAGACACATCCAGCCACATACAAATATAATAATCCAAATTAAAAACTCAGTTATAAGTTTACCTGATTGGCTGCGCAAACCAGAACCAAAGCTAGAATTCTTATTTTTGTGTGTTATCACATGGTGGAAGGAATATTGTACTCTCCAGTCTGTCATGGAACTAACAAGTAAGGCTAGTGATGGTATGGTACATGAAACTGAGGAGCCCCAGTGATTTCTGTGGAGGAAATTCTGTCAAAATAGAACTGGCATATCAGGCGCAGTTCTCTGGTTGTGCTAAAATTACTCTGTCAACAGTTTTTATTTTCTTCATTTCCCTCCCTTAAACAATGCAGTGAAGTGCATCCTTTATTTATAATTTTTAGAGGCATAATTAAAAATAATTTCTACATAATGTTTTGAATTTGTTTGATAACATTTAAACTCCGCCTGGTTTTTTCCCCTTATTAGATATTTCAATTCAAGTATGTGTTGCTATTGGAAATTCACATGGGATGCTTTTAAAATTTGTTCAATAATTATAATTCAAAGTAAACATGCTGTAGTGGATCACACTCTATTTAGGGCATTGAGTAACTTTCTAGAGATATTCCTCTTCTAATTTTCTTGGAAAACCCACATTATTGGTGTTCGGAATCTCATGTTATGGGATTATTTCCTCTTGCATAATGAAATAGGGTATTCTCCTAGGTAGCACAGCCAGGAAGCTTGTGTGAAGTAATTCACGTGATGAAGATGATTATGAAGCATGTGTCATTTCTGAAGTTGAGATATATGCTAAGGAGACTTCAGATACACATTACATTGTCAAATATCCTTTTTTGTTTCTTTTAGAAAGGAGGATTTGACAAACCATAATCCAGTTCCTAGTTCACAAAGTAACTTTCTTGAGAACAAGTTGCTAATATAAACTTCAGTTTTTACTGATCATTTCTAGAGGCCAGGAACCCAAGAGTATTTGTGCAAGAACATTGTAAAAGTTGCTATGGTTTCCAGCTGTGTTTGCCAAGAAGGATAATTGAAACATATTGATAGTGAATGTGTACACTAAGCATGCCCCCCACCCACACAATGCAGAAAATGATAGTGGAATCCAGTGTTACAGAGGAGGCAAGAGATACAGTAACTTAGGGTGTGTACATTTGTGTAAGAGATAAAAACTCTCTATAAACGACTGTAGCATGGTATCCATTCATTTACTCCTCAGTTACACTAAAATATTGGACATCCAGTGAAAAATGTTGATGTTGATTGCACAGAGAAGTAGCTTATTAACATATCTCTTAGGGGTGTGCTGTTCAGTTTGGAATTTGGATTAAAATACTGAATTTTGGCTGATTTGGTGAAATCTGGGTATTCCAAATCAAAAAAATAGGTATTCCCATTCCACCCAAACCAAACTGAAGCAAGCAATGCTGTTGATACTTAGCCCAACAGAACCAGTGTCATTCACAGAAGCCAGGCACTAGGCTCAGCCAATAGGGGAATATCACAGAACAGAACCAAGCAGTACCACCCACAAGCATAAGGCATTCCCTTGCTTCAGTTTGCTTCTTTTGGGCTGTTGCAACAGTGTCCCTTGCTTTAATTTGATTTAGGTGGAATGGACATGATTCTTTGGTGTGGTGTTAGTCCCTATGGCGTAAGCCCCCACTCACTTCCCCCCTGTGAGGCAGATTTTCCCTCCAAAACTGTCAAGGTTGCTTAATGTGGCTGGGCAGCCTCTGGTAGTGTGTCTCTGTGAATACTTTAAAGTTCTATTTTACACATACATGTTCACACATACATGTTTTTTGCTTATATCCCAGCTCAAATGCATGGAAGGGGAGAAGCAGGAGCCCATGCCTTCTATAAAATGAAGCAGCACTAGAGGCTGAGTAAAGTTCAAAAGGAAACAGCAGGTTTATTAAACAGGCAGGGTTGGTATATAGGTAGGCAGTGAAGAAAAGCTGAGGTAAATTCTGACTGTAGAACAGAATACTTCAAAAGTATTAGGCACAATAATCTTATAGCTTAGTTTCAAATATTTACAGTTCCTACGATCCCCCCTTCCAGGGAGCCAGTTTGGTAGTGGTTAAGCGTGCTGGGACTCTAATCTGGAGAACCAAGTTAGATTCCTCACTCCTCCACTTGAAGCCAGCTGGGGGACCTTGGGTCAGTCACAGCTTTCTGGAGCTCTCTCAGCCCCACCCACCTCACAGGGTGTTTGTTGTGGGGATAACTTACTTTGTAAACTGCTCTGACTGGGTGTTAAGTTGCCCTGAAGGGTGGTATATAAATCGAATGTTGTTGTTGTTATAACCCCCAGAATAATTTCCCCATAGGAAATAATGGCTGAATATTACCAAATTTTTTGGAAGTAGCTGAATATCGAATTAGAGAATTCAAGGAATTCTGATTTTTTCCCTCAGATTTGACCTTACCAAGTTTTTTGGGTGCACACCTCTAGGACCAGAAACTGAAGGTGAAATCTTGCTTTTCTCTTTTCCTTCAGGACGCAGTAAATTATAACTTGAATGGAAGGTTTAACAAGCCTCTTCAGCCATCTTCAACTGTTCCTGAATGGCGAACAAAGGACAATGATTTACGGCTGTTGCTGTCAAATGGAAGAATAATTAGGTATAAAACTCTAGGCTGTGTCTGCTATTTGTCCTTTGCTTTAGGTGTTCTGCAGTTCTTGACCACTTTATATTTAACTGACAGATCTGGGTTAAGAAAGAGGGAATTTAGTCCTATGAGCAAATTTGGGATGATAAATACATTGGGGAACAAAAGAAAGCTTCTTTTTGTGCTGTTAACTTGGATTGTTTTCAACTGCATAAAAATACTTAAAACTCTCCTGTTAAGGAAAAGAAATAGCATCACAATTCTGCAAAATCTTTAGGAATTCCTTCAGCAAAAATGCAGTATGACCAAATTCATACTGGAGGACCATGAGTGAACTATTGATAATCTTTTTACTGATATAGGAATATCAGTAAATAAAGGAACAACCTGAAGCATTTGCTCGGTAGAGAAAGTGTTAGATATGTTACTATGTTCTAGCGGGTACTTGCAACAATGAATATCTGTTACATCCTTAAAAAGAGAAAAGCCCAAACAGATATTCAAATTATTTTAAAACAGACATGAGAGGCAGCCCTTTAGAGATCCAAGTCTTTACACCGCAGACAGTGAAGATGAGGATGACAGGACAAAGTTCGAAGAAGGAACTGTTAAGTCAGAAGAGCAGAACTCCCAGGATGCAGATGGCGATGCGGATGCTCAGAAACCACTGAACAGTAAGTTGGTTATTGTCCTGCACTCTGGTCTAGTCAGATTTCCTTGAAATGGTGCTAGTCCCTTGCAGCTGGAGCTGGAAATGCAAGGCTTGAGCAGTTACAGTTCCTCGCAGTTAGAGCAGTCTCTTGAGGGAAGAAATTAATTTCCTAAGCCCTGGAATTAATTTGTTAGCTTTCATTTCTATTCTATTTGACAGTATGGAACTCAGTTTTATTTCTGGAGTATGCATGTCTATGTATACAAGTGTGGAGACGAGCTCAAAGCAACACATAGGCACTGATAAAATTTTTTATTTTATTTTTATTTTATTTTTTCAATTTATATACCGCCCATCCCCAGGGGCTCTGGGCAGTGAGCGGTAAAAGGGCGGTAAAAGTCTTTTGGAACAAGAAAATGTAAGAGAAGCACATATGATGAATATGTGAAAAATATTCTGATGTTGTTCTTCTCCCTCCCCCCCTCCCCAGTGTTCTTTGAAAGTGTGAAATCAGAACTCAGGAATGGAACCTCAGAATACTCTGATATTTCTGATTCAGAAGACTCTGAGCCTGATTGCACTAACCAGGTAAATACTAGAGTTTGGCAAGTACATTATCATAATAACACAGGTTAGATGAGTTGTTAAACTTTAGAATATATTTTGTGTATATGAGGGTATATATTTACTCGTTCTGAGAAAAAAAATGGAAGAAAATGCCACAATCAGATAATTTCTACCAAGACTAGCTTTCCTTTTATCTTATAGTTTGACTCTTCTAAAATCCATTTCATTCTTAAAATCAGGAACATAGCAAGCATACAGTTGGCTGATGTTTTACTGCTTAAGACCTGGCTTCCAAATGAAGGTGGCTTCTCATAACCTTGTGTCTATTCCAGGAATGTATATTAAATGCCATTTGACTACTTCTGCAATATACATCTTCTGTTTCCCCCAGTACTACCTATACTAACTAGTAACTGTTTCCCCCCGTACTATCTGATAGAGTTAATAATTTAGAGGTGTTTCCTTACTCGGAGCACTAATCAGCTTTATTAAGGAAATGGTATGGTAATATTTGGGCTAAGTATGGATGCTGTTGGAAGATGAGGTTTAGGGGTCTCACTTACGAGAACTGAGAACATTGCAATTTGTTATTACGTATCTGTCCCTTATCAAATGTTCTTCTGTTAAATCATCAATGCAATTCTGTTGACCATTCTTAATTCTGTATTATAGTATCATATTCATACCCAGTATTAAACTTAGCAACATATTCTCACTTTCTGCAGAGCTAAAGATGCTACAGAAGTCCAAAGCTGCCTTTCCCACATCATGCAGGAAAATGTATAATTTGGTTTTTCACTTTGGGTTCTGGCCAGTCCTCATTAGTCATGTCTGTGCTTTATGGGCCAAAGAACATTAGAGTACCTCTAGACTTGTTTGCCCAGGACCTCACTCTGTTCCTCATTCCTCATTCTGTATTGGTTCATACACAGAAATACAGGAAGCATTTGGAGCAGGGGGGATTAAATTGACATGGCATTTCCAGAACCATACCTTCCTGTACCACCTATGCACAGCTGGGATTCCGATATTTTCCCTTAAGATGAGTGGGCTGTGTAGCATATCATGTGATTTGCAGTTTTAGATAAATGAACATACCAAAGGTCTGAGACTGTTCTGTGCTACTGCTGATTTCTCTAGGTTTTTCTAGGTCTCTGCTTTTATTACATACATAGTTCCTTTCCTTTTCCTCTGTCTCTTCCTGCTCTTCATTCCTTGATTCCTGCGTGCAACATCAGCTGCTAACTTGTATAAGTGAAGTAGCCATTTCAAATCAAATATCTTGTCAGTCCGTTCAAGTCAACAAGTGCTAAATAATGTCTTATTGATCTAGAAAAAGGGTGTTGTCTTGCTTGCTTACCTTTAGAAGTGTTGAAGAAAAATCACATTGTGTACAGGTTTACAAAGAGGAACTTTGCATAGGGCAAAGATGTTACCATTCTACTGTTAATTTTTTGTAGTCACAGTATGTGCTATTAGTGACAGTTGGTAACCATTAGCTTAGATAAAAACATTAACTGCAGGTTAGTTTAGGGATTGAGGTTTGTCCCATGAAACACTTAGGATTTTTTGTCTCCACCAGCAAAAGGATTCCTCCCTAGAGGATTCAGAAAGCTCAGGAGACGAGAAACAGGAAGTATCTTCAAATTTTAAAGAGGAATCTAGAATAACAAGTGACCTCTATCAATCTTCACAGAAGCCATCAAGACATGAAACTACAAGTAAAAGGTGTGTAAAAGAAATTAATGGTGGCTTTTCAAGCAAATTGTACCCCTCACTTTCTGTTTAGGAATATAAAATCTTTCTTTTCCTGTGAGAATACATTCTATTCTTCAATGTTTTACTAGGGAATGTCCTACCTCGACAAGCACGGAGGAAGAAGCTATTCAGGGCATGCTTTCTATGGCAGGATTGCACTATACCACTTGTTTACCAGATCACACACAGAGTACAGACTGCACTGATAGAAGAAGCTCTCTTCAGGAACACAGAAGCTATCCCAAAAGCAGGCATAAAGACAAGCTGTCTTCCCAGAGTCATAAAAGAGAATGTGGTAGGTCTTTTCTTGCTAATGTGTATTATACTTATGCTAAAAAAAATCTAAACCACAGATGCTTTGTGTGTTGCATGGCTGAACTAAGGTGTACATTGAATTTAGTGGAAATACCTGTATTGTGGATTTCTGCGTTCGTTGGTTACCAGCTGAAACCTCTGCACAATGCTGCCTATTTAATCTGTAGAATAAATTTGAAGCCTCATGGATTTGGTACATACATTTCTTAATATTGATAAGAGAAGCTATAGCATATGTCTGTTCCAGTTTAATTTGTAATAGAAAAATATACCTGTGTATGTTTTCAGCAGCCAGAGATTACTTGTCCCAGCTATCCAGACTTTCCCCAGATTTTTGTGCAAATGCAAAGTCCAAGATCAGGTGCATCATCTCCAGACAGCACATGGGGCCATCAAGCTGCGTTGGTTACAGTTTTATTGAGAGGTGGGGTATAAATTCAACAAAGTTGGCTTGGAAAATTGGGTGTCCAGGAAAACATGTAATTTGCTGAGATTCCGGCATTGTTACATGAACAGATAGATTTCTTTTTCCAGTCAGAGGGAATTAAATTCCTAGTCTCCACATTGTCAAATTACAGAATGGAAGAAGGGTGTTTCTAAAAGAGAAGAGTCCTCCTGTGGCTACTTACAGGATTAATGACATCTGTTTGATCGTTGTATTTACCAGTTTCATGTGCTTATGCTACGATAGTGAGGGTATTTACAGTAATAAATTCAGTAATTTGAAATAAGTTTAAATGAAATCTTATATTTCAGTGGATTCATATTTCTTAAAGTAAAGGAAAAGAGTTTTTATAGCAAAGGAAAGGTTTCCCTTTAAAGCCATAAGAAACGATTTCTGCCTCTTTTTGGGTATATTAATTTTTATGTCTTCCTTTCAAAGCACATTGCTATTCTGGGTAAGACAAGTTAATTTATATAAATTTATTAACCATTTTTTTCAGTGCTTACTGTTTATTCCAATATTTTATGAAAAGCAGCCTAGCCACCACTAATATGTAAAATAAGAATTTTGTTTTCCCTTGAATTTTTCACCTTTCAAATGCATCAGAAGACAAACTTTAGAACTTAGGTCCTGCTTCTTCACAAGTCTTGTGTTTACCATGTATCATATCCATAAGCAAACTCCTAGGTCTTCTGCAGATGGAATAAAATCTGCCTCCTTTCTTTTTCTGTTTCTGTTGTGTCAGCTTCTTGTAACATTACCACCTCATGAATATGGATATACATCATGTTCATGAAAGTTAACTTGCATCATGTTTCCAAGGGCAGAGAGAGAAGGGGATTTGGCACCTTCACTGGAGGGCATTGTGGGAAGAGCTGCTCCTGCAATACTCTGTCCTGTTGGTGGATTTGTTGCTTCTGTTGGCATGTATCCTGTGGGTCATTTCCGCTGGCATAATTGCCATTGGTAACAGAAGTTTTGTTTTTTAATGTATGTGGTAAACTGTCATGCAACAAAAATCTCATTGTATTCAAACCGTGTTATTTGTTTGGATGAAGCATAGTGCTAAGTTTACTAATGCTTTCAGTGAGCTGAAGAGTATGTGTATTGCACATCTGCTGAGGTTTCTTTCAGTAGAGTCAACAAATAAAAATTAAGTTAAACTTTTTAAATAACTATGAAGATACATATAAAACTACATCTTGCATACTGACACTCATTCTTTTTTAATGTTCAGTAACAAAACAGTTTTTTCTCGGTTTTGTAAATGCTTGAGTTAGTTTCATGTTCATTTGTATTCCAGTCACATTGTGGTTGCTGTAACTGTAAAACCATTGCCATCATTAGTGTTGCTGTGATTTTCCGTAAGCACATAGAAACTGGCTGCCTTTGAGATGCAGTATGGAGGATTTCCAATCAATGATCAAGAAATTCAGACGTTCTCGGGCACTAGGAAATGTCTGGTGATGTGGCACTGCTGATCAACAGTCCACATCAACACAAAGTAACATTGGTGGGAAAGAGAGGTATAGAAGTGTGAGGGCCTCAATAAGTGATGTACGTTTAACATAGCTAAATTTAATAAGCATATTTGCCACTTGTTCAAACTAGCACAGTGATCTGGTGTACATTATTTAAGGATGTTTTTATGAAGTGAAATTTGATTGTAGTGAGTTACCAGTGGTCCAGATTGTTCAAGGATCCTGGTGTGAATGGGAGAGTGTGAAACTGGAGCTGGCCTTCACACACAATTCATTGTATAGGATTTGTGCCAATCTTCAACAAGGTGATTTCAATAATATCAGTCTATTGAAGGCTAAGGGGTATTTGAATACATATGAGAACTAATGCACTGCTATAAAGAACAATGGTGCAGCTGTCAGTGAGAGAAATTTCTAGCATTTTGTAGAAAAGATTCAGTTCTGTTTTATACATACAATAAAAGAATTATTAGTAATGTAAGTTTTCAATCTAGAGTTGGCTTAGAATTGTACTTTGCCCCAACAGCTTCTTTGTTGCTTCGTCACTTCAGGGAGACAGCAGTATGTTTGCTTTTGCATTCAGCAAAAACATGAGAGCACAGTAGCTTGACAGCTGTGACAACAGATGTTGTCTCAACCGTAATCTGTTCAATGCTTTCCCACCCATCTATATCTATGGTTACATAGAAATCCAGATGGCAAAGGCAAACTATTAATCCAAAATGCCTGAGGATTTTTTTCTGGGTGGAAAAAAAGAATACTTCTGCTTTGATTCAAATCATGTTTTGGGGGAAGGGGTAAGTTTTGGGGAAAATCTAACAGTTGAGCACATGCAAAAGTAGATCCTGATCCTGGTAGCAGTAAATGACTATGGCATGATTGTGATGTTTGTAAGATGCCTTTACTTTTACCTTTGCCAATGAAGGAAGGTTCCTTCATAGCTTTATTGTTATTATCTCCTGTTATTAACCAGGAGATCTGAGTTGCAGAAATACCTTTGTAAGTTAGGGAGTACTAAAGGGATTTACCCTATGAGCTTCTATGTAAGCTAGCAGTTTTGAAGAATTGCAGTCACATAACTGGATAGTGGGCCATTGTATTTTTCTACTAGAAAATTTGCTTCATAATGCCATGAGAGTTAATCAGTAGTTGATTCAGCATACAGAATACTGAACCTTTCCTTAAGGAGCACTCTGTGTTGCAGTATGCGCTAGGACAAATGTGAAAATGAATACATAAGGAATAAGAATGGACAAAGAGCAGTATAATAACCATTATCCAGTGCCTGAAAAAAGGCTTTTTAGGAGGAAATTTAGGAGGAAATGTCTGAAAATAGGCATTTACTGATTTTTATATCATTTAAAGAATCTCAGAATGTACTTAATTTCTCTTCAGGTAAGCACATAAAAGAAGAAAAAGATGTGGGGACTTTTACATTAACTACACAATTGCAAGCAGTTTCTAAAGTAAACCCTCAGGTAAATATTCTGTTGTTAATAGAACAATGAGTGTGATACAAAGGAAGCTAAATATTCAGAGATGGATTTTTAAAAAATGAAAGTATGTGCTAGTTTGTGCCATAAACCTGCAAATTGTAATTTTGCTGTTGCCTTCTTCAAGCCTCTAATATCAGTGTACCATCTGTGAAAATCTTTTTGTGGATTTTTTAAAAAGAATAGCATGATGGCAGGAGCAGAGACCCAAAGTTAGATGCAATAGTATTTGTGACAGATTACACTGAAGAAAAATCAAAAAGAGTCCAGTAGCACCTTTAAGACTAACCAATTTTATTGTAGCATAAGCTTTCGAGAATCAAGTTCTCTTCGTCAGATGCATGATACAGAGACTGGTCAAATATAGAAGAGGAGGGAGGAGAAGGGGAGGAGAGAGAAGAGGCAATTAGGGGGGGAGGGTGCAACCAAAACATTCCTTTGCTAGTATATGTAAACATCTCCTTTTGGTGTGTGGATCAGTTGGCTTCAAAGGAGTTTCCCTGTTAGTTTGTAGCAGCCAAACAGCTAGACCATCCAATTCCAATGCAGTATGAGCCTTCGATAACCACAGCTCTCCCTGCCAGATGCTCTGACAAAGAGATCTGTGGTCCCCGAAAGCCCACGCCAGGTGCCACTGAGTGGTTATTGAAGGCTCATACTGCATTGGAATTGGATGGTCTAGCTGTTTGGCTGCTACAAACTAACAGGGAAACTCCTTTGAAGCCAACTGATCCACACACCAAAAGGAGATGTTTACATATACTAGCAAAGGAATGTTTTGGTTGCACCCTCCCCCGCTAATTGCCTCTTCTCTCTCCTCCCCTTTTCCTCCCTCCTCTTCTATATTTGACCAGTCTCTGTATCATGCATCTGACGAAGAGAACTTGATTCTCGAAAGCTTATGCTACAATAAAATTGGTTAGTCTTAAAGGTGCTACTGGACTCTTTTTGATTTTGCTACCACAGACTAACACGGCTAACTCCTCTACACTGAAGAAAGGGTCCAAACATTTTGTCTGAGAACATGTACTGTTCTTCAGGTACTAGTCGTAGACTAGCCATGGTTGAATACCTTTGTTTCAGTGAAACTTTGGCCCTGTCAGTCGGCTCTTTTCACTTTCAGATTTTAACATGAGTATATCCAGCGGAAAGGTGATTTTTTGATCCATAGCATGTAAGACTTCTGAAGCTTTGTTTCATTCTGCCCTCTAATTGTGATCAAAAGTTTCTAATAAAGCTTCAGGGTACCAGACTTGCTAGCATCTGTGTCTTAAATTATATATTTTCACAAAATATGTTGCATTCTGTGTATGAATCTTTAAGAATATGCCATATTGGGTTTTCTAGCTATCAGATAAACTTAAATATTTATCATATAGCCATACTTTCTTTGTTAGGAGTTGCCATTTGAACCATCAATATTATTCCATGGTTCTTGTTTTTTTGAATATTTATTTGTAGCTTCTCTCTCCTTTTGTAGCACCTGGGCTACTGATCAGATTGGCTCAGCCTCAGAGCTGGAACTCCACCAAGAACCTTCATGTCATTTTGTAGCATGAACTGGCTTGAATCAGCTGCTTAGGTTGTATATAGTCTAGAAACAATCTTGCAAACAGTAATTGAACTATAGATAAAGAATAAAAAATCAATAAAATGACTTTTTTAAATACAAAAAACGGTGATATTGAAGCCTATATTTGTAATTGTTGCATGTGATACTGCATTACAGAATCTAACTCCTTCTGTCCCTCCACAGGATGTAAACAAAACTCAGAAACACATTAAGAAGGAAGGTGCATCTGAAGCCACTTACAAAATGCAAGAAAACAGGTGTCATTTACAAAGTAATGGATTGAACTTCCAACATAGTAAATGTATGCAGGACTCCAGTTTAATTCAAGGGGAATGCAGGCTCAGCGATGGCAGCCTCAGCCCTGACAGGCCATATGGCGAAACATCATCTGTTCCTCTTCATCCAACCAAACGACCAGCATCAAATCCGCCTCCTATCAGCAACCAGGCAACAAAAGGTAGTGTGATTTTCTGTATTAATTTGTTAGCCAGTAGCCACACATTATTTGCAAATAATCCAAGCAATATTTTCTTACATGAGTATTAAACTAAATTTGTCATGTATACTAGTTTAAAGAGATGTAAACATTTAGAAAGTGTGTTTAGTCTACAGCTGAGTCCAATTCACATGTGCTTTTAACATGGTTAAACTGACTTTTCACACAGAGGAGGTGTTTTCTACAGACCTCTTCTGTTCATATGAAAAAAACAGTCACTGAGTTACTAAAAATAAGGGTATTAAACTAATGTAGCATAACAGATAAGAGCAGGGGGTTGGGAAGTACCGCGTACAAATCATGCCTCAGCTGGTAACCCCCTAAGTGGCTTTAGGCAAGTGGCTCTCAACATTAAGTCCAAATCTGCAATATGGGGAATAGTAATAGTGGTGTGCTTTGTAAGGTTGTTAAAGTTCATCTTCGTTCTTCTGTGCCTCCACACATGGGACTGCGCAGGCGCAGGCCAGCTGCCGGAAAAATTCTTCATCGCTTCTATAGCTCCGAAGGGGCCGTTTGTCACGCGCCTCAGCGACCGTTTTCCCGCCTAAACGGTCAAGTGCCCTTCCAGCGACCAACGGCCCCTTCCCTCAGTTCTCTTCTTGCCGCTGCTTGGAGAGAACTTCTGCTTCGCAGCTCCGTGCTTTAGTGCTTTAGTGATTGATCTGGTGATTATTTGGTTTTGACTTCGGACTTGGCTATTCTTCTTCTAACTGATTTGGATCTTGATTGGACTTGGTAAATATAATCTTGGACTGTTTTGACTACGCCTTTTGCCTGACCCTAATATGGCTTCAAAAGCTTTATTTAAGCACTGCATTCAGTGCCACACAAAAATGGCCCAGACCGATGGCCATGATTTGTGTTTGTTTTGCCTGGGGGAGACCCACAACGTTTCGGCATGTAAGATCTGCCAGAAATTTACCCACAAGGCCTGGCAGGAGCGTCAGGCCCGTTTGAATTCCTCCTTGTGGCGAAAAGTGATGTCCGAGGGTACTCCGTTGCCCTCCCCCAAGGCCGGCCCTAGCCCCTCTGCTGAACGGCATTCCCGAGCGGGCTCAGCGGCATCTGTGAAGTCGGCGTCGAAATCTCGGCCGACGAGTGCTGCGGCGTCGAGAGCGGCCTCTCCAGCGCAGGGGTCGGTGAGACCGCCCCAAAGCGTTTCGTCGGCTCGAACGGATCCGAGGGCGTCGGAGTCGGAACCGAGGAGCGCGGATCCGATGCCATCAGTGGATCCGACGGCTGGTGTGGCACCGAAACAACAGCTCGCCTCCGGGAAGTCGACCCCTAGGAAGGTGTCGGATCCAAGGCCGAGTTCAAGCAAAAGGCCAACCACCGAGAGAGCTTTGGTTCCAAGGGCCTCTTCTGAGCCTCCTTCGAAGAAACCGAAGAAGGCTAAGCGTCGGCGCTCTCGGTCACCTCATCGGGCTTCAGCAGAAGAGGTCGTGATGGTGGTTCCTCGCACGCCTTCCCCTCACCTGGACTCGCCGGCTCCAGAAGAGGTGCTGGATCCGGGGGCTTTCATTGTGATCCCTAGTGATCATTCCCCAGTTGCGGATCCGAGCCCGTCTGCCCACCGTCGGAACCGACCGTCGTCACCTCCAGCTACTCTCCGGTCTCCGGCATCTTCCGTCCAGAGTCGACGCCGTTCTGAAGCGGGGAGCGTCGGTTCCAGGCACTCCCTGGAGTCTCGTCATCGTCAGGCCTTGTACATACCTCCGGCCTACCACTGCCATTGGAAGGGAGCCCCTGCCGGGTTTGGGTACTCGGAACCGAGGCCATCCACCTCGAGGCAGGGTTGGCTGCCTCCATCCTTCCAAGGAGAAGAGTCGGTGCTTGGTTCTGATGAGGAGGAAGCTGAGAGTGTCGGGGACTACAGATCGGAGTCGTGGTTGGAGCCGTCCCCAGACGACAACGTGGCGCCCAGTACCAGCTCCCCTTATGAGGATCTTCGGATTTACGCAGATCAGATGGCTCGCATGGCAAAGGCGTTGGAGATGGATATTTCCTCGGTCACGCCGCAGACTAAGGACAAGCTCCTGCGTCGGATCTACGGAGACAACCCTGCTACGGTTGGCTTCCTCATGCTGGAGGGTGTGGAGGAAATAGTGGAGAAGGTGTGGAAGGTGCCCTGTGATCAACCTGCTACGTCTAAAAGAATTGAGCAGATGTATAAAATCAAGCAGGCCACCTGGCAGTCATTGGTGAAACACCCTCCACCTTCCTCATTGGTTGCTGAGGAGATCCAGCCTCGTTGGTCGGGTCCCTCTTCTGCACCCCCGGACAAAGAGGGCAGGAAGATCGATGCCATGGGCAGGTGCCAGTATTCCATCTCCTCCTTGGGCCTTAGGATAGCCAACTACCAGACCATCATGGCTGGCTATCAATTATACCTTTGGGAGAAGCTGGCGTCCTATGTCGGGGATTTGCCTGCTGACAAGAAGGCGGTGGTGTTCCTGCTGCAGACAGAAGCCATCCGTCTTTCCAAGCAGCAAATGAATGCTGGGAGTCACGCCGCTGACACTGCTGCACGTGGAATGGCTGCAGCGGTGGTCCTCAGACGCCACTCTTGGCTCAGGTCGACGGCTCTCTCACAGGAAGTGAGATCAAGGATCGAGGGCCTGCCTTTTGAAGGGGGACTCTTTGTTCTCCACGACCACTGATGAGGCGCTAAAGAAAAAGAAAGAGGACAGGCAGACTGCCCGGTCATTTGGATTGACCCCGGCGGACAAGCCTGCTTCCAGGCCTCAGTACGCTGCAAGGTACAATCCGTACCACTATCAGGGCAGATACCAGCAGCGGCCCTATTACCAGCAGTACCCTGCCTACTCTCAGCGCCACTACACTTCTGCACAACAGCCCAGGAGGCGTAAGCCCTTCAAGCCCCGCACGCCTCAACCCCCGGCCCAGCAGAAAGATCAGCAGGTGCCTGGGAGGCAGTATTGACGGGACAATCCAGCTGCATCCTTGAACTTCTCCGACAGGCTGAAGCCTTTCATGTTTGATTGGGAGTCAATAACATCTGACTCATGGGTCTTAACGATCGTTGATGAGGGATACGGGCTGGAATTCTTAGAACTGCCTAGGTGTAGCTCACCTCTAACGGCTGTTAATAATACTATGGCAGAGCTGGATGCGGAAATAGTGTCGCTCTTGGCCAAGGGTGCTGTGGAAGAGGTGGCCTATGACAGGTCTGAGAGAGGCTTCTTCTTAGTCCCCAAGAAGGATGGGGGTTTATGCCCCATTCTAGATTTAAGAGGCCTTAATGCCTTTCTAAGGGTAACTAAGTTCAAAATGGTCATGCTGTCGGCAGTAATCACCTTGCTAAGGAAAGGGGATTGGTTTGCTGTCCTTGATTTGAAAGACGCTTATTTTCATGTGGGAATACGAGAGGAGCACAGGAAATACCTGAGCTTCGTTTACCAGCGAAGGGTGTTCCGTTATAAGGTGCTTCCCTTTGGCCTATCCACGGCGCCACGGGTATTTACCAAGTGTGTGGCTCCTGTGGTCTCCTTCCTTCGGGAGGAGGGCTGTTCCATCTTTCCCTACCTCGATGACTGGCTCATCGTGGCTGATTCAGAGGCTAAGCCGCTGCAAGATGTGGAATTAGTACTGAACACTTGCAAACGCTTGGGGCTTCTGGTAAATTTTGAAAAATCTAAACTGGTGCCCAACCGTAAGGTCTCCTATATTGGGGCAATTTTAGACTCAGTAGAGGGTAAGGCACTGCTCCCCCTTGAACGGGCTAAGTCTCTGAAGGGTCTGGTATCCATGTTTAAAAGGAATCTTTTCCAATCTGGAAGTTCCATCCAATGTTTGCTGGGGCATATGGCAGCAGCCACCTCTGTGGTCCCCTTTGCTAGACTGCGTATGCGCCCGCTTCAGAATTGGTTCGTGAGGAGGTATGATGCCTTACGTCATCTTCCGTCTCTCAAGTTGTCCATACCTAGGGCTATTCTATCCTCCCTTGACTGGTGGATGTCAGATGACAACTTGTTTAAAGGGACCCTGTTTGGTTACCAGCATCCTGAGGTTACAGTGACCACTGATGTGTCCCTAAAGGGATGGGGTGCTTACTGTGGTTCTGCATGTGTACAAGATGTTTGGACAGAAAGGGAAAAGAACCTGCACATCAATGTACTTGAGTTAAGAGCTATTCGTTTTGCACTTGTGTCCTTTACAGCACTTCTACAAAACCGTCAGGTGTTGGTGCAGACGGACAACATGACTGCCATGTATTACCTAAACCAGCAAGGGGGCACAGCATCTATGATTCTCTGCAGAGAGGCTATGCTCATTTGGCAATGGGCAATCCAGAATGGTGTGATGCTCCGGGCTATACACGTAGCGGGATCAGACAATGTTCGGGCAGATGCCCTGAGCAGGGTTCACATGTTGGACCACGAGTGGGAAGTGAACGCAGAGTACATTGGGCCGATCTTCCGAATGTGGGGCCAACCGGACATAGATTTGTTTGCGACTTCAGCAAACACCAAGGCCCAGATATTTTGCTCAAGGGCAGGGAGCGACCCCCTCTCTATTGGGGATGCCTTCCAGTTTACGTGGACCCACAGGTTGCATTATATGTTTCCACCATTCCTGCTGATACCGAGGGTGCAGTGCAAAATAGAAAGCGACAATGCAGATTGCATTCTAGTGGCACCTTTCTGGCCGAGACAAGTATGGTTTCCCAAGCTACTACAGATGTCCAATCGGACATATGTGAGTCTGCCTCCCCAGCAGGATCTCCTGCGGAACGGGAACCTGTTCCACCACGAGCCCAAAAAGTTGCACCTGTCTGCCTGGCGGATCCTACCCCGCCTGTAGTGTTTTCAGATCAGGTGAAAAAAGTCTTGCTGAACGCTAGGAAGCCGTCCACTAGACAATCCTATGAGGCTAAGTGGCGTAGATTTGAGGCTTGGGCACTTGCAAAGGAAGTGGTGCCTGCCAGTAGCCCCCTAGGGCTCATATTTGACTACCTATGTCAGTTGAGAGACCAAGGTTTAAGAGTTACCTCCCTCAAGGTCCATCTTGCGGCTATTTCCGCCTTGCATGCTCAGGTAGACGGTAGCACAGTGTTTTCACACTGTAAATCTCGTCAGTTCCTGAAGGGGATGTTTAATCTCTACCCCACTGTGTCACCTCCTGTGCCTCAATGGTCCCTATCCCTGGTGCTGTCGAGGCTGATGTTGCCTCCATTTGAGCCGTTAGCCACATGCCCTTTGTACTTGTTGTCCTACAAGGTAGCATTTTTGGTGGCTATAACGTCTGCCAGGAGAGTTAGTGAGTTGTCAGCGCTTAGGGCTGACCCGCCTTTCCTTCTCTTCCACAGTAATAGGGTGGTCCTGCGGCCATGCCTTAAGTTCCTGCCTAAGGTGGTGTCTGCCTTTCACCTGTCGCAGGAAATTACGCTGCCTGCGTTTTTTCCACAGCCATCTTCCAAAGGGGAAAGGGCCCTTCATACCTTAGACTTAAGGAGAGCCTTGGCTTTCTACTTGGATAGGACAAGGGAATTCCGTAATAGCCCTCACTTGTTTGTCTGTTTTGGAGCCAAGGACAAGGGTCACAGAGCATCTTCACAGACCCTGTCACGGTGGATTGTATCGGCCATTAGTAAGGCTTATTCTCTGGCTGGAGTGGTGTGCCCACTGCAGGTCAGAGCCCATTCCACATGGTCTCAAGCAGCCTCTTCGGCACTCATCAGGGGTGTGCCGCTGGTTAATATCTGTAAGGCAGCTATGTGGTCCTCTGCTGACACGTTTGTTAAACACTATGCTATGGATGTCAATGCAGAGCAAGAGGTTTCTGTAGCCAAAGCTGTCCTCCACTCCCTGTTCTCCTAAAGGGATACTGGAAGGTCTTATTGTAATAATTGACAATGACACTTTGTGTATATATTTATATTGAACTTTATTTATTTCTTGGTCCTTGTTTTGGGACTAATGTTATTTAATAAAATTGAGTTGGATTTCACCCCACCTTCCTTATTGTGTGAAGCTTGGTACTCTCCCATGTGTGGAGGCACAGAAGAACGAAGATGAAAACAGGGTTGACATACCTGTAACTTATGTTCATCGAGTTCTTCTGTGCTGACACACATCCCTCCCTCCTGCCCCGCTGTGAATTCCAATGCAGATTGATAACAAGTGTGATAACAATAATGAGAATTGGTGATTGCTAAGATTGTAACTATATGTATTGGATAGCGGCGGCAAGGGAGAACTGAGGGAAGGGGCCGTTGGTCGCTGGAAGGGCACGTGACCGTTTAGGCGGGAAAATGGTCGCTGAGGCGTGCGACAAACGGCCCCTTCGGAGCTATAGAAGCGATGAAGAATTTTTCCGGCGGCTGGCCTGCACCTGCGCAGTCCCATGTGTGTCAGCACAGAAGAACTCGATGAACATAAGTTACAGGTATGTCAACCCTGTTTTATTGAGGATTTCAGAACTCTTCGTGTACATGAAAATGTATTCTCTAAATGAATCTCTTATTTTGTATTGTACAGTCTCAGGTCTGAATGTGCACATTGGACTTCAGTCATTTAGTATGCCATTAACAACAATACTTTTTAAAGAAAAGTTGGGGGAGACCGTAATGACTTGTCCTGTGTTGCCTAATGATTACTGATCATGTTTGGAAACTCATGTTGAGTCATTGTGGAACTGAAGTATGAACATACATACCTGAGTTGGGGCAGTGTTTAAATTAGAAGTACTCTCTCTTTCTTTTTCAGGCAAGCGTCCAAAGAAAGGAATGGCAACTGCCAAGCAACGCCTTGGGAAGATTCTAAAGCTGAACCGCAATGGCCATGCCCGCTTCTTTGTTTGATGCAGTAGCAGTTATCATCACTGCTACTGCCTTTAAAAAAAAAATACACAGACCAGTATTGAGGGTAACAGTGCCTGGAGCTTCTGTTTATTCCTCGGCTTGAAGCAGAATGCATGTATCCTATTAGAACACTGCCTGATGAACAAAAACGCAATGCTGCATCTTCACTGTGCCACACCTGCTCAGCAATAACCGTTTGGGTAAACAGGGGAATAGTCAAAGAGACAGTGGACTGGGGGATGGTCTTTCTTTCTTCAGGGCTCGAATCATTTTGTTGCTGGTAGTGTCTGAGCTAATCCATGAACAGAAGAGTGTGATGAAGGTGGTTATCAATAATTTATTTGCAGATCTTGGCAACTATTGAATTCATTTTTGAACTATTTATTTGGAAAACCGTTTTGTGAAATGATTTTAATTTTAGATGTTAAGAAATGTGAAGGGTTTTTTAAAAATTTGTCCTTAATGTATGTCTGTTGCAGTGGAGAGCCACATGAGTGATTTACTCTGGATTCAAGCATTTGATACAGATTATAGTCTTAAAAAACATGGATGTGATGCATTATTAATTTAAATTAAGGCACACGAATTCATACTTTAATTTCTGTTCTTTATATAAGCTCTTGGCTGGCTTTTTCATGAACACATAAAGTACGTATTCTCTGCCAGTTTAGTTAAGTTCTCTCCCATCCCTTCCCCTTTCCCCTCTTCTGCTTTGCCTTTTATTATGGACTATAAATTGGCATAATGCTGGCAGAGAGATGCTTGAATCTGTAGGTTCAGTGGTGCTTCTGCTCTTCCCTCCCCTCTCCATTTGTTTTCATGTCATGGAGAACAATCCATGCAAAGCATGGGTAGCAGTACACCAAGGATAGCACTACAGTTAGTACATGTAGACACTTAAATACATTTTGTTGAAGTAGACTGTTATGGTGGCAGAGCACTGCTTGATTGCAGATGCCAGCCAAAAAGGTCTTAAATGGTTCTTGTGTATACATATATATATATATATATGTGTGTGTGTAAATGTGTTTGATGGCTTGCTAATTTCAGAACAACTATTTTATGTCATGCTTTGCAAAGACCTGGTAGTAAATGCCAATTCTGATATATGTGTAAATAACTTAGATGATAAAATTGTATTTTTGTAATATAAAATTGAATATTTAAGCTCTTTTCTGGAGGAAAAGGAGAGGCACCTATACTGCTTTTTGGTAAGAGGGCTACTCAGTACTAAAGTGGGAATACTGGAGATAATACTCTGGAATTTTTTTTCTTCTGTTGATCAAGAGTTAAAGCATGGCCAAAGCTACTCAGTTGCTTGACTTCTTAACTTCAATAAAAAAAAACTTCCCAGCCTCCATGCTAAATCTTAAAGTATATAAAATCTACAAGCCCCAAAAAAGGATTTATGTGCGTAAACAATTTTATTCTGTATATTCAGTATTTGCTGCATCTATCTGTGTATGTCTGTATTAGACTACACATAACGCTCTTCACCCTTTATCAAAACAGGCATAAGTTAGGGCCCCCTGGCAGTTACAGTAACAAATTTCTCTGTGGAAGCATTTCAAAGCATCAGTCCTTAATCTACTAGCTAGTAACATTTAAGATCTTTTCAATTCAGTGGTCTTAGCAGTATACAACTGGGTGCAGGATGGCAGCCAGATACATTAACGTTGTAATTATATGTACTTGGAAATAAGACCCATTGAAATCAGTAGCACTTCTGAATAAATATGGCATAGGAATTTGGAGTATAAATGGAGTAAAAATAGATCAAATAATAAGAGCAAGTGACTTTTCCTATGTGTTAATTTTGAATAAGAGTTTTCAGCACAGTGTAGTTCAAAACTATCTAGGTTAAAACAGTATTGGAGAATTTGTACAATGGCAGCATAATTACAAGTACAACAGACTACTAAGAGACAACTTGCTGCTTTGGAGAACAGCTGTAATGACTAGTTTTAATCTCAAGAAACGTATTTGTAAGTATTGATCAAAGAAAATGTTTCTAACAGCAATACATGTATCTTTAACTAAGCTCTAATACGTTTAAGTTGAAACATTTGTACTGTGTGTTCTCAATACCTTTTAAATTAAGATTAATCATATCTTTCTGTATAGGCAGGAAAAACAGTTCCAAGTGCATGGTTTTGAAGCATTGGTTTGGTTACACAATTATTTTTAGTAAGCCATTCCCCCCAGTTTTTGTTAAAATATTCCTTAAGATATTCCAAACAACCTCAGAGAGGTGTAAAAAAATTTAAATTGAAGACAAAGTACAGTGAATGAGAGGCGCATGAGAATAATTAAATTAGAACTCTTTTGCTGGACCCAGAGTAGCTAACTCATAAACTGGTCTAGTTTCTAAGTGTATCTTCATTGTAAAATGTATAGCTATCCTGTTATTGAAGGGTGAGGGGAGGCAGAGAGAAAAGTAGGTAGGTTTTGGCTAGAAAAATGTGTTTAACAATACTTTTTCTCACCCCTCCCCCACCTCTGGCTCTCCATTGTTGAGAGCACACAAACATCTCTTTATAATTTACCGAAAAGAGGACAACATCTAAAATTTTAGATCCCCATGTTTCAAATTTTCTCTAACTTGAGTAAGGCTTTTACAAAAATAAGACATTGGATTTGGAGGAAAAGGACACTCAGTCTGTATAAGCGCAACTAAGTTGCCCTGAAGATGGCAACCAATTCTATTTGGTAGCTTGATGAAGAGATTCTAATGGCCACTACTACTTGTCTGTATGTGTAATGTTGCTAGGTCAATACCGAGCTTTGTAGAGATCCCTGCTGCACCAAGCTTTATACATGTAGATTGTCTGGTTGGGTTTGATCATGCTGTAGCCCCGCTTCTGCCATTTCATTTCCTTGTGGGGGAAGGAGAGGAAAGCAGTGTTTAAGTGATATTTGAAAGGCTACTGAACCTATTTTTTAAAAGAGGAGACTTAAAAAAAATGACCAAGAATTTCAGGTGTAAGTTATTAGGGATCGACTCTTTTCAGGGGGAGCTAGGGGAGAAAAATAGGCAAAATGCAGATATTTAATTTCATTTCTTCAGGTTCTTGTAACTTTTTTTTATTAGAAGATTTGAACGTAGGGCATCATCTAGTGACTCTATTGGCAGCATCTCCAGTGACCTCATCTTTTTATTATACTTACTAATAAACCCAGGCTACAAGGTAGCTTTAAATGACCTCTGTGGTAGATTTACCTATGCAATCAGTAATGCTGATAATCTAATAATTCTCAAACCATTTTCAGAATGTCAAAACCAACAGAGCTGCCTTTATGGTTTCAATTTATTGTAGTTGAAGTGCTTGTATCAATGTCCTTTGGGGTAAGAACATAGTGTCATGGTCACATCAAAGAAACTTTACTTCACCTAAGCTTTTAACTTGCCACAGAACTTCCTTTGTTCACCAGGATATGTAATAATTAAATACTGAAATTTTTGTAGGACTAAACGCAACCCAGGGCCAGTCTCAAGAGCTTGCTAACTCTTTAATTGGTAACTTGGAGGAAACTGAGGAAACCCAATGCTATAAAAGAAGGCTGAATTTCTTTGGATTGTGCCTCTCCTCTCCCACAATTGCTGTGCCACCAAAAGTCTCAAGGTGTCTTTTTGTTAAAATAAACCTTGCATTTTACTTCCAGACCATTAAAAACTGTTCATGGCCCTGGCCCTAAGAAAGGCCAGGGCAACTTTTATTTTGTGAAAGAAATATAAACTGATCTAAAGGGCCTTACTGTTTGTAGTTAAACTGGATTGAAAAGCTGCAACCTCTGGTTTTTTTCCTCCAAAAAGGCAATGATACAAAACGAGTAAACCGTACAGCATTGGGTGGGAAGAAGACTAGCACTGATGAGGGAATGCAGCTGTTGCTGAAGCAGCATTCCCACCTGGAAAAGGACTTTTCTACTCGGAATATAAATTTAAGCCATAATAGTTTCTTGCTATGGGGAGGGGAATGAAAGAAATCACTTTAAGAGATTATATTAATATGAATGATCACTTCTGCTGGGAAATGTTTAATGTTGCTGATACTTTGGCATTTTTAAAATATTCATTACATTTGAAAAAAGGGAGGGATAGGTCTTGGCTATATTTACTAGTTTTGTAGTAGTGTTTTGCTGATGTGTCTTTTCTCCACATCTTTTCTACTGTCATAGTCTAATTTCTAACTTTTTGAATGTTTGTGAAATAGCTGTCTTTCTGAATAGGGGTTTGTGTGTCCTCTGTTCTTTTTTTACAGAAACACACTACTGTGTGGAGTGTTTTGGCTGGGAAATGGGATGCTGCAGCTTTAAGAGCTTTCCCCCCCAATTTATAACAGTGTTTCCCATCCCATTTTTTTTTGCCTGCAGGCAGGGAAAGAGTATGTACAGTATTTATTTTGTTCCATTTTTACTTTGAAATTTGTAAGTTTCTATAAGTAGCTCACTGTTTGGGAGAACAAGTGGCTTGTTTAAATTTGTATTTGACATAGTTTCCACTTTCTGTACCTTAAAATACTGAAATTAAAATCTGTATTACTTATGTTTTTGATTTTAGCATTCAAGTGTTTAATTTCTTCATGTTTGTTCATTCCATGTTAAATATTTAATGTGATGCAGAAGGTCTTATGAAAAATTGCTTAATTCAATTTCTGTTTGTGATTGCTGTCATCTTTATTTCTGCAATTCCACAATTCTGGAATTCTTTGCAGAACATGAGCTCAGAAGGAGTTCCTAAAGTAATAGAAGATTAACTTATTTCAGTGGCTCAGTGGTAGAGTATCTGCTTGGCATGCAGAAGGTCCTAGATTCAATACCCAGCATCTCCAACTGAAAGGATCAGTTGATAGGTGATGTGAAAGATCTTTGCCTATGAACACTGGAAAATTGTTGCCAGTCTGAGTAGACAGTACTGACCTTGATGGACCAATGGTCTGATCCAGTATAAGGCAGCTCCATGTGTCTTCAAGAGCTTATCCTGAGAGAAGGAGATGCAGTTCTGGCAGTGTAGAGGGACATCAGTGGTGTCTTGCTAAAAGTATAAGGGAAGGAGTTTGATCTCCAGTGCTATTCATGTCTAAGTATGTGGGAGAAAGGGAAAGATATCTGTACAGCTTTTGACTTCCCCCTCCCATTTACTTCCAAGCCACACCAGGCCAGCCATATAATGTATCATATTTGGTACTTGACAGCCCCCTTGTTTTTGTAGTCTGAGGCAGAGAGGGTACAAAGCTTATTGGTTGGCTAAATGGGCTGCTGGTGGACTTTATTTTGGCCTGATGGGTGTCACACAGTGGAGGGTTAGGCCTAGAGCATTTATAATAGTCTGCGCAAGCAGCCAGGCACTTACTGAGCACCATTTTCCTTATTGGTATATAATCCTTCATGCTGTTGAGCATGGACACCATTTTTATCTGGTAGTTGTTGTGGGTTTTCCGGGCTGTATTGCCGTGGTCTTGGCATTGTAGTTCCTGACGTTTCGCCTGCAGCTGTGGCTGGCATCTTCAGAGGTGTAGCACCAAAAGGCAGAGATCTCTCAGTATCACAGTGTGGAAAAGATGTTGGCAGGTCATTTATATCTACTCAGGAGGGGTGGGGTTGAGCTGAGTCATCCTGTAAGAGTTTCCCAGGGTGTGGAATGCTAATGGCGGGAGGCTTCACTGTATCCTGAGGAGGTTCTTTTGCATATGGATTGGTACTTGATGTGCTAATCTTCCCTGCAGGGCTATTGCCCGGTGTAGAGTGTTTTGTTAGCCTGGTGTTTTTCAGAACTGGAAACCATGCTCTGTTCTGAAAAACACCAGGCTAACAAAACACTCTACACCCGACAATAGCCCTGCAGGGAAGATTAGCACATCAAGTACCAATCCATATGCAAAAGAACCTCCTCAGGATAGAAGCCTCCCGCCATTAGCATTCCACACCCTTGGAAACTCTTACAGGATGACTCAGCTCAACCCCACCCCTCCTGAGTAGATATAAATGACCTGCCAACATCTTTTCCACACTGTGACACTGAGAGATCTCTGTCTTTTGGTGCTACACCTCTGAAGATGCCAGCCACAGCTGCAGGCGAAACGTCAGGAACTACAATGCCAAGACCACGGCAATACAGCCCGGAAAACCCACAACAACCATCGTTCTCCGGCCGTGAAAGCCTTCGACAATTTATCTGGTAGCTTTGTTTTAAGGCTGTGCAGTAAGTTCGCATCAGAAGGCAAATACCCTTGGTTTAAAGGGTGTGTGTGTAGTAATATTTGCCTTTCCCATGAACATTTGCAAAGTGAAATTGGAACTTTATTTTACTTTCTATGAAATAGTTTCAGGTAACTTGAACACTGAGAATACTAATATTCAAGGATATGCTAAACTGCAATATAAATGGTCTGAATTGCTTGCCCTGTTGTTTCACCTGCTTATGTGAAACACAATGCCAATGTATGTTGTGAGAGCCAGTAAGTATAGTCAAGGTATTAAAAGGATTAGAGTTTGTATATGTGATCATTTTATACTGAACATCTGGGAGAAATCCAAGCCCCTTGAGAGAAATCTTGGATCTTCAAGACTGACAGAGGCCCTTGCCTTCCCTACCAGTCTACCTCCATCTTATGTGAAATTGGTGGGGAGGGGGGAGCTAGTTCTTATCTTCCAAGGGTAACTTGGTCATAGTTCTAGATCCATAGAGATATAAATTAAGCATCTTTTCTTCCTCACACATTCTGGGCTGCTCCAGTGTAACACTTACTTTGTACCTGTGTGTTCCTTTTTGTTTAGAAGATCATGGTATAGAGTTTTTTAATTTATTTTATTTTTTAAATTAAGGATTATCAAGTACATAGTCCAATTCAAGTCTTACCTTTACAATGGTATAGAGTTTTCAATAACACTTTCCTATCACTTGTAGCTTTTGGAGGCAGAATATGGGTGAGCTTAACTGGAGGCTCTACAGCTGTGGGTTTAGCTGGCAAAAAGCTATAATTTTTTTCCTAGTCATAAAAATGCTGTTTACGTGTATTCTGCACTAGGGAGAAGGATTCCAAGTAGTAACTCACAAAGCAATCTAAAGTGGTTTATAGTGTTGACATTTATTGCAAAAGGTTACCATTTCTCCTAATACAAGAACTGTATCTTGAACTGTGTGTAACTGTTTAGAGAAACACTGACTTGCATAAAGGTATTATTAGCTACTAGGCACAAGGAGGTTTTCATGATTACAATTGGAGGCATCTTGCTCTTAATACTGCGAATCAACTTTTAAAAAAGCAACTTCAATAACACAAGGCAGGGCATCTTTCTTTCAGAACCTCCTCGCCCCATCTATTTGTAAGGATACGGTTTTGGCCCATCTTGGGAATCTCCCTGCTCAATGAGGCATAGTTTGGATGCATCTAACCTGGTGGCTTTACTTCTTGAGGTGCACTGCAGTCCCTTTTGTGGAAATCACTAGCATAATTGCAATAGCCAGTTAACTTTTTTAAAATAGGATATTCTGAGCTTTTCTGATGCCACCCACTATTCCTGCTGTCGTTGCTTCATATGCCACTCTCTATGCAAAAGTCATGGCATCCTTAACATGTAGAAGACAAACTGCCCTTCACATTTTCTGTATGAATATTTTGGCTAAGTGTTGAGGATAGTGACTCATCATAGTGTTCTCCATACTGGTCTGAAATGAACTGGAGTTCTGTTCCTCACTACTGGAGTGTGAGGTGATTTTTGCCGCCTTCCATCAAAGGTGGAATTGATACGAAGGGGCCTTGAGGGGTTATATGTACATCCTTTTCCTTGTTCAGATGCGTGACTCCTTCAGTAAGTCTGGACTTCCTGGAGCGCCACTCTCATCAGGATCTGCAGTTTTGCTGTCATTAAGTCTAAATGGAATGAGGAAATACGTGAGTAAAAACCTTTTGAAATCAGTGATCACGGAGTGTCTTTCATTCAATGCAATCAGAAAAGCAAAGGCCACTGCATAGACAGCGAGTTTGCGTGGTGTTTCCTACAACTTGTGTCTTCCAGAGAACAGGGGCGGGTATTTGTGTTCCCTCCATCTTTGCACACAAACTTCTATAATGTATGAAGGAATGTGTATATCTACATGCTCTTTGTATAGAATTTGTGAAACTTCAGGAATTAGGAGTATTCATTCCTGTGTCTGCAGAGCTCTGCAGAATTATTTGTGCGTTATGTTTTCTTCTGATTTGTGAGAGCTTGACTAGAACTTCACCCGGTATGCACACTCTTTTATTGGTCTTCACATATTTGTGAGGTGGTTACACTCAGCCCAATCTCCTATTAAAGTGGAGTTCTAGTCATACTGTATGAGCATTAACCAGTAGAGGGCGGTTGAATTTCAGAAAAAAGCTTCACAGGTGAATGTCCTGAACTGAATATCAATAAAGGTGAAAGGTTATAGCTCAGCACTATAGCACATGTTTTGTGTGCAGAAGGCTCCACGTTCAATTCCTAGTATCTTAATTCTCAACTGGTAGGTATTGGGAAAGACCTTTCTCTGCCCAAGACCTTGGCAAGAGCTCTCCAATCAAAGTAAGCAATATTGAGCAAGATACATCAATGGCCAAACTTAACTATAAAGGCAACTTCGTATTTTTTTTAATATACCTGTTGTGTGAACACCTGTGTTTGCCATGCTAGACTGGGAAAAATAAGGAGAGAGAGGGCTCCGTACTGGTGATGTAGCAACGCTTTTTCATGTGTCACAAATACCAGAATTCTTGCAGTGAGTGCATGTCATGTGTTGATTAACTTTGGTTCATGCTAATGTTGAACTTCCCCTTTAAGCCATCCTAATTGATGCCATACTTACTGAACTTTGATGTGCAGCAGCCTGGTATTCTAGATTTCTGAACCACCAGATAGTAAACAGGCAAACCAGACAGGGTGACAGCACAACCAATACCAGTGTTCACAGGGTCTGAATACAAAGATGTCCCCACAATGAAGAAACTTGTTATTGTGAATACCAGTGGGAAGACCAGTGGCACCTAAGGGAGAGATCAGAGGTCTGGCTGAAGAGACAGTCCACGGAGCTTGTGAAATAGCAAAAGAGTAAAGAGTCCAGTAGCACCTTTTAAGACTAACCAACTTTATTGTAGCATAAGGTTTCAAGAGCCACAGCTCTCTTCATCAGCTGTGGGTCTTAAAAGCTTATACTACAATAAAGTTGGTTAGTCTTAAAAGGTGCTAGTGGACTCTACTATTTTGCTACTACAGACTAGCATGGCTAACTCCTCTGGATCTTGTGAAATAGGTTTGCAAAACATGCTTTGTACTCAATGCTACTGAGCAAGTTATAGTTAAAGTGGTTTATACTTTTCTCGGCTTCACAGGTTGAAATGTACCAGTGAGTCCTTTTCCCACACACACTGGGCAAATTGTTAAGGCAATAAAAGTTAAGCATTATTTACATACTTGGCCAATATATCATACCAGTTTCTGTGTTCTGAGGCTTTCTTTTTGCTTATATCATAGATACCTACTTCTCTCTTACCCAGGTAAAAATAACAGTATAGTTCTCCCTTTTCTTGTGTGGTCTTTTTAATATCTTCAGGCTTAATCCTTGGTAGTTCAATTCTATGCATATTTATGTGGAAGAAAGTCCCACTGATTTCGATGATTGTTGCTTCTGTGTAAATGTGTACAGGATTGCAGTCTTGTTACCTTAAAGGGTCTTGGCAGTTCAGGATGACGATAGCGTTGTACCATGAGTCCCAATGTAGCCAGTCCCAGGAAGAACCAACGTGAGAAACTATAGAAGTTCAGCAGGCCATAGAGATCACCAATGGACACCATCAAATAGATCAATGGTAACTAGCATACAGAAAGAGAGTAGTGTGAAAATGTTAGCAGAATCCAAAACCATTTTGCCTCTTCTTCCCTCTTTTGTTCTGCAGATTTCTTTCATGGTACTGGGGGGTATTTCTGATTACATGAAGTTGGGGAGCAAATTTATATTTGCCCTCCTTTTTGCAAGAATAAATTCCAGCTTGCTTTCACTATAAGAGAGCATATCAACCATATGTATTTAATTTTTTTTTACTGTATTTGTTGTTTCCTTTTCTCACTGAGAGCCAAGGAAGATTACGCAGTGCAAGTAAAATACATTATAATCAACAGGTAGGGCAATTACAACAATGAACACAGGGTATTCAGTGAAAGAGATACAACAGGGTACAGTAGCAGAAAACTTGAAAATAAGCATAAAGAGTTGAAAGCATAGAGCTGAAATCTTTTTGAAAAACTTGTAACTAATTTACATGGTATGTTAAGCAATGTGGAAACTCCATAGTGGCCCATATCTGTATCAGCATACAATATCCAGTAGCATAGCATATCATCCGTCCCTACCAAAACATCCCTCTGAGTTATTTCTTATGGCACAGCCCCATAATCTGGGTAGAAAGCCCTCCTGAATAATTCAGTTTTATATAGTTTGCAGAAAGCCAGGAGAGTTGGAGCTTTCCTGAGCTCTGCAGGCAGACCATTCCGTAAGGTGGAGTGTGCCGGCAGCCGTTGATTTTGCCCAACTGCAGGGTGGTATCTACAGAAGGCCATGATCGGATGAGTGAAGCTGCCGTGGTGAAACGTAGGGGGAGAGGTGCTTGCACAGATCTCATGGGCCAAGGCCATGAAGGTCTTTGAATGTGATGATCATGGCCTTGGATTGATCCCAGTAACTGCTGGGAAGCCAATGGAATGACTGCAAAATGGGGCTGATAGGCATGCTCTGTCTAGCTCCTGAAAGTAAATGAGCTGCAGGTATCAAGGGATATTGACAACGTGGACAGTTATTGCAGGAAGCAGGAAGTACACTGATACTCTAAACATTTAGAGATGGGGTTATGGCTCAGTGGTAGAGCAGATGCTTGCAGAAAGCCCCAGCTTCAGTCTCTATCTCCAATTAGATCTTGAGTAACAGGTGCGGGAAAGCAATTTTTGACTCTGGTCTTATGGGACTCACTTTGCAGAGAATTAACTTTTAGCAAGCTTGCTTCATCCAATCACACCTTGAAAGATAGACAATTGGTATCACTTGTATTCACTTTCTCAGAAATAAGTCTCACTATGCTCCGGAGGCTTTCCTAGGTGCAGTCAGCTTTTGGGAAGCCCCTGCAAAGTCTCTAAGATGGGCCCAAGACCCTGTCTGACCAAGGATGTCACTGGGCGGAGGAGACCTTTCTCTGCCTGAGGCACTGGAGAGATGCAACCAGCCAGAGTAGACAGTGCTGAACTAGATGGACCAATAGTTGATTGAATAGAAGGTCATTTTCTGTATGACACGTTCCAAATGCTGAAGGACCATCACCTTTTAAATGCAAGAATGCAAGCTAGGCCTTATCAGGTTGTATAATAAGGATTTGTTTATGGGCCTTCAAGAGAACCGTTTACTCTTTTTTAAAACTCTGCTCCATAATTGTGGAAAGGGAAGAAGAAAGCTCATTCCCAAATCATTCTAAACTTCTAAAGTTTCTTACCATTAGCAGCAAGGCTGGCAGTGGAGTGTGTCTGTGAATGTGGATCATTGAGAAGAGAGTTGGCCACTGTCCTTCTCTTGCAGCTGCAAACAACATCCTGTAGAAGTAAAGGAACTTTAAATCTAACACGAGTGACCATTTTGAAGTCACAGCCACATCAAGCTTCTATGGCTTGCATTAGAACTGCGTTAGGCTTATTAAACATTTCATGCATCATAATTTTCCAACATTTTTTTCCAAAACACACAAAAACCTACAACTCTAAATTGTCTAGTGTGCTAGATGAACAAGAGTTTCCTGCCCTCCAGCTGGTATTAAAATTATATCTCAATGCAGCTTTAAAACTGATATGTGCAGCAAAATACAGACAAGTAGGGGGCTGGCAACAACTTGTGGGGGCCGGGGCATCTAATTTTCCCCTTTTCCAGTAGTTCCTCTTTCCCTTCCCTGAAGCCCCACATAGCGTCTCCCCTTTATCTGCTTCTCTCCACCACCTGCCAACCTACCACTGCAACCCCCCCTCCCATCTATAACTTTCTTTTCCACCAGCAGCAGCCTCTCCATTGGAAAACTGCATAGTGCTGAGTGCCACGCCCAGTTGTGTGGCAGAAAACTCACAAGGACTTGTGAGGGGCACTTACTTTCCTCTGTATCTCCCTACCCACATTATTTCCTCTTTTCCCTCTCCTGGTAATTCCCATATTCCTACTTTTCTCCCCCCGCCCCCAACTTACCTTTTATCTGCCTCCTCATCTTCAGCTATATTTATTATTTTCTCCATTTAGACCCCACTTTTTTCCCCAATGGGGACCCAAAGCAGCTTAAATCATTCTCCTCTCCTCCATTTTATCCTCTCAACAACCCTGAGAGGTAAGTTAGGTTGAGAATGTGTAACTGGCACAAGGTGAGCTTCCATGGCAGAGCAGGGATTTCAACCTGGGCCTCCCAGGTAGGGTTACCAGTCCACTGCTGGGGGCGGGGGATCCCCTGCTCCCACCCTCACCCCCGCTTACCTGGCTGGTGGGGGAAAAGGCGGGGGAATGCACCTCCCGGTGCATGCTCCCAGGTGGCGCAGCGCACTCCCCTGCTCTGCAGCAGCCTGAATCAGGCCACTGTGGAGTGCAGGAATGCTGCTAGGATGGTGCGAGGAGCCTTGGAGTGCTCCCACACTGTGCAGCAGCCCAATTTGGGCCAAATCAGGCCCAAATTGGACCTGATCCAGCCCCCTGAAAAGCGCGGGAGCACTCCCAGGCGGCCTGTGGCCTGTGTGATGACATTACTTCCCAGAAGTGATGTCATCACGCAGGCCAGGAGCATGTGCATGCATGCATATGAGGGCACCACAAAGGTAAGCGCCAGGTCTCTCATCTCTTGTCTAGTCCAACACTGTTGACTAGTGCACCATGCTGGGTTTTGTGAAGTGGCTGCTGTTCAACAGTAGCAAGCAGCCAGGTCTCGATGAGTATTGAAAGTCACACAATAGCAAGACCCCTGTGGTTGGGCCTGGCCATAATGAGTCCTCCCTAGGGATCCAAGGTCCCTCACCCTACCCACCTCCACCTGCCCCCACTTACCTGGCCGGTGGGGGAATAGGCTCCTGAGCAGGGCCGGATCGAGGGGGGGCAGGGGAGGTAGTCTGCCCCCGGCGCTGCGTGGAGGCGAATGGCGCAGGTGGCTTCCCAGCCCTGCACGCTGCCTCCGCTGCTCTGCCCTGCGTGATGACATCACCGAAATGACGTCATCACGCAGTGCCGGGAGTGTGTGCGCAAGGGGTCGGACTAGGGTTGCCCTGGGTGGCAGCAACCCTAGATCCAACCCTGTTCCTGAGTGGGCTCCAAGGGCAGTGTGACAATGTCACTCCCAGGAGTGATGTCATTGTGCCACCCTGGGAGCACGTGCACAAAGATGTCCAGAAAGGTGAGTGCTGGGTTCCCCCTCTTGCTGGGAGTGTAAAAGACCTGGCAACCCTAGTTCTCCCTCAAAGGCCAAAACAGCCCTGGAAAGGGCTTTCTCTTCCCCCTGCCGTTGGCAATTCTGTTGTGAATGTCTAACAGCCACTGAGAGAATTTGATTCTTAAAGCTGCTGGTGCTACTGCTATCATTTGTGGCAGTTTTAACTCCCACAATTTTTTTTTAATTCAGATTTTTCTGAAAAATGTGGGTTTTCCTCAGGTTTGTAGAAATATCTGTCCTGTCTGTCAATGGCCCCAGTTTCCATATTTAAGTATGTTGAGAATTAGATTCATTGATATGACACCATTTATTTATTTATTTGTCATTTATAGTCTGCCTTTCTCACTGAGTCTCAAGGTGGATCACTCAGTATGAGATTAGTACGATCAGTATCAAGTACATTTCAATACAGTATCAAGGACATTTTATAAACAACACTATAAGGTAAATAGATTCAAGTTTAAAAGACATAGTATTAGCAAGAATCCAATACAGAGTAGAAAAAATACTGAAGTAGAACATAATCAATTAGACAACATGGTGGTACATAGGAATACATATTTAAAGCAGCAGATAATATGTAAGGCAATGTAGTGATGAAGTCTATGGTCCCTAACTCATATATCTGCCTCTAGTCTCAATGAGAAAGCAGGCAATAAATTAAATTAATATATATCATATTGAAGAAAGGGCTAAGGACAAGGAATCTCTGTCTACAAGAAAGAGAGATTTGTGGAGATGCTGCCGGTTTCTGTCTTCTCTACTAGGGGGAGGGGGGAAAAAGAGCTGCAGAGACGGTGTGAACCATATGACACAATGAGGGATTTAGTTATTTAAGAGCAGGGAAAAATCAGTTGAGGGAGTGAGTTTAGGAGAAGCTGGAACTGAAAGAGTATTGGTTAATACTTGACTGGCGAATTGGTAAGCTGGGTGCATGATTGGTGGACGTTTGAAAATTCTCACAGTCTCTTACAGGCAGTTAAAAGTTAGGTGATGGCAGCTTGTCCAAAAGGGCTGACGAGAAGACTGAGGGGAAAACACGGTGAACAATATAAGTCCTTGAAAAGCTTGTTTATCAGAGCAGCTAAGAAAAGTGTATGAGGTATAACATAAATAGAAAATGTTACTGTGTCTAACCAGGGTATGTACAGGGGCAGTAGTTAATGTAACATTATGTACTTATTTTCTCTCTGCTTTGTATATATTCAGTCAAAATTCGTTCCACTATTTAAATCTAAACAATCCATTTCTTTAACGAATCCCTAGGGCTAGTGCTTGATTATATTAATTACCATGCTCTATTAAGATGTCCAAAGACATACTTGAGCATGCCATTGGGATAAAGGAACAGAAACCTTAAGGGGTGGCAGTAACCCCAATAGACAAGTGTATTGCAGTTTGCAAACCTCCCAGATGATTTCCTACAAAGTAGACAAGATTATTTGAAAAGAACAAACATATTTACCTTGAAGCGGCAAAGATTCCTCCATTCAGAGCACCGAAACAGGACAAGGCTACAAGGATGGGAAGCACTGAGGAAATGCTCTTGAAAGCTTTGTCAGCAAAGCTCTAGAAGGAAACCAAGAAAGCCTAATCAGCCAATTGCGTTTCACACATCTCTATACCTATTTCTGTATCTTTGTTTGGAAGAGGAAATCATTGCTTCATTCTGAAGGCAGGGCAGCTCAGTAGCAGAGGGCATGGTGTGCGTGTCTCAGGTTTAATCCCTGATATCTCAAGGTGAAGGATTTTGCACAGCAGGGCTGAGGAAGACCCCCCCTGTTAAAGACCCTGGAGACTTGCTGCCGATCACACATGAAGCAGCCTTAACAGACTCCTTGTCTACCAAAGTCGAAATTGTCTTATCTGGGGGGCAGCAGCTCTCTGGAATCTCAAGCGGAAGTCTCTGGCATCAACTGGTACCTGATCCTTAATAAAGCAAAACAAACTGGAGATGCCAAATTTGAAACTGGCACTTTCTGCATACTAAGCAGAACCACTGATCCATAGCTTCTCCCTAGTCAAGATAGACAATCTTGGGCTTCAAGGGCAATGGCCTGGTTCACTATAGAGCCGCTTCATGTGTTCAATAGAGTTGTTTTGTAAAAGGAGGATCCAGCGTTTACAAACAGAATGCAGCCATCTCTGTGTCTCCCCCTCCCCCACACTGGGAAGTTTACAACCGATTGTTGTGCAGAGATGTGTGCTTGTCTTCCTTTTCACTGCACAGGGAAACAGATGTCTGCCCAAGGCACCAAAATTTACAATCTGTTCTTTTCTTTAATTAAGCTTGAGATCTTTCCCAACAGTCCTCCTAGGAAGACTCCCCTTTTGTTTTTCCTTACCCTGGTAATACTGATCTGGAAATACAATCCCCAGAAGAACTGCCAAAGCTTACCACAGCTACAGCCTCGGAGCTGAGAATTTCTTGGGGTGTCAGGACTGCATAGTAAGACACATTTGTCAGGATGTAACACACTGTGACAACAATTAGAGACACTATAATGCTCAGTGGGATATTCCTGAAGAAGAAGAAGAAGAAAAGCCCGTCTTTATTCACGTCACCTGGCTCCTGATTGTAAATGCACATTTTTCTTTTGCCTACAGGAATTTTCTCCTTCATTAATATACAGAAGTTATCCTTGTAAGAATGGGGGAAAAGTTGTTCAAGAATTTCACTGTGTGAACTATTCTTGTATTTCACAAAGGAATGCAGGAAGCAGGTGAAACCATGTTCTCTTTCCCCCATCCCCCATACGCCAGAAAAGAACTTCCATTGTTTGCTCACCGTTTAGGATTTACAATTTCCTCTGTTACAAAGTTTACATAGAACCTGAAAGAAAAAAAAATGAATAGCTTTTAAGTCACAATTTCCTTCTGAGAGGGTACTAGTTTGATGTATTGCCTAACAGCTAGCCAGTATCTATTGCATACATGTTCCTCGAGAAAAACCCCGTTAGCATGTAAAAGGGACCCTTAAGAATACAAAGTACGTATTGATTCACAGCAGGGTTTACAACCTGTTTTAGCAGCTTCTTTAGCTGGGCCTTTAACACAGTAGTATAATCAACAGATGTTAGCAGTGAACAATCTTTTTCAATATGGCATGAAGAAGTGCTCTTGTGAAATCTTGCACAGCTAGTTTCTGTGGATGTAGGATGACGACTTACGTTGGTGGTGCCATGCAAAACTTTCCTCAGCAGTGTGTTCTGAACTTTTAAAAGGATGTTGACACTGCCATCATAAGCAAAGTCAGCTCTTTCTAAGTCCATTGACTCCAATGGCTTCAGAAACGAGTAACTGTACCACTGACATAAACCATACTTAGTAATGTAGCCACACCTTTGATAGATGGCTCTGAAAATTGTAGTGGAGTCTGGATGTAAAGTGTGGAAATGAACGGAGAGACAGAAATACTAAAGACCTCCCCTACCAGGTTTCCAGTCTGAACTGAGAAATCTCTCTGATCTGCCTGCTGGGTGGACCGAGCCTTACTAGGCCAGCCCTGTTCCCTGCAGAAAAAGGCAGTATAATATGGTCGGTAGGGCCAGCTGTAATTGGTGGTGTACTCTATAAATTTGGCACTATCATGCACTGTGGATACATTTATGTACGTTGCAATTAGGCACAGGGGCAGACCGTGTTACGTTTTTCTTTCTTTAGGCCCCATGGCAAACCTAGCTCAACAGTTCTATGATGCTGTTTCCTAATCCTGTTGAAAACCAGATTAAGCAAATCCTAGAGGCACACCCTTCCACTGGTTCCTGACTGATGGATCGATCGCTATTACTCCCCACCTACTACAAATACTGCAAAAGGCCTCCCCGGTGGAAAGATATACAGATTATTAGATTACAACTCATTTCTACATGGTAGTTAACTGAGAAGCCTGTGGGTTGGAGGGCTGGAGTGAAGAAAGACGAGTGGGTAAAATTACTCCCTCTTCTGCAAATGCTGCTCCCCTGAGGTTGATTTCACCACTTTGTCCCTCCTATTCGCTCTGGCTTGCTGTGCTGACCCACACAGCTGTCCTTCCACATGCCTCTCACAACCCCAGCAGTGATCCTTCCAGAGATCCGAAGGGGCTGCAGGAAATTCCAGGAATGGAGAAGAATGTGAGGAAACTTCCATGCATGGATGATTGAATACTGCCCCGTGACAAGATTACTTTAAGAAGATGATCCAAGAAATAGAAATGGAGGGTTGTTTTTTTTTTAAGGGCCAGCAGCTCTAAGGCAAGTTAAAATGGCTATCAGCCTTCCCTGGCCCAAATTAATTTGTCTTCAGTCTTTAGTGTGAGGGAAAAGATAGTTGGACAACTGAAAGATGTTAGAAAGTGGGATCACTGCTTGTCTTGCTGCCATGCCTGATGGCCAGAGTTATTAAGGTCGTGTTTCTGCTGGCAGGATGCAGAAATAATACACAGAGTAAAGGAAACCATACATCTGGCTTGCTTCGTCACATAATTTGAAGTGGGGTTTTGTCACGTTGGGATTGGGCTAGTGCCAGCAATAAACTGCGACTGAACAAAAGAACAAATCCCCCAAATCATCCCCATATCATCTCCTCTAGTTACAGCGATCTGATTAGGTTTGACCATTTACACCTATGTCAAGTATTCTGTAAAAATCACCAAATTTTGTGATGCTGGGTTCAATTTAGGAAAAAAAAAATCAGAAATCAATGATGACTCCATCAATGTGTATATGCATGCTATTTCTTTCATTAAACAAATGCAAAAGACTATAGGTTGGAATCCAAGATCAGCTTCTATGGAAGGTACAGCTGCACTTCTGCCAACATAACTTTCTGTCTTACCGTCCCACTGCAGATCACGGAGCTCCCCAAAATTGTCCCCTGTTCCCCAGAACCATCATTTCAGGGAGATCAGTGGTCCGCAGAGGCAGGGGGAGACAGAAAAGTTTTGTTTTGTTGACAAAGTGTCTTCCTTTAAGGGAGGATACCACCCAATGTCATGTACAACTTGGCAACTTACCACCCTCCATAGGCAAACATGCCAGAATAAAAAGCGAGAGGTAGTTTGTCGAATGTCAGCGTACTTGTGTCAAAACTTTCATGGAAATTTTCATAGTGGCCTGAGCAGGAACAGACAGAGATATGACAAATTAAGATGACTAGCATAAACAGAACCGCAAAGGGATACTCACTTTTATTTTTGCCCTGACATCCTACTGTATCTTTGACAGTCAAAGATGTCTGTCACTGTCAAAGAACAATTCAGAAGGTTTTTCAAGCACAGAGACTGCAGTGATGGGGTCGGATGAAATTGCACCTAAGAATGCCTTGCAAGTTTCTTTTTCTTTTAGCCTCTGGTCAATGGCTGTGTCAGTTGAAAGGGTCCCCATTTCCTAATACAGAAGTGGCATGCAGAGGCTGGAAAGCTCAGAAGAGCTGAATGGATCTGCCAGGGAGTCAGGCCAGCGCTTGACATTTAGAAATAGCAAAACTGGCACTCCCTTTCCCCTAATTTTTGGGACACTTTGCAGTTTCTCAGTGGTGAGGGAAATATATGTGACATAACATCTAGAAACAGCAAAACGGGTACTCCCTTTCCCCTAATGTTTGGGACTCTCCAGTTTCTCAGTGGTGAGGGAAATATACTTTGTAAAGAATCAAGAGCACTTTTGTCTATGTTTTCAGGACTGAAATTAGGGTTGCCAGATCCACGTTTGTAAATTTCTGGAGATTTGAGGGATGGAGCCCGAAGAGCCTGAAGAGAGCAAGGTGTGGGGGGACAAGGGTATAAACATCACAGAATCTACCCTCTAAAATAGTCATTTTCTTGAACTGATCTCTGTGGCCTGGAGATCAGTTGCAATTCTGGGAGATCTCTAGCCACCACCTGGAGGTTGGCAACCCCAGGTCAGATGCCAGGCCTGATCTGGCACAAATTGTATGTGTGTAAAATGCTGTCAAGACACAGTTGACTTATGATGATGACCCCCCTCATAGGGTTTTCAAGGCAAAAGACTAACATAGCTGATTTGCCATTGCCTTGATAAGGTAACATTTGATAAGGTGTGCAGGAGACCAAGAGAGCCTCAGCCCACCACAATGTGGACCTGGTCAGGATCCGACTCTTGTGGCATTTTAAAATGACACTGAAACAACTTTGCCACCATCTTTGTGGCTACTGTGAGGATGCTGTCACCTCTACTTTGGCTCAGTGTGTGTATGCACTGTCTCGCGTGCGCTGCCAATGGCTCCAGATAGCGGCCGCACAAGCGGGGACGGAATCTGCCCATCTTCTTTTCTCATTGTGCCTTAGCTCCAAAGTGCTGTAGGGTTGGCAGGCCTGTTGCTTCTTTCCCAGCTGGTTGCTTGGGCAGCAAACCAGCCCTCATCAGTTCCCAAACAATGCAACCTTTAGCGGACCGGATGAAGACCCAGGTCACACGTACACAATAGTGAATGGGTAGAACGAACCGTAGCACTTCAGACTGAAGGCAGTGGACCCAGGGTCTCGGGTGTCTTTCACATCACCCACTGTCTGCACCTTTTAACTAAATGTGCTGGGGACTGGACCTGTGACTAGAGTTGCCAACTCCAATTCAGTAAATTCCTGGAGATCTGAGGATGGTGTCTCTGGAAGGACCTCAGCAGGGATGTGATGCCAGAGAGTCCACTGTCTGAAGCTGCCATTTCTCCAGGGTGACTGATCTGTGTAGTCTGGAGATCACTTGTAATTCCTGGAGAACTGGCAACCCTACACGGTGCTCTGCCACTGAGCCACAGCCCACCCCGCTAGACTTAGACCATATTTTCTCCCTTTTCCGTGTCTGTCTTCCACTCCTGCTCTTTTGAAAGTTTAAGGTCGCTCGACAGGTTCCTGTCTTGCTTCAAGTGTCTTACCGTTGCCAAGAGCCATCATCCCAGGAACGATAACCAAGCCTAGGGTGACCATCTTGAGGGCGGTGAGCACTGTCTGTATGTTTGCAGACCAGCTCACACTCCAGCAATTCAGGACTATCACGAGGGCTGGAAGGAAAGAGACAAAGGTGAGCCCGAACTGGGGCAGGAGCAAATGGCTGAGGTGCTTCTGGCAGATTTAACAACACAAGGGGAGCCAAAAGTGGATTTATGCACCAGCTGAGTAAACTATAATTTAGGGCTTCAAATTAGGAGGACCCTTTAAATAACTTTTAAAAAACTTACTACACTACCATTTTTGGCATTGCTAAAGAGTACCTCAAACTGGATAGATCCTCAGCATGTCTTAACTCAGCCCTAGATATGACTTCCTTAAGCATTTTGAAAATGTTCAGAATTTTTAAAAAATCATGTTTAGTCAGCTGTAAGTCCTGTTGGTTTGAGTGGTATTTGTGTTTTATTAAGTGTGTTTATGATTACAACCACATTCTTAAAAAAAAACCTGGCTGGCATTTAAATAGCTTTTAACAGTAGTTTGCCAACCTTTTTTTCCTTGGCCAATTGGCTATACTTGAAATAAAAATTGTCCCTAATTTTACAGTGACAATTCACATTTGATTCTTTTAGTAAAGTTTTTAACCTGCCTTTCTCCCAGGGAGCTCAGGGCTCTGGATGTGGTGTGCCATCAAATTGCAGCTGGCATATGGCAAGTCCTCATGGGGTTTCAAAGCAAGAGATGAGCAGAGGTGGCTTGCCTTTGCCTGCCTCTGCAAAACAACCCAGGTCTTCCTTGGTGGTCTCTCATCCACCCACATACTAACCAGGGCCGACCCTGCTTAGCTTCTGAGATCTGACAAGGTTTGGCTAGCTGGGCCATTCAGGTCAGGGAGTATATATCCAACTCCATTTTATTTTCACAACAACCTTCTGAGGTAGGTTAGGTTCAGAGAAAGCAACTGGCTCAAGACCATCCAAATGAGCTTCATGGTAATGGCGGTTTGAAGCAGGTCTCCATATTCCATCATGCTTACAATGGCTATTGTCACAACCAGGGCTTTTTTTCAGCAGGAACGCGGTGGAACGGAGTTCCAGAACCTCTTGAAAATGGTCACATGGCTGGTGGCGCCACCCCCTGATCTCCAGACAGAGGGGAGCTTAGACTGCCCTCCGCGCCGCTCAGTGGTGCGGAGGGAAATCTAAACTCCCCTCTGTCTGGAGATCAGGGGGCGGGGCCACCAGCCATGTGACCATTTTCTCTGCAGGCAACCCACTGAGTTCCACCACCTCTTTTCCCGGAAAAAAAGTCCTGGTGACAACATTCCTGCCCTCTCAACAACATACAACTTTGCTAGAGTATTTCTCATCCCCTCCAAGGAGCTCAGAGGGTCATCATAAATGGTTTTTCACACACACATCCCATTTTTATCCTCTAATAACAGTTTAGAGGATACTTACGCAATAGAGGTTATTTATTTATCTACCACATTTTATCCCACCTCCAATGAATGCAAGGTGGCATGCATCATTTCCCCCTCTCTCCTGTTTTATCCTCAGAACAACCTGTGAAGTAAGTTTAGGGTGTGTGGCTTGACTTGCCAAAGATCACCCAGCAAGCTTCATGGGAGAGTGAACCCAGGTCTTCCAGTTCCTAGTTTAACACCTAATTACTACCCCGCTGTCAGGTTAGGCTGAGTGATAGCGACAGGTTCAAGGATTTGCATATGAAGAATGATTATAATCTAAAACTCTAGAATAGCCTCCATTCATATGAATAGGACTCCTCTGGAGCGAGCAGCCTTTGATACCCCCAAACTCCACATGTCAAGTTCAGCAGGTAGATTCCATTGATATCAACGGGTATGGATCTTAAGCAAGCATTCTCGAGATTACATAGCTGAAGTTACTCACTGATTCCTGTGGTTGTGATGAGTTTCACAGCCAAAGCAGGAGCATGGCATGGGGCAAAGAAAGGCTCAATTATGTAGCGGCCAAAAGCCAAGGACACCACAGCCATATTTGCAGGCCTGGAATATAAAACCCAGAAATTGCAGATTGTTATCAGAGGCAATTTTTTTTTGCCTTTTCTTTGGCTACTTCACCTATGTTTTCTTTCAATAAATGCCCGTTGATAGTTACTCTTCTGATATTTCTAAAGGAAATGTAAATGAAGGCAGTATTCCAGCCTTCAAGCTCCCTCTCATGAATATTGTTGTACAGGTTTCTCCCTCTCTTTGCTGGCTCTGCTCTTGGGCCAATCACAAAGCTGATTCAGGTTCGTGGCAGGAAAAGAGCAAGATCTGGGTCCAGAAGTGCCTTAAAGACCAATGAGATTTCCAAGGTATAAGCTTTCAAGTGTCAAAGCTCCCAAGGGCTCATACCTTGGAAAGCTCGTACCTTGGAAAACCAGTTGGTCTTTAAGGTGCTACTTGGGAGCTTTGACTCTCGAAAGCTCATACCTTGGAAATCCAGTTGGTCTTTAGGATGCTAGTGGACCTGGATCTTGCTCTTTGACTGCAGACCCACCTGAAACTATCTTCACGGCAGGAAAAGATTCACCTGTTAAATATCTGTGCATCAGGCTGCTGCTGAGGATGATTATTACGGAACAGTTCTTGCTAAATATTTGGAATGTCCCTTATTCCAAAATGCCCTCAAGTGCTCTATGGAGCTCATGAGGTATATTATGGCATAAATGTTTTGGTGGGCTGGAGCCCAGGAAGTGTTAAGGTCTAGAAGATCCAGGATGTGTTATGGATTCAGACAGACAAGGCTATCACTTTTCTCCTTCCATTACAGGCTTGGGCTGCTTCAGTTTGCCACAGGGCAGTGGAGGGAGTGTAGAGGGGATTTAACCTTCCAAACAACCTTCCACTCAGTTCCACCAACCAGCTCTCTTGCTTTCATTAGTGCTGAATGACTGGTCCAAAGTCAACCATAAGCTTCACAGTCGCACGAGGATTTGAACCCACAGCATGTATTCTGAAGCTCTAGCCGCCACACCACAGCTGCATGCACAGTAGCTTCATACATCCATACATCAACGGATATTGCACTGCCTTTGCACTACAGCAACCATTTGAAGCTGGATTCCCTTATGTGGACACAATAGTCCAGCTGCAAATTACTGCTTTTGTGCAACCGTAGTACAGTCTCTTAATGATGTGTGGAGGCAGCCCACATTAGCTCTATTGGATAAAATGTGTAAGTATATTTGTGTGTTTTTATATGCATACATACATGGTTAAAGAGAAATTACATTTATAAAGGGAGGGGGGTATGAATTGCAGTAAGTTACCATTCTGGGAGCTTTATAGAATGAGGCCATGCAGCCACAGCATTCCTGCTGGAAAGTTCTACTTTCTGATCTCTGAATTGTGTGACTTTTTTTTTTTTACAACTCCCCATACAAACATGCCATTAACCAGCTCTGAGCCGACCCTTCTGACCTTCTGCAAGGGAGCTTAGCGGTGTGTGTGTGGTGTTTGCATTGAAGTGTGGCAGCAAGAATTAGCACCTCCCTCCCCTTGCCGCGGGGTTCCTCTGGAACAAGCTGTGAGCTCAGCCTCTTCTAGGGCAGGCAGATCCCAGATGTTTTGTGGCAGACGGTTCTGTTGATCTGATAGCTAGGGAGGAGGGGCGGATCGTGTTTCCACTTGATCTCTGTGCAGCTAGCGATCCCCTCCCTCCAATTCCAGTGGAGTTTGCACAAGAGGCAGGTTGCGTGCTGTCTCATCTTTATTCCCATTCTTCCCGCTCTTGTTATTCCTCCGTCTCTCCCTTTCTGTCCCTCCCTCCCTCCCTCCCTCCTCTAACGTTCTGCAGCCTTTTGGTCGCGATTCGCAGCGGCGTTCCATTCGCCAGCGGGCCGCTTTGAAACCCGCAGCTGGAACCTGCTGCCCTCGAGAGGCGGAAAGAGACGAGGCGCCCCTTGGCCTCCCCGAGCCCCCAGCTATGCCGCGCCTTGAGACATCAATAGCACGCCCAGCGCCTCTTACCGGATCATCACAAACTCGGCCCATAATCTCAGGAAGGCCGGCAAAGGGCCGAGAGTTTCCAGCAGGTAAATGTAATGCCCCCCGGACTTCCTGATGCTGGTGCCAAGGTCTGCGTAGGACAGAGCGCCTAGAAACAAAGCCACAAGCCAAAGTCACCTGTTTTCTGCAAGCCTTTTATTTTATGTTATTTAAATCGCCTTTCTCACTGAGACTTAAGGCGGATTACAGTGCGGGTCAGTCAATTTCAGACACTTCAATACACATGTAATAGGGCATATAGGTGCAAATCTGCAAAGATTTAAAATCAGCAGAAATCCAATATGCACTCCAACTTTACATTCATATCTTTGCATTACAAAAGAGCAAGAGTCCAGTAGCACCTATAAGACTAACAAAATTTGGGGTAGGGTATGAGCTTTCGTGAATCCTGGGTTGCTTCTTCAGATACATAAAAGCTCATACCCTACCCCAAATTTTGTTAGTCTTATAGGTGGTATTGGACTCTTGCTCTTTTCTACTTCTACAGGCAGACTAACATGGCTACCCATCTTGATATATCTTTGCACTGGCTCACATTTTCACTTGGGAGGGGGGGTCCTTTCCCTCCCTCTGTTGTTTTCTCTGTTGTCCATTTTAAATTAAAGCACTTTGGAGAAAGAAAGGGCCCTGTTTGTTTTTTACCCAGGCAGCTCTGGGTAAGGTATGTTTTAAAGTATGCATATTAATATGAATTGTCTTGGAGACTGGTGCCCCTAATTGTAGGAATGCCTGCTTGCAAATCAGTTCTGCTGAAATCAACAGGATTTATTGCTAAATGGAAGTGTAGAGGATTTGGGATACATGTTATCTGATCTGCAGCTGAATGAATGACCCTCTAGTGTTTTCCCAAGTATTTATGCACCTAGTGCTGAGGGAAACACGAGTCCCACTTCTGCTGAGAAGCTGAATAGAATAGGATGGCTTTAGGTGGGTAGCTGTGTCAGTGTGCAGTAGTAGCACCTTAGAGACCAACAAGATTTTCACAGTGTAGGCTTTCAAGAATCAGACCTCCCTTCTTCAGACACCCAGGGAGCGCTGACTCTCAAAAGCTTGCACCTTGAAAATCTTGTTGGATTTTAAGGATAGGACTGTTTCACGTTGGGGGGGGGGTGGCTCTCAAACTTTCCGATGTTGTCTGTTTCCACATGGGTTACCTGCCCCAGGGTTCAATACTGTAGGGAACCATTTCCCCCCCTGTTGCCCCACACCGTTGTGGTACATTCATGTACCTCCTGGGATCTCTCTAGCTTTCTCTTCAATCTTTCTCTAACTGGCTTTGTTGTGAAATTTTGGGAAGATCACAATAAAACCTGGATGGCTACCATGTGGGCTGGACAATTTGGATTTTCCTGCTCACATGGCACCCATTTCCTTTGATATTGTGTTTCTGCACAGCCCATTGTTCCCACCTTTTCCCTGCTTTAGGTCTGTATTTTGCTGAGTCGCCCTGACAACTCATCCTCCGCAAGCAGTATCCACAAGCGCTTACCTTTAGTTGTGAGGTCACAGAAAAACTTCCAAACAGTATACACACAAAAAGCCGTTTTGGAGGGGAGGTCAGGCATTTCCATCGTCATAGCCTAAAAGCGCCAGCTCCCCCCCTTTTAATTATTTTTTTTACTTTGCACATACACAGTTACATGCAGCTATTGTTGCAAGCAGGCTTCCACGGCTGAACAAAAATGTGAAGAAGGAAGGGAATGAACTTCAGAAGAACTGAGCAGAGATTAAGAGAAGTAGGAGGTTTCTTCAGAAGTGCTTTAAGTGTTCATTTGCCAGAAAATGCAAAAAAACACACCGTAAACCCGCAACAAAAGAAAACAAGTGCAGTCACAGAAGGTACGCAGAAGACCCAGTAAAGGTAAAGTGCAAGCACTGAGTCATTGGAGGGGACATCGCATCACAACATTTTCTTGGCAGACTTTTTGTTACGGGGTAGTTTGCCATTGCTTTCCCCAGTCATCTACACTTTACCCCCAGGAAACTAGATACTCATTTTACCAACCTTGGAAGGATGGAAGGCTGAGTCAAACTTGAGCGGGCTACCTGAACCCGGTTCTACCAGGATCGAACTTGGGTTGTGAGCAGAGCTTGGGCTGCAGTACTGCAGCTTACCACTCTGCACCACGGGGCTCTTCAAAAGACCAGGTACAGAGCTGTACAGAGCTAAAGTAAGTCTTTAGCTCTGTACAGCTAGAGGGGAAAGGCATTTCTCTGCAAGAGAAGGAACTAGAGGCTTAGTTAAAAAAATGAAAGCTGAAAATTCAGTGAATCTGATACACATATTGTTTTATATTGATATAGCAAAATTGACTTGACTTTTTTTTTTTAAAAAAAAGAACAATGCCCAGTGGCCTGAAGGACACTGCAGGGGGACTGGGACAGGGAAAGTATGGGCACAGCCTGCCATCTGGAAGCCCCCTTGCAGCTGCACTGCAGCCACATAAACAACAAGGAAACTGCAACAAGGATGTAACTGCAGTACATCCACACAGAAGTTTAGCTCAAATTTCATGTCTCAACTGGAGCAGGGTTCCTTCCACCCCTTTGGAGCATCCACATCATGTTGTTCTCTAATTGTCCACTTTCTTTGTTTTCCCTTGTTTTGCTATGAACTTTCCCAAACCTTTGCTGCTTCCACACCGAGATGATTATCTGTATAGCTCTCAAGACAGCTGCAAATGCAGAGGCAATGGAGCACCCACATGGCTGTTTTCCCCATACTTTCCTCGCCTTACCCATCTGTGGCTTCCATCCCCCCTCCCCCCACCAAAGGCATCCAAACGCATTTTGACTGTGATCTTTCCAAGGCGATCCTATCAAACCAGGCTTGAGAAAGGCTGCCTCTAAGCAGGGGAAAAGAGAAGCCAAGATAAAGGCCATTTCCACACGGCTCCCTGCTGCTCGTAACAACCCGGATCGCACAAAAACTGCAGAAGATCGCGATGTCATGTGATGTCGCGCAAATCTCGTGTGAGAAAATGCGATCTTCCACGTTTTTTGCGCGATCTTCTGGGTTGTTATGAGCAGCGGGGAGCCGTGTGGAAACGGCCAGACAGAGGATGACATCTTGTGGATGCTGCATTGAGGAAGCCAAGGAGGAGTGAAACATCTGCGTGGAAGCAGCTGTGCTTTGGCACAAGCTTTTAGGAAAGACTATCATCAAAACATCTGGGCATGCTGTGTGGACAGGGAGCTGTGCATTTTTGCAGGTCCCACCCATATCAGAACCATTTTGCTTCCGGCCACAACTCGCCCTGCCACTGGAGGGTTTTTTCAGGCTTTAAAAAAATCAGTAATTGACATATTGTGATTGCATTCATTGCTAATTTAAGAAAAGTCCCCTAGTAGCAGAGGGAAATGGCAGCCATGGGAGGGGGGGAACAGTGTTTCCTGGCATATCATTTTTGGGATAACATTTTCTCATGTCTGAAAGGAAAAGTATGAGCCAAGCTACAAGTGACGAATGACACTTGCCTGGCAAGTGAACAGACTCATGTGTATTCCTCCCTGTTCACTTGCCCTCCACTTGCGCTCCACTTGATGATTAAGTGGAGCGCAAGTGGAGGGCAAGTGAACAGGGAGGAATACACGTGAGTCCGTTCACTTGCCAGGCAAGTGTCATTCGTCACTTGTAGCTTGGCTCTACATCTTGTCCTTGAATGTAAGGCAATGCCACCCCCCCCCCTCTGCATTTCCACAGTGAACTGCATGGCTGAAGGTTTTAAAACGAAGATGTGGGGCATCAGAGCAATGTAGGCAATACAAAACCATGATGTTTGGAGGAGGAGGGAACTGACACCAGACTCTTGGTCAGCCCAGTGCTGAAATGGAGCCTAATTATAGGAGTTAGGGTGGAGGAAATGTTGCTTAGGATGGCACTGTAGGGTTGCCAACTGCCTGGAGAAAAAAAAATTCTTCTCTCTTTAATAGAAACTTGGTGGAATGCTATTTACTAGGTGATGTATTTTACCTCCATGCCATGAAAAACTTCAGCTACCTGCTTCCACGTATTAATCTTCTATTAAAGAGACAGGACACTATTTTAATGGGATGTATAAGCTGATTTGAAGACTAGTATAGTGAAAATGTGGAATTAAAAAACTTTTAAAAATAAGTTCACAGACATGCACATTTGCGCACACACTCTGTGAAAACTGAAATTGCTGTATAGGATAATAAGGATCCGTGGATGTGCTTAGTAACTAAAATGTACTGTTTTTTATATAGGCATAGTCTTGCATCCAGTCTAGAATTTCTGCAGATGTGTGTGTGTGTGTGGGGGGGGGGGGTTGCTGATCCCTCCCTCCCACAGGTGACCACTGATTTTCCCCACAAGATATTCTTGGGAGTCCCCTGTCCTCCAGGAACAGCATTTCAGAGGACATTTTGGGTTGCCATGGGAGGGTAGAATTGGTGACCATTGAACCCCTCCTTGTGGGATCCGAGCCATAGTTTTCCTGCGCCAAGATTGGATTATATGTTCTATGATCTAATTCCTACATGTGATGGGACAATAAGACTGTGTCTGGCTGTTCCACCCCAGGCCTGTTCTCTAAGACTAATAGACATTGGCGATGTAACGTTTGGAACAGAGCATGCACATATAATATCCTACATACGCAATAGGTATTCTACTGGGGCATGATAGAGGGATGATATGGGCCATGTGAAAGCACTCCACCCATGCTCTTATGTTTAAATGCAACCATCCCAGTCACTGAGCATTCTAATGATGTGCCTGTTTGGGACAGCCATTGTGTCTTGTTATTCGTAAATGTATTGATATATAGAAGATCATATACATAGGCTAAGACATGCATGTATGTATGCAGTACCCACACAGGTAAATGCTTTGCTCATAGCCTATTTCATGTCTGTCTTAGCCCTTACAACCCAGATTTGGATCACAGAATTTGGGCCACTATGTATTGGAGTTTACATGCATTTAGAAAAAAGAAAAAAGAAGCCTCATATATAATAGAAAGAAACGGATGACAACAATAGTGAGAAATCTACAAATAAACATCCATAAAAGGTTTCCAGATATCTAAATACAAGTCCATCTGCAGTTGCCATCTATATGCCATACATTCAAATATAGATAAAGTTGTACAGTCTTCCATTCATTTAATTATTGGATGTGGACATTTGTCTCTCCAGTGTTGTAATATCTTTTAGCTATTTAAACATTTCACCCAGACACAGTGGTGGGTCAAATGAACCTACTGGGCGTGGCAGGAAGATGTGATCTCATTTTCCCCACTTTGCATATGGGCGAGATTAGAGAGAATGTCCACCAATCCATCTGTGGGCAAAGGCAAACATAAGGAAGATTGTATATCACCTCCCTTGCGTGGGGTTGCAATAAATGTTTTCATGTCTTCCTCATGTTACCTTTCATCCTGTGGATCGGTCTGCCCATAATTTTCCAGATTAAAAAAACAATCATTTCCAACACATCACTATATTTGATTGCACAACCATATTTGTGGTGGTATTTCAAACTTGCCATCTATCAATAAACACATACAAATTATGGATGGTAGGGTGATTTTAAAAAATCTTCTACGCTGTTTGCTCAATCATAGCACTCACTGAGGCAGCTCAGATTGACATAGGTTGGGAGCCAAGGCAGATGAGGCTTTCTTGGTTGCTGCTACACAATTTTAATATGGATCCAAGAAACAGCGAAATGTTAAGTTACAGAAAAGCAGAGGCAAAGGATCAGAAAATGCACAAGAGCAATGACTGGACAAGTCTATAAAACATGTAATTTTGCCGACAGGGGTGTATAGGGAGAGACATACAGGGCCTAAAGGTTATGAAGTGATGCACTTCATAAACCTCAGGCCTCCTAGTATCCATTCACTCCAATTCATGCTGGATTTTTATCTATCCACACTGCAGATGAAATGATTTGTGTGTGTGTGTGTGTATTTGTGTGTGTCAGTATAGGCCATTCTGAGTAGACAAGTTGTAAAAGAAAGTTATCTTCCCCCATCCTTCCTTATGACCCTTTGTAGCTTTAGTGCACATATATTATTCCAAAAAGACACTGCAAACACACTCCAACACTATTACAGAACAGTAACAAAAGATACAAGCAGGCACATGTGCATACTTTAATTCAGTGCACTAAATGCCCTGCACTGGTCCCCACATCAGTCCCCTGACTATTTGGGTTGGGTGGCAAAAGGGGAGCATGGCAAAGGCACCAGATATTATGCATTATTTATTAACACAAGATCTGGGAGAGAGAACGGCTGTAATATAATGATTAAGTAGCTGGACTTTGAATCAGTACTTTGCTAGTTTGAATCCCACTTACTGCCATGAGCTCAGCAGGTGGCCTTGGGTTAGCCATTCTTCTCAGCCCCTGCTCCCCAGCTGTATTACGGGGATAATAATAACACTGACTTCGTTCACCGCTCTGAGTGGGGCACTATTCTGTCTAGAAGAGCGGTATATAAGTGCAGATATTATTACTAATTGGACACGAGACTCTCCCACACTGTGCTGGACTCTACTTTGAGGGAAACTCCTCCAACATTTTGGTGGGGACATATCCTATGTAAAATCCTGCAATTTCTCCACAGATTTGGAGGCATGAGAAATGCCTATTTTTTTCTCCTTGTAATAACTACGCCTGCCCCCCCCCCCCCCACACACAAAAGAATGTTATAAAAGGACAACTCACCAAAGAGAGAGAGGATTCCACAAGCCAGCCACACAATTAAGGAGATCCCAACACTGCCAGAGTTTTGCAGCACCCCTTTGGGAGAAATAAAGATGCCACTGCCCACCATGGTGCCGATGGCCAGAGCTATGGCCCGAATGAGGGTGATTTTTCTCCTCAGGAAAACAGCTTCATTTGCTTCTGCTGCATCTTTCTTTTTCCTGCAGAGCCCCATTACTTACGCTGAGTTCCAAGTGAGCCACAGGAGGTGCGTGTGCAAGACACAGCTTGTGTTCCGTTCCTGGTTCCCTGTGCCAAGGTCCTGTCCTGTTCCCAGGCAAACTTTCCCCTTCCCCCCTCGCTTTGCTTAACAGGCTGACTACAGTTAGGCCAGGAAGCCCATGGAATGACTGGAGCATGAAGTAAACAAATATTTAAACAAAAATATCAGGTGGGAGGGAACATGAGGCCAAAAATCCTAAGGACAGAGTATTCTGGTATTTATGTATCTGTCACTAATATGATATTGCTTGTGTCAGTCCTCAGATTTGCACTTAATCTGAACCTGGTTGTAGGCAGCACTTCACTTTGAGGACTGCCACTGAAGTCCAGTCTGAGGCAGAGTTCATTATTTCATTTTTGGATGGTACCACATTTTTTTTTTGCATGTCAGAGACACAAAGCCGTCTGATTCTATAAGGCTATTTAAAAATATGGACAACCACTGACAATGATGTCAAAAACAAATCTTTGTAATGTATGAATGGTGAGACCTGAGTGAAAGGTAGAAAATCTTAAAGAAAAGTGCCAAATTGGCATCTTGGATGGTTTCCGTATTCTAAAATTGTTTGCTTTTGATTATCTCACTAAGTTTGGAACTCTTTGGGGGAAGGATTTTAGGGTTTTTAACAACTGGATAACAAGCAGAAATTAATCAGATATCTTTATCCAGAACAGGCCTAAACTGGCAACAACTGACCAAGAAAGATAGCTTAATGAAAACATTTATTTATTTATTTACTTATTTGTTTGTTTATTTATTTGACTTATATCCCGCCCTCCCCGCGAATGGGCTCCCCATGAATGAACATGAATTCAGTTTGCAACAGGGTAAATTGCTAAAGAGATTATTAGGAAAGTGACTGAAAATATGAGTAATATCCTTGCGTAGGTCTGATGTTTCCCCCATTATTGCATCTTCAGTTTCATCTAATGAATTTGGACTACTGTGTACATTATAATGATCAAACATTTTCCATATGGAGAAAGGCTAAAAAGTTTGGGGCTGTTTAGTTTAGAAAACAGGCATCTAAGACAGGCCATGACGGAAGTTTATAAAATTATTCATGGTGTGGAGAAAATGGAGAGAGAGAGAACTTTTTCTCCCTCTCCCAAAATACTAGACCTAGGGCAGCAAGGATGTTGATAGGCAGTAGACTCAGTATGGCCAAATGCATAAGAACATAAGAAAAGCCTTGCTGGATCATACCAGAGGTCCATCTAGTCCAGCATCTTGTTTCAGTGACCAGCCAGTTATTCTGGAGGGCCAACAACAGAGCTCAGAGGCCCTGGAATTCAGAGGTTTATTTCCTCTGAACATGGAGGTTCCTTCAGTCACCACGGATAGAAGCCACTGATGGATCTATCCTCCATGGATTTATCTAATCTCCATTTAAACCCATCTACGCTTATTATGACCATCACTACATCCTCTGAATATCCCACTAGAGAGACCCATTGCACAGTATGAGAAGAGCATGCTGTATGGATTGACTCATGAGGTGATCCCTTAAACCGCCCTTGAAGAAGTCTAGCTGACGAAACACCAAGTCCTGTTGCCGACTCTGTGTTGGGCGGAAGGGTTCTTTGCCCTAGAGGGCAGTCTGGTTTTCTGGCATCACCTACAGAAGGAAAGAGATAAGACTTTACTATACTCATCTTGACTTATGTGGATACTTACCTTGGACATTTACTGTCTGGATGGTCTTCTCACATCTTCCTCTCAGCTGCATTGAAAGAAAAAGGATAAAACAGATATTAGATTTTCAGTAAAGACTGTACCCTTTTGCAGCTGGCAATATCTGGTTTGGCAGTTTCATATTGTTTACATAGCATAATCTGTATTTATCTGTATTTATAAGCACTTCCATACTTATTTATGAATTCATTTAATTAGAGCATTGATTACTTTAAATATATTAGAAAACACTACTTTATATCCATATTTATTACTTGACTGTTTTTCCTCCTCCTATTGTGGTTTTCCACCCCCCTTTCTTTTGCTTTTATCACTACATCCTCTGGCAATGAATTCCACTCTGTAATCACTCATTGAGTAAAGAAGTACCTTCTTTTGTCCTCCTAAATCTTTTGCCCATTAGCTTCATTGGGTGCCCTTGAGTTCTAATATTTTGGGGGAGGGAGAAAAAGTTTTCTCTATCTACTCTCTCTGCCCTATGAATAATTTTAGAAATCTCTGTTATGATGACCCTCTCTGTCGTGTTGTTTCTAAACTGAAAAGCCCCCGTCTGAAGGGACTCCAATCCCTTAATCGTCTCGGTTGCTCTCTTCTGTACCTTTTCTAGCTCTGTAACGTCCTTTTTGAGGCACAGTGACCAAAATTGCACACAGTGTTCTAAATGAGGCTGTCCTGTAGATCTACACAGTATTTCTTTATACAATCTATCATTACTTGTAGAATATGCTGCCACAGAGTATAGGGATGTCCACAGGCTTAGACAGCTTTAAGAGAGATTTAGGGCAGGCAAATTCATAGGAGGTGTGTCAGTCAGTCAATGAGCCTTAACCATGATAATAAAGCAGAGCCTCCATGTCCCAAAGCAACAATGAGGGCTTCTTATGAGTTTTTGATCAGAATCATGAAAGCAGCAGCACCTAAATCCACAATCCTCGGCCCATTAACCACTCAAGGTTTGGCAGAAAAACAGCAGTTTTCCTTTGAGTCCAAGAGAATGGAGAAGAGAAGCAGAACTCTTGGGGACACAAATTCTGAAGTGTAGGGAACAGGGACAGTAGAAATGGCAAATCTTTTGTACTGGAAGGTAGTACTCTGTGCCCAATGAACTTTGGATTTTAAAGATAAAAAAGAGTTCTTTGAATTGTACTTGCAAACATAAGCAGCCAGTGCTATTTTTGGAGCACAGGTATAATGGACTTCATAGTACACACAGCTGATGACAAATGGATATTCTAGTTTCCTCACAAATTTCATGGGCAACCCCATACAGAATGCATTGTAGGTGTCTAATCTAAAAGTTACCAAGGTATGAGCAGCAAAGACTGTTTTTGTCCTTCCCAGGAATGAGCTCAGCAAGTAAATCAACCCAGACTGGTAAAACACATTGTGGTCATATCTGCTCTTTGAGTTTGGGAGCAGCTCTGGGACCCGAAGAACCCCCAAGCTGCAAACTTGATCTTTCCAGGAAAACATAATATCATCGAAATCCTCTGCTAACCAGTTGACTGGATCACCTATCATCATAATCTCTGTCTTGTCCGACATCAGAAAATAACAAATAATGCTTTATTTACATGTCAGAAAATATTATTCACCTTGAACTAGTGGAATTTCACAGTGCTGACATGTCGCATTGTAAGTAACCAGTGGTAAAGAAATGTTCCCTAGATGCCCCCCGCAGTGATCGATCATATTAATCTCTGTTGCATGTAATATGACCACCTTTATTTTAATGTGCATAACTGCTGGTGGCATTATTAGTCTGCCAGCAATTTAATCCTCTATTAAGCCCAATTAGTATTAGTGGCCTCCTGGGGCAATACATTCCATAGTCTGTGTGTCATGCCGGTTCCATGCCCACGCTGTGTGGTGCAGTATTTACATTTCTTTATTTGCTCTAACTTAAGTGTATCTGCCGTTAATGATAACAATTATGCTCACAAACAAAAGCAATAATGAAGTCTCAAAGTCCGGTGTGGGGGAATCTCAAAATAAATACAGGGGAGAGGTAAAACAGAACTCTCCTTCTGGGAATGCTAACAAAGCAACCCGTGGTGCAGTTGTTGTTTCACCTCCCAAAGCAGAATCCCCAAGCGTGGCACAAGATGTTCTGTGTCTTGGTTCTTCCCTGAGAGATAAAATCCAGAGCTTGCTTCAGACTGATAGAACTTGGGCTGGCCCAATGTAAATTAGTAATCGAATCAAATAATGAAATTTAAGGTCACTTTTCACAGAGAATATGAGCCCCTCCTTGATGGTAAGCCCATGCATACTCAGCCAGCTGGTGGGGGAAAAGACCCAGGGAAACAGGCCCGGCAGGCAAGAAGCCTCCCAGGCCAGTGTGCAGTAGACGTGCTCATGCCCGGTACGTGAGAACACTAAAATGTTAAGTGCTGGGCCTCCCCCCTTTCATTGGTAGAGTAAAGAGAACTGTCAGCCCTAGTGTAATTCAATCCAGCCAGTAGGATGAGACATCTAATAAGCAATGTATCAGGACTAGGAGAAGTTCTATACAACTGTATAATAATAGCATTAGATGACACAGAGCACAGATACAATGCAGGAAAATGGTATTACAGCAGAAGAAAACAATGTAATGACAACTGGGCAATATGTGCAGCAAACAGATAATACACCCTATACGTGATGGTACAGTCCACAGTCCCTTTCCCTTTATAATGTGCCTTCCTGAACCATTCTGTTATAGTATATCCCTTTTATAGAACAGCCTTTTAAACCACTTCATTTACATAGTTTGTGGAATGATATGTGATAGCCCTCCTGAACTCCTCAGGCAGTCCTGAAGTAATATTAACCACAGTTTTTATCAGTTGCTTCTTTTTCTTCTCTTTCTCCCTCTCTTTCCATATCTCCCCAGTACAGCCCTCTTTCTTTCTGCAGGTTGGACAAGTCCTGGCAGCCATGACAGATTCTGCTCAGCCTAACTCTCCATTTCCCGCTTAGTACTGGACAAGTTTCAAAACAACTATATAATCACACTGATTATTTCCATACTGCACAGGAGTAGGGTCAAGCAAAAAAAATGGCTACTTGAAGAATTAGAGGGGAAAGTGTCATTAAAAAGTGAAAATATATTGAAATGTTGGAATCAAAAAGACCGTTTCAGATCTTATACTTGTACTTCCATTGTGGATACACATGCACTGCTAAGGAGACAGAGTACAGTGGAATATAAGACCACACCGAAAGTAAGTCTATGTAAAACCTTTAGGAGAACTCATTCGCAGCTACGGAGTGGGATGTCATCAATATGCAGATGACACCCAACTCTATATTTTGCTATCCAGGTTCCCACAGGATGCAGTAGAAATCTTAGATTGCTGCCTGACAGCCGTGGTGAATGGCTGAAAAATAACAAATTGAAATTGAACCCAGACAAGACTGAAGCGATGCTTGTTGGGAAGGCAGAGATCTTGAAAGACATTGTACTCCCCACTTTTGATAGAGTTCGTCTGACCCTTGCAGATTCGGTTAAGAGCCTAGGGGTTATACTGGATCCAGCGCTACTACTAGAAAAACAAGTTAAGGCAGCCGCAAAAAATGCTTACTACAACCTCACTCGAGCCTGGAAGATGGCCTCTTACTTCGACACAGCCAACCTGGCCACCTGGATCCATGCTATGGTAACATAAAAACTTGACTATTGTAATGCACTATACATTGGTCTCCCATCTAAGTTAACTAGGAGGCTCCAATTGGTGCAAAATGCTGTGGCTCGACTGTTAGCAGGAGCATGAACATCACTCCCATCCTACAGTCACTCCATTGGCTACCTATCAGTTACCGTGCTCAGTTCAAGGTATTGGTTATTACATACAAAGCTGTATTGTCGAAGGCTTTCACGGCCGGAGAACGATGGTTGTTGTGGGTTTTCCGGGCTGTATAGCCGTGGTCTTGGCATTGTAGTTCCTGACGTTTCGCCAGCAGCTGTGGCTGGCATCTTCAGAGGTGTAGCACCAAAAGACAGAGATCTCTCAGTGTCACAGTGTGGAAAAGATGTTGGCAGGTCATTTATATCTACTCAGGAGGGGTGGGGTTGAGCTGAGTCATCCTGTAAGAGTTTCCCAGGGTGTGGAATGCTAATGGCGGGAGGCTTCACTGTATCACTGAGGAGGTTCTCAGTTTACATCGGGACCACAAAGCGTAGCATCCAGACAAGAATAAAAGAACATGAAAGACACTGCAGACTTGGACAACCTGAAAAATCAGCAGTGGCTGAACATAGCCTAACTCAAACAGGGTACAGTATTTTATTCCAGGACACCAAAATACTGGACAACACTTCCAACTACTTTGTCAGACTGCACAAGGAAGCCATTGAAATTAACAGGAAAGAAGAAACCTTAAGAATGAACAGAGCATGGTTTCCAGTTCTGAAAAACACCAGGCTAACAAAACACTCTATACCCAACAATAGCCCTGCAGAGAAGATTAGCACATCAAGCACCAATCCATATGCAAAAGAACCTCCTCAGGATACTGAGAAGCCTCCCGCCATTAGCATTCCACACCCTGGGAAACTCTTACAGGATGACTCAGCTCAACCCCACCCCTCCTGAGGAGATATAAATGACCTGCCAACATCTTTTCCACACTGTGACACTGAGAGATCTCTGTCTTTTGGTGCTACACCTCTGAAGATGCCAGCCACAGCTGCTGGCGAAACGTCAGGAACTACAATGCCAAGACCACGGCAATACAGCCCGGAAAACCCACAACAACCAACATACAAAGCTCTTCATGGCCTTGGCCCAGCATACCTATGAGATCGTCTCACTCCATCCTTATGTCCCTCCACAGCAGCTTCGATCATCTGAACAGGGGCTCTTGTAGGGGCCGGCCTACACATGGGTGAAATCAACAGTAGCCCACACATGGGCTTTCTCTGTGGTGGCCCCCACCCTATGGAACGGTCTGCCTGAGGAGGTCAGGAGAGCCCCCACTCTCCTGACTTTCTGCAAATGATGCAAAACCGAATTATTCAGAAAGGCTTTTTACTCGGATCGGAGGGAAGTATTATAGGGAGGGGTCTCAAACGCTTCACTAATGAGTTAGGGACCATAGACTTCACTGCTACGCTGCCTTGCATATTATTTGTTGCTCAAATATGTACTCTTATACTACCTGTACTTCATATCTATCTAATGTCAGTCCTAGAACTGATTATGTTCTGCTTCAGCAATTCTTCAACTCTGTATTGAATCCTTACTAATGCTACGTCTTTGTAAAATCCTATGACATTGTTGCGGAAATGTTCTTAACACTATATAGAAATGTCCTTGATACTGTATGGAAATGTTCCCGATACTGATTGTACTAATCTCACATTACATAATCCGCCTTGAGTCTCAGTGAGAAAGGCAGACTATAAATGACATAAATAAATAAAAAATAATAAATAAATAAGTCACTTGAGCATCCCCATGTAAGATGTCTTGGATAGAGAGACTCTTGAGTTTCCCCCCTCTAGGTACCTGATGGGGAGTAGTGGATCTGTTGCCTTGTAAGAGTCCTCTCGGCTTCTACATGTGCCCTACCTGCTATAAAAATGTCCTAAAACTCCATTGCCCTCTCATCAAAAGGGAAGAGCCTGTGTAAACATGGGTCTAAAACTTCTTATAACTCAGATTGGATTGTGGGAAATGATTCGTAGCCTGGGTAAAACAGATCTCTGCTTATATACAGAGGGTAAAACAATTGAGCTGTGAGTTTTGATTTCGGCTTCCAAATGATATATATACACTCTAGTGATTCAGAGATGAAAAATAGGGCCATGCCCTTATGCCAAGCATACCAAGCCCTGCCCCCCCACTCAGGGTTTCCATATGCCTGCAGGGGCAGGAGATCTATCCCCCCCTCCAGTTCCTGTTGCCACCAGTACTCCAGCAGCCAGTGAGAGAAATAAACATTAAAAATTGCCATCTGGCACCAGTGTTACATCACTTACAAGAAAAATCAGGGATCCGAGAATCGGAACCATCCCATGTGAACCCGAAGAGTCAGAGAGGGTGGTCATGTTGCCTTGGGTCCTCTCACACAATCAGAAAATGGATAGCTGTTTGTCAAAACATCAACACAAAGTGAAGTTTTTTTTAACGCAGAGGGTAAAAGGCACATTCAATTTGAAGCTATGTTTTTAATGTTGACTAAAATGTTCTTGTTTTTCAGTTCTTGTATGAACCTCTCTTGTGGACTTGGGACAGTGACCTTCTGACTTCACGCTGGGTTTCTTGGGAAGCATTTTCCAGGATGAGATGGCCAACACTTTCGTTCTTTAAACAGAGTTTAACTGAAAAGACCTTTTACATTTGAACACAGAAATTCAGAGAGATGTGTTGATTTTCTCTCAGCTCATGTCCTGGATGGCTGGAACTTTGTTTGCCTTTTGGTAATGGAGCTGAACCTCTTCCAGAGATCTAGTTTGCAAAATTTAATAATGTGTATCAGCTTAGCTCCCCAACCACTCCAAATGGAACTCAAATCAGTGGACTCAGCTAGCCACAGTGGTTTATTTCTTCCTTCTTTTTACATACTCAGAGCCAAATTCCACATGATAATGGAATTCTGTGACTGAATAGCCAGTTCGCACATTACAAACTCTTCATGCCATGCCAGGTAGGGCCTGGAGATCTGGAATCACAATCAGATGCTTCACTAATGAGTTAGGGACTGTAGACTTCACCACTATGTTGCCTTACATATTATCTGTTGCTTTAAATATGTACTCCTATGTACTACCTGTGCTTTATGTTTGCTTTATGTTGCCTAATGTCAGTCGTAGAAGTGATTATGTTCTGTTTCAGTATTTTCTTCTACTTTGTATTGGATTCTTGCTAATGCTGTCTTTTAAACTTGTTTACCCTATGGCATTGTTTATGGAAATGTCCTTGATACTATATTGAAATGTACTTGATACTGATTGTAATAATCTCATACGGTGTACTCCGCCTTGAGTCTCAGTGAGAAAGGTGGACTATAAATGACATAAATAAACAAATAAATAGTTTTCCAAACTATAGAGGTCACTCACTATCCATGGGGAAAATAACTGCTTTGGATGGTGGACTCTGTGGCATTATACACGGCTGAGGTCCCTCCCCTCCCCAAACTCTGTCCTCTTCAGGCTCCACTCCCAAATCTCCAGGAATTTCCCAATGTGGAGTTGGCAACTGTACTGCCATAGGTCTCTTCAGTCAGATCTGTGCTAGAATTTCTGTGCATAAAACACCGTTCCTAGAGTGTGGGTTTTCCATAATCTGAATAATCTGTTTCCATAATTTGAATTATCCTTTGGGGCTGCTTTAACCACTAGGAGGGATCAGGCAGGGAAATCAATTTTGGACTGAAGAAATAGAGCAAAGGAAAGCGTTAAACCTCCCCTTCCCCAGTGACACCGTCCCAGTCTGTATCAGCCCCTCCCCCCTGTTTTCTTTTAGGAGCCAAAGAAGACAAGGGACAAGAATAGGAGGAGACATTTTAATGCCCCCTTAACAGGTTCTGGAATCACCAACTCTGGGTAACCTGGTAGCCAGGTGGACTAGCGCTGTAATTAGTAAGGAGATGATGTTGAGCACCTCAGGCTCCCGGTTTGAGTCCTGCTCTGTCTGACATTGGTGACATTGAAGAGGGGGCTTAGCCCTGCTTGTCAGAGAAGGGAAGTAATGAACTCTGACCTAGCCTGGTTGTGTGAGAAAACAACCCTATCAGATAGATAATCACCTCCTTTCCCCCATCACACTAAGACCCATCCTGGCACACTAGACGTTCCCCTTTAGAAGCTGGCAGCAGTTGGAAGACCAGGTTTGCTTATTCTGAGTTCTATTTATAATTCAGTTAATTTAGGTCATTCCTAACTAACTCTCTTATTATCCAGATAGAGGAGAGCTAGAGGAATTGAAGAACAGTGCAAGAGGGTTAGGCAAGCTGTCCCCTGATGTCCCTTCCAACTTGGCAGCTCTTAGTATAGCCTCTGTTTTTATTGAGAACCTATTTTTCTGGAAACTTTTCTCGAAAATATTTTGTCTTTCCTTCAAAATGTATATAAGATGTTAGTCAAATATCCCTTCTTGCATGAGGTGAGAATAGAAGCTTAAAAAAAAAAACCTTCCAAGCATGATAGCAAGGTCATCCAGCAATTTATTGGCAACTTAAAAACAACAACAACCCTCCCCCCACAGAATTACACAGGAAGTATTCTAAGCCCATGTCCCTGGCACCATTCAGCACACCCCATTGCTTCTTGCTAAGTAATTTCGTTGCTCTTTGCCTCCATTTCATCATCTATCAGTCAAACAAGAAAATCCTTCACAAAGCTTTACTGGTTAATATTTCCGTAGCGCTCTGAAGAGAGAATGTTCTCTATGCAGAACAGGAAAAAATCTGTTTGTGTCAGAGATGATGGCATTAAAGAATTTAATGAGCTTTTAAAAATCAAGTAGGGGGAAATGGAAGGATATTGTAGGATGTTTTAATCTGATGCTTTGGTGGTGGCCTGGAATCAGGTAAGTCACATTTGTTTCCCCCCATCTCCCCCTTTCCTTGGGGCTTTGGGTTTCTTTTCCTCCAAAAAGTAAGATATAAATATACAACTAATGATGGTGTGACAAGGAGAGCCAGGTTCAGATTCCCACACAGCAAGGATCCTGATTGATGGCTTTGGGCTGAGTTACTGTGTCTCTAACTGGTCTTCCACCCATGCAATCCGCCTGCAGTGTGGTGAATCCCTATAGACTTACCATATTTTTTGCCATTTTTTCGAAGGACCTTATGCCTAGTCCACATATGTAGAGAGTACCACATCTCATGCCCCTCTTTGCATGCAAGCTAGAAGGAGCAGCAGGATGATGAGGAAAGACCACTGAGCAAAAGAGAGGGTACCTCCCTGGCTCTAACTTGTGGCATTCTGTACTATGGTGGACCTCCTGGTAGGCAGCTTGTGTTGGCCTGCTGCCCACTGCCCTGTTCTTGGCCTTGGCGAAATCATAAATCTGACTCCTTTTCTTGTCATGTGACAGTGACACCACAACTTAATGGGTCCCTTGGCGCCACCTGGGGCTGGCCAGCTGAAGACCCGCTGCTCTAACTAATATACATCCCAGAGTTTGGAACGGCCTATAGTAGAACAGATAAAAGCTCCGTTCAGTTTGACATCTTAGCTGGAGTCCATACAGTTTCTTGCGTGGGCAGAAGGGAGCTCTGCTCATGTCTGCTGATGTAGATATGCTCCTACTGGGTAATTTCCACTTTGTTAAAGATGTCATGCTTAATTACTTACCCTTGGTTTCAGCAATAGTTTCATCTCTGTGTTCGGATTTATGTTTGTTTTCATTCTGCAGTCCATACCCTATTGTATTTATTCATTGTATATCTTAGCTATTGATTATATTGACTTGCTCTGTGTAATCCACCTTGGGTCTCAGTGAGAAAGGCAGACTATAAAACAAACTACTAGGAAAGTCTCCCTTTTCTGCTGATTCCCCTGTTAAGCTGCAGCACCCCCTCCCCCCCCGCCCATTCCTTCCAACTTTCTGGAGCAGTTTTTAATGTAGTGAGAAAATCCCACGAGGAGAAGTTTCTTGGGATCCCACCTTCTGCCTTCCACAGTAGCCAGTTTCCTTGGGAAAACTCTGAGCAGAATGGAAATAGCCGCACTCTGATGCTGGGTCTTAGGATTTAGGGCCAAACTACAAGTGACGAATGACACTTGAACGGCACGTGTATTCCTCCCTGGCCGTTTCCAGATGGCTTACCTGAAGCCGCTCCATGCCACAATGTTGTGGATCGTGCCGGGGAAAACATTTCGTGTTTTCCCCGGCACGATCCACAACATTGCGGCATGGAGCGGCTTCAGGTAAGCCATCTGGAAACGGCACCTGTTCACTTGCCCTCCACTTGCTCTCCACTCAATCCACTTGCCCTTCAAGTGTCATTCGTCACTTGTAGCTTGGCCCTTAGCTATCTGCCTCTGAACACAGAGGCTGCCTTTCATTATCATGGCTAATATTCACAGATTGATCACTCTCCTTCTCCATGGACTTACCCAGTCCATTCTCAAACTATCAGTCATGGGCCGCCACCACCTCTTGACAGTTTGGTGTAGTGGTTAAGAATGGCAGGACTCTAATCTGGAGAACCGGGTTTGATTCCCCACTCCTCCACTTGAAGCCAACTGCATGACCTTGGGTCAGTCTCAGCTCTTCCAGACCTCTCTCAGCTCTATCCACCTCACAGGGTGATTGTTGTGGGGATAATAATAACATACTTTGTAAACCACTCTGCGTGGGTGTTAAGTTGTCCTGAAGGGCGGTATATAAATTGAATGTTATTGTTATTGCTGTTATTATATATTTCATATATACTGGATGAAGCAGTGCTTTCAGAATTGTTATAGGCAAAAATAAAAAATAATAATGTTGAGCTCTTGGATTATTAAATCAATAAAATATCTGTCAATAGGGTTGCTGACTGCTTGAGAAAAATGCCCTGTCCCTTTAAGAGAAACTGTGAGCCAAGCTACAAGTGACGAATGACACTTGAACGGCAAGTGAACAGACTCAAGTGTATTCCTCTCTGTTCACTTGAGCTCCACTTGCTCTCCACATGATCAACTGGAGCACAAGTGAACAGGGAGGAATACGTGAGTCTGTTCACTTGCCGTTCAAGTGTCATTCGTCAGTTGTAGCTTGGTCCTTAGTGGCATGTTATGAACCAGGTGATGTTATTTACAACCATGCCCTGGAGCAAATTCAGCTGCCCATTTCCACGCATTAAGCCTCTGTTAAAGAGACAGGCCATTTTTCTCCTGACCTGAAGTCCTGTCTGTAGAGGAGAAGTGCAATGATTCTGCATTTGCTTGTTTAAGGTCTCCTGATCTGCCTTCTGTTCAGATGCAATGAGGTGTATGTAGTTGAGCTTCAAATAGCAACAATCTGGGAAGCGCCTAAAATTATAGTAAATAATATTTCAGAGGGTTAAAAAAGAAAATGTGCTTTCTCAGCCACAACTTGTGCTTTTGGCTTATTTTGCAATAAATGGATAACAGCTGAATAGCTGGGAGGCCAGCAGCAGTGAGGCACCCGGTTGAGATCTGTCCAGAGGAGGAGTTGTGGTTTGAATGAGAAATTAAGGCCAGTGCCTTACAGCTGGAGAGTAACGATAGTGTAAGTATTGCTTTGGAGCTGGGTCTGCTGTGAGAGGTGAGTGGTTTGCAGAGACTTGGAGACTCTTAAAGAGGTTACCTTAAGGTTGCTAACTGCCTAGAGAGAAAAAAGTCCTTTTGTCCACCTGAAGTTTAATAAGAAGTTATTTACTAGGTAATGTTAGTTACTTCTATGCTATGAAAAGCTTCAGCTGCTTATTCCCATACTTTATTGTACAAGACATTTTTCTCTAGGCCTGTAGGCAACTCTGCTTCAGGTACAAAGCAATATAGGAAGCCACTGAGCTAGAATTTAGAAGAAAGGTTGGAGAAATGCTGGCATTGGCCTTTACTGGCAGCTTGATTGGTCGTCCTCCTTAGCAGGTGATCATACTTTGCTCTGAAATGATCAGGTATTAAAGAGACTGGGCAGGATGGTTGTTTCAGGTTAGTTGGTATCTAGCCAGGAAAGTAGTTTATCAAAATGCATTCTCATATATAGTGCTAAGTATTCAACTCAATGCCAGCTTCCTTGGGAGTAAACTCCACTGTGCTCAGTTGAATTTATTCTTGAGTGAACATGTTTAAGATTGGAATACATGAACATGAATGTTTTTAAACACATCATCCATACATGTTGATAATGCAAACTAGTAAACTAGAAAGCGCGATTTTGAAACCAAATGAGTGTTTTAGTCAATGTAGATTTGCTTTGCTTTACAGAGGTGGGAAATGTGAAAGGAATTTAAGCATTAAGCATTTATGAAAACAGCCAGAGAGTAGGATCACTGCAGTTTCCACAATGTACAGCAGCATCCTGTGTATTATGAGTTTTTAAATTTCTTTTATTTATATCTTGACTTTCTTCCCAATGGAGACTCAAAGTGGCTTACAGTGTTCTCTCCGTTTTATCCTTACAACAACTCTGTAAGGTAGGCTAGGCTGGGCGTGTATCCTGTATGGAACTGAGAGTGAAACCGATACTCAACTCTAGAGTGTCAGAATGAAAGGGAGATTATAGTAAACACGATCAAGATAGAGCAAGTCACGTTCTTCTTTTCAAAGGGTGAGTTGCTACTCTGTTTGAAGAGAACAGTGTGGCAATGGACCAAGGGGAAAATGGATGTTACATCATTCTCAAAGGTTTCTTTCCTTTCCCCAGAGAGTACATGGGATTAAACAAACAGTCTTAGAATTTTTCTTATCTGTGTTAAAAGAGGCTTCTGGGGCAAAATATATTCTGTGATGATAAATATGGTGGTAGGACTAACACACGAAAGCTGGTGAGGGCACAGGTGTTGCTTGCCTTGTCTGATGGAAAGCCCCAAATGGACTCTTCTGGCACCTTAAAGACCAATAGATTTATTATGACATACAGTTTTATGGACTGGAGCCCACTTCATCAGATGCATGAAACTGGACCTCAGTTGGTGTGCGTGTGCGCACACACACAATTTATTTATTTAAAACATTTTAATGCAACATTTCCACCCCAATAGGATCTGCAAGGCAGCAAACAGGAAAACATTGAAATATTAAAACAACATTTAAAATACTATATAAAATAATCCAATAAAAACATATAAACACACAATACCAAAGCCAGGGAGGAAGGGAGGCCAGTAACAGTATGACAAATAAAACAAAATAGTCTTCACTTGCTGGCAGAAGACAACAATAGAGGGGGCCAAACAAATCTCCCTGGGGAGGGAATGGCAAAGTTTTGGTGCCATGACTGAGAAGGCCCTTTCTTGGGTTGCCCTCCAGCCTCACATGGCCAGGGCACTCAAAGCAGGGCCTCAGAAATTTATTAGAGTGGATGGGTGTTCGTATGGGAGACAGAGCTTTGTAATGTGTGGAATTGCTCTGTAACGTGTGGAAGCACTAGGGATGTCCTGTCCCTTTACTAGAGGCTTAAGGGGCAGTTGAAGCTTTTCACAGCATGAAGGTAAATAACACTACCTGGTAAATAACATCCCATTACACCTCTATTAAAGGGAAGGGCAATTTTCTCTCCAGGGTGGTTGGTAACTCTAAGAACTTGAAAATTCCTGGGTGAATAAGGTGTCACTCTTGAGTGGGCATCTTTTAAAAAAGATGGATGCTGCATGCATTTAACAATTTTAGGGTAGGCAAAAGTCAACTGCTGAACCTTTTCCTAGCATGGAGACAGAAAATGGCTGATCTCTCATGGTTGCATTAAAAAAACGGTTTCCCCCTCCATGTATGTCTTCCTGTTTCTCTCAGGGCCAAGCTACAAGTGACAAATGACACTTGAACGGCAAGTGGATCGCGTGGAGTGCAAGTGGAGGGCAAGTGAACAGGGAGAAATACACTTGCCGTTCAAGTGTCATTTGTCACTTGAAGCTTGGCCCATAGTGTACAATTATTTCTTTCTGCCTCCCATGCTTCCTGGATCTTTCTGTAAAGTAGCACAAAGATGCAGGGCTGGCTGATCCTTGAAGTGACCCCCACCTTGCCAGGATGTGGAGCCACCAGCATTTGGGTCCTGGCTGGGCTTGTGAATGAACTGGTGCTACCATGTTGGTATTATATATAAGGCTGCCCCAGTTCCTGCTGTTGGAATCACAACTTTTTGAAAACGCTGGTCCATGCGTGATTCAGCGTTTACAGTAGGAGCACTCATCATATAAGGATGTCAACTCTGGCCTGGGGGAAATACTTGGAGATTTGGGGGTGGTGCCTGTGGAGGGGGAATCTGGGGAGGGATTTCACCTAGAATCTATGGTATACCATAGAGTTTGCTCTCTGAAGTTGCCATTTTCTCTAGGGGAACTGTAATGGAAGTAATTGACAAATCGAAGAGGGATATGGAAGGTTAACTATGATGAATCTTTGACATCTGTGCTCTTTGAGGAAGAAGCTTGGAAACGGACCTTACAAGGATCTGGACCGTCCGTTAGAGTATGCAGTCACAGAACCAACTACGTGTACCTATGATTATAGGTCTTTTCGATTTGTGACACTCACAGTGTCTGGAATTACCATTATACTGTACCTGTATTGTACCTGTATGCAAGGCGAATTGAGTTCTATATGAGAAATAGTGTCATAGGATGCCATAAAAGCAATTGCACTTTAATAACATCAATGATAGCACTTTGAGCACGGGACACTTTAATGAATTGTTTTTAGAACGCATAGGATGCCTGTATAATTGAGGTCGAGGGAGGTTGCAATATATGGTGTAGTATTTGGTTGTGATAAGAGAAACAAAGGAAATATAAATTGTTCATTACATCCCTTATCCTGTATAAATAAATTTGTGAAACAATACTTAATTAATATATCCTTTATTAAAAAATTGTGGAGACATTAATATCACACGGGAGATTCTCTGTTGTAACACTTACCCAGAGTTTGGCAACCCTAGCATTATAGTGGGGTTTTCACACAAGCTAAGTTAACTACAGTTTAGGGCCTCAGATTATGAGGGGCCTCCAAAAACAACAAAAATCACTAAAAATGAATGAATTGCCAATTTTTTTGACAATACTATGGGGCCTCTGAAACACATCTTAGGGCCTCAGCATGTCTTATCCAATCTTGATATGAATTCACATCTCTCCATTACATTTTTATCCTGAACGGTATGTTTTGTTCTCCCCTCCTCCCTTTTATCTTTATGACAACAGCATGAGGTAGGTTAGGTTGTGTCACCCAGCAAGCTTCATGGCTGAGAAGAGATTTGAAGCTGGATCTTCCTAGTCTTAGACTAGCACACTAACCATTATATTACACTGGCTTACATGCATGTGCAGACGGGGAAGTAACAGTAGCAATGGCATGCCTTGTCAGCGGTAACCCCCTCCCCCTTGGTTTAACAGAAGCGTGCATTCATAATTCTCTTTAGCTATCTGTGAGGCTGGACTCTAAATATCAATTCTTGTTCTGTTTGGGGATGCTCAAACACCTTGTGGTCCAGCCACCAGTCCTGATTAGGAAGCCGATTTTTTAACTCACTGTTAGTCAACCCATTGATGGCTATTGGGTAGGTTGCTTCACTGTATTCCTTTCTTACCGTACAGTATAGCACAAGCAGCTTTGCATGCATGTGCAATCTCACAGAACCCTATGAAGTTCTACTTCCCCCCTTCCTTGCTGCTCCACTAGGCAGGCAATTCACAGATCATATACATTACTAACATTAGTCATACATAAATGCTGTATTTATAAGCAATCCTGTGATGTTTATTTAAATGGGTCTTGGAACACGAATGGCTGCTGATCCGTTTGGATAAACCATGTTTTCATGCATGCACTATTGAATAAAAACCCAATGCACACTGTCTGGTTGGCATTTTAGTTGTTCAATGCTAGCAATTGGCTCATAACTGATTGCCATAGTCTACCACAGTGTTTCAACTGTCAAACATGTTCACTGCCAAATTTACAGCATCTCTAGTTGGTAATTTCAAGCTGCCTTGACTCCAGTAGAACCCTCTATATTGGCGATTTCCATCCAGACCACAAGACAACTGTTCAATAGTCTCTGAATAATTTTCTACCTCTGGCTACTATTTACCTATCTTCCTAAGTGCCAAGTATTGAAATGTATGGAAATGCAACACAGAGAATATAATTATTGTGGGTATTTCCAAAAGTTAATAAAATTGAGTTTATTTGCAAATTTGGAACAATGGATTCCCCAGGGTTGAATTGGGACATAGGATTTTTCTCGCATTACAATTGATAATTTTCTTCATCTTGCACCCATGCTCTAATAAGCTAATTACAACAAGTATTATAGCTAGCTTCCTGACGCTCTAATTTACAATGCCCCTCCAACCATCTGCCTGGATGATAAGGGCTCCTTCCTTTTTCCACTCCTCATATCTGATGAAGGGAGCTCTAACTCTCAAAAGCTCATGCCCTGGAAATGTAGTTGGTCTTTTAAGGTGCTATTGGACCCGAATCTTGCATCTCCTCTCGATACATTTCAAGAATGTGTAGAATTGGGAAGAGAGAGAATCGCTGGTCCACATCTTGTGGTTAGGACATTGCTCAGCAGCGGAGTGTATTCTTGGCATGCATTAGGTCTCCAGTTCAGTCCCTGGCACTTTCAGATAAAAATCTCAAGTGCCAGAGCTGAGAAAAGCCCCTTCTTCACATCTTGGAGAGCCATATGGCAGCTTCATACATACCCTCGTGCTCTGGGTTTGTTAAAAGGAACGTGGGAAATAATCTTACGTGAGAAACCCAAGAAGAACCCAGCTGGATCAGAAAAGGAGTCCATTTTGTCTGTCTTCTTCCCAGCATTGGCCAGCCAGATGCTTTCAGGAAGCCCATGAGAAGGACATGAAGGAACAAACCTTCTCCTGATGTTTGTCCCCTAGCAACTGATATTCAGTGCTAAGCTGCTGCAGAACACAGAGGGTTCATTTAGCTATCACGATTAACAGTCTCTGGTACAGCTACAGCACAACTCTAAGCAGAGTTACACCCTCCTAACTCCATTGAAGTCAAAGGACTTATAAGGGTGTAACTCTGTTTAGGATCGCACTGATGGATTTGCCTAAACCCTTTTAAAAGCCCTCTAAGCAGGAGCGCCACTGCGGAATATTCCCATCTCACATGGGAACATTTGGCAGCGGTGTTTATTGGAGCTGAATGGGTTAAAGAAGCCACAATTTCTGGGAATGCTGTTGTTTGATAAAATATCCGAACCCCCACAGGGGATGTTTAGGCTTATTTTTGTTTTCTTCTGCACAGCTAAAAAAACAGTTGAAGAATGAGACAAAAGCATCTCATTTTGTCCTCGAGGCTATTCCTACAAGGTCACTTTTTGAGCGCTACCAACAAAGAGGAGGGTCGTGAGGTTCATAAGCAAAAGGGCAGCAGTTTCAAAACATCTGGATCATACATTGTGGCTCTTACAGTGCAGTCCTAAGCATAGCTGTACCCTTTAAAGTCAATAAGCTTAGAAGGAATAATTCTGCCTAGGAGCGCACTCTTAGTTTTATTACAGTGTCCATCTTTAGCATGAAAGCAAGACAGCAATTTTTGAAGACTTGCTTGAATTCCATTGGCTGACCATGATTTCCAGTAAGAGCTCAAGCTAGAGAACAGGACTCTTGGATTCAAAAGTTCCTCTGAGCTCAGCAGCTTCTTCCTAGAGGGAGAAAGCAGGTTCCTGCAGCACAAAGCTGTAGTAACTAAATAACCCAGTCAAAAGTGCTGGTAATTACCTAAACAGCTTAGGTCTAGAATACTTAAGGAACACTTCTACCTTTGTCAATCTGTCCAGGATCTGAGACTGGCTGATGGTATTCTGTTTTGAGTGCTTGCAAGAATAGAGGTAAGGAGAATGGGTATATGGGATAAGGCTTTTTCACCCATGCTCCCCAGACAATAGACTGTCCTCTCCCAAGTATCTGAGGTGTCTAAAGAAGGGAGCTCTGAGTAGAGATGGACATGAACCTAAATACGACCCCAAAAAACCCACAAACCAGTCCGGTTTGGGGTTCGTTAACCAGGGTTCGTGGAAGCTCCTTTTCACGGAACTTCCACGAACTGTATACTGGTTCGTTGGGTCGTATTTACAGGGGCAGTTTAAATGGCCACTTCCCCAGGGAAATGGCCATTTAAACTGTCCCTTTAAGGGACTTGCAAAGGCAGGTCCCTTAGTTTAAAGCTGGGATCCCCCCCATCAGCAGGGATCTCCCCCTGCCACCTGCCAGCTGATAGTTTAACAGGACCTGCCGGTGGCAGGTCCCTTTAAACTGCCCAAACCCCAGCCCCCCTATCCCCCTACCCCCCTGCCCCCAGCAGCGGCCATTTGAGGGGCAAGAAGGCCATTTTCAGCCTCTTCTGCCACCCTGTGGGCCCCCAGAGCAGCAAAAGAGGCCAAAAATGGCCTTCCTGCCCCTCCTGGGAGGAAAGGAAGAACGCCACGCTGCAGGGGAAGGTAAGTGTGGGGCTGGGGCTGGGAGCTAGGAGGTAGGGGGTAGGGGGGCTGGGGTTTGGGTAGTTTAAAGGGCTCTGCCACTGGCAGGTCCCTTTAAACTATCAGCTGGCAGGCGGTGAGGGAGGGATCCCCCCTCTGCCGCCTGCCAGCTGATAGTTTAAAGTGACCTGCCGCTTGCGAGGCAAGAACGGGCCCTTTAAACTGTTAAATGCCCCTTTCCCTGCCGCTGTTAAGGATGGAAAGGGGCATTTAAACCCCACAAACCATGAACTGGTTCATAACTGGTCCAGTTTCATGGTTCGTGCAACCCACGAACCATGAACCTCCTGGTTCATGTTTTTTTTGTTCCATGCCTATCTCTATCTCTGAGTCTCAAAAGCTTATAAAAATCTTGTTGGTCTCAAAGATGCCACTGGACTAAAATCCTGCTGTTTTTACACTGCTACCCACCTAAAACTCTCCCCAAGAGTTCTCACCCACCACCCAAAAGAATATGCAGATTATTTTGTTCCAAAGAACATTTTAACTCTCTGAATCCATGCTATTTTAAATCTGTAATGTTGGTTTTATTGGCCATTGTTGATTTTATCCTCAGTGGTTGTTTTCCTGGCTCAAGTTTTAACTTCCTTCTATTAAGGTGTTATTCTGCTCTTTGTTAGTTCTCATTTTATCTTGGTTTTAATTCCATGTTGTAAGCCTCTGTGTATATTAGTTTCTAACTGAAAGGCAGGATGCAAATCTTCCAAATAAATAAATAAATCTTGCGGGGAGATTCATGAACTGGGCAAGATCTTCTCATCGCAGACCTTTCTTTTGTTCTTTCTTAAGGAATATGGAGTAAAGGGGACACAGGGCATAGGCAAGTCAGTGAGGGGAGTGCAGGATATATGATGCAAGATTAGGGTTGCCAAGTTCCAGATGGTAGCTGGAACTCACCTGGAATTTCAAATGTCCTTCAGATGAACAGAGATCAGGTCCTCTGGAGAAAATGGCAGCTTCGGAGAGCAGAATCTGTGGCCTCATATTCTGGTGGAGCCCCTAGCTCACCCCAGGCTCCACCCCCCCCCCCAACCATCAGGAATTTCCCAGCTTGGAGTTAATAATCCTACTATCTTCATACCCCAGCTCTACCGTGGAAGCTCACTGGGTGACTTTGGTCCAATCACACACTCAGCCTGATTTATCTCTAAAGAGTTGTTGTGAGGATAAAATGTAGGAGGCATGAGCTCCTTGGAGGCCAGCCACATAAAAATATATAGAAAAAATAAATAAATCCTAAATAATTAATAAAGCAACTTGACCTAGATAGCCTAGGTGAGCCTGATCTCAGAAACTAAGCAGTCAGATCTCAGAAGTTAAGCAGTGTTGGTCTTGGTTAGTAATTGGGTAGGAGACCTCCAATGAAGACCAGAGTTGCAGAGTCAGGAAATGGCAAACCACCTCTGTTAAATCTTGCCATGAAAACCCCACCAGAGGTCATCATAAATCTGCCGTGACTTGAGGGCACTCTCTACCACCAATCAATAAAGCAGCAAATATTTTCAGCTGGGGAAACAATACACTGGGGGGGGGAGTGGAGAATTAACCCCCTTTTTATTATTATCTGCTCAATGATGAAACTTTCAAAACACAGATGACAGCTGATCTTGCAGAGTATTTTAATATTAACCAAAGACTGAACTGCAAATACTCATGCTATTGAATGGGAAACTTGTAAATCCTTTATCAGAGAGAGGATTATTGCATATGCATCTCATAAGAAGGAGCTTAGAGAAAGGGAAGAAATGAACATGAAAAATACATTGAAATATTAGTTAATTCAGTTTGCTACATCTCCCAATCCAGATCTCTATCAAGAGTTGAATAAGGTTAAATATGAGTTAAATAATATATTGTCAATGAAAGCAGAATAAGCTTTGATGTACCTGCACTAGTCATATGAGGAAAGAAAAGAGCAAGCTGGCAGATCATTGGCCCATCATTAGGAACATATAACACCTATATTACGCCAGCTGCATTGGCTACCAGTTGAGTACCGGGTCCGGTTCAAGGTTTTGGTGCTGACCTATAAAGCCCTATGCGGACTGGGTCCAGCATATCTGCGGGACCGCCTCTCCCTAGATATACCCCAGAGGACACTTCGTTCTACACACAAAAAACTTTTGGTGGTCCCCGGTCCTAGCAAGGCTTGCCTGGCCTCGACCAGAGCCAGGGCCTTTTTGGTTCTGGCACCGGCCTGGTGGAACTCTCTGTCTGATGAAACCAGGGCCTGGCGGGATTTATTATCCTTCTGCTGGGCCTGTAAGACAGAGATGTTCTACCAGGCATATGGTGGAGGCTAGGCTGGGCCCCCGCCGGCCATACTTGACTTGATTTGAAAAGATCTGCCCATATGGATATATGGGCCATGTCTGAAATGAAGTAACTCTTCCATCGCCATTTGAGAAGTTTTTATTGTATGTAGTGTTTTAAATTTTATTGTAATGTTTTATCTGCTTTTATGTGTTTTTATGTAAATTAAAATGTTGTGCTCCGCCCTGAGCCTGCTTGGTGGGGAGGGCGGACTAAAAAATCTATAATAGTAATAGTAATTATTATTTAAGGCAGCAAAAGAACAAGAATTATATTCCTATGATTGAGGATGAGGAGAATGTAATGCATACCACCTCTATTGAAATAAATTTGCAGTTTCAAAAGTTTTACCCTAAATTGTATAGTAAGGGCAAAGAACCATCAAGAGAAGACTTGGAGACATTCTTCTCTCAGCTTGATCTTCCATATTTAGATGTGGCTCAGCAACAGCTACTCACTGAGCCCTTGCATATGGATGAAATTAAGGCTGTGATGATAAATATGAGCACTGGTAAATCTCCAGGACCAGATGGGTTTCCTATTGAATGGTATAAAACCTTTGCAGATCATTTAATTCCAAAATTATATCAGTTGTACTATGAGATTTTTGAATCTGGTGTATTGCCAGCAGCACTGCAGGATATTACTGTCATTTCAAAGCCAGGCAAAGACCACACTCAATGTGCAAATGTTCGACCTATTTCTTTGATGAATGTGGCCGCTAAGATAATAACTGCCATTCTTGCTAACAGACTTTAAAAGGTTATTAGAACTTTGGCCCATGTAGACCAGGTAGGATTCCTACAAAGTAGGCAAGGATCTGATAATCTTAGAGCGGAACTACAAGTGACAAAAGGCACAGATTGGACACTTGTCAGCTTCCCTCAAGTTTTGATGGGAAATGTAGGCAGCTTGGCGGAATGTTGGACAAGTGACAGTTGAAAAGTCCATTGGACAGCAGTCAGAGAGCCAAGCTGCAAGACCAGGATGCCTACATTTCTCATCAAAACTTGCGGGAAGCTGACAAGTGTCCAATCTGTGCCTTTTGTCACTTGTAGTTCCGTAAACTGGTTGCTTATCTGCTTACATTAAATAGAAAGAGGTCTGATTAAGTTGCTATTCTTTTACTTGATGCTGAAAAAGCATTTGACAAAATTTTGTTAAAGCAATGTGATAAGGCTTTAAGCCATATACCTGTTGCTACTATGGATTTTAAGTTGTGACTTATTCAGCAAAAATAATGTTTAGGGTATACCGGTCACCACAATGTCTTTTTACTAAAGGTTTAAGTATAGTGTCTAACTGTTGGCAGTGTAATTCACAAAATGCATCCTTTAAGCATTTTCTTTGGATATATTTAGTCATTTAGCCCTTCTGGGAGGAAGTTATTAGTCATATTAATTTTGTGTTAAGAAACTCACATTTTTTAGGATGTTAATATATTATTAAACTACTTGCCTGTCTCTTGGAATCTAACCTATGGCCAATGGAAATGGACTCTGCCTTTACAGTTGCTAAAAGACTTATACTTCAACATAGGAAAGGCAAAAACCCACTTCCAGTAAATCACTGTAAACTTATCAACATTTGAATGTATGGACTTATTTTTAGTTATTTTGAAAAATTTTTATAGACACCTGTGTATAGATTTGCCAATAGTATTTTTGTAGTGAGTGCAGTTTTTATTTTTTAATCTTCTGTTTGCTTTTTTAAAAATTCTGTTTTGCACCAATAAAATAATATTTTTTAAAAAATGTAAGTTCAGAAGCAGACCTTAAGTTCCTTGCAAAAGAGGCTTAGTTCCATCAACTTTGCAGATAAGCTGTGGACTTTGCTTTGATGGCTTGGATGGTTGAATAGGATTTAAATGAGACCTGGGATAGTCCACGGAGAGTGATCTCCATGGAAGCTGCAATTCAGCGGGTTTACTTAATGTAAATATAATACAAGAAATGAGTGTGGACCATGGGGGTGGAGATCAGAAGGGGCTCCCTTATACATGTTACAGATCCCTTGGGTAACTTTCTCATACAGAAGCCCTAGAACGTTTCCTGAAGGGGTATTGCTTACTCTTCAGGAACGCCTGAAGGATTAGGGATCCTCTCTAGGATCTCTGGTGAGTTTCTGAGGAACTCCAGGGTTACCAGGAACACATTTGAAAACCATTGCTTTAGACAAATTACTGCTTGTGCGCTTGTGCTTGCTTACCCTTTTGTTATCCAGCAGCTCCGTAATCCTACTTATCTGCCACAACTAAAGCTCTCACATTCCTTCCTTGCTTTTTTGGAGAAGTCCAGCTTTCTCTTCAGCTTCCTCACTCTTTTTGAAGAAGAATTTTGTAAGTTTGATTCTATCCACTTTTTCCAACAGATATCGGTCAAATGAGAAGGCATTCCCTGCATCAGACTGTGGGGTCAACAAAACTCTTTCGAACCACAGAATACGTTTAACTTCAGGGTAAGTTCCCCCAAATTTACAAGCTATTATTATGTTTGGAAGAAGTCTGACATCATTAGCTCTTTATAGGAAAAGAAAAGGCAGGATGTTAGCCTTTCGTATGGCATCAAGTCTGATGAATAGATGCAGAAGATTGAAGCAAAACAAAGGTTTTTTGGGTACCGTACACACTCACATATTTGTTGTGGCATAAGTTTTCCTGTGCCAGAGCTCACTTGGACAATGGCATGAAGCAAATAGCGACAATGACAGGTATCGGATGAAATTGACTTTGACCTGTGAACACACAATAAAGCAAGGCAAGGCAAAGCAAGGCAAGGCAAGGCATTATTGGCCTCTGCCACCATCCAGAGGTCCATTGGGAGGTTGCCTCTGGAGGTGTGTGGGGGAGACCAGCCTGACCACAGTCACTGGCCCAAAGAAGGAGCAGGCAGAGGCTCCTCCCTGCCAGAAAGAACACTGTGTTCAAAGGAGAGTTGCCCAAGTACTATAGACGTGACTCTGGTCCCTGTCTCACTAGTCCAAAGTCCAAAGTCTGTAAGAGTCATTCTTTTTTGGGGGGGCAGGGTTACATTGAATTTAAATTGTTGTTTGTCAGATCATTTGATCGAAAGCCAGAGTATAAATCTTTACACTCTAGTAATAGTAAGTTTCAGGTGAGAAGAGGGAACAGAGTTAAAGGTTGTTAATATTGTTACTTCTCTTTCCAATACATAATAGTACATATAATTGTTTTGTGCATGTTTTGTAACTTTTGTATATATAAAATATAACTTAAAATAATAATAATATAATTTTAAATAATAATCTAGTATAATATAATATAAATGTCCCAGCGGTTAAGTAGTTTGGCTGCGAATCTGCACTGTTCTGGTTCGAATCCCACTACTGCCGTGAGCTCAGTAGGAGGCCTTGGGTAAGCCAGTCCTCTCAGCCCCAGCTCCCCAGCTGTATTGTGGGGATAATAATAATACTAACTTGTTCACTGCTCTGGCTGAGCACTAATCTATCTAGAAAAGTGGTGTATAAGTGCAGTTGTTATTATTTTGCCTGTGGGTGGCAGATAATGCAGAGGCATTATCTGAGAGGGGCAAAGGGTAACACCCCTTCCCCAATGGTATTCATTTGTCCATATCCCCCTTCCCTGCAGCTTCTCTTTGCATCTAAACTGCACATCTGGTCATGGCTCTGTAGCGATATGTGTAGTTTAGCCTTAAAAGTAGCCTTAGTGCTGCTTCTGCTTCTTCCCGCTATACTCTCTGCCCCTGGAACATAAGAGGGACGGCGCTTTCCTTGTGCTCTGTAACATGCTCAGAAATTGTGTCGATATCAGGGGAGAACAGCTATAAATTTACATAACGTATGTTTTGTAATGGAACGAGAAAGATGTGAATCGACAGGCAACACAGCAGTGAATAAAAATCAGCTCTGTAACTGTGTTTATAGCAAACATGTGGAATATTATTAAGCCAGCCTCAAGGATTAACATATCTGTCTTTTAATGTCTTATGGAAAGGAATTCAGCTTGAAACTAGGGTAGATTACCTTCACAATATAATATGTTATGCTAAAAGCAAGATCAATACAATAAGGGGTGAGATGAGAGTGGTAATATTTTCCTCTAAGACATTGTGGAAGAAATCTCATTGGATTCCATATTTTTGAAATTCAGGGTTGTGGTTTTTTTTGCTGCCCATTGATTCCCAGACATTTCTGGGTGAGAATGATATAAAGAACCTGTCCACAGTTCAGTAAGTGATGTATACATGCAGAGGTTTACACACACAGGCCTTCAGTGCTTTTTTCTGCAAGTTGGGCCATGAAGCAAGTGTTGTGTGTGCTGTCAAGTTGCAGCCAACTTATGGTGACCCCATAGGGTTTTCATGGCAAGAGATGTTCAGAGATGATTTGCCATTGCCTGCCTCTTTGTAGCGACCCTGGACTTCCCATCCAAGTACTAACTAGGGCCAACTCTGTTTAGCTTCCAAGATCTTACTAGATTGGGCTACCTGCCATCCAGGTCAGGGCAACTGGCTGTCAGCAGTCAGTGGGGAAATCCCATTCTCTCTGTGTGTGCGTAGATTATTTTCTGTCCATCACTTTGATTCATTAGTGGGTCTCTGAATCCCTAAACATAAAGCCATTCACTTCAAGGGCACACACATGCATGAGCTGCCACATCCATAAAAATGTATGGGGAACCCTTACATTTGGGTACAAGGTCCTTGTACACAATTGGAGCAGCATCCCGAAGTACTTTTGCATAAATACTTTGTGCAGATGTAAATTCCTTTTGTGGTAGAATAGCTTATAGACATGTGAAGTTGTCTCGTTGGCCCACTGGGTCTGTTATGTTTTAATCTGATTGGCAGTCACTTCCCAAGGATTTGGGCTTAGACTTTGCCCTGAACTTGGTGCCCTTTTAACTGGAGAAATTAGAGATGGAAACTTCTGCATGCAAACCACATGCTCTGCTACTGAGCTTAAAAAGCAGAAAGACTCAATTGACTCATGTTGTTGTTGTTGTTGTATATTTTTTCTAATCACATTCTGCACATCGATCAGGTGATAGGTTGTTGTTTCTGTTCCATTATAATTAGAGCAGTTACAAATTTTTGGACACTGAGTAAAATACAAAGGTCACAATAGATTTCATGAGATTAAATTCCGTGCTGGATTGTGGCTCAATAATGGCTGTCAATGTTTTGATCATACCCAATCTTAAAAGTTAATGAAGGAAACAGAAAAATCAACACTTTAAAATGATAAATGAGCTCACTTTATTATGCTCCAGAGTTCTAGATATAAAATGGATGTAAGAGAGAGCAATACATCCTATTAAGTGTGACATTCATTCAATTGTGATGAATAGACATATTGGCTGTATTCTATTCATAGAGGACCCTGATGAGAATTAATTATGGACTGGTTACACAGTGTCCAAAAACTGTGCTTAACTTCTTTATATCACAAAAAAATTAATTTGACAATTAAAACCAATGAAAAGATAGAAACAATTGAATATAGTGCTCCTGGCCACTTGGTGCATGAGCATTTTATGAAGCACAATAATACAAGATATGTGGTACCTGCATAAAATCATGATAAATCTTATAATTATATTAAAGCACATTCATGAAAAGGGGTGGGAAGGAAGGATATACAGATGAAGAACAAATGCCTGGAGAAAAATGTTTTCAGGTGATAAGGGAGGGACAGAGATGAATGTATGGAAAGAGCACTTTTCATGTTGTGGGATGTCGCAGAACAACCTTTCCTATATTCGATTCAAGGATAGATTTAATTAATTCAATTGCATTCATTTATTTACTTTCCAATTTTCTTCCCAGTCTCCCTCAGTTTGGATCAGGAGCGTGATTGTCCCCCCTAAAATTTCCTAAAAATTCTCCCCCCCGCCTCTTACGTTGGCTGGGATGGGGAAAAGACAGGTACATTATAGGTGCTTGTTTTTTCTTTGACAATGCTAATAGCCACTTGGGAGGAACAGTCAAAAACAGGGCAGTGTAGAGGGGAACAATTAAATTCTTCACACCTTCACCACAACAATTACTGCTTTTGTTATATATATATATTATATAACAAAAGCAGAAATCATATATATGATTCTGTTTTGGGTTGAGTTGGCTTGCTGTGCAACTTGAAAATGCAAACTGGTACAGGGGGGAGGGGGAGGGGCTTCTTAGCCTTTTCTCCTCTGTGTACCTTTCAAAAACTGCCACCCCTGTGGTACGTGTAACTTTCCTCCAGAGAGGTAAAAGCAGCTTGGTGTATCAGAGAGGGGAATGACCAGCCCAAGAGGAAAGCCCCCTTTCCCCCTCTCCTCTTCAAATTGCAGCCCAGTAACTGCATTATGTGAAAACCAAAATTGTCTTTAAGCAAACTGTGGAGCTACACATACGGTACAATTCCGCTCTTAAATAAAGATTAGAAAACGACAGTCTGGCCATGCCCTTAAGAGCCCCAGAAGGGACCCTGATGTAGTTCAACACTACTTTCCACCGCTTGGTGTTTAGCATGCTCGCAAATGACATGTTCCTCCCCTTTTAAATGCAGATATTATGCGATAACTGAATAGCTTGAAGTGACCCTCGCAAATAATCTTTGGTACCAAATGAATGCCGCAGCTGTCAAGAGGAAACTCGTTGATCTAGAATGCATTCCCACATCTTTGGATATTGTGCTATTGTTGTGCTCTCATAGCAGTCATTCATGACTGGTTTGGCTTGTCCACATACAACAGTCCACTTGCAAAGTATTGCAATAGTACACTGCTAGTGTGGTAGCCAATGGTATGTGGATGCAGTCCAATAATGGGCTATAAGAAAGCTACACTTTCAGGAAAAATGTATGTGGTAATTGTTCTTGGCTATACCGGTTTGCTTGTTTGCATTCTCCCTCACATATAAAAACCTTTCCCCATATATAGAAAACTAGCACATCAGGGACCAGACTAGATTTCTCCTTGGCATTCTAGCTTTCTAGAGGACCTATTTCCAGTCTCTGAGCCTGGTGGGGGGAAATCAGGTGAAAAGTGCTTTGTGGGTCAGATTACAGGTGAGGATTGGTGGGAGAGGGGATGGTTGAACACTCTACTTCTAAACATTAGATCTGAGAGATGAATAAGGGTTTGAAAACACTATGTAGTTAAACCGTCAGTGTCATTTTATAAAGCATGCCAGATGTTCTGATCTCTCTTTTTTAATACAGGTTGACAAGGGACCAGAGAAAACCTCTATGGTAGCTCAAGTCCCATCTCAGCTTCAGGAACTTGCGGCACTTGAGTGCCTCTTCCACTCCCACCAGCTTGCATGAGCCATGGGGAAATGTAAGAAGAAAGAGGAGGCTGTCTTTCTGAGGAAAAAGATCACCCTTTTGAGGGCTTTCTCACTCCTCATCGGCAGCATGGTGGGCAGTGGCATTTTCATTTCCCCCAAAGGGGTGCTGGAAAACTCTGGCAGTGTGGGTCTCTCCTTGATCGTGTGGTTTGGCTGTGGGATCCTTTCTATGTTTGGTGCGTGGTGAGTTTCTTTTCCTTCTTCTTTTAACTCTTGGAGAAAATGATGACTGACAAGCAATCCTGTCTAAAACAGTATTTTAATTGTCATGGAAATGGAGGCCTCCCATCTCAAACTGATGCAAAGTTGTATCAAAAGCAGGGGCGTAAATAAGCAAGTCAGAATCCTATGAGCCAGGTAGTTGAGTCAGAAGGCAGGCTTTAGACCATGCTCAGTTTGTGGGTTGGATAGAGCCTTTCCAGTGACTACAACTCCAGATGTGCTGGCTCTTTTGGTTTGTGCTGATTCTCTTCTGTCCACAAAGGGACAGAACATTTTTTCCCATCCAGGTAGTTGACAACCCTAAATATTAAAGGCCTGTTCTCAGGGGAGGCTTCCCTTCTTTACTGAACATAATGTATACCGGAAGTGAGGCCATCATATTAGAGCTACTCAGTGCAGCTTATATGGCTAAGAGTATCCATCAAGACTCCCCCTACCATAAGCCTGGGGTCTCCTCTCTTTGGAGGCCACTTCCTGTGCTGTCAGGTATACACTACAGCATGAACTCAGAAACACAGAAAGCCACAGCCTTCTAGAGTTGTCGGAGTACTTGCCTGGAGATAAGTAGGAGCTGAAGCATGGACTGGCAACTCAAGCGCAGCTCAGACAGAGGTGCCAGCTGGGTACCACTCTATTACGTCCCCTGATCCCTGCTGAATTGGTAGCTGCAATACTCCCTCCTGGCCATCTGCAGTGCTAACTCTAGCAGTGGTAGCTGCTGCCCTGCAGTGCTAACTCTGCAGGGCAGCAGAGAATGAATCAACAGATCCTCTCTCTGGGATGCTGCTAAGATTGCCAAGAGAATAAGGCACCAAGGTCACAGTGCTAGAACCCTGCTACCTTTGGCACCTTATACACTATCCCCAATGAGATAAAAGAGTTGTTTTGCTAGTACTGACTAGGATAAAATGCAGTACTGAAGATATAAGGACAAGGGTTTACTGTACAAGACTGAGGCTGTAGTCTGCGCGAGATTAGTGACAATAATGTATGCAATTTATGAAATATATGTAATCAGAAAACTGATGTAACTATATTGCCTCCACTTCCATGACAGCCTTAGCTTGGCCTTGAACTTGAGCAGACACAGGGAGTTAATATGTAAACTATTATAAATTAGGATCTTATCAGAAGGCTGCCTACAAGGAACTCTAGGCTGCGTGATGAAATTTGGAAGGACAATTCAAAGTCCTTGATGCCAGGATACACAATCAGTAGCTTCCTTGCATCACTATATCCCTACTCTGAATTTGTTCTCTGATGGACTATAGAAAACTGAAAACTAAACCTCCCCCAAATCAATGATTTGCAGAAAAACCATCACATCACAATTATCAGAATAGAAACTATAGAAAACTGAAAACTAAACCTCCCCCAAATCAATGATTTGCAGAAAAACCATCACATCACAATTATCAGAATTATCACATCTTCCAAGGTCGGTAAAATGAGTACCCAGTTTCCTGGAGGTAAAGTGTACACGATTGGGGAAGGCAATGGCAAACCACCCCATAACAAAAGTCTGCCAAGAAAACGTCGTGATGCGACATTCCCCCCATGGGTCAGTAATGACTCAGTGCTTACACAGGGGACTACCTTTGCCTTTACCTGTAATGAACCAAATAGCTGCAAGTGCTATTGTAGCTTTGTCCTGTGGCCTTACCTCTGTCACCTTTCAAGCTATGTTTTGGTCAGTCCTACCTTCTTGTGGCTTCTTCCACAAGTCATTCTTTGACCATTGCCTGTCTCCACCTGAGTTGTGCAAAACATTTCTTTATTCATGACTATTATTTTACTGAAATCTCAAAGAATCAGAAGATGGAAGGGAAGGAAGGAAAGATTGTGCTTGCAATGGAAATACTAACTCCACTTTTAAAGAAAGTATTTGTTTTGCATAAACAAAACAGCTTGGTTAAGACATCATGTGAAATCATGATTTACTTTAAACTAGGTATGTTTTGATTGTCTGAATGTAGGCTACTCTATTACCTACGGTTAGATCAAACCAGGAACCCTAGGGAGCTATTTTAAGCATTAACTTTGAGGCTAAAGTGCTGAAAAATGAAGCCAAAACAAACTGATAAATTAATCCTACTTCTACAGGTCGTATACCACAAACACCCAGTCACTTTTAATAATGTTTTATATTTGTATAGAACCCCCACAGAAAACTGTAAACTCTCTGCCAACTTTAAAAAGCCTGTGCAAATGATTCCCTTTGAATTAGAGGTCTAAAATGTGCAGCAGGCCTGAAGCGTAGGCTAAAAATAACACTGGCTGGCTGTAAGATAACTTTTGGCCATATGGCACCATTGTGGATGTACATATGGAAGCATCATGGAACTTATCACAGCCTCCAGGTTTATGTTCAGGCCATCAGTGTACATCATTCAGCAGTTCCTGGTGGGCACTTTGAAGCTCAAGGCAGAGCTGCAGTAGAATTGGGTGTTTAACCCTTTTCTTTCTCCCGTTATTTTGATAGTCCCTCTGAAGCCACAATCATCTCAGTTGGGGGGGCGGGGAGTCAAGTACAGGTGCTTGACTTTGTTGTTTCCCACCTACAGAGCTAATTGCAGCTTTGGAAGGGCTATTTAAATAATTGGAGGCATGGTGGGAAAGTGAAATGCTCCCTGGTGAACCTTCACTGATCTTCAAAGCAACTGTGTGGAGCTGCTGATTGGGTTTTTCAAAAGCCATTTATTTTGGTCCCGACTTTCATGCTGTGCCGTGCCATCTTTCACTGGATCTGGAAGTCTTCAGAAAGGCAGACTGTGGATGCTGTAACTAAAGAAGTAAATCCTCGCAACAGCCCAATGTAGTTGCCCAATGAACTATACAACCAGGCAGGGATTTGAACAGGGGCTAATTTTGATCAATGCGCTACACATTGTAGGATTTGCAGTACGAGTAACTGGAAGTAGGGGTTTTTGTCAGGCAAGAGGAATTTTCACTAAACATTGAGGAATACCACAATTGCTTCAAGAGAACACTCAGGGAAAACTTCTTGGGATGATTTCCTGCAATGCTTTTCTATCCAAATTCTTTCAGGTGCTTTGAGTTATGCAGAACTCGGCACGCGAATCACAAAGTCTGGAGGCCATTACATCTACATCTTGGAGACCCTGGGCCCTCTGCCAGGGTTCCTGTTCCTGTGGGCCGAGTACTTTGCCATAAGGTAAACTTTTCCTTCTGCAACCTGCTATAAATTTAAGGATCAAGTAGCTATGCCCTGAACCATTCTGTGCATTTTATATATATTATATGTATGTACATTTCAGTGCTTCTGAGACAAAGTACAGAGTTAAGAATCAATATATACATATAAATAAAAACAGCACAGGCAAGTGGATATATTATGTTTCCAGTAATACTGGCAACTTTCTATAACTAACAGGACAACGTGAATGGTTTGCCTTTAGTCTGAAGGTCAAACTCGATGTGGAAGTTTTTAAAGAGTTGGGTCTGGGGTCCCCAGACAAAGCTGAAGTTCCCTGCAGCCACACAGAGTCAAAAGCTTAGATCCTGAAAATCTTGTTGGTCTCTGAGGTGCCACTGGACTCAAATTCTTAGAGAAAAAGAGGCATCAGACCTACCAGTGGGCTTCATCGCTGAGCAAGGATTCAAACTCATCTCCCCCAGTACAACTCTTAAAACCCTGAGCACCACACCTTGCTGGCTCTTGTTTCACTGTTCATAGATTGCTACATAAATGCTATCACTGATACGAATTATTACATGTAGGGAAAAGTAACCCAAATGCTATGGCTAGGCAGAGGGCAGAGTTAAAGTTAAGTGAAGCTAACGGCACAGTTGCTTGGACTTTTGCTTCTTGCCTGGCGAACGTAATCATGATTTTCTTTGAGGTCTCATCTCAGCACTCTCCTTCCCAGGCCCGCCAACAGTGCTGTTGTGGCTTTGGCATTTGGGCGGTACATCTTGGAGCCCTTTTTCGCTCCCTGTGCAGCTCCACTTCTGGCTGTGAAGCTGGTTGCTCTCCTTGGGTATTGTAAGTACATGTCTTTGTTTTGATTTATTTCTTGGCTGCCTCTCCAATATTGTTCTCAATATGACTTACAATCTAGTTAGAACAGTACATCATCAGCACCCCACTTCCCAGCAACATAAATATCACTAATAGTGGCTTTTAAAAAATGACAAACCCTGCCAGTTGTAAAAACAAAACCCAAGCCATAACCCAGACAGATCCAGTCAGCTAACTGCCCAGATAAAATCAGACAAAGCCATCAAAATGGGAGTTTGTTAACTATACGATATGGCCAGGCTACAAGTGTCGAATGACACATGTTGGACACTTGTCAGCTTCCCTCAAGTTTTGATGGGAAATGTAGGCAGCTTGGTGGAATGTTGGACAAGCAACAGTTGAAAAGTCCATTGGACAGCAGTCAGAGAACCAAGCTGTAAAACCAGGATGCCTACATTTCCCATCAAAACTTGAGGGAAGCTGACAAGTGTCCAACCTGTGTCATTTGTCACTTGTAGCCTGGCCCTATAAGGCAAGAAAACTCTGCCTAAAACCCAGCAAATACAATTGTCTTTGTATGTAAAAAAATAGTAAACGAGCTGACAGGTAAGCTGGGGGGGTGGGGGGGAAGCATTCCACCACCAGTAAAGCCCCTTCTCTCATTGCCTTCCACCTTGGCTGGGGTACACTTAAGAATTTATTTTTATTTATTTACTTACTTTATTTATACCCCAACATTCTCTCCAGTGGGGACTCGAGGTAGCTTACATAATTCTTCTCTGCTCCACTTTATCCCCACAACAACCCTGTGAGGTAGGTTAGAATGAAAGTGAGTGACTGGCTCAAGGTTGCCCAGCAAGCTTTCATGGCAGAGTGGGGATTTGAACCTCAGTCTCCCAGATGTTAGTCCAACTCTCTAACCACTACACCATGCTGAAATTGTGTTCCTTATTGTACAGTCCTGACAAAGTTAAATGCCTTGAAATCACATGGATGCCACATGTTTGATGCTGCACTTGAAATACATTGTTGAATTAATTGCCTTTTCTCTCCTGTTTCAGATATTGTCCTCATCTTGAACTCTTGGAGTGTGAGCTGGAGCGCCAGACTTCAGACTGTCTTGTCCATCATCAAACTTGCGGCTCTCGCTCTTATCATTGGCCCAGGCATAATGCTTTTAGCCCAAGGTATCTCTTAATAAATATGATTCCTCTCTGTCCCTGTCTCTACCTACCTGTCTCTTAGCAGCCTGGATAGCCCAGACTAGGAAGCTAAGCAGGATCGGCCAAGGTCAGTGCTTGGATGGGAGACCACCAAAGAAGTCTAGGGTTGCTAAGCAGAGGAAGGTAATGGCAAAACATCGCTACCCATCTCATGCCTTAAAAAGCCCTTGGTGAGTCACCATAAGTCACTTGTAACTTGAGCTCACTTTGTCTGTCTCACTGTCTGTCTGATATATTTTTATCCTAAAAGTAGGAATAAATGAGTGGAGTACAACAAATATAAAACAGCATACCAATTTAATTTAACACCAACTAAAAATGTCAATAAAACAGCGTTTTCTAAAAGATAGCAGCGATACACATATTGCACAACCCAGCAATAACAACAAACCATGGGGCTGGATGGCTATCTGGTAGTTGTTAGCAAAATGGGGGGGGGGATTACACACCCCATGGCTGGTTCCATAGCCTGCCCGCCTCAACCACCATATACCAGGTGGAATATCTCAGTCTTACAGGCCCAGTGGAAGGATAACAATTCCTGTTAGGCCCAGATCTCCATAGACAGAGAGTTCCATCAGGTGGGGGCCAGGACTGAGAAGGCCCTGGTCCTGGTTGAGGCAAGGAAGCCTAGGGTTGCTATACAGAGGAAGATAATGGCAAACCATCTCTGCTCATCTCATGCCATCTCAGGATGGTGAAGAGCTCCAAGAGCACCTCTGTAAATTGGGAATGTGGGCAACAGTGTGGCCAATGAAGGTCAATGTAGGCAAATATAAGATGTCTTACACTGGAACAAACTTTAAAAATATGCTGATGGGGTCTGAACTGGTTAAGACTGAAAGGGAAAGAGATGTTGGGTTTGTAGGGTATAGCTCAATAAAAATATCAACTCAGGTGCAGCAGAGCTACAGCAGTGAAAAAGTAAACACCAGTGCTAGGAGACTCCATTAGGGGGAAGGCCTTGATCTCTGTGCCCTGTTTGTTGGCCTTGAAGGACAACTGGTTGGCAACTGTGTGAAATAGGATGCTGGACTTGATGGACTATTGGTCTGATCCAGCAGACCTCTTTCGTTCTTATCTTGTCCTTCCTCCAAAGAGGTTCTCCCCTCTAAGCCTAAGCAGAAGAAAGCCTCATTCTATCCAATAGTACTTACTCCTAGGAAATTGTTTTTAGCATTCCACTCGCTTCCTTTGACATGAGTAGTTGACTGTAGATGATGTTAAGTGAAAGTGTTGTGTTTTCTACAATGTTTTACTTCTCCATCCCCAGTGGCTTAACTATCCCATACCTATCAGTATAAGACATTATTTCAGATCTCACAGCAGGACAAGTTACAGACAATTGAAAAGTCCAAAAAAAATTCTTCCTTTGTGTGTTGTATTCTAGGGTCATGATTTTTAGTTTCCAGAAGCACACATTTTAAAAGTGTAGTAATGGTGGAAAGTACTGTCAAGTCATAGCTGCTGTAACATAGTGATTAAGTGGTTGGGTTGCGAATCAGCACTCTGCTGGTTCAATTCCCACTACTGCCATGAACTACGCACCTTCAGTTCCTAACTTAAAAGGAAAGGGGTATGCAGGCAATGGCAAACCGTCTCTGGTAGTCTCTTGCCATGAAACCCCCCACAGGGGTCAGCTATAATAACAACAACAACATGCTTATATCCCACCCTTCTAGACAGATTAGTGCCCACACAGAGTGGTGAACAAAGTCAGTGTTATTATTATCTTCACAGCTGTTTAAATATCATGGGAAAGTATCTGTTCTTACCACTTTTGTTTCCTAATCTTCTGATTTTCTTTAGGCCACACAGGAAATTTCCAGGATGCTTTCAATAACCAAACACTAGTTTTGGACAAGCTACCATTAGCTTTTTACGCAGGGATGTTCGCCTATTCAGGATGGTATGCATACTTAATGTCTTATAAATCTTCTTATGGCTTATAAACGTTGTTGAAATATCAGTACAAACCTTTTTGTCTTATTCCCCTCCACCCCACCCCACGCAGGTTCCAGACTAGTTTTGTACGAGAAGAGCTAGTGAGGCCAGAACGGTGAGTCTGAGAGATGAACCTTGAAAACTAGCCATAGCTGAGACATAATAACTTCAAAATACAAAGAAGAACTCCACAGAGCAAAAAAATTGTTAGCTCATTTCCACCATTCAAGAAAGAATTAGCCTCTATCTGATTAATCTTGGGGTGAGGCCATTTCAGGAATTCCGTTTGTACCACTTGAGGGAAAAGCTCTTCTGGAAGGAGAGGGACACCCTTGTGAGCGTAAGCATTTGTGTGTGTGAGGAAGAGGATGAAGGTAACTGTGGTTCACATTGAACCTAACCTTAACAACATTTGAAGGTGAAATGAGACCTGCTGTCAGGCGATCCAAGACTGAGTCTCACATTTTTAAAAGCGTAAATAGTAACTGTAGGGATTTGGCTGAGGACCAGGGGCTTTAATCTTGCCATTTGCCTGTGGGGGGATTGTACAGACTCCAGTAGAATTAAAGACATGGAGACCGACGGTTAACCCCTCCCTTCCTTTGTAATGTGGCACTGATTTGGATGAGGAGTTTCCCGTGGCTGCAGTGTACACTGCGGGAGCTCTACCTGTTCACAGATCTACTGATGTCACATCAAGTTCAACCTCAAGTTACCTTATAGTGCTGGCATCTAATCCAGGTATTACCTTTGACTCCCTCTAGAGGTTCGATGTTTTATCCGAAGCAGACTTGAAGATTTCTGCAGGCATCTCTTGGTTTCTCTAACCTTATCACCTGTCCCTCACTGATGTCAGACTTTTGGTGTAACCAGCCTTTTACTTGTCAATATTTTTTTGTGCCCAGTTTTAGAAGTCTTGGTTGAGGCTTGAACACAAGGAGAGAAAAATGATTGAGGGGGAAAGTTTCTGAATTATAAACAGTTTGCAGTACCCATTATTTGTTTGTTGACAGTGTACATAATTCCAATGTATTGTAAGTGACATTAAATAGGAATGAATCCCAGCCCCACTCGCAAGTTTCCTTTGCCTGGACATTTTTGTTTGTTTATTTACTTCATTTATAACCCACTCTTCTCCCCAATGGGGATCCAAAGCAATTTGCATCAGTCTCCTTTCCTCCATTTTCTCCTCACAACCACCCTGTGAAGTAGGTGGGGCTAAGAGCAAGAGACTAGCCTGAAATCACCCAGTGAGCTTCCATGGCAAAGCGGGGATTTGAACCTGGTTGTCCCAGATCCTAGTTTGACACCCTAACTGCCACACCACACTGACACACCATTAGAATATAACAATGATTGGATGCAGGGCCGGTGCACCCATTGAGGCCGGGCCGGCAGCCGCCTCGAGCGCTAAAGCGCCGGGGGCATCAGGGGTAGGGGCGTGCGCCATGGAGCTCAATTGCCCTGTGCTGCTGCACCCGGCCAGGAGCTCTGTGCTGCTGCCGCCGCTGCCGCCAGCAGCAGCACACAGCTGCGGGCCAGGTACGGCAGGCGGCTGAGGCGGCACATGGAGCAACTGAGCCAGAGGGAGGATGCACGTGCTCCGCCCCGGCCGCCTGCCATGCCTGGCCCGCAGCTGCTGCACCCAGCCAGGAGTGTGTGCTGGTAGCAGCAGCATGGGGCAGCTGAGCAGGCAGCCTCCCAGCCCTCCTGCTCAGTTGCTCTGTGCTATTGCTGCCGCCGCGGCCACCACCAGCACACAACTGCGGGCCAGGCGCAGCAGGTGGCCAGGGTGGCGTGGAGCAACTGAACGGGATGACTGGGAGGCTACCCGTGAACTATTGTGCCCCCGTGTGATGATGTCACATGCAGTGACGTCATCATGCAGTCCAGGTGCCCACGCGCACCAACAGCCCTGAAGCTGCCTCAGGCACCAGAAACGCTGGCGCTGGCCCTGATTGGATGACATGAAATGATGCATTTAGTTGTTTTGTAAATTTATGCAGAAGTATACTTCCATTACAGTCTTTCCATTTCTCTCCTGTTTCCCTGCCCCCTCTTCTTTTGTAGAAATATTCCTCTGGCTGTCATAGTTTCTGTGATCACCGTGATTGTGGGCTACATGCTTACCAATGTGTCCTACTACACTGTGTTGACTGCAACAGATGTCCTGGCCTCCCAGGCAGTAGCCGTGGTGAGCTGAAAGATGGCTTTATTGACTGATGCAGAATCCACGCGTCCCGGCGTTGCGGTAAACCTTCGCTAAACTTCTGGAAGTATAGTGTCTTTCTAGCACAATTTCTGACTTGTGGCGCGATGAGTCAGAAATCGCGCTAGAAAGATGCTATACTTCCGGAAGTTTAGCACAACACTGGGACGCGCCAGGATGTGTGGATCCAGCCAAGATTTACATACTTGCCTTTTCCCTGAGCATCCTAGGACAAGGCTGGTAACATGTGTATATATATATATATATATATATATATATATATATATATATATATATATATATATATATATATATAAATATAAAATTGTTACTTGCCTGTATAACAATGATATATATATAAAACATTGATTTAGACAAGAAACACTAGCAACAGATATAAAAATATTAAAATTGTTTTGCTGTTTCTAGTTTCCCCCCCACACCTCCGAGGTTTCAATTTGCAGTAAATGGAAATTTGGCATCAACAACAGTGGTTGCTAAAAACAGGATTTGGATTAAAACTATCAGAGATGTTACAGCATAGAGAAAGTAGACTTAGGCCGAATCCACATTACCTTCGCGTGTCCCGGTGTTGCGCTAAATGTCCGCGAAACACCCGGAAGTATAGAGTCTTTCAAGCGCGATTTCAGAAATCGCGCTTGAAAGACGCTATACTTCCGGGTGTTTCGCGGACGTTTAGCGCCGCGCGGAGGTAATGTGGATTCATTCATTCAAGGAGTGGGCAGTTACAACCTTTAGAAGCAATAATCCCCTACCCATTACAGAGGTGATATTTATTCAAAGCAAAAAAATCAGTGTTGAAAATGCTGAATTTAGATTTGATAAAGAGGTTTGGCATAATCAGCCTCCAAGGGTGGAACAAGGTCTTGGGATTTCTTACTCCCTGTAGGTATTTACCATCTTAGCAAAATCTGGGACTCTCCACCCAGTACGGCTGTCAACTACTTAAGCAAAACTAGTGAACGGTCTCTGTATTTTTCTTGGTTCGATCTCAGTTCTACATCATTACATTTTACCTGATATTTCCTGCATTTCATGACCCCTTGAGGTTTATTTTTTAAAATACCTCCTGCATAAGCGGTCTGCTTAGTGAGGAGTTGCTCATCATACCTACCCCAGTGAAGTGAAGAAGTGAGCTCTAGTCCGTAAAAGCGGAGGCTGGAATAAAACTTTGCTAGTGCTACTAGATTCCTATTTAGTTTTGCAGTGAAATTTCTGTCCGCCAAGTTGAGCCAGTTCATATGGGCCGGTGGATCTGGATACATAGTTGTCCTCCATTATGGAGGGATCTGGATCATGAGCCAAATAAAATAAAAACATATTGCTGGAAGGCACCCCAAAGGTCATCTAGTCCAACCCCCCAAAGGTCATCTAGTCCAACCCCCTCCACAATACAGGACATTCACAACTACCTCCCCCCCGATCTCTGGACAAACCTGCCTGGAGGAAAATTCCTTTCTGCCCCACTGGCTAATCATTGCAAAGTCAAAAACGCCCTTTAATTAATAGCATAATAAACTAGCACCTTAAAGACCAACAAGATTCCCATGATTTAAGCTTTTGAGAGTCAGAGCTCCCTTTATCAGATATTTCATCTGATACTAGCATTTACATAATGGCATGTATACCACCACTCCATGCACGGGACGTGGAGTTTTCCTGCCTTCCTCTATGGCCTTTCTGGCACGCAGAAAGACCATAGCCAGCATGGAGGATCTGTCTGAAGGAATAGCTGTGTTGGGAGGGGGCTGGAATGAGGAAGCCCATGGGGTAGAATTCTCTCTCTTCTGCAAGCTCAGCACCACTGGGGAAAGGGGTTAATTCCCTCCCTTTTGTCCTTCCCCTCTCTAACCCACCAACCCTCATGACCATTTCTCTCCTTGGGTCCCACAACCCCCCAAATGATCTTTCTGGCGGTCAGAATTGAGAAGAATGCAGGAAACATCTGTGCATGGGTGGTTGGATACAAGCCAGTGTATTTTACTTGTTCAAACTGTTTCACATGCATTAGTTTGGTAATCATAACAATATCTGGATAAGGTAAGGAAATGCCATGGGATTTCCACGTGTTTGTGTAGGGGGAGATAAAGAAAGAGACAGTGTGATATAGTTTGTCCTGCTGCATTCTGTCAAATCAGAGTGTTCTCTGATACAGCCACTGTATAAGACCGTAATGTTCTCAGGATAGGAACACATTGAACCTCAGAAGGCACGCAGCTAGTAATTTATCAGACCTGTGAGGTGGTATTGTAAAGCTGTTGTTGCCCACATTTTTTTCATTTCTCATGGTCTCTGGCCAAAATGATTTTTGCAAGTTTTCAAACGGTACCCTGGAAAAGTTGAAAGTAGCACTCAGAACTGCAGCCAGCTGTGTTGGAACAGAGCTATGCTAATTTCAGTGTGAGTGGAGCAGGTATCAATTGGACAGTGTCCATGATGACATATGCAGGAGACCTGCTGGCCGGTAGCTTACTAATCATGTTGGCCCAGCCTCTCAGTTTCCATTTTGACTTCCACCTTGAAACACATTTTTCTGCCTAGCAGCTAGGATGCATCCTCTTGGTCTTGATTATACAGAAGCATTTTCTGCTGTGAGTATGACCTTCCCAGAAGGAGACCATCAAAAACACTCTAAACTCCTGGAGGTGAATTGGGCATTTTCCCACTGAGGTGAAAGTCAAGGCTACATAAAGCCCCTCTGTCTCTGGACTCCATCAGCACACACTATAATCAATATACAGCTGTAAGCATGGATTTGTTCTCTGTAAGTAACAGAGTAAAACTGGTTTAAGTTATGTCCTCCTGAGTCCTAGAAAACAAAATCTCCTTCTCAATATCATAAGGCTTGAGATATAAGGAATAAGGCATATCTTTGCAAGGGAAGGAACTAGAGACTTACTGTAAAAAAAAATGAAAGCTGTGAATTCAGGGAAACTGCACCTATTGTTACAATGAGAACCAGCAAGTCAGCTACAGCAGGGCATGAACTCAATCTGTTGTGTGGCTACTCCATTGCAGTTGCAAATGCTTTTGCATTCCCGACAGCAGTGTGGTTGCAGCCAAAGACAACTCAGAGGTAACCATCCTATAATATAGAATGTAGGCAAACCAAGAAAAAGAGCTTCTCTGACCTGTAGGTGATTGCAATGAATCAAATATTGTCCTGGATCTGGAAAATCATATTATCTTCAGGACTACCCTGGGTCAAAGGGAGTTTAGCAAGTGGAGATACGAGGAACAATTGAAATGAAGAATTAGAATGAAACAAAGTGGGTTGGCACACTTGCTCGCTGAAAGTTGCCTCATTATGACTTCCTGTCAACTCAAAGTCCCTTGATCAAGATCCTCACAGTGTTGATCTCAAACATGCCTCTCTTTCAGAGCTTTGCACGAAAAGCTTTCCAGAGCCTCATCTCAGTGATTCCTGTCTTGGTTGCCTTATCTTGCTTTGGAACCATGAATGGAGGAATCTTTACATTTTCAAGGTCAGTTATTTGCAACCTTTTAAAACTTTTACAGCTGCTTTAAAAACTTTCTCTCTCCTACCCACATCTGTCACATTTTCATACCCCCCCATCTGCAAGGGGCTCAGGTTAGTGTCCATAGTTCTCTCCTCTTCCTCCATTTTATTCTCACAACAACCCTGTGAGGTAGAATTGCTTAACAGAGAGGGAATGGCCCAAGGTCATCCACTGAGCTTCATGGCTGAGTTGAGATTTGAACCTGGGTCTCCCCAATTCTAGTCCAATAGTAAAGACTGACTGGGAACTCAAACACGTAACAAATGAATGTGTGAGAGAGATGTTTCTGGGAAAGTTTGCTTTTCTATTTCAAAGCTGTATGTGTGGTGAGCAAATTGCAGTAGAGAACTGAGGGGCAGGGAGTGCTTAACTCTTCACCTACTGGTATCCCCTGAAAACTCCCCACTTGCTGCATTCAAGTTGGAAGAAAGGAAGCAATAGATAGAATTCTATTGCTTTAAGGCAGAAGCCCCTAATTTCCTGTAGCATACTGGGTAAGTGGTTGGGTTGTGAATTGGTAGTTTCAAATCCCGCTACTGCCATGAGCTCAGCAAGTGGCCTTGGGTAAGCCATTCCATTCGGCCTCAGCTTCTCAAGTTCAACTGAATGGTGGGGATAATGATAACACTCACTTTGTTCACTGCTCTGAGTCAGACAATAATCTGTCTAGAAAAGCAGTGTATAAGGACAATTATATAATAATAACAACAACAACAATAATAACATTCAATTTATACACCGCCCGTCCACTCAGAGCGGTTTACAAAGTGTCATTATTATCCTCACAACGATAATCACCCTGTGAGGTGGGCGGGGCTGAGAGAGCTCCAAGAAGCTGACCCAAGGTCACCCAGCTGGCTTCAAGTGGAGAAGTGGGGAATCAAACCCGGTTCTCCAGATTAGAGTCCCGCGCTCATAATAATCACTACACCAGACTGGATCTCAGCCAGTTTAGCATGGGCACTTTTGAAATTTCGCAATGGATGTTAGGTGCTAGCCCAAAATAGTTGTCCTGGGAGGGGGGCAAAATGGTTGCCACAGTGCTGGGGCCAATTACAAAATGTTGGGAGATTGTGAGTCAAGCATCCTCCTATGATGGAGGCAGCTATTTCTGAACGGAGCTCTTAGTGGACACTCCTGGGCTCTTCCAGAACACCTTTTGCTCCTATAAGGTGGGGGAATGTCAGGATTATTTCTATCCTGATGGGAAGAGTGCTGAAGAAACAGATGGGTGCTAAGACATCCATTGGTGAGAGCCATGGTTCCCATAAGCATAACGTTGGGGATCTTCTAGTTTACGGTAACTGTAGCCTTTAATAAAGGCTAATTGCAAATGAATGAGAGAAGGGTCGAATCCACATTCACCCATTACCCGCATGTTTATCGGATATCTTCCGTTTGCCTCCAATCCGCGATTTTTTCCTCTTTGTTCACATTCCTGCTTCCAATCCGTCTTTCTCGCGCGTCCCTCCAGTCACACGGCCGCTCGAAAACCGCTTTTTTGGGCGGGACCTTTTTCCCTGCCCATTTTTTAAAAAAAAATTTTAGCGCACTTTTCCGTTATTTCGATCTTGCCTTATAAAGAAACATCATTGAAGATAATGATGCCTCTCTTTCCCCCACTGACAGCATTGATGGCTCTCTCCCGTTTCTTTTTTGGAAATTTGGAAGCATGTGGGAAGCTTTCGTGGTCATTTCCTATGCAGGACAGTTCAGTGCCTGAATTTTACTGAAGTTTCACTTCCTTGGAGTGTCATTATTTCGATATTTCGTAATTTCGATATTACAGTAATATAAAATAAAAAAAATAAAAAACAGTTAAAAAGGAAGTTTCGCGAGTCCGTTCTGAGGATGGATTCACCCCAAAATGATTTTTCAAACTACCAGATTTGATTCAGAAACAGCATAATCAATAAATCCAATGCTGTGAAGTCAAAAACAGTCTTTTGCAGACTACAGAGCACTTGCAAGTTGAATCAGCCAATAGGAACTCTCGGAACGGCCGGAGAGACAGGAAGGGGGGTAGTTTTTAAAAAAACCGCGTAAATTGCGCATTGGCCCGTTCACGGCCACCGTGAAACTCCCGTTGAAAACCTGTGACCACAGATTCGGGAGAAATGCGAATGAAATGCGTCTGTTTAATGAGGTAATGTGACCGGCACTCGGGATTGCGTGGGGAATGTGGGGAACATGCGACTTAGAATGAGTAATGTGGATTCGACCAAGGCGTAAAGCAAATATCTGCAGAAACAAGAAGGTAACTAGGAAATAATTCCATTCTTAAGGCTGCACCTTCTAGCAGATCTACCCAGAGGTGCAATTAATCACCACTGCAGTCAGTAATAAATAACAAAAAGGACTCAGGTTAAAGGCGCTGCTTGTTTTCTCCTACCAGGACACTGTTTGTGGCTTCAAGGGAGGGGCAGTGGCCTCCCCTCTTCTCTATGATCCATATTCAAAGACATACACCCTTACCTGCTGTCATGCTGATGGTAAGATTCTGCTTCTTCAACATCTGATAATTTCTTATCTGACAAGTGACTTTAAAACGCCTGGCATGGATTTGAGAATTACAGATCTTAGAAATTCTCCAAGTATATCTCTTGCAGACTCATGCATGAATCTCACAACTTTGCTCAGCAAAGTCGGAAGCCTTTCTGCAGCCTCCTTCAACTTAGAGTGATTCCGCACACGTTGGATAATGCACTTCCAATCCTCTTTATAGATCATTTGGAACAGATTTTGTTGTGTGCGGAACAAAAAATCCATCTCAAACGATTGATAAAGTGCACTGAAAGTGTATTATCCAACGTGTGCGGAATCAGCCTTAAATGACTTTTCCCCAGGCTAAAGTACCACTAAAGCTGGAGGAAGGCTCCTTAGGCTAGATAAAATGGAAGTCCAGTGGCACCCTTACAGGACAAGCCTAACCAGAGTTACTGCAGTCTAAGCCCATTGATTTCAACGAGCATAGACTGGTATAACTCTACTTGGGATTGCACTTTAAGACTATTCCACCGTGAGGTTTGTTGAGTCAGAGCTCACTTCTTCAGATGCCATGAAGAGGAACTCATTGTCTAATTTTTAAAGGGAAAATTACTGAAGCGAGGGCAGGCAGTTGGGGGCAGAGAGAAGCTTGGTATCAGGAGTGATACTCTGCATAAAATCCTGAAACAGATGAGGTTGTTTCACATAATGGATGAGCAACACCAGAGATTCCAAACTCTCTTTCCAAAGGTACAGATGTAATTGAGAACAATAAACAACAAAAAATCGAAGAAGAAGCTTGAAGTGTGAGAAAGTTAACTTGACATCAGTAAATGGTTGTAGTTTGTTTCACCTGTTAAGAACAGCCAATCAACGTTAGTAAAAAGTAGACGCTGTTGAGCTGTTAGAAATTATAGTGAGAAAGAAAATTCAAGTCTCTGTTTAAGCCAGGATGAGAGTAGTGTTAATTTCTTGGTAAGTTCTACTTCAGCATTTCTGCATTGTATGTTCCCTTAGGTTATAGGAAGTCTTTCAAGCTTTGCTGAGCAGAGTGGTAGGATATGTGCCATCATGTTAAGTGCAGTATGGAAATAATACAGCCCAGTGTATGGATGGATTATATTTCTAGACAAAAGGGAAGAAAGGGACTCATCAAGGAACACTGGTTCTTTCTAAGTGCAAGAAAAAGTGAGTGGCATTGTAGTAGATACTGGGATAAGTAGTCTTTTTAAATTTTAGCTTATATGCCATCTTTCTGTTTCACAAGAAGCACTCTAGGTAATCAGTAGTGGCAAAATGCATAAAATTAATGCAACAGGATGAAAACTAAAACCACAATCATCATCATCATCATCATCTAACAACAACATAACAATGGCAGGCAAACAACGGTTATGTTTAAAGTCCAATAAGTTATCATTAGTTTATAATGTAAGTGCTTTAAAGAGGATGCCATTTGCACCTTCTGACGATCTTTAAGGGCAGCCCGATGTAGAGCATATTGCAGTAGTCCAACCAGGATGTTACTAAGACAACTGTGCAGATGGCCAGGTTCATTCTTTTCTAGGAATGGCGGCAGATGGCAAACCAATCTAAACTGACAAAAATGCAGATGATTTTATTTTAATGTTCTGTTCAAAGATTTTAGAATTTGACACTGAAGTTTCATGTTACTGTATTTATTTAACATATTTTTTATCCTGCCACAAACTCAGAGTGTTGTTTTGTACATTTTATCCTCATGACAACCCTGTGAGGTAGGTTAGTCTGAGAGTGTCTGACTGTTCCCAAGAACAGCTTTGACAGATTTGGATCTGGGTTTCCCAAATCCTAGTCCAACACTCTAATGTCTACACCAGACTGGCTGAAATTTTGTAGACTATATTGTTGTTTACAGCCAGCCAGGAAAAGAAACCATAGTTTCTGCATAGACCTGTTGAAGTTTTGGTAATATACAAGTGTGTGAATTAATCAATTGACATCTAGATGTTTCATCCACTAATAATCATTCGTTGACTGACAGCGTAGTGGTTGCACTCACAGTTTGTATTGATGTTCTGTAAAGCGTTTCAGTGGATTAGTTCCAATTTATCCTGAATAGTGAGGGTTGTAATTAGCTTGTCCTTTAATGTACATGTTGACCTTGGACTCTTGAGTTGTCACCCACTAAAAAAAAATCCCCTGAAAATTAATTTTACTTTATCAAAGATCAGCAGATCTGCTTTCCTTCTGGTCTTTTTTCTCCTTTGCAGACGTTGGCACTGTTTTGGTGTAAATGTATTTTAAGGTTGGGTGTGCAGAGGTGTTCCATGTAAAAAGAAAAAAATCTTTTCCAATTTCCAGTTCTTTCCCTGCATGGTCTGAGACTGTAGTTTTGCTCAATTGATTTCATTTTTACAACCCTCCAGTTCCCTTTGGTCACAGCCATGATTTGTGTGGGAGAGCTCTACCATCTCCTGAACTTCTTCAGCTTCTCTCGGTGGCTCTTCATTGGACTGGCAACACTTGGGCTTATAGTTCATAGGTACCGTCACCCTGAGATACCAAGCCCATTCCAGGTAATGAAGTCACTCCTGCGACTAGCACTGCGTTACTTCTTATTTAGACCCATCACTGAGTGATTCTGCACATGTTGGATAATGCACTTCCAATCCTCTTTATAGATCATTTGGAATTGATTTTTTTGTGTGCAGAACAAAAAATCCACCTCAAACGATTGATAAAGTGCATTGAAAGTACTTTATCCAAGGTGTGCGGAATCAGCCAGTGTTTGCTGATGCAATGTAGTGGTAAGCCAAAAGCCAAGAAATCCATGATTCCAGTTATACCAGCATGGATCCAAAGAGGCATGCCTGCCAGTGCAGAGGCTGTAAACATGCATGATCGGACAGAAGAACTATTATTAAAATTTAAACCATCAGAACATATTTGGCCTTTTGTGTTGTGGCGTAGTGGGAGCCCTCATGTTGGTGAAGTAAGAAAAAAAAGTGCTGATCTTCCTTTTAACTTTCCTATGAGGATTACTGAACTTAATGACTGCATTAAGATGTAATGACAAACCATGTTGGAGAGAAATAGCCTTGGAAATATTCAGGCTTGTGCAAGCCCTCCTCCCCCTCCCTTGCACACAACTCAAATGCGATCATCTCTCCTCACCCCCACTATGAACAGCCTGCATATTGAAGACTTCCAGAGACCCAAAAAACCAGTTTGTTGTGACATCCCATCAGGCAAAATTACAAATATTAGCCAATTTGGAATGCTGTTTGTACCCCAGAAAGCAAGCCACAGTTCGTTGCTTTGTATGATTAGATGCCATGACCAAATGACAAATTATGGTTTATTGAGAACTAGGAAGTCTTCAGGATCTGAGGAGCCCACAACATGGGAGAGGAAGGATTGTTTGTTTGTTTGTTTGTTTATTTATTTATTATATTAGATTTTTAGTCCGCCTTCCCCACAGGCGGACTCAGGGCAGAGTACAACATGCCAGTTTACATAAATACACTTTAAAACAGATTACAGTAAAACATTACAGTAAAATTAAAACAACTATATACAATAAAACTTCACAAGATGGTGATGGTAGGATACTGCATTTCAGGCATGGCCCATATATATATAGGGTGGTGGACAGATCTTTTCAGTATGGCCAGAGGGGGCCCAACCTAACCTCCGCCATATGCCTGGCAGAACATCTCTGTCTTACAGGCCCGCCAGGCCCTGGTTTCATCAGACAGAGAGTTCCACCAGGCCGGTGCCAGGACCGAAAAGGCCCTGGCTCTGGTCAAGGCCAGGCGAGCCTCCCTTGGGCCAGGGACCACCAAAAGTTATTTATTTGTAGAACGAAGTGTCCTCTGGGGTACATATAGGGAGAGGCGGTCCCGCAGATATGCTGGGCCCAGTCTGCATAGGGCTTTATAGGTCAACACCAAAACCTTGAACCGGACCCGGTACTCAACTGGTAACCAATGCAGCTGGCGTAATATAGGTGTTATCTGTTCCTCACTCAGGACTCTTGCAATCACTTGCACAGCTGCATTTTGAACCAGCTGTAGTGTCCAGATTAGGCCCAGGGGAAGCCCTGCATAGATTGAGTTGCAGTAGTCTAGTCTAGAGGTGACCGTTGCTTGGATCACTGCTGTTAGGTTGTGGGTCGATAGGTAGGGGACAAGCTGCCGGGCTTGTCTTAGATAGAAAAATGAAGACCGGGCAATTGCTGCGACTTGTGCCTCCATGGTCAGGGAGGCATCCGGGATCACCTCTGGGCTCCTAACTCTTGAAACCACCTTAATTATCCTGGGCTATGTAATTTATCTGTTGTCACTGAATGCAAGGTGTAATCAGTGTTTTCAAGAACTGGAACCAGACTATATTTGTAATAAGGGGGTCTGACCTGATTTGCTGGTACTATATTCCTAACTGGTGATTAATGACCTTTGCAACCTAATTGCATCTGACAAGATACTCTGTTATCACTACTTTCTGGAACACGGTGATGTTAATACGCCAATAACAATTAGATGCACAGTAGGGGTGTTGGATGAAAGTTTATTGTGTTTTAGCCTCTTACAAAAGTTTTCAAAATAAGCTAAACAGTAGTGACAATATAGACTGAGGCTAGGTCCTTAATGCTACTGTAATAATAATGCAGTCTGAGGTGGAACAGAGCAGTCAGTGTACATTCATCTACTGCCCCCTAGTGGCGAAGGATCAGAATCCCTAGTTCCCATGCATTTTGACTCAAGAATGTTTGTTTTTCTCATCCAATGCATATTTTTCTTGTCAGTGTTTACATCCATTTATTTAGCACAGTCAACATTCATCTGGGAACAATCCAAATCCTCTACTATGCATGGCATGGCTGGGGAATGGGAAAAGTTAATGTGGTGCTGTCTGCATAAAAAAAAAATGTTGCGTGCTCCACTATGTAGCCTGGGACCTGCTTTGGGGCACGATCCACGAGGAAATTCTCCTGTGGAAGCCTCAGTGAAGCAAACACAGATAATTCAAGAGCGAGGTATTAGCAGCTCTTGTTAATTTTATTGTATTTTGTTTGTTGTTGTTTTATTTTAGTAAGTGAAAAAAGAAAATATTAAACGTGAAATTTGTGAAACAACAATTGAACAGGGTAACAACGTCATGTTTCATTCATACAGAGAATACTAATTCAAAATAAATGATGTTAAACCCAGATAGAGTGACTGATGCCAGGTGACCTGGTGTGTTTTGTGGCTGAGTTGATCCAGTTGGTGTGAATATTGATAAAGTTGCCGAAGCCCTACAAAAATATATTGTGTATAAAAGGTTATAAAGTAGGTGTGGGTGTTGTGCATATATTCTGTGACCACAAATTCTGTTGCACTATTTTGAATAGGCAAGAGGACTATAGTATGGTGGACACACCAATTCAGCCGCAAGACCTTACCTGAAACATGTTATATTTAGCAAAATCTGTCCCCCTCCAGGTTCCTCTTTTCATTCCTGTTTCCTTTACAATCATCTGCCTTTTCACTGTGGGAATGTCTTTCTACTCTGACCCCGTAAACATCAGCATCGGCTGCGCCATGGTTTTGAGCGGCTTTCCAGTCTACTATTTGCTCATCCAAAGGTCAATGCCAAATTGTTGCAGTACTACATTCCGTGAGTAAACTCTGGATAACTTCATATTATTGGATTTAGTACAGTGTCACTTTATACATAGGATTCAATCTACTTCACCACTGGTACAGTGCCTGATCACAGAGAAATCTCTATAGGGCATAATAGAGCTTGGCTGTTCCATGCCCCAGTATGTGCCTGTGGGTCCTCTGTATGCCTGGACATTTTATGGAGCAATGAGAGGGATGTATGAACTTCCCATTACCAGCTCTTCCCCACAGTTTTTCTCTGGTTCCTTGGCATCCTCCAAGGATGTTTACTTTGTGGGAGCAACAGGAAGAAGCTGGGCCTTGTTTTGTGCTGTGGGAGGCCTTGAGTCTGTGGTCTTTGCATCTCAGTGGCCAAGGTGCTACTGATCCCAAATCTTGCTCTTCTACTACAGACCAACATGAATACCCACCTGAAACCAAGTTCCTGCAGTGTCTCTTTATAGACACTGGTATCTAGCTCATTACTTCTGTGTGCCCATGACTGTACATGATTTGTGTAAATCAGAGATTGCCAAATGAGCAGTGCTTGAACTGATCTGGTTCCCAGAGAGCGAGTGATAGAGACAGAGATATTCAGCACTTGAACGATAACTTCTTTCTCTGGTTTTATATGTAGAGCCACACCTTAGCAGACATGTCCCCGAACTATGACATTCTTACTGATCAGTAGTTGATCCCCCTATACGGTCTGTTTATCCAGGATTAGGGTTCTACCCTTTCCCCCAGAAAACTGACTAGAGGATAAAGTGTTCCCAGAGAACACAGAATGAGGCTACTTCAAGAATTGTTCCAAATGGATTGCAGTCTTATTCTTCAAGTTCTTGTCAGTTGCTGTGGTACTAAACTTTTATTGATGCCAAGAGCCCCAGAAAACATTTAAATGAGCACTCAGAGTATCAGCAGCGACAGGCAATGATTCAGACCTCTGTAAGAAGAGCCAATTCTTATTGCACTCTGTGGAATGGAAAAATCGTTGCTTCCAACAGCAGCAGACAGGAAGGCATGGCCGCTGTGGTGTTTTTCACCAGATAACACCACAAATTACATTTTTGCCATCTATCAAACCAGTACATTTTCCAGCTTGCCTTTTAAAAACATTGGTAGATGAAATTCTCTCTCTCTTTTCTGCTGCAGATTATCTCACGTTGAAGCTTCAGATACTCTTGAAGGTGGTGCAACAAGAGATCAGGACTTACTAAGGAGTGGAAAAGAAAGCAAAAGATGTCATTTGATGCTCTGAATTGGTTAAGTTTTCTCTGCTGGCTAACAGTGAATGCTACTCTGGTATTACCCTGGAGGCCTCCCAGAATTACAACTGATCTCCAGACTACAGAGATACGTTTCCCTGGAGAAAATGGCTGCTTTGCAGGATGGATTGTATGGCATTTTACTCCACTGAGGTCCCTCCACCTCCAAATATCCAGGACTTTCTCAACTCAAAGTTGGCAACTCTATACCCTGGAGCTTCTTCTCCATCCATTTCAGTTCTTTTAACACTGGACAGAATGTTCATGAAGAGTCCCTAAAGCCAAAGGCATAGGACAATCTTGCAATGAGCCATGCCTTGGACTCAGTGAGAGGTGTAATCTGTCCTGTTTTCCCCGCCTGCCATGCACAAGTGCACCCATTCCCTAAAACAAGACTCATACAGAAGGATCTAAATTTGCTTTTCATCCTCGAATACAAACTGTGTACATGTAATAGACTTGGGGAAACTTATTGTAGAGCTTTCATTGACTACAGCCCACGGGTCCATTTTTTCCCCCTTCTCTGGCCAGCGACAGTTGAAATGTACTTTAGGGAATGCCCTGGAAAAGCCAAAGCAAACTCAGTTAGCCGTGTTAGTCTGTAGTAGCAAAATAGTAAAGAGTCCAGTAGCACCTTTAAGACTAACCAACTTTACTGTAGCATAAGATGCATCTGACGAAGAGAGCTGTGGCTCTCGAAAGCTTATGCTTCAGTAAAGTTGGTTAGTCTTAAAGGCGCTACTGGACTCTTTACTATTTTGCAACGGATGTGTTACTTATGGGTGGGGCCATCATGGCCTCCTCTTAGATAATGCCCACGATAAAACTTCTCCTAGCCATGCAGTTCTGGAGCACTTTTGAAACTGTTTTTGAAGTTTTAAAAAGATGGTTGTCATTTTAATGATTAGTGTGTGGAAAGAGGGGTGCATAGCTTGTGCAGACCTTTCCAAAGGTAGCATTTCCTGAAGGGCGAAACTAAAAATGCCAGTTGCTTGTGTGCACTCAGGCCTAGCTAATTTCACACCTACCTTGACTATGGTAGGAGTAGAGAAGAAATAGAGAATGACGAGGATTTTTGCCCCCTCTTTTATTTATCATTATTGATGCTTGGTCAAGACTGATGTTACCATATCAGTAATGGGGGAAATCAGTTGTATCAGGCAATAGTGACTTTGATCCAGCAAAACAATAGACACCAACCAGGGACAGCATAGGCACAATCTTTTCTTCTGAAGCCTTTACGCAGAAGCAAGTTCTACAGAATGTCTTTTTAAAATATCCAAATGGATTGGGATATTAGAATTAAGGGTGTACAGGTAAACCACTTTTTATGTGAAATTTTTGAAATTATGAACATGAAAATATAAGACATTTACAAAGTTGTGTAAAGATGTACAAATACATCGAATTAATCAAAGTCTGATTTCTTCCTGTTTTGAGATGGAACTTCTTTGTTAGATATTCTCCTTAAAGACTTTGGAAATATCATGAAGACTTCTGAAATGGGTTAGTTGTTTTAATGGTTCTGGGATTGTTCTGAAACTTTCAACCAGTTATACCCTCTCTGAGCAATAATTTTTCAGCTTTCAAGAGCTCCCTCTTCCATAATACCAGAACTCCAGGGAAACCAATGAAGTTGACGGGCAATAGATTCAGGTCAAACAAAAGAAAGTGTTTCTTTCTTCAACCAGTAAAGGTAAAGGCAAGCACTGAGTCATTACTGACCCAGGGGGGGACGTCACATCACAACGTTTTCTTGGCAGACTGTTTTTGTTACAGGGTGGTTTGCCATTGCCTTCCCCAGTCATCTACACTTTACCCCCAGGAAACTGGGGACTCATTTTACCGACCTCAGAAGGCTGGAAGGCTGAGTCAACCTTGAGCTGGCTACCTGAACCCGGCTTCCGCTGGGATTGAAGTCAGGTCGTGAGCAGAGCTTGGGCTGCAGTACTGTTGCTTATCACTCTGCGCCACGGGGTTCATCCCCCAACCAGTAATTAATATTTATTTAGACTTTTATATTCTGCATTTATCCCCAGTGAGATCCAAAGCAGCTTCCAGCATCATTCTCCTCTCCTTTTATTATCACAACAACCCTGCGAGGCAGGGTTAGGCTAAGAGAGAGTTACTGACCCAAATCACCCAATGAGCTCCCATAACAGAGTGGGGAGTCAAACCTGGGCCTCCCAGATCTTAGGCCAACACCCTTAACAACTACACTGCTCTGGAATTCTCCACCTTTGAACGTACTGATAGCCATGAGCGTAGACAGCTTTAAAAGGGATTTAGACAGATTCATGGAGGAGAGGTCCGCCAATGGGTACTACTAAGCCATGGTGAGTAAAAGGAACCTCAGAGGAGGTAAATCTCTAAATACCAGTGCCATGAGGTAACATTAGGGGAAGGCATTGGGCTCTGTACTCCTTGCTGGCCCTCCACCGCAACTAGTTGTATAAAACAGGGTGCTAGATGAATGTGGTCCCTCAGGGTTCTTAGAGGTGAGGGCTACTTAGAAATGGACTTTGGAACTGGATGAAAGAACGGAGGATGAAGGAGAGGTTCCATCTCAGAACAGGAAGTGTACCATATTCCTGTCTCTTCCTAGATATAGTTGCACATTGCAGGAATTGAGTCCAGCGACACTCTCGAAAGCTTATACCCTCAAAATCTTGTTGGTCTTTAAGGTGCCACTGGACTCAAATCCTGCTGTTCTATTATAGACCAACATAGCTACCTACCTGAAACATCTTTATATGATTTTGTAAAGATCTTATAGTTCCTGTTTTATGTACATAATTTTAAAATTCCACCTAAATGATGACTATCTGTATATTTATGACTAAATGTCTTTCTATGATTGTATTTTTTTGCTTCTGTGGTTCTAGGGAACTGTAACTGCTATTTCTTGCTTGTTTAAACTAGAATTAATAACAACAACAACATTCAATTTATATACTGCCCTTCAGGACAACTTAATGCCCCGCTCAGAGCAGTTTACAAAGTATGTCATTATTATCCCCACAACAAAAAAACCCTGTGAGGTGGGTATGGCTGAGAGAGCTCCTAGAAGCTGTGACTGACCCAAGGTCACCCAGCTGGCTTCAAGTGGGGGAGTGGGGAATCAAACCCAGCTCTCCAGATTAGAGTCCTGCGCTCTTAACCACTACACCAAACTGGCATAAGAGTATGCCTTTAAGATACTGACGGTCAAGCCCACTGTAAATGCTTTATGTATATTAAATAGCAATAGTTTTGCAACATAGAACGCAACTTGAGAAGGTCATGAACAGAAAATTCAGATTCACCACCTCCAAGCGTCAGAAATCTGAAGCGGCATGAGAGCCATTTTGACACTGAGAGCTTGCCTACACAGATAGAAGTTCCATATAAGACGAGGGGGGGGGGGGAATCCATGCATCAGTTCATGAGATATCACATTTGGCTCTATTTTACTATATTCACACATACCAGGGCCATACAGAGCACACAGAATGTGACAAATGCAAACAGTTTTGTACAAATTTTCCTGTATGTACATGCTACAGTGTAAGAAATTGCTCGTGTTTCAAGCAGCCCATGGACGTCGTCCCCCCCCCCCCGCCTTTCCTAGATAAGAACAAGAACTTATGTCTCCTTTTCATGAAGAAACAGAGTTGCCACTAAAGAAATCTACTAAAATCTAGTAGCTACTTACTACCATTTTATAAACAAGAAGGCTGGGAGTAGTTGGTGATGTTAATGTAGCTCAGAATCTAAAAACCTAAGGCTATTGCCAGAATTCTTTAAAGCTCTATTCGCAGGTTAACTCTATACAATAGTTCAAAATCTTCATATGGCTGCAATCCTAAGTACACATTCCTGGGAGTAAGAACCAATGAATAAAATGGGACTTATTTCTGAGTAGTCCTACTTAGGCTTGCTTGCTGTGTGACCCATACTGTGAACCAACCATCAGTGCCCACTGTAAATGAAACTTCAGTGAATATGCGAATGGGACAAGAATGTAGCCCGATTTGGTTTTTCTCCAAAAACTTGCAGAAGTCTAATCTATAAGACTGATATTGCAATACCACAATTATGGCCCATACAGTAAAGTAAAAAAAAAAAGCCTTGTGACACCTTAAAAATTAATGAACTGAAGTTTTTGTGCACTAGAGCCTATTTCATGAAGTGTTACATTGGTAAATATATAATTATCTGAACTGCCATGCTAATTTCCATTAGCAATGAAAACCTTCTTAGTTTTAATAGGTTCAACTTAACACCACACCTGTTACAAAATACTGTATGAATTTCACAATAGTTATTGATATATAATGACTTGTAAAAATGGGAGAGGGGAGTCTATGGAACTGTTGGATCTCACTATAGAGATTCTAGCCTGTATAAATTACAATATGTAAAACATTTTCAAGGATCAAATTCTGATTCCATTTAAGTTTAATGGAAATTTTGCTATTGAAGACAGGTCAGGATTGCAGCCTTTATTTATTAGGCCAGGACCTAAGCAACGTTTCTGATACATAATTAAAGGATTGAATACATACGTAATTAATACATAAAGGCCTGAAAATAAAGCAAAAGTTTTACAAGTTATTGAGATTTTTTCTGTCTCCATATTTGTTCCATCTAAAACAGGAGAGGGCTGCTTTATAAACCTGTTGTTTTATTATTCATTTGCAATCAGTCTTGGCAGGGCTTTTTTTCTGGGAAAAGAGGTGGTGGAACTCAGTGGGTTGCCCTTGGAGAAAATGGTCACATGGCTGGTGGCCCCGCCCCCTGATCCCCAGACAGAGGGGAGTTTAGATTGCCCTCCGCGCCGCTGAGCGGTGCGGAGGGCAATCTAAATTCCCCTCTGTCTGGAGATCAGGGGGCGGGGCCACCAGCCATGTGACCATTTTCAAGAGGTTCCGGAACTCCGTTCCACCGTGTTCCAGCTGAAAAAAAGCCCTGAGTCTTGGAGAGACAACAAACCTACCATTTTAAGAGGCGACAAAGGCAGTTTGTTAGTGTCATCACCAGCAAACCTCATATACATTTTTCCTTTTTAAAAAAAGCAGCTTTAGAGAGATTTTGTGTGAGTCTAACTGAATTGTAGAAAAATTGTCTATGGGTCACTATTGGATAATGCCTGTCAGATCACCAACCCATCAATTTTGCAACTAACTGAAATATTCTCAGGTATGAGTGTGTGTGTGTGTGTGTGTGTTAAGGGTGCATCCTGCATACCTTTTGACAATTTTTTCATAGTTTATGGCTCACTTTATTTTATTTATTTATTTAATTTATTATTTTATTTATAATACGCTCTCCCTGCAAGTGGACTCAGAATGAATTAACATAAATACATATATAAAACACTTAAAAACACTGGTAGCACTTGGGAGAGGCAAGCCATACACATATTCTTGATATGAAAATTTCTCTCCCATCCAGTGTTCGGTCTCCTGAGTTCAACTGCTCTTAAAACGCAAGTCCCTGTGCCCCTTTATCCTCTGGACTCTCAACCTTGACAACACCCATCTTGATAACACTCGCCTAGGTTTATGGGCTCATCAACAAACCATTACCAGGAGCCACGTTGTGCAAGTCTTCCCTCCGCTGTGAACAAGAATGAGGACTGGTTTGGTACTGTTGCAGCTCAACAGCTGAGAAGTTAGTTCCTGAAGTGAGAAGCAAAAACAAGGTCAAAGATACGTTGAGGAAAACAGTAGTGGGGACTATTCAGAGTACAAAGCATAACTGGGGGCAAGTCAAGTTTGATGCGATCAATTAAGAAGGAACAGGACAAGCTCAGAGGAAGTGGGACAGAAGCAAGAGAGCAAAGAACAGCATCTAGAGTTGTTGCTCTTTCTGTGATTTTCCTGACAGCTTGATACAGGAAAAGCATGTGAAACTTTTCTGAACATATATCTGCACGCTAAAAAAGGCTGTGCAAAGTCCCTCGGCTTTCTGCAAACCAAGCAAAACTGAACTATTCCAGAGGAATTCTCTACATAGGTAATACAGTAGTACTGTGACAAAACAATTCAGGAAGATACTTGGGTATACGGTTAGGGACTGTAGTCTGTACTACTGTGTATAGTTTATACTGTCTGTTGCTGTAAACAGGAGCCTACTATGTAATTTTTGCATCATTTAATGCAACATGTTTATACTTATGCTTTGCTTCAGTTTCTATTTCAGATTTCTGGTTGGTTAGATTTCTACAATCTAAATCCTATTGATTATTTACTGGGTGCCCCAATCCTGTTGATTGTATTGACTTACTCCATGTAATCCTCCTTGAGTCCCAGTGAGAAAGGTAGACTATAAATAAAATAAATAAATACATTAACTTTCTTTTACTGTAAAGGCTTAATTATCAGAAATAGCTGGTGGTCCTGGGTACTGGACAAAGAGACAGCAGAGAAAAGCTGGTTGTCATCTTAATTTTCTGGAAACTGGAGCCTGATTTGATCCACTTTAAGAAAAAGCCCGTTGTTATTCTGTAAATACATGGGTTTGCATAAAAGCAAGCACTCTGCAGCTCTAGTTCTCTCTCCCTGGGAGGAAACTGACTCTGGAACGGCTGCTTTGAAACTCTGTGAGAGAAAGCAAAACATCACTTTTAGCATTCAAAACATGTGAGCTTGCTTATTACATATACAGTGCCATAATGGGGCAAGTTTCAGGTGGATAGCCGTGTTGGTCTGTAGTATTCAGGTCCAGTAGCACCTTAAAGACCAACTTTACACAGCTGAATTAATAAACAGAAATCTACTTCAAAGACATTACAGCTTAAAGTTACATGCACATGTGCTGTCAAGTTGCAACTGACACATGGCGACCCAGCACGGGGCTCTCAAGGCAAGTGAGAGGCAGAAGTGGTTTGCCATTGCCTTCCTCTGCTGAGTCTTTCTTGGGGATTTCCCATCCAAATAACAAGCCTGCTTAGCTTATGAGATCTGAAGAGACTGGGCTATACCATGCTGCCTTCCAACCTGCTTAAAGTTAGAGACAATGAAGAGAAAATGAAAAACATTGCTTAAAACCAAGGTTCGGTTCAGTTTATACATAAATCTGACAGGCATAAACACGATTTATAGTACAATGCTAAGAACTGTTTCTTCTGGAAATAAAGCTTCAATGCGTAGACCTGAGCAGGACTCTGAGCAAACCTGCTTAGGGTGTTGGGTTTTTTTTAGCAAGTACCTACCTACCTTCTTTCCTCTTGTGCAGCCTGCCAAAATTGAAGGCAGACATCTTCTATTAGTTATTAGCCCACTAATTATAAAGCTTTACAAATTTGTATTTATATACCCCATTACACTATTTATTGAAATTTCTTTGAAATTGACTGTACTGACTCACAGTGTGTAATCAGCCTTGAGCCTCAGTGAGAAAGGCGGCATATAAAGAATGCAAGTAAATAAATCAATAAAATTCTTATGATAGTGGGCTATGGAAACATTTTGGGGGTGGTGTCCTTTCCCAGTAATCAGGTGCGCAATCCTAAATAGAGCCACAGCCTTTTGTCTATTGGACTTAGAAGGGATGAATAACTTGCGCTCAGAAGAGTAAAGAGTCCAGTAGCACCTTTAAGATTAACTACCTTTACTGTAGCATAAGCTTTCCAGAACCACAGTTCTTTTCGTCAGATGCATGGAGGGTAAGAAGAAACTGGCCAAATATTTATAGGTGGCGGCCATTTTCTTCTTAACCTCCATGCATCTGATGAAGAGAACTATGGTTCTCGAAAGCTTATGCTACAGTAAAGTTGATTATTCTTAAAGGTGCTACTGGACTATTTACTATTTACACGGCTAACGCCTCTGGATCCTGTGCTTAGAATGACACTTTAAAGTTTAGTCCTTAAGAATCCCATCGAATGGGAAAGAAAAAAAGCTCCGCTTAAGGTGATAACGCTCAAACGTCACAGACAGGTGGCCCCGTTTGCCTGCACCTCGGGCTGGCGCTGCTGGAAAGGGTTAACGGGGTGTGCCTTTCTGTCGGGGCAGGTGACTCATGGAGGCAGCAGAAAGGGCGAAGGCTGGAGGGCGGCGCTTTCTCAGCTGGGGTCGGCTAAAGAGCTGGCCGGAAAGGACTCGAGGGGAGCTGCTGGTTTCCCTTTCTAGTGACTGGTAGAGTTCGGATTTTGATGTTCTGTCCTTGTGGAAGCTTCCACGTGGAAGCCGTCGGGAATGACACCTGCTAGTAAAGATTAGCGGTCAGCGTCTCCGTTCCTTGTCTTTCTCGCTAGTAGTCTCCTCCTCCTTGTTTCGTTAAAAATGGTTTCTGTGTTAAGAAGACGCGTATTGGCTTGGGATGCTGTCGGGTTGACTATGGGTTAGGCTAGAATAAGGCTTGTTTGGAACCGGGCTGTCTCACGCGAAAGAGAGGCGAGAAGCACTTGTATTCCAAGATTGCTCTGACAAGGGGGTCTCGGCAGGATTTCTCTACATAATTCTAAAGGTAAGAGCAATTCGGCAAAGCCCCCTTAGCTATGTGCTGTTAAGGATCCCACAAAGGTTCGGTTTTAACGCTTTTTTGTGTTTATGTTTGTGCTGTAGGAGCAACCGTACATTTGGAGGAGCCACCTGGAAGGCCTAGGCAAGAGCTCTGAGTAACCCAACCATTTTTTTTCCAGGTATTGCTTCTATTCCCCCCCCCCGCCCCCAGAGAGTAGTATCAACATACTTGATGCATTGCAGAATACCAGGAGGCAGGTGCCTTCCCTAAGGACTTTATAGCCTAATATTTTGCAGGGAAAGTGCAGTAACAGGACAGCTGTGTCTTCAGATAGTCAGTGCTGCTTTTTCTTAAGGCCATTGCCAATCTACATAGGGGAAAGCTTCTTTATTCTACCTCATACAAGTATGGTTATAAAGCAAGGTTAAGAGTGGAATACGTGAGTGAATCCCTTCCCAGCTGGTTTTGCCCCACTTCTCTGTCCCTGGGCTGCTTCTCTGCCCTCTCTCAGGCGTTTGTGATCCATCAGTCAGAGGAAATGACAGTTAGTTCAGGAGGGGGCCATTTTGAACAGTGGAGGGAGAAGGATGGTGATTAGCAGTTTCCGCATTGGCTGTTTTTCTCCTCCAAGTTA